>NC_090816.1:103989950-104668522 GCF_000390325.3 Nicotiana tomentosiformis | reverse complement strand
TTTTTCTATTATTCAAAGTTCTTACTTTTGTTCATCCTTTCTTCATTAGTGTGAGCTCGGGATCGAAAGCAAGCATTTCATTAAGCTATTAGTGAGTCCGGGATCACTCCCCTTAATTGGTTTGACAATTTATTACGTTTTTTATTTATTTAATCTAACACTTTTTATCATTTGAATTAAACTAATCCGCATATCCTTAAAATCACATATAAATTTCAACTGTTATCCGTTTCTTAGGGTAAACAGTTTGGCGCTCACTATGGGGCTAAGAATAATAGTAGCAATTCGATATAAATTTCCATAACGCACTCTATATTTCACTTGTTCTTTGAGCTTCTAATATCAGGTCAAATTAAAAATACCAATCTCCCATGCCCATTTGAACGTTGATGCTGAGTCCGGCCACCTTGGCGAGAACAACAACGTGGTGACCAGCAACGATGGGGCCCTGTTGACCCTAACGCAGTCCCAGTTGCGGATTCGATCAATGCTAACTTACACGTGGCTATCGAAGCAAACTTGCCTACTAACCCCGAAAACAACATTCACTGGGGAGCCCGATCGATAGCCCGAAATACACACTACGACGAAGGTGATGGGATTAACTTGCGGGTGATCTTCGAAATGTTACAGCTCAACAGGCAGCAATAGCCCAGTTGCAGAACCAAAGTCGTGCCCCCAACAGAGTTAAGCTTGAACCATCCTGGAAAAACGCCCCCAGAAATGAACCGGCCATAGAAAGGCCGGGTGAAGCTAAACCCGGGACCAACCCCGAGATAATAAAGTTGCTTGAGGAAATGACAAAACTGATGGAATCGGGAGAAAAGAAAATCAAAAGCCAACGACAAAAAAGTGGAGACCTATAACTCCAGGGTCGATCAAATCCCAAGAGCACCACCAATACTGAAGGGCCTGGATTCCAAAATATTTGTTCAAAAGCCTTTCCCTCTGAGCACAGCTCCGAAGCCAATCCCTAAGATGCTCTATATGCCCGAAATGCCGAAGTATAATAGAACAACTGATCCAAATGAACATGTGATCTCCTACACGTGCGCCATCAAGGGGAACGATTTGGAAGATGGCAAAATTGAATCCGTTCTGCTAAAAGAGTTCGGAGAGACCTTGTCAAAAGTAGCTATGATATAGTATCACAACTTACCCCTTAATTCTATTAACTCGTTTGCTATGCTTGTTTAGGCCTTTGTAAAAGCGCACCTCGGGGACATCAAAGTCGAGACCAGGAAGTCAGGCCTTTTCAAAGTAAAACAAAGAGATAACGAGATGCACAGGGAATTCGTGTCGAGGTTTCAAATAGAATGGATGGATCTGCCTCCGGTCGCGGATGATTGGGCCGTTCAGGCATTCACACAAGGACTTAACCCCCAAAGCTCATTGGCTTCCCAGTAGCTGAAACAAAATTTGATAGAATACCAGGCAGTAACTTGGGCCGACGTCCATAACAGGTACCAATCAAAAATTAGGGTCAAAGATGGTCAGCTCGGGGCCCCCTCCCGACTCGTTTATCTCGTCAGAACTAGTGACAGATACAAAAAAGTCATCGATCATGAACCAAGATCGAACAAAGATCAGTATCAACCATACAATAAAGATCAAAGGGGTAATGGGTCCGGACGAAACCCTGCGAAGAGTGAAAGAAGGAATGATCAAGGCCACAATAGTCGGAGACTCCTGAGTAAGAACAGTTTCGATGGGCCACTCGGGTCCCGGGAGGCACTGAGACTATCGGAATACAACTTCAATGTCGATGTTGCTAGCATCTTATCCGCCATCGGACACATCAAAGATACCAAATGGCCTCGACCATTGAAATCCGGTCCTGTCCAAAGGGACCCCAATCTAATGTGTAAGTATCATGGCACTCACGGCCACATAATCGAAGACTGTCGACAATTAAGAGAAGAAGTAGCCCGGTTATTCAATAACGGACACCTTCGAGAATTTCTGAGTGATCGAGCCAAAAATCACTTCAGGAATAGAAACTCCAACAAGCAGACGGATCAAGAGGAACCTCATCACGTCATTAACATGATCATTTGTGGAGTTGACATCCCCAAGGGCCGATGCTAAATCGCACTAAGGTGACCATTACAAGGGAAAAATAGACTCGAGATTATATACTAGATGGAACCATATCTTTCAACGATGAGGACGTTGAACGCGTCGTGCAACCACATAATGATGCACTGGTAATATTTGTACTCATAAATAAATCTCGAGTTAAGTGTGAGTTAATTGATCTAGGTAGTTCGGACAATAACATCATATCGAGGGTCGTGGAACAGCTAGGTCTACAAATAGTGACTGCAATTCGAGTTTTAAACGGATTTAACATGGCATGCAAAACTACTAAAGGGGAGATAACCTTGCCAGTAAACACCATCGGAACCATTCAAGAAACAAACTTTTATGTGATCGAAGAAGATATAAGATACAATGCTCTATTCGGAAGGCCATGGATTCACAACATGAGGGCAGTACCCTCGACACTACACTATGCATTAAAATTCCCCACATCGGGAGGGATCAAGATAGTTTTCGGAGAACAGCCGGCCACAAAAGAAATGTTCGTGGTCCATGAGGTGACCCCGATATCCACACTCTTGATATCAAAGGACCCGAGTTCGGGTACGAGGAAAGAAATCAAATAGCAATCACCGACATCGGTCCCGACCAAACTAGAGAAGCAGGAGACAGTCAAGGATGATGATTACGGAGTCCCTAGGTCGTTCATAGCCCCTGACGATTCTGATGCTATCAAGTCAACTGTTGAGGAGCTAGAGCAAGTCATATTGTTTGAGCACTTGCCCGATCGGAAGGTATACCTGGGCACGGGGATAACTCCCGAGATCAGGAAAAAACTAATTGAATTCCTTATAGCTAACATAGATTGTTTCGCTTAGTCCCATCTTGATATGATAGGGATCCCGCCAGAAATTACTACTCACAAGCTCAGCTTGGATTCAAAGTTCCACCCGGTTAAACAAAAGATGAGGCCTCAGTCCGAAGTCAAGCATGTATTCATCAAAGACGAGGTATCCAAACTCCTTAAAATAGGTTCCATTCGGGAAGTTAAATACTCGGATTGGTTAGCTAACATAGTGGTAGTGCCTAAAAAGGAAAAAACAAATTAAGAATATGTGTGGAATACAAAGACTTGAACCAAAGCATGCCCTAAGGACTCTTTTCCTTTTGCCTAACATCGATCGCATGATTGATGCGACGGTTGTCCACAAGATACTCAGCTTTCTCAGCGCCTATTTAGGGTACAACCAAATCCGGATGGACCCGGGCGACCAAGAAAAGACTTCCTTCATCACTAAATACGACACCTATTGTTATAACGTAATGTTGTTCAGACTAAAAAGACATCGATGCCACTTACCAATGCCTAGTAAATAGGATGTTCGAAGAGCTAATGGGAAAATCAATGGAGGTTTACATTGATGACATGTTAGTTAAGTCCCTGCGAGTAGAGGACCATTTGGAACATTTGCAGGAAACCTTCAACATACTGAAGAAATACAATATGAAGCTAAACCCGGAGAAATGTGCATTCGGGGTTGGGTTCGAGAAGTTCCTTGGATTTATGGTGTCCAACTAGGGGATCGAGATCAATCCCAACAAGATCAAAGCTATAGAGGACATCATCGTGGTGGACAATGTCAAGGTCATTCAAAGGCTAACCGGGCGCATAGCCGCCCTGGGTGGTTCATTTCAAGGTCCCCGGATAAGATCCATCGATTCTTCTCGTTATTGAAGAGGAAGAATAACTTCTCGTGGACCCCAGAGTGAGACCAAGTGTTGGAAGAACTCAAACGGTACCTTTTGAGATCACCTTTGCTTCATACTCCAAAGGTAGACGAGCAATTATACCTGTACTTAGCGGTATCAGAGATAGCTGTAAGTGGAGTCTTAGTCCAGGAAGAAGAAGGTACACAATTTCCTATATATTATGTTAGTAGGACTCTAGCGAGGCTGAAAAAAGGTATCCCCACTTGGAGAAATTGGCCCTCGCTTTGCTAAGCGCCTCCAGGAAGTTATGACCATATTTTCAATATCATCCCATATGTGTCGTAACTAATTACCCATTGAGGAACATAATGCACAAACCCAAGCTATCGGGACGATTTCCCAAATAGGCCGTGGAAATTAGCGGGTACGATATCTAAAATTGACCCCGAACAGCCATCAAATCTCAAATTTTGGCAAACTTCGTGGTCGACTTCACATCGGCCTTAATACCCGAAGTCAAAAAGGAGTTGTTGTTAACCTCGGGGACTTCCTCGGAAATCTGGACCCTCTTTACAGATAGTGCCTCGAACGCAAAGGGGTCCGGACTCGGCATCGTGTTAAAGCCGCCTACGAGTAATGTAGTTTAGGCAATCTATTAGAACTGTGAAATTGACTAACAATGAGGCTGAATATGAGGCCATGATTGCATGTATCGAATTGGCTAAAGGACTGGGGGCCAAAGTGATCGAAGCTAAATGTGATTCTCTCCTCGTGGTAAATCAAGTCAATGAGACATTCGAAGTGAAAGAGAATGAACGCGAAGATACTTGGATAAACTACAAGTAACGCTACATAGATTCAAAGAATAGACCCTACAACACGTCCCCTGGGATCAAAATAGCGAAGCTGATGCTCTAGCTAACTTGGGGTCGTTGGTTGATGACGATGAATTCAGCTTGGGAATGGTCGTACAACTCATGAAATCAGTAGTGGAAGAAGGTCATGCCGAGATAAACTCAACAAGTTTAACTTGGGGACTGGAGAAACAAGTATATAGACTATTTAAAGACTGGGAAGTTTCCCTCGGATCCCAAGGAATCAAGAGCTCTACGCACAAAGGCAGCCAGGTTTAGCTTGTACGAAGATACTCTATTCAGAAGAACGTTCGATGGACCACTTGCCATATGCTTGGGGCCGGGAGACACCAAATATGTTTTGAGGAAAGTTCATGAGGGCATATGCGAAAACTATTCAGGGGCAGAATCATTGGTTCGTAAGATAATCAGATACGGCTATTACTAGATCGACATGGAGAAAGATGCGAAGGACTTTGTGTGAAAATGTTACGGCTGTCAGAGGCAAGCACCAATAATCCACCAACCCAGGGAGTTTCTACACTCGATCCCGTCACCATGGCTGTTACCATGGGCACCCGGTAAGGCTTAATTTATACTATTTATGACTAATTATTTTTCTAAATGGGTTGAAGCTCAAGAGTTAGAGAAGGTCCGAGAAAAAGAACTCATCGACTTTATTTGGGACCACATAATATGCCGGTTCTGTATACCGACCGAGATAGTATGTGATAACGAGAAGTATTTCATCGGCAGTAAGGTCAGCAAATTTTTCGAGGACCATAAGATCAAGAAGATCTTCTCAACACTCAATCACCCTAGTGGGAACGAGCAAGCAGAGTCGACGGAAAAAATAATCCCTTAAAACCTTAAGAAAAGGTTAACCGCTTCCAAAGGGAAGTGGAAGAAAATTCTGCCCGAAGTCTTGTGGGCATATGACATGACCTCAAATCCAGTACCGGGGCCACCCTATTTTTCGTTGGTCTATGGTACCGAAGTACTAATACTGGTCGAGGTGGGAGAACCAAGCCTTAGGTTCTGATATGCAACCGAAGAATCAAACAGCGAGGCCATAAGCACGAGCTTAGAATTACTGGATAAGAGGCGTGAGTCCACTCTAGTTCGGCTGGAATCCCAAAAACAGCAGATAAAAAGATATTACAATCGAAGAGCCAACCTCCGACACTTCAACATTGGGGACTTGGTATTAAGAAGAGTAATATAGAACACCTGGAACCCGAACGAAGGGAATCTAGGGCCGAAATAGGAAGGTCTATATCGAGTCATCGGGATTACCAGTAAAAGTTCATACAAACGCGAAGCGGTAAACGACATATAGCTACTAAACAACTAGAACATGACCCACTTAAAACGATACTACTGCTAAGGAATGCCATCATTCGTTTTCTTTTATTTATTTTATTTTGGATAAAACTTGCACGTAACAACCAAAGGAGAATGTAGTTGATTAGGCTTGAAAGCATGCGTTGCACTTTTTTTCCCTTGAACCGGTTTTGTCCCAAATGGGTTTTCCAGCAAGGTTTTTAACTAGGCAACAATAAATTGTGCTAACTTAGAGTCGAAGACTGGTTTTAAATTGGAGTCAATGGTCGCATCAACAATATCTGAGTCCACTTGAAGATCGACCTCGAATACTGGGGGCCATCACACTCGGGTCATGAGTTTTAGTAAGGAAGGAAACTCTATGCTCGAATAGTCTAGGTTCGGTGGTTAGGATTCATTGTAAGGGCCAAACGATCAAATGAACCATGCCCGCATAGGTCATCCCGGCCACAACACGAAAATTTATGCAATCTTGTACGTTACACATAGAAATGAAAGAAAGTTTCTACCTTGCTAACAAATACTCTTTGCTTCTTAAAACTATTGAGACCAAGGGCCACCCCTGTCCGAGCCCAAAGGGATAACCCCTCTTGGGAACTGATGTCCTTGATCAGTTCGGACGGTTCAGGTTATCAAAACTCGGAGGCACAAAACCTATTAGGCAGTGCCCAAACCTAAAAGGCTACGGCCAAACTAAGAACTGTTCGGAGACGTCTGAAGCCCGTAATCAAAACATAAGGCTTTCAAAAAAATTCAAAACCTGTTCAAAGGTTACCCTAGGCAAAGATATAGTCTAAAAACATTTAAATGAGCATCTTGGGGAAAGCTTCTGGTCACTCCGAGCCCCATAAATTTCAAGCAAAACTTTTATCGAGGATGAGTCTTATTCGGACCTCCGAAAAATGACTTATTACTACGTTTGATTCCATGCTAAGGCATTTGAAATCTTTGCAATTAGGCTGCCTAAAATAATAGACTTTAAAATTGCCAAAAGGGAAAAACTTTATATACATTCCGGAATGTCTTTACAAAGGCCAATGAAAACGGCCTCAACAAAATAAATGTACAAGATACGAAAACAAAGACCAAAAATCCTAAGGCATATATGCCTGATCTTCACCAGGACCCGACTTGTCACCAGAGGCGTTAGGGCCTTCTTTAACTTTGTGTTCTCCGAAGCCCTCAGAGCCTTCTTCATCGTCGGGTTCAGCTAGATACTTGGCCTCGACCTCAAGTCTTTTCGCCTCCTCGAGCTCGGCTAACAGGTCTAAGCCTGGGGCACGGATCTCTTCAAGGGTCTCCCAACGGGATAGCCGCCTCACATACTTAGTATTAGTCTTATGGCGAGCCTCGGCTACTTCATCATCAGCTCTATAATGGGCCACTATCTCTTCAGCATCAGCCAAGGTTTCTTTCGACTTGGACCTCGTCATTTCGAGCTCCTTGCCTAGGGCATCTCGTTCGGCAATGGACGAACCCAATTGAGCTTGAATGTCCTATTTTGTCGAACCCAGGCATCGGCTTTATCTTTTGCTACTCAAGGTTGAACCTCCACCGATGCCAGCTGTGCATGGGCGGTCTCCTTCTCCGAAGCTAACCGATCCATTTTTCTCTTCCAAACATCGGTCATGGCTTGCACCTCATTCATTTCAGCTCGGAGTTGGTCGATCAGGTCAATCTTCTGCTGAACCTACGAGGTTTGGTCGTTGGACGCCATGGATAAGTCTTCATTGCTAACTTCGAAAACCTTTACCTTTTTCACCAAGTCGACATGCTCCTTCTAAGCCACATCTAGCTCGGCCTAGAGGTTCTTGACGACCCCTTTGTGTTGCTCACTGAGAATCTTATACATGTCTCTTTTCTCGGCAAGCTCCTTGACCTCAGCCTCGAGTTGTTTAACCTCAGTTTGGTACCAAAGAAAGCTTTCATGATGGAGTGCCGAGTCCTGCAAAAGGGTAAAAGAAAGAATATATGAGAAATATCAAGGACTAAGTCAAAGGTCAAAAGAGCGTAATGATGTCTTACCCGATTCAGTACCTGCTACGCCTCGTTGAAAAGACATTGTACATTCGTCGGGTCTTCTTCGGTCACCAGGGATCGAAGGTGGCTTGCTACTTCCACGAGAGCAGAAAGAACTTGGGTATCCTCCGGGACAGTGATGAATGTTGACCTCATATGGCAGGGGTCCGCACTCGGAGCGGGGAACTGGTTGACTAACTTTGGGCTCGAGTTTAGCCCTCCGACTTCTGAAGATGGACCTTTCTCGGCACTTCCAGGTTTCCCATCCCGGAAAAGTCTTCCAAGACGGACAAGTCCATGCCGTCAAAAAAGGAACAAAGGGGATCGTCCACGCCATGCGCCCCTTTGTTTGATTTTTCCTTCCTCACTTGGGCTTCTTCGAACATAGACTCGGTTTAAGAGGGCGTCCCTAAGATCTCAATCACGCTAGGAACTTCTTTTGGTGCAAAACCTACATCCTGGGAAGTTTTACCCCGAGGATTCGCGTCGGCTTTTAGAGTTGGAGAGGGGTCGCTCTCGCGAGTCTCCCCCTCGGATGCCTCCCAGTCCCCAGGATAGGTGGTCGTCCCGTGAGTTACGAAGATAGACTCATCCTCTGGCTCATCCCTAAGCCAGAAGAGGGAGTTAGATGTAGGTGTACGGAAGCTGGAGCCCCTCCTGGGCTTGTCTTCGGTTTCTTTGCCTCGGAGCTCGGGGAGCCCGCGGGTTTTCTTTTCCTCTTCTTATTTCCCTTCGTGGAATCAACAGAGGGATTAACGGGCAGGGGCACATCTTCATCCCCTTCTGAAGGCCTAAGTTTGGTGGTCTTAAGAAAACATACAATGATAAAAGAGAGGGGTTAATATAATATAAAGTGGAGACGTAATGTTGGCTATTCAGAAAAACAAAATCTTACCATGAGAACGGGCTTCCCATCGGCCCTTTTAAAGTCCACGCCATGTGTGCTCGAAGTAGGACATATGAGTATAGATGACCTCGATCCACTCCTTTAATCGGGGGACCACATTTGGAACCCCGGCAATAGCTGCACAGTCACAAACACGAATGAGAAGATCTAAATAAAGGAAGAAGAAATTTTGATGTTAAAAGAAGGAGTTACACTTACGAGATGCATTCCACTTCTTAGGGAATGGCATGTATTTTGAGGGGATCAAATCCTTGGTCTTGACTCAGACGAAGCGTAGCTGCCAGCCCCAATCTCAATCCTCATCGATACTAGAGAAGAGGGCTTTGCTGGCCTGACATGTAAGCTTGATCAGTCCCCTTCGAAACATCCGGAGACTGTATAATCGGAGCAGATGGTCGATCATGAACAGACGAGATTCGGTCTTGTTAACGAAGTAATGGATGAGGGTCACGATCCTCTGCATTGACGAATGGATTTGCCCGAGGCACACTTCGTACCTCTTGCAAAATCCAGGATGATCGGGTCCACCGGGCCCAGCATGAAGGGATAAGTGTAAACACTTAAGTACCCCTTCACATGGGTAGTAACGCCATCTTCGGGTCCGTGGACCACTACATCATAGCCTTCCCAATCGCAGTCCTTACGGACTATGGGAAGAATTTCCTGGGTCATGGAGCATATATATCTCGAGACCTCTTCGCCCCAGACCTATTTGTGCGAAGGCTTCTCGACCTTGAAGTCGTAAGCAATTGAGCAGCCACCGGGGATAAATGCAGACAAAAAAGGCTCAGGGGCCAGTTTGTTAACAACCGCAATAGGAGAATCCGTTTCGAGGGCCACCACATTGGGGACGACCACTTTAGTACTAACGGCCGACTCAGAAGATGAAGAGGCAACTTGTTGAGGAACGGTTTTCGATATTTTGCCATTGTTATTTGAGAGAAAGTTTGAAAATTTAAAGAATAAACACGAAGTTTTGGAGACATGGGTTTTGAAGATGAAGAACAGGGTATGAAGATTTGAAGCAATTTTGGTAGAAATCTGCAGATTGCTAAGAAGATTGAAGAACAAGGATGAAGATTTGAAGATTTGATAAAGGTTTTGATAATGGTTGATGGTTCGAAGATAGCAAAGGAAGGAGGCTTTTATAAAGAAACAACCGACGCTTCACATTCGAAGGCAACCTGCCGGTGAACGACATGTGTCCGAAGTCACAATGACGCGATTGATGGGACGCTTCGGCTCTCCGTCGAAACGTACGAAGGAAGGAACCGGAGTCATCTGTCATTTTCCATCGTTTCGGCAAGCATACGCTTTGAGAAACGAGAGGACTATCTGTATACGTGTGATAAGTGGAAATTTTTACTACTTATTAGCGCCTTTTAGCTTTCGTTTTAGTCCAAAAGTGTCTAATTGTATTCCCGAAAACTGATAAAATATGCTTACATGCAGGAGTATTGGAAAATGAGCCGCTACGATGAAATCCAACTTAAAGAGGAGTGATATGAACAAGGACAAAAATCAGGCACAGAAGCTCAAGTGCGGACCGCAGATTTCTATTTGTGGTCGCAGAATACGAAGGAAAATCAACAGAGCCCTGGTGCAAAGTGCGGACCGCACAATTATTGTGCGGCCGCTGAAGCTACGTAAGAGCCAAAGTTCAGAGAGTTTCATTTCAAGCTCAAGAAAAAATATGTACCGCACAATAATTGTGCGGCCACAGAAACAACTATGTGACCGCACTTAGGAATGTGCGGTCCGCAGAAGAGCCCAATGCGGCCGCACCTAGAATTGTGCGGACCGAAGAACATGAGAGGCGACCACAATCCAGTATTGTGCGGTCGTAAAGTCAACTCCTGTCAAGATATGAAGAGAAGCGCGGACCGCACATATAATTGTGCGGCCGTAGAACCTCTGAAAGGGCAATTTTGTCCGAAAATTTTAGCTTTGTATAAGTGGACTACTTTCACAAAATTAGGTCAAGTTTTGAATATTGAAAAGTCTGTAGCCGTTTTTCTTTACCCTTTTAGGAAACTTTAGCTTATATTGGTGATTTAACATTGGATTTTCATCTTTTAATCTTGCAATATGAGTTTTATCATCTTTTCTTCTTTACCCAATATGAGTAGCTAGATTTTTAGCTAGGGTTGTGACCCAACCCTAGTGTGTGAACCTAATGGGTATTTGATTTAGGGCATGTTTATGGTTGATTGTTTATTATTTAGCTTTTCCTTGCTATTAATTGTAGAATTAATGGTTGCAAATATTAGTTCAAGCCTATTAGACATGGTCTCTACGTGAGAAAGAGACACTTAGTCTAGAAAAACTTGCCTAACAAGAATTTGGGATGAATTTAAGAGATTGATAGTCCCAATTAAAGGGTTGAACCTAGAGATAGTAAAACACGACTTGAGCATTTTATCAACTGTTTTGTACGATATCCATTTGGACTTGAGAAAGCCAAATTGGACAAAATCACTCTCTTACCGAGAGGTATTGAGTGAGCAATTATGTGTTGATAGATGGATTGATCTTCGCTATCGTGCCTCCTCCTTGTACCAGTTGATGCTGGGGCAGTGCTTGGCTTGTTCTGGACCACGCCGCTAGATTGAGACTGCCACCTTCCTATTTGAGTAAGGAATGAATATCGGACCCTACTGACGTTCAACCGACGACCGGGCCTAGTGGTGCTTGCGGCTTTTCCTATTTCGGCTAATACACCCCGACCAACAAAACACGCTTTAAACTTACAACCCGTTAGGCAAACACCTAGGTGAAGGTCATAGCCCTAGGCCTTTTACATTATTTGAAAAAGAAAAAAAAATATTCTCTAGTTTTATATTTTAGAATTGCAAACCTTAGCATAATTTTAGAAGTAAAAACAAAACCATTTTTGTGGAAGTGCAATCAAGATACTTCACGTGCTTATTCCAAATATATATCACTAATCCCCTCTCAGCTCCCTGTGGATTCGATCTCGACTCCTTGTTGGGTATTATTATTGCAATCGACCGATTTACAACCCCGAATAGAGGTGTAACTTGGATGAGATCAACGGGAAAAACCGAGCCCGCTGCATGACTCATCTTCCCGGTGAGCCAATCGGAACAGGAACATGACCGTATTATATCGAAGTCAGAACGAAGAACCCCTGATATTAGGGCTCGGGCAAGGAACCCCTGCCCTCGGAGATATCGGGGCCATATCCTCGTTGACCGACTTGAGGATTGAAGAATCCGGAGAACATTACCAAGTAGCTGCGCACGACTAACAAAGGGTCGTGATGTCCGTGCCTAATCGAATATCACGGCGCGAATCTCGGCTCGTACCGGTGATCGGCGAAACGGAAGATTTTTACCTGTTTTAGAATTGTACTTACGGTAAAACTCTCCCACTATATAAAGGAAAAAGATTATTATTCATACACACACATTGTAACACGCATATCAAGGTAATATAGTCTTATTTTCTCTGTTATTCAAAGTTCTTACTTTTGTTCATCAGTTCTTCATTAGTGTGAGCCCGGAATCGAAGGCAGATATTTCATTAAGATGTTACTGAGTCCGGGGTCACTCCCCTTAATTGGTTTGACAATTTATTACGTCTTTATCTGTTTAATCTAACACTTTTTATCATTTACATTGAATTAATCCGCATATCCTTAAAACCACATATAAATTCAATTGTTATCTATTTTTTAGGGTAAACACTAATTATAAGACCCAAATTGTTATCCTATGCAATTGCAACTTCCTTTAGGTGCCATTAGTTCCAAACTCTCCAAAACATTTTTCACAGACTAAGTTCTTGTTTAATTTGGTAAAAAGGGTTTGTTTGATAAAATTTTTGCAAAAAAAAGGAGTAGATATTTTGGAAGTTTCCAAGCTGATATTTCGTTAGGTCTTGCAAAAGGAAAAATATGAAAAACTGTTCAAACAAATACTTTTTTGCAAAATCTCAAATATTGAATTTGTAAAAACTGTTTCCGAGTTCGGAAAAATAATGCCACATTAAATTCAAAAATATTGTGTTGGTCATCGTCAAATAGCGTCAAGTCTTAGCATAGTAGCATCGTGGTAAATACTTAACACTCTTTTAGGAAAACTTTCGATGCATAATACATGAGATTCTCATTAACACTGTCAGAAAAGGATAGATAGAAAAAGAAAGTCGTAGAAATCGAGCTATTTTCTTTTGCTATTGAATATTATGATCAAACGAATAATATTAGAGCGTTCGTTTTTCATGCATCTTCAATTATTCGAGGAATATTTGGAAAGGTAGGGTTACAGCGAGGAAAAGACCACTTTTTCTCTAAATACATATTAAAGTGTGAATCATGTAAAAAAAGATTGAAAAGACACCTTCACCCAACAAAACCCTAAAGGGATCATTTGATTTGTGAAACTATATAAGGATTATAATACAAAGATTAATTTATTATAGAATTATAATTAATAAATATATTTTTATTGATAGATGTTAGTTTTTTGGACAAAAAAAGAAGAAGATATAAGGCATATACTGTAAAATATGTGGTTTATTTACACAAGATAAATTTGGATAAACTTTTATCTTCAAATTTAACCTAGAATTTCTTAAAGATCGTGAGAAAGTGACTAATATTTTATTTTATTATTTTATTGTACGATAAGTAATCCCTGAATTATTGTCCCCATAAAGTGTGGTATAATAATCATACCACAATTGTAGAGAAAATACTGAGATAATTTATACAAGAATAAAAAATATTTCAATCAAACGCAAAATTAATAATATCCCGCATTTTATCCCAAGATTATTATTACATATCCTCATAGCAAACAACCCCTAAGAGAAAAATAAATAAATCTAAGATCCTAAAAAGTGTCTTTATATCCTTTCGAATAGGGGTAAGGTCTGCGTACATACTACCCTTTCTGGACCCACTTGTAGGATTTTACTGGGTTATTATAAAAAGTGGCATGATTTTGGAATGGAAATATTTGGTAGCTAGCTAGCCATGTTGTATTGGTCCTTTTGGTATAGTATGAAGTGTGGTACTACAAACAAACCATAATGAGAGATGGAATATTACATCAATGACACATCAGTGGGGTTTCGATACGAATCTAATGGCTAGGATAAAAATGTATATGTATTATTATCACTCCATTCGCAAGGTGTAAGCAATGAAAAGATGGAGGGTCCAAATCGATTTCCATTGTGTTACATGCTTATATGTTCTCTATCAGTTTCCACTATCTATATATGTATCAAAATCATTCAATTAATTTATTGTAAACATTTAAAAAATATGTTATAAGTTTTATAAAAGGATCTTTATACAAATAACCAACCAGATTTATAGTTTACTTCTCTTAGCCGGATATATACATATTATATATATATATATATATATATATATATATATATATATATATACCATAATTTTACATAGTTATACACATATTATACATAAATTATATATACATTATATATTCGTCAATAATTTTTAATTTAAACGGTTAGGTGGACGATTTTTTAGGTTTATTATTCTATTAAAATTGTGTTAACATAAAATTGAGGCAGCAAAAGGTACATTTGACTCTTTGTAGTAAGTAGATCAAATAAAATGTGATGGAAAGAAGATGGTGCCTACATAGAGTTACACCATTGGAGTAGTTTAAGAGAAGCAAGCAACCACATATGTTAAGTTAGGTTTAGGTAATCTATTCCGTTAGCATTTAATGCCACGTGTATCTATGTAATCCTATATATCTTTAAAGTATTCACTTTCCATATGATATGTACATCAGTATATTATTCTATCCACCACCAAGGAAATAAATAACAAAAGAAAACTGTTAAAATTTAGTGAAGTGTTTAGGTTTTAAGAAACAGTAGAGATAAGTGTTAAGCCACTTGCCACCTGCTTTTATGACATAACGTGTAAGACTTAACAGACGTGAGAGATTTGGCCTTAGGATTAGGGTTTTTGTTCGTAGTTAGGTGTTAAATAGAAAACATAGATATAAATACATAATAAATGTGTGTGTATAAATTAATGAATAAAAATAGGTTAAAAAAATACAATCTTACGTAGAGTGACCAAGGTAGTCATTTCTACAAGCAAGTTGGATATGAAAGTATCATTTAATATTAGAAATATACTATAGTATTAGACAAAAAATAAAATAATTAATGACAGTAAAATTTCCGCTTGTTGCAGCGAACTTGTAATGTTGTTGAACTGATCATTCCATCCATTAAAAAATAAAAATAAACTTTGGTTATATCTGAAGTTTTTCTTCTTGTTACTCGACGAGAATAGTGAAAGAAAGAATGATGATTTTACCTACAATTCAGTGGAAAGAAAGGACATGCATGAGAGATTCTCTGTAGGTTCATAATAATATCCCTAGCCACTTTTCCTTTTTCTGAAACTTGCTCTGATTTTTTCAACTTAGTCAAAGATGCAATTTTGATTAATTTGGGTGAACTCTCATTTTTAGCTTTCAAAAATATTAAATTCAAGATTGTTAAAGTGAAATTTTTATTATTTTAAGACAACAAAATAAAACTTTCAGCTAAAGTAGTGTTACCATAGCATTTATATCCCTAAGCTAACAGAAGCCTATCCACTTTAGTAGTCAGAATTTGAAACTTATGGATTTAGGATTTTAATCTTTTTAAGTTACTAGGTTCTACATTAATAATTAGTGCATATTTAATAAATTTTTTAAGATAAATATAGAGTTGAACCAAAGCTACTAGGTTCAATCGAACTCGTTACTGATGGGCTAGCACCGCCCCAGGTTTAATTTACTGTAGCATTATGTAAACCAACACTCAAATACACACCATTTTGAATGGAGCGAATGAAAATCATTTCCCTCATTAGGAAAAAAATGTAAACTAGCTTTATACAAAGAAAACAAGTGTTCATAGAGGGGTTGCTAATTATTTTCTTTTTTTGGGGTAAATTTCAATTAAATAAATAAATATGTAGGAAAGGGGTATTTTGACTTGTCAAATTCATGATAAATATTTGGTGGATAAATACAAATTGTAAGCTTGTATGAAAGGTGATTATGTACTTAATTATTAGTGGCTCTCTGTTTCGTTCATGACCTTTTTTTCACCAACCATGCATCATCTCCTCTAATTTGGCTTCATGCTTACCTCATTATTTCATGTAAAAGAAAAAATAACCGATATTTTTTAAGAAAATTAAATCTATTAACTTCAATTACTCCCGTTAGACTTTTTTCGTAGTAACTTTATTTTGGCTGATTTTAATTATCGTCAAAAACAATAGGCAACCTTTCACACTGTAAATCTAAAACCATAGAAAACAACACTATTTTTCTCTCTCTCTCTCACACACACACACCAGTCCCTTTCAAGAAGAGCGCCTGTCATGGCATACCCCACTCTGTAATATCCTTTGAGTGGAAAATTTTGAGATATCTACTCTAAAGCCGCCTCTCTTTTTTCTTCTTCTTCTTGCTCTTTCTTTTACAGAGAGATAAATATTGGTTTAAACCTTCTTCTTCATTTCTCCCTTTCTTCCTCTCATTTTTTTTTTCTTTCTTACTCTCTGCTGAAAACCCTAGTTGTAGCATGCAGTACCTATAGAAGGCAAAAGAAACAACAGAATATATCGATCTCTTCTTTTAAAACCTTTTTGATCATCTCATCTCTTGTGTCGTTTATAACAGTACTTATTCTGGCTCAGAGGCAAATTAAAAAAAGAGCATGGGAAAAAGGAGGAGTTGTACTACTAGCATCATCATCATCTTCTTCTTCTTTTGTGCAGATCATCATGTTTTATCAGAGGTTTGAAGTCATATTGGAGAGTACTTTTCTGAAAATACACATCTGATTGTCTTCTTCTTTAATGGGGTTTTTGCAGTAAGTAACAAAATCTTTTGTGCACTAAAAGCAACATAAAATTCTCTCTCTCTCTCTCTCTCTCTCTCTCTCCATATCTCTGTCCTTTATTTCTTCTTCTTCTTTCTTTATTCCTTTTGTTCTCTGAGCTGTTATCCTCTTTTAAGCAAATGGATTCTGGAAACAACAGTGCAAGTCTACAGTCATCAAGTGGTGGTGGTTGTGGTGGTGGTGATGAAGAGTACGATTCACGTGCTGCTGCTGCTAATTCTTTTTCTTCTGCTAATTTTCACACACAAAATACCTCCATGTTTGACCCTTTTGCCAATTATTTCAACCCCATCTCACGCCAACAACAACCACAACCATTAACGCCTTCACTGAATTACCCAGCTTCACTTTTCAATCTTGATACAGATTGGTCCAAAACCCTAAGATCTGACCACAATAATTCTCCTCATCAGTTCAACAACAGCCCCATGTCGTTATTAGCATCATCCAATAAATCATTGTCTTCTAATTCCTTATCCTTTGGTGGTGGTGTTTCTAATTTCCCTTCTGCCGCGGTAGAACATGGTGGTGGTGGTGGTAGCGTAACTATTACTACTACTACGACGACTACTGAGCCGGCGGCGATGGCGGCGGCTGTTCCACCAGCAGATCAACCAGTTACGCAACCGGCAGTACGTAATCCAAAGAAAAGATCAAGAGCTTCAAGAAGAGCACCAACTACTGTGTTGACAACAGACACTACTAATTTCAGAGCTATGGTTCAAGAATTTACTGGGATTCCTGCACCACCCTTCACTTCTTCAACATATTTTCATCCTAGAAGCAGATTTGATATATTTGGTGCTACACCTAATTCCTCCTTAAGGCCTCCTCTTAACATTTCACAACAACCTAATTATCTACGAAGGCCTTTTCCTCAGAAAATTCAACCACAACAACCAGGCTCTACACCCTTTCTTTCTCCTTCTTCCTCTTCATCATCATCTTCAGCATTGTTGAGTTGTTTGGCTAACAATATTGCTTCTGCTTCAACTACTAGTGCTGCTAACAATATTCCACAAAGTTGTAATCTTTTTACAAATATTCAACAGAACTCAATTCTCACATCACTTCTTCAGTCATCTCAAAAATACCCATTTGGGAGTTCCAACATTCTTGGCTCCAAAGACCAAGAGCAATTCCAAATACCATCCTCATCAAATGACTCACAGCTCAAAATGGGTAGTGTTGTTTTGGAAGATTATGGAATGAGCAATCACAATCTTGGACACAATTTGAGTGGGCTTCCTAATCTCATTTCTCCAGAACAAGCTGCCACAACAAGGAACCAGAACAGTATTATTCATGGAGATAAAGTGCAGGAAACAGTAGGAAGCAGAGGTGAAGGTATGGTGGAATCATGGATTAATTCTTCACACTAGAAAAAGAGAAATTAGTATAATCATGGCGATCACTATTTGATCATAACAACAATGAAGTGAAGAGAAGAAATAGTTTATTGATTACTGTTTCTTTACCATATCTTTTCTTAATCATGATCTTCAAAAAAGAAGCAAAATTTAGTTTAATTATGACCTATGTAGATAATAATCTTCGGATTGATTCCTTTTTTTTTTTTTTGTTTTATTGTAGAAGTACTTGCTTATATGACTAATCATATACTTATAGATTAGTTAGAGATTAGGGAGAAAGTGGGATGGAGAAGGATACAAATATGATGATTAGAATGATGGCGGACTTATTGGTTAATTTTCATTGTTTTCTTGTCAACATTGGTTTCTTGGAATAGTAAAATGCTGTTACTTTGCATTTTGGTGTTTCTTTATTACTGTGGATTCATTCCTCTTTTACTATATATCCATAGCTGGTTTTTACATTGGAGCTTGAGTTTGACTACTGTAACGGGAATGTGCATCAACAGAGAAAAATCAACGGCATATATCAAACTCTAGGAGTCCTCCTCGTTCCTCGTACCTTCTATTCTCTGAACTCTGTTTCATATACATGCATTCGGACCTAAGATATGAATAATCAACTATTTTTAAGTTATATACGTAGTATGGGAAAATTCTATATTGTTTAATTATTTATCTATTTTATCAGGTAATCTCCCTTATTTTCTAAAGTACAAATTTTATTTTTTTGAAGACTTTTCAATACATATTTTTTTGGATGACTTGATAAGTGTAAAACTAAATTTAGCTTTACATTTAGCTTTACTTGATAAGATAACTTGTTTTACATTTAGCTTTCTTCTTCTTTTCTTTATGGGTATAATGACTATTTCTCCAATAATAATGTGTTTCTGATTGAAATCCATCACTTTGCTTCAATAGGTACAAATAATCTCGTTGAACTTACAAAAATTATAATTTTATTTTTTAAAAACGAGTTCATATTAAACATGCCAAACTTTCTGTTGAGGGACTATAAATCTTGAAAGATTATAATTCGTAGAATCTGCTAGTCAAAAATAATATACATGTGGAATCATCCGTTTGTATTTTTCACAGTTTATTTAATCTAATAATTATAACTTTATTGTCTCGTCATTTATAATACTATGAGTTCAATTATGTGAAGTTCACGTAAGTATACTGCATATAGATTAAAAGGAGCGATTGGCGGCGAGATTTGGGGGATCGTTAGGCGCCGCATTCTGCTATATTAAAATTTTGTGTGAAATTCAGATGACTCTTTGAAATTTTAAAATTAAATATGATGAATTAGGATGTAGACTTTTGTTTTCTTCTTATTTTCTTAAATATTAAATATATATACGTCTCCTGTTGGGGTACAACACGCACGGACTCGCGGTATAATCTCTTGGTCAACTATAGTCTTTTTCTTTTTATTTTCTTTATTGAACCTAATAAATACCAAATCAAAAAAAAGAAAAAGGTTGAGCCACCCCTACACGCAAAGAATCTTTAAACTTATACCACCTCCGTCTCATATTATCTCTCATGATTCTCTTGTACACTCCCCTTAAGAAAAAAACTAATTGAGATGAAATTTTTAACTACTTTACCCTTATTCATGTTTTAATTCATTGGTATTTGAACAAAATTAGGTGTTTGTAGTCTTCAAGGATAATTATTACTAAGGGCAAAAAAGGAAAGAGATAATTAATTTTGTCTTGAACTTTTATAGTGACAAATAAGTTGAGACAACTATTTTTAGTAATCACGACTGTTAATATGAGACGGAGAGAGTATTAACATATGTAATTGTTGTTCTCTTTTTAAATGTCCCTTGCGTCTCCCTGCCCCCGCTGTTTAGGGAAGATATCAAGATAGGAAACTTTATTTTGTCTAATTAATTATGTGATAATATTATGTTTATATAGTAGCGGATCTTGATGATCTTCCAGGCGTAGACCATGAATTATTATTTCCTTATAATTTCCAAGTTCTTTGATGATTTCCTTTCATTTGGGCATTAATATAAGCCACTTAACAAGGGCTTTTCTTTGGTGTCTTTGACTATTGTAATGGTTATCAATATCAACAAGCAACATTAGGGGCGGAGTTACAATTCTATTTACAGGTTCTGCAAAATTCTATAGTTTTAGTATAAATTTTTTATTTGTGTTGAATTTTTTATTTAATAGTATGAATAAATTATGTATTCAGAATCCAATAAGTTGCTTTTTCCAGAATGTAAAATGTGTATAAATTATGCATCCAGAATTCAATAAGCTGCATTTTCTAGAATGCAGAATGTTTAAGCTCAAAATCTTACATCCTCTTCCAATTAACATTAAATTGAGATCTTCCATCTTGCTTTGGAATTGATACCGTGCTGAGTCAGTTTCGAGCCTACGAGCGAAGAGAATCAGAAGGATGATTCAATTGTTAACTACTCTCGTTCACTTTTACTTGTCCAATATTTTAAAAATAAATTTTCACTTTTTCTTGTCACTTTTAGTATATCAAAATAAGATAATTTTTTCGTTCTTGTTATACTCCCAATATTAATTACTCATTTCAAATCATTTTGTTAAATCCATTAAAAATATGCATCAATTAATATGGATATCATGATAAATTATACACTTCATTTATTATTTTTCAAGAGGAGTGCAAAGTTCATCGTGGACAAGTAAAAGTGAATGAAGTGAGTACTAGTCAATTATTTCTTCACCAATTTATTAGAGTGGGGAAAGGCATTGATTTCTTAATGGTTTAGGACCTAGTCTATCTTTTCGGAAAAGAAAGAGCGTTTTAACAGAAAAATATACTCCATCCGGTTCACAATAAGTGATTTTTTATTTTTTTTTGTGGTTCAAAATAAGTATTTTTTTCAGATTTCAAGAATGAATTAATTATTTTTTTCCTACATTGCCCTTGGAGTAAATAATGTTGGAGTATGTGTTAGGGGTGTTTATGTGAAAAGATAGTAAAGGTTAATATGGTCAATTTCATTGTTAATTAATATTAAAAGGTAAATTTCATAATATACTGTGAAAATATCCAAAAAATCACTTATTGTGGATCGGAAAAAGTATTAATGCGAGTAGAATGACAATATAGTTTGAAGAGCATTTATTGAAGTTATTCTTGAGAGTCCCAGTCTTAAATATCTTGTAAGTAGTACCAAGAAAAGGATTATAGCTTCCACCCGGCCCCAGTATTGAGGTGTTTGGGGGGGGAGGGGGGGTGAGAAAAGATTAGTAGCATTAAGGTTAATGATAGGATCAGCTTAACCACTTATGTGGGGCTTAAATATATGAACTGTTAATCAACAAGGTTTCAACTGTAACATATCGATTAGACTTAAATACACTACTTATTAGTAGGAAGATATCAACATGTAATATTAAATGCTGCTTTATTGCCTTCTCGATTAACTGTGATTCAACTACAATAACATATCTCATACCCAGTGTGTTTTGGGAAGGTATATTATACACCGAACTTACCTCTGTCTTGTATTGCTCAATTAATTGTGATTAAAATATAAAATAAAGCAAAGAAATCAAATGCCTATTTCAAAACAACAGAAACAAAAAGAAAATGAAGAAAGACGTTGTATCGCATACCTTTTAAAATTATGAAACTTTGTGCTGAGCATCTGGTATTTTCATAAATGAAGCCCAAAATTTGCTGAGAAAGCTCTCTTTCTTTGAAGTTTGAAGTTGGAATTCAATAAATGGATGCCGACAAAATTTACTCACATAGTATTTGATAACAAAAAGAGAAAGCTATAGGGCCTTTTTGGAAAATTTTACCTTTTTTGTTTTCTCAGCATTAAAGTCTTTGGTTAGTATTGCCCGACAATAAATTAAGGTTGCGTTGGGTTGGCGCAAAATTATGTGTATTTTTTGAGATTGTGTTTGGAAGTGATGTGTATATTTTCAGAGAACAGTGCAGTCCTTGTAGAGATCTGCAACAATATCTACTTAGAAGCCTGTACTCTCTGTCCAAAATGCTCTCTAGTTTGGTACTACTACTACTACCACTTATTAATAATTCACTTTGGATCTTTGTACTTAAAAATCTTTGGATCCATGCCCACAACTGTACATCTGCATTTAGTATTATACACTAATTTGTACTAACATGTTCGAAATTTTGGAAATAATAATTTTTTTTTGTCTGAGAATCAAATTCATTTGGAATATTCTTTTACAAAGCAACTTGATCAACTACTGAAAAAAATGTTTAACAATTTTTATGGACTTGATGTGTAGTTATAAGTTGGTTGAATTTGTATAAAATTCATTTAAATAGTTCATTTTCAACGTGGATTAAGCCATTAAGGGTTGCATTGTCTCAAGAACTTGTAGTAAATATTCTACAATTTGGTTGTTAACCATTTAAATATATACACTCTCTAATGTAGAGTATTTCGACAAGACCAGTTCAAGTGATCTGCACCCCTCTACCTCCAACTCTAAGATTGCAATTTCGAGTAACCAAGAGAAAAAATAATTGCGGACTGCGGAGCTTATGGGGAGGGGGGGTAAAAATAATGTAGCATATTTCTAGGGCTAATATATTTATAGTTTTTGTTTTGTTTGATTTTTAAGAAAATTACTATTACTTTTAGGTAATTGGTATTTATAAGCTAGAGCTAGGTTAAGGTCTATTCTTTAGTATTATCCTCATTCTCTACTATTCTCTTGGACTATTGAAGATTGCGAAGTGACAGAAGTGTTCATGGGGCATCTCTAATGAATCTTCACACTTTACATAGCATATTAGAGGCCAATGCTATTCTCAAAAGCATATAGAAAATATAAGAGGAAAAAGTGAAAAGTAAAAATTCGAATAGATTGGGAAAAAGGTAAATGGGGAAAGGTAATAAAAGATGTCTAGATGAATAAAGAATTGATCTCTACTATTCCATCAGTGTCAATATTTAACTTAAAGGTAATAATCTTTTTTCATATCATTGATTGATAGATCACAGAAACTTTTTCATTTCAAATGATAGTTCCTCCACCGCCATTTCCCTTTGTTTTAAAATTTAAAATGATTAAAAAGTGAAAGAGAAAAAGACAAATGCCTTTATTTTTGAAATATTTTTGAATCATTTGTATCATGAGTAGTTATGATAACCCCCTGGATTTCGACAGTATAGGAGATTTGCTTTTTCCATTTAGCTTCTCCAAGTTCCAATTCCGATATATTAGTTTTTTTTTCTTTTTCTTTCTCAAAGTTAAAACGAAGCTTTACTATTCAGATAATTCTCTTCCATATTAGATAATTACTCGTACGAGATGATGGAAGTGTAAACTGAAGCATCACTATGGTATTTGTTACAAATATGTTTATAATGAGAAGAATCTAACTTACATACACATAGGGTCGTTTGGTAGGGAATACTTTATCCAAAAATTATAATAATTAGATTTTATTACGATAATTAAATAATGACGAGATGATTTTGTGAATATATTTTTATTGGAAGATGTTTAGTTTACTGGACTAAAATTGAGATATATGAGGTTGTTTGGTAAGGTGTATAAGAATAATACCAAATATGGTATATTAGTAATGCTGGTATTAGTTATGCTGGCATATTTTTATCTATTATTTGGTTTGATGCATTAAAGCATTGCACAATTTCTAAAAGAATTATTTATTTACAAAAATACCCTCGTAACCTGTCACGATCC
This sequence comes from Nicotiana tomentosiformis, assembly GCF_000390325.3. Lineage (NCBI taxonomy): Eukaryota > Viridiplantae > Streptophyta > Magnoliopsida > Solanales > Solanaceae > Nicotiana > Nicotiana tomentosiformis. The sequence continues at coordinate 104,644,632 of NC_090816.1, read as the reverse complement.
AAAATCCACTAACCGCGATGGCACCTAACCCAACCCCTTAGGCCAACCAATCAACAGTTAACACAATTCTAATAAAATAAAGGTGATCAACAAATGATATATCTGGATTCCATACAATATCCCAAGGACTGGTAGTACAAGTCATGATCTACTAAGACTGGATTTTTGCAAAAATTGATATTAAATAAATACAACTTATGTTTGAAATATACATATAAACAGAATTCAACTCTAAAACTACCTAGAGACAAGTGGTAGCTACATCCAGAAGGCATGAACATCTTCACAGTCAGCCTCCGTTATCCACCGCATCTCCGCTCCAAGATCTGCACGCAAGGTGCATAAGTGTGGTATGAGTACAACCGATATTATGTACTCAATAAGTATCTTGACAAACCTCTATGAAGTAGTGACGAGACTTTTAGTTAAAAAATACTCACTGATATAACATGTGCAATAGACTAGCAATAGAACAATACTAGAACATAACAGAAAAGAGTACAAGAAGCAATTATGTGAAGCAGTAAATGATTACTTAAAGAAATCACGGTCAATATTTCTCAATATCACGACTAGGGGTGGCAAAATGGTTAAAAGAAAACAGTTAACCGCCCATATTATCCGCTAAAAATGGGTTGGATAATGAACTATTTAAAAACGGGTCAAATATGGATAAGAACCATATTATCCATTTAGAAAATGGATAACCAATGGATACCTAATGGGTTTAGCTTTTACATTTGTAAAGCCTCATATTGGAGGTTCCTCAAGTTTCAGAAATTAGGAATTCTTCCAAAGTGATTATATTCATGAAGTCATGGATAATATGGTTACTCATATTATCCGTCGGTTAATCCGTTTTTTATCCGTATCAAATATGGGTCGGATCGGATAATTTATCCGTTTTTTCATTATTCGTTTTCGACCCGTCTCATATCCGACCTGACCCGCCCGTTTACCACCCCTAATCACGATCAATCCTTTCCTTAAAGCGATAACCAACAAACCACGGTAGTAAATTCATAACTTTCATAGTGTGAGAAATGTACTCAAGATATCAAATCAAATGGCACGGCAACACCCTTCGTGCATTTATCTCATCCTCACCAAATATATGAATGTAAGTCAAATCAATTGGCACGGCAACACCCTTCGTGCATTTATCTCTTCCTCACCGAGCATACGTATAACAATATCAACCAGGTGAAATAAATAACAATAACAATAAAGTAGAGATACACAGGTAGCAATAACGAACAATGCAGTGCATATGAGCAACAGTAACAGGCTAGATAGGAAACATAGAAGTAATGGTAGCATTTAAGATAGAGGAACATAATTTCACTAGCTAACATGGTAGAAGGTTTAGATGTAGCTATAACAACCATGAAGGAAAGCATGATCTTTATAAGCTAAACAAATAGAAGGCATGCATAACTAACATGGTAGGAAGCTTAGATATAGATATAACAAACATGAAGAAAAGCATGATTTTTATAAGTTAAACAGATAGAAGGCATGAATAACTAACACGGCAGAAAGCTTATACGAAAGTGCAGCAACAACAAGTCACATTGAAAACTTAGGTGCAACAGTAACAACTCAAGATAAAGTCATGAATGTATACACAAGCAAAAAAATATCATCATGTAATTCATGTCTCTCATCCTCGCCTGCACAGAAACACTATTCGTGCCATGAACACATGATAATATAAAAATATGATAATGTAAATAAAATGGCATGGTGATGAGCTTAAAGTTACTTATTATTTATGCCCACTTTGTGTCTATATTTTGGCTGATTTGATAGAGATTTGGTCAGGTTTGAGTCTAATATGGTGTTTTTCAGTGCAAGTGATGCAGAGGGGATCAATGGACTAATAGTGCACTTAGTGCGAGAAAAAAGAGTTGAGCAGGAGGAAAACCCAGGTTCGCGACCGCGCATGAGAGACCCACAGCGCACACTTGAGCGCTCAAGTGACGCAGTGTATTGCTAGAGGTGCGCGACCATGAGCGTGGTCATACCTCCAGGTGCGCGGCCGCGCACGTCCGCTCCCAGGAACTTTACCCAGGCGTATTTTTGTAAATTCGGAGGCGACTCTTTTTGACCTATATGAAGCCTAGCTCATCTCAAAATAAGGTATCTCAGATTTTGGAGCAACATTTGGAGAGAAGAAGGCAAGGACACAACGGAGACTCTGAATACTTTATCCACTTCATTTAATGCAGAAGTTTGGTTAATTTTGGGAATTGTAATGTCTTCTTGTTCTTCTAATACTCTTGTAATAAACAACTTTCCCACTATGGAGTAATCTTTCTTAGGGTTATTGACAGATATTGTGATTTGACTATTGTTTGGTGTTTACTCTATGTTAGTTGCCTGAATTCGTTGAATGAGTTATTAATTGAATGGCAAGGCCAATTGTGGTTTTACTTTAATTGAAAGAGAAATGTTCCTGCAATTCGCATTGTGTTATCTTGTTTGGGTTGATTTTACGCCTCTTATAAGTAATCGAAAGAGCTTAGAGAGTTATCAATTGACCCAATTTGGAAGAATAGTCGAGAGACGTTCTTCGAAAGATCATTCATTCATTGTATTTTTGCATGTGTTCATAGGACCTGTCATTAGGTTGGTTAACGAAACTCTCATTTATTCGGAAGAAGAGTTTGAATCCTCAAGATAGCCTAATCATCTGTTGAAATCGAAAGAGTCAATAGAAATTAAGAGTGAACTTAGCACGGAGTTACCCAGAATAATAGTTAATCACATATCTTGTCACAACCCTTACTTCTCACCTTGATATTTAATCGTTGCTACTTAGTCACTAAAATTCCATTATTTTCTCACAATCGATAATCTTAGTTTTTATTATTAGTCATTAATAACTTGAATCAAAAGTTTATTTTCCTGGATAGTGTCAAGATGAAGATTTATTAGAACATTATTTAAATGAATCCTTGTGGAGACGATTTAATATTATACTATCTTTGACTAGTGAGCCTAAGTTTTATACACCGGTTTTGCGCTAGTCACACGGTATCACTCTTCGTGATTTTACTCTCATCCTCACATGATAATGTAAATGAAATGGCACGGCATTACCCTTCATGTAAAGTTACTCTCATTCTCACATGATAATGTATATGAAATGACATGGTATCACCCTTCATGCTTTTACTCTCATCCTTACATAATAATGTAAATGAAATAGTACGGCATCACCCTTCATTCTTTACACTTTTCCTCACCAAGCACATGTATGACAATAATAAGCAAGGTAGGAAGCATAAATAATATCAAGGAAAAGTGATTAAGCGAATATTCCAAACGAACATAAATCACAGCTTTCAAGCCAATAACTAATCAATAAACCTCAATAACCTCATTGTTCAATTACCTCAACCGATCTCAAAAAATGAATGATCTTCAACTCACGTATAGAATCCAATGCCTCAAGAATAACGATCGTAGCGAGGTATTTGTGATTAAGTACAACGATAATCGAATTTAGCACATTAATAGTTTCACAAAAATTCATCAAATTTTAATCAAGTTTTAACAACCTAAATCAAGGTTTCTTGCATTTAGCCTCATATTTATATTTATCTAGGAATCAAGTAAAACATGATGCAAGAAGTTCACATATTCTAACAAGGCACAAGTAATCGTGTAATCTACCCCCGAGTATGATTAACCCTGGCACATGTATATACGCTCGTCACTTAATATATGCATCAACTCCGAATGTAGCGAACAATATCAATTAATAGGAAAATTTTTTCCAACAATGTTAGGCAAGACACTTACCTCATTCAAGCCAAATCGATATACTAGAAGTGCCAGTCCGCTCAAATCATCCTCCGAACGGCTCGAAACTATCCAAAAGCAACTCAAAATCATCAAATCATTCCATACGAAGCAAACTCAATCGACAAAGGTCAAATCTTTACATGTTTACTCAAAGTCAACCAAAAAGTCAAACCCGAGCCCGCACCTAGGAACCCGATAAAACTCATAAAATTCGACAACTCATTCAATTACGAGTCCAATGACGAGTGCAAAACACAACACGAAATTGATGCTCGCTAGCCAAAGATAGTATAGTATGATTATCGTCTCCATAGGGATTAGATTTAAATAATTAGTAATTCATTGTTTAACTGCTATTCAGATGATCAAAACTTGATTGGAATGATTACGAACTATGATTAACTACTAAAGTAAAGCAATTGACAATTGACTGCAAAAACTAGAGATTAGCAGAGTTGGTTTCTTATCAATGCGAGAAATAAGGTTTTTGACATCATAGGTGCAAGATTGCTATTCTGGATATGATACTGTCATATTTCACTCTTGAGTTTCTATCGATTCTCACGAATTCAATAGGTGATTAGCTTATACTTCCAATTCAGACTTCACTCTCGATTAAATATAAATCTTTCAAATAAACTAATGTGAAGTGCGGTGAAACTTGCAAGAATATATTGGTAGGACTGATCTAAGAGAAACTTTTTGCGAATATTTCTCACTCTTAATTTAAACGGTAACGCAAAAAGCTCTCTCGATTACTTCAAATAATCACCAAAATAAACTAAGGCATACGCTGCAATGATTTTCAATAAGATGTTCCTTTTTCGATTAAACACTATAAAGAATAAGATCACAACTCTATTAAAGCTCCTCCAATAAATTCAAGCAATTAAATAGTAATTAAATTCATAAACAATAACCTAAGGTAAACTACTCCATAATTATGGAGAAAGTCATCATAAATATAATTAAAGGGTGAGAAAGCATCAATCTAACGTAGTGTTTAAAAGGCGTTTTCTAGGCGAGCCCTGGGGCGAGGCGTATAAAAAATGCCCCGAGACGATGGTGTGGGGCGATAGTTTTAAGAAGTGTACGCCTAGCAATTCGGGGCGTACGTCCGGGCGTTTGAGGTGCATTTTTGTAGTGAGGCGTAATCCCCAGAAATATTTTCAAATTAAAATAAAATTTGTTGAATAAGTCCTTCATATAATAACCAAATTCTCAAAAGTCAGCTTGTCATTACTTAAAAGTCTTAAAAGGGAACTGAAATGTATTAAATTTAAAAGTCAAGACATTTTCTAATGATTGAAGCCCTAATTTATGGTCTTTCCCATTCTTTATCTTGTCCGCTAGTATGCTAATATCTCCTAAAAATAATAAATATTCATTTTTTCTTACAAATACAAAGAGAACTCCATTCTTCTTCATAGCAGCAAGTTTAAAGTTCAAATTGCAGGTTAGTCATCCTTTTTATTTCTCCATGTAGAAAATTTTATTCTTTTCGACTCAAACTACTTGTGCTTGTAAGTAGCATATAATAGATTGCTTTGACTAGTTTTCTGTGGGGATGGAGCACATCTATATATATATTTTTCTTCAAATTTTATGCAAGTTTACCTGTTTATAAATATTTACTGTAATTATATTATTTTATAAAATATTAAAAATTAAATACCCATGGGCTTACGCCTCACTGAGGTATATGTAAAATGCCTCGCCTTACGCCCACGCCTTTTAAAACACTGATCTAACGTTACAATTCAAACTCCCGTATTGAATTAATGGAAAGATGATGAAATCATATGTCTTGTAGCCTCCAATGCTCTCCCAAAGCTTCCAAGGTCAAAAGTCCTCTAAAATTCGTGTTTTTGATGTATTTATGCCATGTTGGAACGGGTCCGGATGAAACTATCCTTTCCAAGCCGAAGTGGAAAAAGTTGGGCGAGAAAATACACTATAGCAGTGCACCGGGCGGCGCACCATGCGCCGCTTTAGTGGAAAAGTTCAGAGGACTATTTTTTTCACTTAGTGAATTTTTCACTAGCGCCCCGCGCTCCGCTACGCATAGCGCGGCGTAGTAGTGTATTTTTCTTAGAGTAATTTATTTTTTATTTTTTTAGACATCCAGACTTGGTCCTCGACCCCCGAATGTGATCCCGACTTAATTTTTTGGGCTTTTGCTAAGATTTCAAAGCTCCAACTTGTTCAAATTAGCTCCAAATTATCTTAATATCTCAGAATTATTTCCTGCACGGCATAAAACACGTAATAAGCATAAATTACCATTAATTAAGTTCAACCACAAGTAAAATACAGTAATTAGAGTGCAAACTATGACTAAAATATGTTTTTCTAGCCTACGAATCATCCAACGATACTAATTTCACTTAATTCCGACTTCGAAACGATGTTCAAAACTCAAAAATTCACTTTAGAAAAGTTTAGACAAAAACTTCCAATTTCTCTTTTAAAATCATCAATGAAATGCCAAAAACAAAGATGAAATCACAGAATATAATTAAAATCGAGTAGAAAATACTTACCCCTATCCACGTGGTGAAAATCGCCTCTAAAATCGCCCTAATCCGAGTTTCATGGCTCAAAATATGATAAAATGTCTGAAACCTTCGAAATAGAGTACTTAAAGGTCTGGTCCAGATATACTCTTCGTGAACGTGAAAGGATCCTCGCTTTCGCAATGAACAAAAACTCACCGCCAGAAAAAGACCCTTCATGTTCGCGGCATAGACCTCGCGAACCTGATGCACATCAAATCCAAACCTCCGCGGCGAAGACATTTCCTCCAGCTCCCAGATTCTCAACTCAACTATATGCGAACGCGAGCTGACGGACACGAACGCGACGCTCAGGCCTCACAAAGGTACGCGAACACGATTGTCCAGTCGCGAATGCGATGAAGGAAATATCCAGCTCCCATAATAGCCTACGCGATTGCGACCCAATCTTCGCGATTGCGAAGAAGGTCTGGAACACCAGAAATCAGCAGTGCCAAAGAACATGAAAATGATCCGAAACTCATCTGAAACTCACCCGAGCCCCTCTAGACCCCGTCCAAACATACCAACAAGTCCCAAAACATAACACGGACCTGCTCGAGGCCTCAAATCATATATAACAACATCAAAATCATGAATCACACCTCAAATCCAACTTAATGAACTTTTAAACTTTCACCTTCCAAAAATGATCTCAAATTTTGTCGAACCATATCAAATCAACACTCGGTCAAACCATATCAAATCAACTCGGAATGATCTCAAATTTTGCACACAAGTCCAAAGGACATAATGAAGCTATTCCAATTTTCGGTATCACAATCCTAACCCGATATCCTCAAAGTCAACACTCGGTTAAACCTATGAACATTCCAAACCTTCAAATTGCCAACTTTCGCCAAATATAACCGCAACCCTCTAGAAATATCCAAATGCAAATTCGGGTATACGCCCAAATCTAAAATCACCATCCGGACCATAAAGGAATCGTTAAAACTCCAATCCGAAATTAAATATTCAAAAGTCAAACTTGGTCAACTCTTCCAACTTAAAGCTTCATAGTTGAGAATCATTCTTCCAAATCAATTCTAGATCACCCGAAAACCAACATCGACGATTTTCACAAGTTATAATACATCACATGAAGCTACTCAAGACTTCAAACAACTGAACGGAATAAAAATGCTCAAAAAGACCGGTTGGTCGTTACATAACCAGTCCATCACTTTATCTTTTTAAATGAAATATATGTTGAAGAATATTTTTATATGAAAAAGGTTTTAAAAAACTATTTGATTTGTCTACCTATATTGTAGTATAGAATTGAATATTTATTAATAAAAAAAATATGCTAAATATTTATTTATTTACTAGGGATATAATTTTATTCCCACTTTGTTGTTGGATTATTTCAAACTTGTATTAATATAATAGCGTATTTTAATCAAGCATAAATTTTGAAGGATAATTTTATCTTTAATTAAGCTAATGCATACATTAAAACTCATTGCATTGTTAATACCATGGTTTCTTATGCATAAGATAATACCAAATATAGTGTATATCTAATGCTTGCATAACTAATGCATAGGTTCAAACAGTGTACCAAATAAGGTATTATTAATACACAAAGCTAATGCATGTATTATTTTATCTAATGCATCCTACCAAACGACCCTTAGTGTATACTTGGGATAAATTTTTGTTTTAAATTTTAACCTGAAATTGTTCAAAAGAATTTGGGAGAAGAACCTTGGAGAATGGCATTTTTGTAATTTTAGTATTTATTGCGGGATTAATTAATCTCATAATTATTATCATATCCTCAATCATGTGGGATAGAATAATATTTAATTGTGGGATTAGTTAATCCAAGAATTACTAATTTCGAATTCAAAAATTCAATCAAACACGTGATAAAATAATCCCGCATCAAATATCGAGATTATTATCCCTTATCCCACGTACGAAAACAACCCCTTATAGTGTTAAATTTTTGCACTATTTATGTACGTATAGCATGTTGGAGTAGGCTATCTATCTTATTTCGTAAATTGTAAATTCCACTAATTAATATTATAACAACTATTTACATGTTGTAATACTACAGTGCACGTGTATAAAAGTAAATGGAAAAGAGAGATGCCCGTTATGAAAATAGAAAATGATGGCTATATTGGCTTGTAGTAGGTGTGGGGACTGGTTTGTTGTCTGGGCTAAATAGATAAAAGGGGCTTTTGTACATGAGGCTGGGGCATCTGAAAGTGGCCATGCCCTTAAAGAAGAAATGATGGGCCATCTTGTCTCTGCTCTCAGGCTATTTTCTAAGAAAAACCATTTTAATATTACAATCATCAAAATACTTTTATCGAATGAAAAGCGAAGATTTAGCATTTATTTTGTGATCCATTTCTCATCTAGAAGATGAAAGAGAAATTTTTGATATGGACAATTTCTCAACCATCCCTGTGGATCATTGTGCAAGAGTCATGCAAAAAAAAAAATGCATATGTAAGTTAATTTATGTCAATCCAAGATATCACATTGCCATAAAAATGGCTAGACTAGACGTATACCTATTAAACCGTCTTGTTCGTCAATGCAGAAGCGCTCTAGCTGAGGTTTTGGATCGCTAATAGCCTGTTTGGCCAAGTTTTTTCAAAATTAAAAGTATTTTTTTTAGATTTTTTTTTCAAAATTGATTTTATTTGGCCAAACTTGTAGGAGGAAAAAAAGAACTTTTGAGTAGAACCAAAAGTTAATTTTGAGAAATTTAAAAAAATAGTTTCTCCCAAAAAGTAGAAGTAGAAGATATTTTTAATTTCTCTCTTGGCAAAAATACCCTTAATATAAAAATTATATATACGAAAATCATCTTACTCATTTAACCTAGTATTTAGTTATTCTAACACAATTCTCCTAATTAATTTACTAGTATATCTTTTTATTTTAGGATAGATTTCTAATATATGTGACTTTTAGGGTGTGTATATTTATATTTGTTGAATGAAAAATACTTTTTAGGAAGAAACAATTTGTGTTTGGCTAATCAATTGATAAAGTATTTTTACCAACAATTTATATTTGGTAAGTAAATTTTTTCACAAAATGCATTTAAGTAATTATAAATAAGGACATGAAAATTTTTACTTAATATCCAAGCAGTTTGTGTTTGGCTAATCAATTTAAAAAATATATATTAAATCATCATTCAACGAATATAAATATATTCAGAAATCAATATTCCAATTTTATTGGATGTATCTAAATGAATTTTGAGAAACTGCATGAAAATGAACATTACTGTCGATTTATTTAATTAGAAACCTCATTTTAGAAAGTGTCTGCTTAGGAATATTTAGCAATGGTGCGATTTCTTTTCCTACCGTTTGATCTCTCTTTTTGTCAAACTGAATGGTGATACGAGAATATCTTATTTTTCCGAATGGAATATAAATCATAACGAGGGGAATATATATACAAATGCAACACGTGAAAGGTCCACTTAATTGGCCTAAACTTTTATAGACCACCAGTTGTATGATTGGCTAGCGTTAGGTCTATTTCAGTTGTTTTATTCTTCCAAATATTCATGACAATAAACAGACATTTTCAATTTGAATTGAACGGAGATTATTAAGATGTCTTTTTGCTTATATAAATCCAATCACGAAGATTATTATTATGATGCTGCAATTATTTTTGCAGAGCTAAGCAGAACATATAAAGGAGGCTCAAATAACCGATGCATCAATTAAATGCAAGTAAGTAGGTATTGCTTTAGTTTAATTAGTAAGTGTAGTAAGTCATTTTCATTCCACCAAATCTAGACTTGCTTCATCATAAAAAAAAGCCTATAGAATTAGGTTTAAGTGCTATCAAGTAATAACAGCAAGAGTTATGGGAGTCATTCTCAAATAATAACGGATGCTAAAAACTGTACTAAATGTCATCATGTTGCACTTTCCCAAACCAGAAGTGAATCAATAAAGGCTAAGCAATTGATCCATACAAAAGAGATTTGATGAACGATATTTTGTGTTCGTCTTTTTTTTTTTGTTATTTGAAAAAGAAAAGATGAGTATATAATGAAGGTAACAAGTCTGAGCTTAATTATATCTGAAATTGAAGGTTTAATTTCACGTGTGGTTAGTTAATTTTTCCTACTATAATAGTTAAAAACAATCGCAAAATTATTTTTTAGTAAGTTAAAGTAACTGAGTTTTAAGCGCTTATTTTGGAGAGTTGATGTATTTTTTTTTCTAGAAAAACTTTTAAAAACTTGGCTAAGCACAAATTATTGCTCTATATGTTGGCAAAGGTATTTTTAAATTGTTTAACCAAACACAAATTACGGCTATCCAAAAATATTTTCTCAAAAATACGCAGATTTTGAAAACTTAACCAAACATATTATTTTGCTCACTCTAACAATTAAAATTGTTTATATTACATTAAAGTAATGAATTTTCTTATTATAATTGTAGACTCACAAAACTTTCCCGTTATAACAGTGGGTAGGGAACCAGGGGCGGTAAAATTATTGAATTAACCACATCTAGCAAGGTGAACCTTAGAGTAACGGTAAAATTATTTTGTATGACCTATAAATTATCGATTCGAGTCGTGAAAATAACTACTAATACTTGCATTAAGATAAATTATCTACATCATATACCCCTTAGGTGTGGTCCCTTGAACCCTATGTAAATACAGGACGCTCTTTGCACCGGAGTGCTTTTTTTGGGTTGAATTAACCACATATACAAGAAAACAAAAAGGTAATCAAACAAGGTCCAAAATTCAGAAATATAAGAAACAAATTAGTTATGCAAATTATTTCTATAAGTAAATCTTATCATTAGTTGAATCAAATGATTCTCAAGACAGAATTGTGATCTCATTCGCAACACCAAGAAAGTTAGAATCTAAAAGGTTAAGAGCTTTGAGGAAATACCATGTCACATATTGAAATAAATAAAGTTGGATCATAATTAAGTTGGGGCACAAAAGAGAAAGGACAAGCACTAAACTTGCTCGAGACAAAGTAAACTTTGCTAGGGCATGACATCAAAAAGTACTCCCACAGAGAATTGAAAAGGTTAAACATATCAAATTCCAAAAATAGTGTTGAATCCCTCATTTCTATTTTTAAACTAAAGCGTACAAAAGCAAAAGGTAAAGTTGACTTGTGGGATTTTTTGATTTTTAAATAAACCATTTTGTCTTGTTCATTCCATATCTCAATGAAGTGACAAAAGGAGGTGGCGTTGTTGCAAGGCAGCTGCATAGCAAGATAGTCCATTCAAATAAGTCCTTAAAAAGGTTGGATACTTAATTTCCTTTTAGTTTGCCTTAAAAATAATTTACATTAAAATTTTTATTTTATCTTTAATTGGATGATTTATAGCACACAAACATTTATAACTTGATTTAGACCATAAATTTTCGTGCCTAATTAGATTACATCGCATAAATTGCTACAGAAAAAGTTTCATGTAGGAACAAAGCACTAAATAGTTAATGATTCGTTTGTGTTTGAAGCAAAACCTAGTTCCTAACACTAGCAAAGTCAACTAATTTTTGCTTCCTCTTTTGTCTTTTTCTTTATTAAAGACATTATAAATCTTACTCCTTCCGTTCTCTTTTACTTGACACGTTTTTACTTTTCACGCCCCTTAAAAAATAATAAATAAAGTGTATAATTTATCATGATACCCATATTAATTGATGCATATTTTATTGGATTAGAGAAAATGATTTGAAATGAGTAATAAGTACTGTGGGTATAACAAGAATTTTTTTTGTCTTTTCTTAATATGTGTAAAGTGACAAGTTAAAATGAAAATTTATTTTTAGTATACATGCAGTAAAAGTGAACAGAGAAAGTACTAGGTATTCATCATATATATAGTGGTCCTACGAGTGATTTTATGATGTGCCTCACACAACTGATATTAGTTGTGTGAGGCCTCTTTTTATCTCGCACATTTGTGGACTCATATCTTACATATTTGGGTCCACAAAATATGTGAGATAAAAAGAGGTTTCACACAAATAATATCAGTTGTGTAAGTCACACCATAAAATCGCTCCACGATTAGCATGGTGGAATGACTGGAATCTGACAAAGATGAATACACATCGCAGTCCAAAATGATTTTCAAATGACCTGTGCTTTGTCTTAATTATTTAGCTGGCGTTTGGTCATACATTCCCAAATTTATTATGAAAAATCTTATTTATTCTATTTTTTAAAGAATTTTTCCTAATTCGGAAATCATTTTCAAAATGCTGACGTTCAAATGGAAAAAGATAAAACAAAATAACGAAAACAAAAGAGTAATACTCAATGGGCCTATGATTCGATTGAAGTTATTTGGGTTTTCTGTGGTTAAAAGGGTATAGACCCATTTTTAATGGACCTACCATAATATCTGGGTATTGGTCCATTTTATAGTGGACATATTATCCAGTCATGTGGAGTTCATGGATAAATTTAGGAAGTTTTTACCCTATCTATATTACATAATGAACCTAATTATCAATATTAAAAAGGTTCTCATTTAGTTATATATCCTATACATAATTAGTGACGTATGTAGATTTTTTCGTAAGCGGTATCACTATTAAAAAGCTAAATAGATGAACAAAATACCAAAATGGCATCACATTAAAAGGTCTTTTCATAAAATTATAGAATTCAACTCATAAAGAAAACAACGAATATATTAAAAAAAATCAACGAAAAATATAAACAAAAAAATAACAAAACAACTTATAATGGTCAATGACCCACAGAAGTTGGCGTAGATGATGAGAGAGATGACCAACAGTTTTTCAATAATATAATTTTACCTTCATTTATATACTCAATAAGATTGGAAGCGTCAAAATATTTAGTACCAATTGATTTCTTGAGAGTATTAATAAGTAAGGTTTTATTTAGAAACTTATACATAAACATATACATGTCTAGGTTCGATCCCTTGACATTTACAACAAAAATGTAGTGCTTGGCTAGTGAGCCACTAAGTACTTAACGTTATGTGATGTCACTTTGAAGAAAATCTAGGTGAAATTTTGTTTTTTCATATTGCTCCTATGCATATTTTGTAAAATTTTCCGGCAAAGCGGTGTCACATGACACCCCTTGGCATAACCTAAATCTGCCTCTGTACATAATAACTAGTTATATACAACGTAATGTATTAGGCTCCAATCTTTCCCATTTTAGATTCCAACCGTAGCTACTTTCGTCACTATCTTTTAGACCCACAAGGCACAATATTAACCATGCCAGAGGCCCGCCTTATCAGAATATGGAAGTTTTGATGAAAACAATAAAAAGCTCCTTCAAGAAATCACTACTAATGCCAATGAAGTTCAAAAAAAAGGTTGTTAATGAAATACTTTCTTATAATGCTGGAGTTGAGTACTTGCAAAGGCATGGCATTAGCGGGTCGTTCATCTCATTAATCAAATCAATGAGAGGAGAGGAACTAACCTTAACTGGCGTGAAGGAGGCAAGCTATTTAGGATTTTTGTACAATGGACTCGAGGAATTTGACAGAAGTTAAATACTTGCTTCTAAGATCCATTCTTCTACTTTAGATTAAAAACACTCCAGATTTTATAGTAAACATAAAATTTATTAAAAAGTTCCATAGACAACCATTAAAAAGTTTCGAAATTTTGAATTCGAGAATTTTGCGAATTTATAATTTATTTGCATTGTGTAAATAATTGAGAATATTCTTTATTGTTTATATCTCAATTTTGAGGGAATTTGATGAAGATACAAGTTGGTTTTGGTTGAAATTTCAGATTGAACCTCGAAAAGAAAGACTTAAATAAATTGTATATATTTGTACGCCAGGTATACAAATGACATATAAACTACATTCAATTAACATAATTGTATGCAGATTGTATGTGTTTGATTGGATTATGTATAATAAAAAGTTATATATAACTTCTATAACTTGTATATACATTGTATATTGTATGATAAAAGTTACATATAAATCATATGCGTGTCTATATATCTATATTATTATAAAAGTATGAATAAAATATTGGATCACAAAAATAACCTTTTAATATTAAGCATAATAAAAGGACATAATCAGAGTTCTAGACGTTAACCTTATAATCCTATTAGTTTTAGAACATAATTGTAACGACCGGCCGGTCGTTTTGAGTGTATTAGCCCCGACCCCCTGTTTATTGCCTTCTTTGTGTTGCACTGTGGTTACGTGACTTCCCGGGAGGTTTAGTTTTTGGTTTCAGAGAGAAATGGGACACATAGGAGTCGACCGTAGTTTGATTTATGTGAAGACGACTCCGAAATAGAGTTTTGATGATTTCGATAGATCCGTAGAGTGATTTTGATCTTAGGAACGTGTCCGGATATTGATTTGGAAGTCCGTAGGTCATTTCAGTGTTAAGTGACGAAAGTTAGAAAGTTGGAAGATTTTGGAAGGTTTGACCGGGAGTGAACTTTTTGATATCGGGGTCGGATTCAGATTCCAGAAGTTAAAATTGGTCCATAATATCAATTATGACTTGTGTGCAAAATTTGAGGTCAATCGGACTTGATTTAATAGGTTTCTACGTCGAATGTAGAAGTTAGAAGTTCTAAAGTTCATTAGACTTGAATCTCGCAATTCGTGTTTTTAGCGTTGTTTGATGTGATTTGAAGGCTCAACTAAGTTCGTATAATATTTTAGGAGTTGTTGGTATATTCGGACGGGGTCCCGGGAGGCCCCAGTGTGATTCAGATTGAAACCAGAACAAATTGAGACTTGTGAAATCTGTTGAAGTTGGGCTGTTCTGGTGTTTTCGCACCTGCGGAGGATTGGCTGCAGGTGCGGGCTCGCAAAAGCAAGCTCATGGTCACAGAAGCGAGTTTGGTCATGCCCAGCACTGGTCACAGAAGTGGGAAATATTCCTCAGAAGCGCCAGTGGTCGTAGGTGCGATCCCGTTCCCGCAGAAGCGGTCTCGCGGATGCGGGCCCTTATCCGCAGAAGCAGAATCCCTGGACTTAAGTGTTTTCCGCACCTGCGATAGTTTTTCCGCAGGTGCGGCATCGCATAAGCGATTCTTGGGCCGCATATGCGGCTTGATTGGGCAGAAATAGGGAAAGTCAAGGGTTTGGTTTCATTTTCACTTTGGGACTTTGAGAGCTCGGATTGAGGCTAGATTTTGAGGAATTTTCATAGGAAACATTTGGGTAAGGATTCTTGACTTATTTTTGATTAATTTCCACGAATCTATATTTGATTATTTCATCTAATTAAGGTTTTGGGTTGAAAGATTTGGGGAAAAGGGTGTAAAGTTCTTAGACCAAATTCTTGGGTTTTGAAAGGCCAAATGAGGTCAGATTTGGATAATTCTTGTATGGTTGGACTCGATATTGAATGGGTATTCGGTTTTTGTAATTTTGGTCGGGTTCCGAGATGAGGGCTTGAGTCGACCTTTTGGAACGATCTTTCAATTTTTTGCTAAAGTCATAATTTCATTATTTAAATTAGTTTCCTATAGTTATATTTATAGTATGAAATTATTTTGGCTAGATTCGAGCCGATCGGAGTTGGAAAATAAAGGAAATGCCTTCTTATTGATTGATTGAGAGAGGTTTGAGGTAAGTGACCTGTCTAACCTTATGTGAGGTAAATTCCCCATAGGATTTGGTACTATTATGGTAATTTGCAACATGTGAAGGCTGTGTACGTGAGGTGACGAGTGCATATCATGTGTAGTCATCATGTTTAGCCTAATCGCACGTATCCACGTGCCTTATCTCTTATTTGAAATTTGTACAACATGCTTAGTTGAATTACCTATTTTCTTGATTTCGTATTCATTCTTTAACTGTAGGATTCTTTGCTTGTAATATCCTTGTTTCATTTATTATGTGTTGGTTTTCTTGATTTTTGCTCAGAGAATTGTTTGGTTGTAGCACGAGGTTTTTGCCATGCAGATTGTTATTGTGGAACGAGGTTTCAGCCGTACGGATTGTTATTATGGCATGAGGTTTTTGTCGTGCGGATTGTTATTGTGGCACGAGATTTATGTAGTGCGGATTGTTATTGTGGCATGAGGTTTCTACCGTGTGGTTGTTATGGTTTGCACGAGGTTTCTGTCGTGTCGTTATGAGATATTTACTTTTGGGACTACGAGGCGGTACCTCGGGAGTGCCCTTGTTATTTTCCTGTATTTGCTGTATTGTTGTATTATTGTTGTTGTTGTTGTTGTTCCTTAACTTGTAAGATTCTTGCTTCCTGGCGTGTTGTAATTGTCTTCTTTGATTCCGTGTTGTAATTTTCTTCTTTGATTTCGTGTTGTTACCTTCTGTGAATTTCTATTGTTACACTTCTCTATCATTTTATTATATCATTATATCTTCCACCTTGTTTTCTTATTATTCCAGTAGGGCCCTGACCTGGCCTCGTCACTACTTTATCGAGGTTAGGCTTGACACTTACTAGGTACCGTTATGGTGTACTCATACTACGCTTCTGTACATCTTTTTGTGCAGATCCAGGTACTTTCTACCAGTCCAGGTATCAGTGAGCTAGTCTATACGTGGAGACTTCAAGGTATATCTGCCAGCGTCCGCAAACCTCAGAGTCCCCCTCTATCTTTATTATGTTGTTTCCTTATCCTCATTAGACTCTGATGTATAAAGATATTTAGTATTTCTCTTTAGAGCTTGTGACTTATATATACCGGGTTTTGGGAGTTGTTATTACTTGAATTGCAGTTTTTTATTCATTACAAATGTTGACGTTTTTGAGATTTGGCATAATATTTTAGCTATTCCGCATACTTCTTAGGCTTACCTAGTCATAGGGACTAGGTGTCGTCACGACATTCTACAGAGGGAAATTGGGGTCATAACAAGTTGGTATCAGAGCACTAGGTTCATAGGTCTTATGAGCCACAAGCAAGTTTAATAGAGTCTCGCGGATCGGTACGGGAACTTCTGTGCTTATCTTTGAGAGGCTATGTAACTGTTAGGAAAAGCATCACTTCTTTGATTCCTTATCGTGCGAATATTTTAACTTCGGATTCTAAATTTCTGTCTTTCTATTCTCTCACAGATGGTGAGGACACGTACAGTTGGATCAGATGACCAGACACCCGTGCCCCCTGCTATAGCCGCGAGATGTCGGGGCCGGGGTAGAGGCCTAGGACGTCCACATGGTGGAGCTAGAGAACCCGCATGAGCTACTACAGAGGAGCCACCAGTATCTCCAGTTGGAGGGCAGGCACCTGAGACGCATGTTACTGCACCAGCCCTCCAGGAGACTCTCGCCCAGTTTTTGAGCATGTTCAGTACTTTGGCTCAGGCAGGGTTGATATCACCTGCTCCTACCACATCTCAGGCCGGAAGAGGAGCACAGACTCCCACCTCCCGTACCTAGAGTAGCGGGTCCAGGTCGACCAGGATCTAGAGGTTAAACCAATGCAGCCGGTAGCCCCAGTTCAGCCCGAGGTTAGGGCATCAGTTTCTGAATAGGAGTATCTCAGGCTCGAGAGGTACAAGAAGTACCACCCTCCTACTTTTAGTGGCTTAGCATCAGAGGATGCCAGGGTTTTCTTGAGGAGTGCCACCGTATCCTCCGTACTATGGGTGTTGCGAAGTCTAGTGGGGTTTCTTTCACTATGTTCCAACTTAGAGGAGTGGCCTATCAGTGGTGGCGAGTATATGAGTTGGGTAGTCCGGCCGAGGCAACTTCACTCACTTGGACTCAGTTCTCAGATATGTTCTTGAGGGAGTATGTTCCCCAGAGTCCTAGAGATGCATGGCGCATAAAGTTTGGGCAGTTTTAACAGGGTTTTATGATCATGTCGGAGTATGTGGTCCGGTTCAGTGATTTAGCTAGCCTTGCACCAGCCTTGGTTGCTACTGTTCGAGAGTGGGTTCATCGATTTATCGAGGGGCTCAACCCCAGTATCAAATTTAGCATGGCCCGAGAGTTGGAAATGGACATCGCATACCAGTAAGTAGTGGGGATTACTAGGATATTGGAGGGTATGTTGACTTGGGAGAGGGAGGAGAGAGAGGCCAAGAGATCTCGAGAGTCTGGCACATATAGTGGTACTTGTGCCCCAGCTGCAGCTCATCAGGGTAGGGGCTATATGAGTCGCCCTACTCATTCAGCACTTCCAGCCGCCATCAGTACTCCGACCACTCCTAGGCCCCAAGATACCTATTATGCACCGTCATTGTCTAGTGCACCTCCTGCACGGGGTGCTTTCAGCGGTCAGTCTATCCGATCAGGCCCGAGCCAGCCACATCAGCCACGTCCTCCGAGATCTTGTTTTGAGTGCGGTGACACATGTCATATGGTGAGGGATTGCCCTAGACTCAGGAGTGGTGCACCTCCACAGACCACTCAAGCACCACGTGCTCCACCAGGCCCTCAGGTTATGGTTACAGCACCAGCTACCACTCCACCTGCAAACCAGCTCGAGGTGGAGGTCGAGCAGGTGGAGGTCACCCTAAAGGGGGAGGCCATGCCAGATATTATGCCCTTCCTACTAGGATGGAGGCAGTTTCATCCGACTCTATCATCACAAGTATTGTTCTGGTCCGTCATATAGATGCATCAGTCTTATTTGATCCAGACTCCATTTATTCCTATGTGTCGTCTTACTTTGCTCCGTATTTGGGTATATCTCGTGATTCTTTGAGTTCCCCTGTCTATGTGTCTACACCCATGAGAGATTCTATTATTGTTAACCGTGTGTATCGGTCATGTTTGGTTGCTCTTAGTGGTTTTGTGTAATGACCCAACTTGTTATTTTGAGAATTAGCATTCCGTTTGGTGGCTTAAGGTCTCGAGCATATTTGAAATGTGTATTATGACTTGCGAGGGTGATCAAGTTTGATTTTCGGATGATTCGGGATTTAATTGAAAGAACAATTCTTGTTTTGGAAGCTTAAGTTGAAATAATTGACCGGATGGTGAATTATGTGTAAACAACCCCAGAATAGAGTTATGATGGTTCCAATAGATCCATATGGTGATTTCGGACTTAGGAGTGTGTCCGGATATTTATTTTGAGATTCGTAGCTAAATTAGGCTTGAAATGACGAAAATAGGAAATTTAAGTTTGGAAGTTTGACCGGAGATTGGAACAACTCCGTTATGTCATTTATGTCTTGTATGCAAAATTTGAGGTCAATTGGAGTTGATTTAATAGGTTTCGGCATCAAATGTAGAATTTGGAATTTGTTAGTTTTGAATAGGCTTGAATTGGGGTGCGATTCGTGTTTTAGTGTTGTTCAATGTAATTTGAGGCATTGCCTAAGTTCGTGTCATATTATGGGACTTATTAGTATACTTGGTTGGGTTCTCATGGGGCTTGGATGAGTTTTGGAAGAGTTTGATGTTTTCAGCATAAGCATGTAATGATCCAAAGGTCCATTGTTAGTTTTAGAGATCGAAATTCGATTTCGAGACTTCCCAGAGTTTGATAATGAATTATAGGAATGATTTGGAAAGTTTGGTCTAACTTTATCAAGTCGCGATTGGGTTTTTAACGCGAAACATGAGTTAATTATTTAACGAGCGAAATTGGTATCGCTTTGAGCAAATGAGCTATGAATTGAGTTTTGATTGAAGGACTAGGTTCGTATTATTATTTTTGACTCATAGGAACAAGAATCGTCGAATTCCGAGTTTATATGATGGAGTTAGAGCCTTTTTAGTGAAAATAAATATTGTTGGTGCAACAGGTTCTAGTGCGCACCTTTAGCGACCAGATTTGGCACTTTTAGCGACATGAATTGGGCTTTTAGCGACCAGAATAATGTTTTTATTGAGCAGTTTTATTTTCTTAGCTCATTTCAATATTTTTGGATGAAAGAACACGGCTTGGGGCAATTTTTGAGTGAGAAATCACGGGAAATCTTGAGGTAAGTCACTTGTGATCATTTCTTACCACTTTTGTCGCGAACCAAACCGATAGGCCGCGACGGGCGCCCGGTACCTTACTCAACCGAGTACCAATGTAATGTATCTTTTCGTATAATACTATTATAGGTAAATGAACTAGAAAGGCTATCATGAGATGACTAGAATAAAGCATGAGGGAATACTCAATATAGGGTGACCCAACTTGATATACCGACGTATACATATGACGTACGGGCCTATAAGGCCGACATGATCCTTAATATACTCAAAACATAGGCCGACAAGGCCATACAAGTATCTGTATACATGACATCTGTCTACAAGCCTCTAAGAGTATATAAATATCATAAAGGTTAGGACAGGGCCCCGCCATACTAATCGATACACATCTAAATCATACTGACCAAATAAGCAACTTCGGAGCAAATGGAGCGCACCAATATCTTCCGCTGAGCTGATAGCCTACTTGGAGGACTCTCGACCTATCTATCGGGACCTACGGGTATGAAATGCATCGTCCCTAGGCAAAGAAATGTCAGTACAAATAATGTACCGAGTATGTAAGGAATAAAAATCAGTAAAAAATAGACATGAGAGAAACATGGAGTAAAAGACTCAACATGTAAGTCTGAATAACTCTGTGGATCATTAATATTTACAATGTCATGCATATGCGTATAAATGTCATACCATGCTTAGGTATATACGTTCATAACATCATCAAGCCTCTGAGGGCATCTCATCATATCATCTCGGCCACTATGGGAAAATCATCAAAGTATACCAGCTGATCAGGTGGTGGTGCATATATAACGCCGTAGCCTTTTCCCATATCTCATATATATATATATATATATATATATATATATATATATATATATATATATATATATAACACCATCTGGTCATGGGTCAATGTGCATGTATGAATGAATGAAATGCATAAGAAGTACGTCAATAAAATCTCCCGGAACATCATAAGACCATTATGCCTTTGATTTATATCATGAAATAAACTTCATAAACTTACGTATTTTCTGAGACCCATGAACAAATGATAGAATAATAAGACACATGGGGAAATAAAGAACATAGGCATCTATAGTATTTCTATGAATAGAGTCATTTATGAAAGTTGTGCATTTTCTCATTTAGTTTGTATCGTATGGATCATGAAAAAAAGAAAGAAGTGATAGCCTTAACATACCTGAGCCGATTCTCTTGACAATTCCTCTAACACATGTCTTTTATGAAAACATGTAACGGCGGATCGAAGTAGGAAAAAATCCGTATGATATTATTGAGAAAGATTACACCGTACTTCCTTAGAATTTACAATTCACGCTTTATCCAATTGGCACGGAATCAACAAACAACATTATCCATATTTGGTATGGAAATATTTTCTTTCTGAAAGATTCACGACCAGCCCACTCTCTTTACATAAGAGACTCAATCCTTGATTCTTGATCTTGCTTGAATTTTATTCTCTCAATTTGATCCTGAATCATCCGAAAATCAAACTCAACCACACACGCAAGTCATAATACGTGTTACGAGGTTGCTTGAGATCTTAAACTACTGAACGGGATCCTAATTCTCAAAACTACAAGTCGGGTCGTTACACTTTCCATATGTGTCCACACAAGAATTGGTTTGCAACTTACAAGCAAATCAGTGGGACTGTCTACATGGAAGATGATAATCCTTTTACCAGTAGAGGGGATTGGTCATATCAGATTGAGAATGTTTGATGGAATTATCAGAAAACATTGAGTGTTGGCATGTTCCTCGAATAAAGAGAAATTTAATTTCTCTTTCGACTTTGGATGATCAGGGGTATACGATTCACTGCGAGAATAGAATATTTAAAGTGTGTAAAGGCTCCATGGTACTTATAAAGGGTAAACTGTATTCAAAATTGTATCATCTTCAAGCCAGTATAGTTGAAGCGGAAGTTGTTGTAGCTTCCGGAAAAAGTGATCTGAATCAGTCTCAGTTGTGGCACTTGCGACTTGGTCATATGAGTGATAAGGGGTTGTCTCTGTTGAGTAAGCAGAATTTGCTGAATGGATAAAAAAAATCAGGTTTTGAATTTTTGTAAGCATGGTGTGTTTGGTAAACAGACAAGGGTAAAGTTCAGCAAGAAGGCCGAGCACAAGACTAGAGACAGGTTAGATTATTTACATTCAGACTTGTGGGGTCCAAATAGAGTTCCCTCCAAGAGTGGTGCCATGTATTTTATGACTTTGATTGATGATTACTCAAGAATGGTGTGGGTGTATTTTATGAAAATAAAGAGGCATTTTCAACATTTGTTAAATGGAAGACGATGGATGAGAGGAAGACGATGGATGAGAGGCAGACGGAAGAAAAGTTAAGCATTTTCGAACTGATAATGGGTTAAAATTTTGCAATTCTGAGTTTGATAATTTTTGTAGCAGAGATGGCATTGTGTTACAGAACGTATGAATAGAACGCTTTGTGATAGGGCATGGAGCATGCTTTCACACTCATGTGTTAGCAAGGTTTTTTGGGCTGAAGCAATCAATACATCTTGTTATTTGGTCAACAGATCTCCATCTACAGCTATTGAGTTCAAAACTCTTTTTGAGGTATGGTCTGGTTCGCCTGCTGATTATTTAAATTTAAGAATATTTAGTTGTCCTGCTTATACTCATGTGAGGGACGAAAAACTTGAGCCGACGACAAAGAAGTGCATATGTTTAGGGTATGCAACTGGAGTGAAAGGTTATAGGTTGTGGTGCACAGATCAAAAGACTCCAGGGCTAATTATCAGTAGGGATGTAACATTCAATGAATCTGCCTCACTGGACAGTCAGAGGAAGAAGACAATAGCAGAAAAAGATAGTGGTGTCAGTGACCGCATAGAGGTAGAAATTGAATCTACACTAGCTCAGCCCAGTAGTTCTAAAGTAGAGGAAGTGGTGGAAGTGAAAAATATTGATCAAGATGATAATGTTAAGGAACCTGCGCAACAAAAACCATATAGCATTGCAACAGGAAGAGAGAAGAGAGTGATCAACTGACCGCAAAGGTTTGCAAACGCAGTTGATGGAAATCTTCTTGGATATACAAATCATATAGGATTTGCTTTGGCAGTGGCAGAGACCGTTGATGCATTTGAGTGTTATAGCTATCCAGAAGCTATCCAGAGTACAGAATCAAATCAACAGATTAGTGCTATGGCTAAAGAGATTGAGTCTCTTAATAAGTTTAGGCGTTGCCTAGACTTGGTTGATGTGTGCGGCAATGGGTAGAGCCCTTGCGAGGGCTGAGGGTAAGATAGAGAGATATTATTCCTGTTGATGAAGAGAATTCAAGCTAAGGGGAAGATTTATTATTTTGTGGCTTGAATTATTTCCTTGTATTTTTAGGAAACTCATAATCCCTATAGGTTTAGGAAAACTCATTGTCCTAATAGATTTGGGAAAGGAAAATCTATTGTCCTTGTCAAATTAGGAAGCCTTTCTCTTATAGGTTTGGGACTATTTGGGATCTACATATAGGGGTTGTAGTTGGGGATTCTATAGATTGTATTGTATTTTTCTTCTCATTCATAGTGGAAAACTCTCTCTGCTTCTGCCCCGAGGATTAGGCTTAGCCGAACCTCGTTAAATCCTTATGTTTAGACTTCTTCTATATTTGCTTTGTGTGTGATTGTGTTCTAGTTAACCCACGATCTTTCTCAACATTAACCAAGATCGCGACATGTTCAATTAACACAGACCTTAGTTTCAAAAACTCCACAATGTTCATGAATACCTCAAGATATGTTTTTTTCCCTGAATCTTGTAATGGATTCTCTGTATTCCAAAATAAATAATTTCGCTTATGCATTGAAAAAAAGGGTCCCTACATATGATGTCAAGTTCCCCAAGTAATATTAAATATATTAAGTCTTCATATTTTCTTAGTCAGAAGTTTATCTGATTAAGTCAACTTAACAGTTCCTAGTTTTAAGAGTAGTTCCTGGTTAGTTGATATCCGATAATTATTTTAGGAGATATATTTTTAGTGCTTTTTTAATTGCATAATTTTTAGGAATTCAATTTTATTTTCAGGTATATTAATCTGCTAGTTCATTATTTATCATTTTACCAATTAATTTATCTTATTCATAACTTGTTTGACAAAAACTTATGTGTGTTATTCTCTTGTTAATGTTGTCTCTCTAGATTTTGCAGTCAAGCAGAGAAGTCTTATTATTTGTTCATAACCAGATCTAAAGTTAATATTTGATATTAGAGCAAGGTTAGACAAGAGATGGAAAATAATTCTAAAAGTATGAATTAAACTTCTTATCTGATTCCATTTTCTAAAAGGAGTAGCTATGCACATTGGAGCATAAAAGTAAAGACACTCTTAATCTATCAAAACTTAAGGGAATTAATATAAAGGCTACAGCAAAGCAGGAGTTACGACTAGAGCTCTCAAAGAATTCAAGAAAAATGATGCTAGAGCCCTCTTTCAACAAGCCATAAATGACAACATCTTTCCACAAATTGCAGCTCCAGTGAAGTCGCGAGATCCTTGAAATACACTTTAACTTGACCATTGAGGGCTGTAAAAGTTGCAAACACTGAAAACTAATCCACCATGGCCAGCTAGCTAATATGTGTGAGAATAGCGAGTAGTTGGCCAGCTGTCTGTGAGGTTGTTAGCCAGCTGTCAACAGTTGGTTGTGGTAGGTATAGTTAGTTGACATTAATGGATTGAGAAGGTTAATTTAGTAGAGGTTAGATAGTTGTATATATAGATACATTGTACATCTTATTTGAGTTCTGTTCCAACATTTCTCTCTCTAAGCTCATCTTCTCTCAACTTAGTTCTGCTATTTCACCTCCATTAATAGAAGTCGAGCTGTATATCAACCCACCTCAACTCACATGGTGTCAGAGCAATCGATATTAGTTACATCTTAATTGAATAATCGTGTATCGTGTGTTCTAGAAATCTCGCTCAAATTCGATAATTGGGGATGAGAAGATGAATCACACGCACCCGATGTTTCCACATCCTTCTGATACTCCAAGCTCAGTCATGGTTCTGATTCAGCTCACAGGCTCCGAAAACTATGGACTATAGCGTCGCAAGATGCGAACTGCTCTTCAAACTAAATGAAAATTAGGGTTCGTAACTAGTACCTGCAAAAATGATTCCTTTAAGAAGGAATTACAGGAGGAATGTGGGACATGCAATGCGATTGTTCTCTCTTGAATCATGAACACTGTATCGACAAACCTCATAATCGGATTGCTTATGCATCAGATGCGCACCTAATCTGGAAAGAGCTGAAGGAGAGATTTGATAAGGTTAATTGAGTTCAAATTTTCCAAATGCATAGACATATTGCGACAATTTCACAAGAACTGATTTTGTTGACACTTATTTCACAATGTTGAAGGAATTATGGTCAGAGTATGATGATTTAATTCCCACCAGGTCGTGATTGTGTTAATTTAAAGGGCTACATTGAACACCTCCATCGTTAAAGACTACTTAAATTTCTCAATGGTCTAAATGAGACTTATGAACAAGCGAGAAGGCAGATTTTAATAAAACTTGTCGAGCCAACCTTGAATCAAGCTTATGCCTTGATAATTGAGGATGAAATCCAAAGATCTAGTCCATATCCAGCCTTAGCCACCAGGAGAGATCCCATTGCTATGCAAGCTGGATGAGGACAAGCTTACAAGGGAAATGAGACCTTCATGAAATATAACTACTGCAAAATGAATGGCTATTTGAAAGAAAAATTCTACAAGCCGGTATGTTACCCTACAAATTTCACTGCTAAAAGAAAGGTTGTGGCTAACTGTGCAACTGGAACCTTTGAGTATAAAGATCTACCACATATTACTAGAGGCAAATCAAAAAATGGTAGTCCTATAGGAGGACATTTAATCACTAGAGATCAATACATGCAGATTTTGAACATGTTGAACAAAGATACATCAGTACCACAAGTGAATATGACAGATTATGCTACTACACTAATGACTAATTGCCCTAGTAAGGTATGGATAGTTGACTCTGGTACGACTCATCACAAAGTTGCTTCCTTAGATGTATTACTCTCTAAGACTGAGTTGAAAACTGGTAGATATCAAGTTTACTTATCCACTGGAGAATAAATAAATATTTCCCATATTGGTAGTACAACTTTCTTTAAGAAAATGGAAGTAAAAAAATGTGTTGTATATACCTAACTTCAAATTTAATTTTTTGTCTGTATCAAATCTCACAAAGGAACTCAGTTGCTCTCTCCATTTTTATCCTGATTTCTATTTGTTTCAAGACCTTTGGAGTGCCAGGGTGAAGGGAATTAGTGAAGATAAAGGAGGCTTGTATATGGTGAAGGATGAGCACATATCTAATGTTCTAAAGCAAGTATCAACTGCAGCAGTTCAAAGGCCGAAAATGGATGGAAATCTTTGGCATAAGAAACTAGGTCACACTTCTATTAGTACAATGAAAAACATAGAGTTTTTTCAAGAAACTAAATTGCCCCTAGCTAAGCAGAGTAGGCTAGTTTTTTCCTAGAAGTATTTTAAGGAGTACCAACCCCTTACTAAATTTGCATATGGATGTTTGGGGACCATATAAATTCCCCACACATAATAGGAAGTATTATTTTTTAACTGTCGTGGATGATCATTCTAGATACACTTGGGTTCATTTACTACAATTGAAGAGTGATGTAATTGCGATATTGCAAAAGTTTCTTTCTATGTTAAGAACACAATTTGTTGTAACAATCAAAACTATTAGAACTGATAATGGAGGAGAATTCTTCAATAAACAATGTAATGAGTTGTTTGATTTTTATGGTATTATACATCAAAGTAGTTATGCATATACTCCCTAACAGAATGGGGTAGTAAAAAGAAAATATAGATATATTCTTGACACAGCAAGAGCCTTAAAATTTCAGGCTAGTGTTCCAACCAAATACTGGGAAAGTGCATTACTTCTGTTGTATACATTATCAATAGGCTCGCTTCTGTAATTCTGCTTGGTAAACCACCTTATAAGCTTCTATATCTTCAAAAGCCTTCACTTGACCACTTGCGAATTTTTGGATGCCTGTGCTATGCAAGCACCATGGTCCATGACAACAAGTTCTCATCCAGAGCCAAACTTGTAGTGCACCTTGGGTACTCAGAAACACAGAAGTGATACAAGCTCATGGATCGTGCAACTTATTAATTCTTTGTATGCAAGGATCTTGTGTCCAAAGATCATTTGTTTCCTTTTGCTAAGTCTCCATCCTCATATCATGTTATGGATCCTGCTAGGGGGAGTGTGTCAATTGAGCATGAACCATTACACGGAACTGAAAATCTTGTACTTGAAGCTGAAGTTGGTGAGGCTGATCAAGCTAGTGAAGTTGATCCTGAACAAGCTGATGAAGAAGATGTTGCACATGCTGATGAAGTAGATGTTGAAGCAACTAAACCTCTATATAATGAACATACAAAATCTGCACTTGAATTTGCATAAATGGAATCAGTAGCGATGCAACACCATGGAGTTATATCTGATTCTACACTTGAATCTTTGGAACCCAAATGTCAAGAACCAAGAAGGTCTGAAAAAAGCACCAAAGAACCTTTATGGTTACAGGATTATATCGCAAAGAAGAAGGCACATAGAATGACATTATACCCAATTTCAGACTACCTATCATACAACAAGCTTTCAATGAAGTGTAAGAGCTTTATGGCAAAAATCTCAGCACTCAAAAAGCCTCAGAGTTTTACAAAAGCTTCAAGGGACAAAAGATAGGTTGAGGCAATGCAGCAGGAAGGCAAAGCATTTGAGGATAACAAAACATGGGAAATAGTAGACATGTCTAAAGAAAAAACACAATTGGATCAAAATAGGTATACAAGATAAAGTATAAAGCTAATGGGGATGTTGAAAGGTTCAAGGCTAGGTTAGTGTCAAAGAGATATAGCCAAAAAGAGGGCTTGGACTACCATGAGACCTTCTTACCTATTGCCAAGATGGTAATTTTGAGGTCACTCATTGCACTAGCAGAATCTAAAGGTTGGAATGTGTACCAAATGAATGTGTATAATGTATTTCTGCAAGGAGATTTGTATGAAAAAGTTTATATAGAGATATCCCAAGGTTTTAGAAGACATAGGGAGATAAATGTGTGCAATTTAGTGAAGTCCTTGTATGGACTAAAACAAGCTTCAAGATAATAGAATATCAAGCTCATTGTGGCACTTTTTGAGGCAGGACATACTCAAAGTTTGTATGATTATTTACTATTTACTAAGAAGAAGGGAGAGGACCTTTGTAATGACCCGACCGGTCGCTTTGAGCATTTGCCCATCGCTCAGTAGTTTGAGGACATAAGTAGCTAGGTATGATGTATTATGACTTGCGTGAATCATCGATTTTGGTTTCAGGTTATTTGAAATTAATTTGGAAGGATGAATTTCATGATTAAAGCTTTAAGTTGGCAGTGTTGACAAAGTTTGACTTTTAGTATTCGACTTTGAATTGGAGTTTTGATGGTTCCGTTAGGTCCGTATGGTGATTTTGTACTCGGACGTATTCCCGAATTTCAATTTGGATATTTCTAGAAGGTTTCTGCACTAATTGGCGAAAGTTGGAAATTTGAAAGTTTGAAAAGTTTAAAAATTTGACCGAGAGTTGACTTTGATGATATCGAATACGGATTGTGGTTCCGAGAATTGAAATAGCTTCGTTATGTCATTTGGAGTGTTGAGACAAAGATTCATATGCGGCCGCAAACTCCTAGAGTGAGGGGGCAGAGGAAAATGTGCGGACCGCAGAAGGGGGAAATCTGCAGGTTGATGGTCTAATTTTAAAAGTTCATATCCTTTAATCTATAAGGAATTTGGAGATGATCCAAAAATAAAAGGTGTAGCCCTTTGAGGTAGTTTTCAGAAAAGTAAACCATTCATCATTTGGATATTTGTACAGAAATTTATGGCTAATTTAATGAAGCCTGGTAGTGCAGTCACTGCTGAAGTACGGCCACACAATTTGGATCGCGGCCACGAAACTTTGAATGTGCGTATGACACAAAAATGTGCGGTAAGCACTTTGGGATATCAGATGTGGTACTATATAAATAAGAGTTTCATCTATTTTTTCATTGGTGGACCTAGAGAGCTCGGTTTGTGGTGATATTTTGTGAGTTTTTCAAGGAATTGATTGGGGTAAGTGATTCTAACTCGGATTTGGTTAAATTACATGAATATATCCTTGATTTTATCATTTAATTAGTGATTTGAGGGGAAATGGAGAAAACTTCTTTGACCAAATTTTGGGGATTTGAGCGAGATTTTGGTATCGGATTTGGGTAATTTTGATATGGTTGGACTCGTGGTTGAGTGGGTGTTCGGATTTTGAAACTTTCACCGGATTTCGAGACTTAGGCCCGGGGTTGACTTTTGATTAAGAACTTAGCATTTCATACAAAATTGATTTCTATAGCTCGTGTTGATTGTCTCAAATTGTTTGTGGCTAGATTCGAGGCATTCAGAGACCGTTTCGCGAGGCAAGGGCTTGTTGGAGTAGAGTTTGGCACGGTTTGAGTTAAGTAACACTTCTAAACTTGATGCTGAGGGTATGAAACCCCGAATTACATGCTATGTGACTTATGTTGAGATAATGTGCATGCTCGATGACGGGTGTGTGGGCGTGCACTGTAGAAATTGTGATTTAGTCGACTCCATGGGACTATGTAGCTATCTTATCTGAATAGTTTTATTGTACTCTATATGTTAGAGCACTTGAGCTATGATTTATGCTAGAAATCATATTTAGGCTATATGCTGGTACTATTAGGACCCACCATGGTCGTTCATTGTTGTTGAGTTATTTGCTTAATTGCAGTTATGTACTCAGTCATATTCATCTTTCGTATCATATCTCAGCCTTTGTTATCGTATATTGTTACATCTTGTATCACTGATTAGGGTTGCTTAGCATGAGTGTTGTGAGCCCGAGAGACTGGAGATATTGATGACTGAGTGAGGCCGATGGCCTAATGTGAGAGATATTTATGGGATCGAGCTGCACGTCATAGCATGCCTTATTAATTCATGCCAGGATTTGGATTATTATAGCGCTTGCGCTGGATCGACCCCTCTGGAGTCTGCACATCTACATTGGGTGCAGTTGCTATGGATTTTTGGGCTGGATCTGCCCTGGATTAATTTGCATTGGGCTGGATCTGCCCTGAACTTATTTATGATTGGGCTAGATCTGCTCTGGATTTATTTATGTTTGGGTTGGATCTGCCCTTTACAGTACTGAGTGACTGAGTGTGCTGAGTATTGAGCATGGTGACTAAAAATATGAGACAGCGAGATTGAGTGCTCTGAGAGTGTGAATACCTTAGTTCATCACTGAGAAGCATTGCTTTTATCATGCCTACTTGAGATACGGGCATAAAGATGCATTTTCTCATGCTACCTGGTTTTGGTGGCATACATGATTTCACCTGCATATTGGCATGTAGGCATTGAGATGTACTTTCCTCATTCTATCTGAAAAATGAAACATCTTATTTATTGTTGAAAGGTTTTTGGGAAAAACACTGTTTTCAAACTTACTCATATGTTTTTGGTATTTTCGGTGAGAGATTTGGGATTTACTGTTATACTTGAAAAGCATGTCTATTTTCTGTAACTGTGAACAAGTTGAGCATCCTATCTCTGAGTTATTTTCTTGTACCATTTTTATTATATTGTTTTGAACTGAGATTGGTTATTGGAGTTGGACTCTAACCCTTGTCCTAGCTCGTCACTACGTTAAACCTAAGGTTAGGTTTGTTACTTATTGAGTACATGGGGTCGGTTGTACTCATACTACACTTTTACACCTTCCGTGCAGATGTTGGATGTTGATGTTGATGTGTATAACGGGAGCTGGATTTGAAGATGTACATACGTTCCAGTTATAATTATCACTTGTCCTTGGTAGCGTTAGATTCGAATTCTGTTCATTTACATTTCAAACAGTTGTTGTAATTATTTCAATTCAGTTTTGTAAAAATCTTAATCTTAGAAGCTCATGATTTGTACTACTAGTCCTTGAGAAATTCTTTGTATAAAAGTAGTTGTATTATCATTTCTTCTCTTAATAAATCTCATTAAATTGGATAATTGATAATTGGCTTACCTAGCGGGTTGGGTTAGGTGCCACTACGACTAGTTAAATTTTGAGTCGTGACAACCTTGTACCTGTTCTTGTATATGTGGATGACCCGATCATCACAGGAAGTAATGAGTAGTTCATTTAGGAGACAAAAGATATTCTGAACGAAAGGTTAAAGTGAAAGATCTTGGAGAATTAAGGTATTTCTTGGGAATAGAAGTGATGATATCCGGTATCCCACAAGAGCATTCTATTGAACCAAAGGAAGTATGCACTGCAATTGATCTCTTATTTAGGGTGGGGAGCTACTAAACCAGTGGCCACTCCAATAGACATGAATCAGAAGTTTGCTTCAGCTGAATTTGATAAACATGTTGGAGTATCTGGAGATGAATTATTGAAATATGTTGCGGCTTATCAAAGGTTAATTGGGAGATTAATATATCTTACTATCACAAGGCCACATATAATATTTATTTTGTAGACATTAAGTCAATTTATGCAGTCACCTAAGCAGTCTCATTGGGAAGCAACAGTAAGAGTTGTGAGATACATCAAGTAGAGTCCAGGGATGAGAATTTTGCTGAGTAGTAAAAGTGCAAACACCTTAACTTATTTCTGTGATGCAGACTGGGCTGCATGTCCTAATACTAGGAGATCAGTAAACTGGCTTCTTTAGGAAATTTGGTGTGTCATTGGTGTCATGAAAATCAAAGAAGAAGCATACAGTGCCCAGAAACTCAGCAAAAGCAGAATATAAAAGTTTTGCAACAGCCATTGCAGAAATAGTGTGGCTACTAGGTTATTCACAGAGCTTTTTATTTCAATTGAACAACCTATGAATATGTTTTGTGATAGTAAGGCCACCTTACAGATTACACCCAATCCCATATTTTATGAAAGGACTAAGCATATAAAAATTAATTACCACTTTGTAGGAGACAAGATTAAGAATGGGAAGATCAAGACTCGGCACATTGGTACAAAGGATCAACAGGCAGAGTTATTGACTAAAGGGCTTGGGAGAGTTCAACATGAATATTTGTTGAACAAGCTTGAAGCGCTTAATATCTTGCACCCTCCAGCTTGTGGGGGAGTATGAGATAGCTAGTAGTTTTCCAGTTGTTTGTGAGGTCGCTAGCTAGCTGTTAACAGTTGGTTGCGATAGTTATAGTTAGTTCACATTAACGGATTGAAAAGGTTAATTTAATAGAGTTTAGATAGTTGTATATATAGATATATTGTACATCTTATTTGACAATTAGTCAATAATATCAGATAGTTCTGTTCCAACATTTCTCTCTCTAAGCTCATCTTCTCTCAACTTAGTTCTGTTATTTCACCTCCATTAATGGAGGTCGAGCTGTAAATCAACCCAGCTCAACTCACAATATGTTCACAAAATCATTGCCTATGACATAATTTAAATATTTTAAGGAAATGATCGGTGTTATAAATTTTTGCATTAAGGGAGAATATTAAAGATAGTGCAAAAATCAATTAAGTCTTTGTGTTTTTTATCTAAGTCAACTTAGTACTTCCTAATTTTAAGGATAGTTCCTAGTTAGTTGGTAGATGCCAATTATGTCATGGTTTTAGGGCTTTGTTAATTGTAAAATTTTGGGATTTCAGTTGTACTTTATGGTGTATAAATCTTCCAATTCAGTTAATAAAATTTTATCAATTTTCATATTCTTTCTTCTTGTTCATAACGTATTTGACAAAAGTCTTGTGTGTTTTTCAATTATTAATACTCTACACTCTTAATTTTCAGGTCAAGCCCAGAAGTCTTGTTGTTTATTGAACCATATTTTAGATTTAACGTACATGTAATGATATAATACTAGCTTTGAAGTCCTTGGTAACAAAGTCCTCCATTTGATTTTAACAACTATCTAAGCCTTTAATTGGCTCCCATGTATCTTCATCTAGGACATAACCCTTTTAATATACCTTAAAGAAAAGGTCAGGCATATTTATTAAACTTCTAAAGCTTTTTCACCTTAAAATTTCACCTTCTTTGTTATCCGCATTAGTCTCATTCCTTAACTTTTTCTCTGGATGGTTTATTTCAAGATGTCACAGATTTAGTTTCACGGCTCATTAAGTGACAAGTTTAATATTAAAAATATCAACAACCAGGCACAACCCAGTAGACATTGCTCAATAACCTAAATAGAGTACCAAGAGTTTCCAAGACCTTTTCTAGCCTCTAGTCTTTAACCTCTACAGTCTCACTTTCGTTAGACTTAAATATTTGGTTGTAAGCTAACAAATGATGAGTACAAAAGCAAGTAAGTCATGTCATAATAATAGTTAACAGTTGATCTTAAACATTTCTTGAACTGTAACCTTATATTTTAGAGAATATTAACGATCTTGATTTTCTTTACAAAGCAATCAAGAGGATTATCATCCTTAATCTCAGAAAAGAATACACTATCGATAAACTGGTCATCAGTTCTAATTAGAGTATCGTTCGCTCTATAAAACCATTGAGCAGTAAAGCAATTCATATCATCGACAACTTAAAAGAATTCAACAATCTTGTATATATATTAATCATCTTCATCATATGTAGCCTTTACATACACATCATCCCCAAGAATATAAATCTGGCTGTCAGTCACTGCTTAGGTAAAATGGCACTTAGCCTGAATTATGATTCGGATCATCTTGATCATTTAAGCTTATAGGTGCATCATTTGCTTTTACCGTATGCAAATATCTGTAAAGCTTTTATTCTTGAACATATTATGATATTTTAAATTCAAGCATGTCACAAAAAGCCATACAACAAGTTTAAAAAGTTTAAAAAAACTTTAGCACGCCTGCAATGCTGCTAAAGCACTTCAAAGGCCAATTTAGTATGGATCTCATTTTGCAGCCGCATGAAGACAACCATCGCGGTGGAGAAAGAGCCTGCCCAGCCTATTCTCACAATGGGGCTCGCAATGGCTTAGAGCATTCTCTAAATCCGCTTAGTTCCGAATGGCTCGTGTTAGGTTGCGATGCGAGCCTATGGTATTTTTAGATTTTCAGCTCGCGATGGAGCTCGCTAAGGCCACCAGTATGCTGTCTCATGCCTAGGCCATTCTTGTTACCTAGGTCCTGATCTCCCTCGCGACGCGAGGTCACCGCGAGAGAAGCCTGGTTGTTCAACTCAATTTTCGCTTTTAAGTTTCCTTAGACCACTTTGTATAAGGGTAAAAACCGAGCTCATGATACACTTCGGCCTCTAATAGGATAAAACGAGCTCGAGCTATGATTGCGAACGATAGGAATCGAAGCAAAGGTCTCATCGAGTCAGAATCCAAGGGCACGATGCCTGCCCTCAAGAATATCGAGGTTATGATTAGAGATCGATCCAAATCCTGAAAGCCTTCGGAGAACATCGTCGGGCAATCAAGCACGACCAACAGAAGGTCGTAATATCCGCGACCGGCCGGATATCACGGCGTGGATCGCGGCACATATGGAATTGTACTTAAACAAAAATTTTTTTTTACCTTTTATGGAATTGTACTTAAAGTAGGATTCCCCTACAATATAAAGGGGGTCTAATAATTACTTAGATACATGGTAACACGCATTCCAAAGTAAGCTACTACTATTTTCACTGTTATTGTAAGCTTTTCCTCTCGTTCATCAATATTGTTCACTGTGAGCCCGGATCGAGAGTGAATGTTTCACTAAGGCTGGAATCATCCTCCTCGCATGGTTTGAATTTACTGTATCTTTACTTGTCCATTCTAACTCAATTTATCATTTTGTATCAAATTAATCCGCATATCCTTAAAATCACTTATAAATTTAATTGTTATCCGATTTAGAAGGTAAACAGTTTGGCGCTCACCGTGGGGCTAAAGAAAATAGTGACAATTTAATACAAATTTTCATAACACACCCTACTTCACACTTGTTCTTTGAAGAGTGTTTGATTTCAGGTCAAAGTTTAAAATGTCGAACTCCCAATCTGCCCCTCTAAACACGGATGCTGAATCTGGTCACCATGGCGACAACAACAATATGGTGCCCGGTAACGAGATGCCCCTAGCCAATCCCAAAGGAATTTCGACTGCGGACCCGATCGACACCAACTCAAATGTGGCCATTAACGCGACTTTGCCTACCGATCCTGAGAACAGCTTCCGCGGGGGAGTCTGATCGGTAGCCTAAAATACACGTAACGGTGAAGAGATGGGATCATTTTATGGGTGATCTTCGAAATGCTGCATGCTCAGCAGGTAGCGATAGCCCAACTGCAGAACCAAAGACGCGCTCCCAGTAGAGTTGAGCCCGAACCATCACGTAAAAACACTCGCAGAAATGAACCAGCCATAGATGGGCCAAATGAAGCTGAACCCGGGACCAACCCTGAGATAATAAAGATGCTCGAGGAATTGACAAAATGGGTAGAAATAGGAAAAAAGAAAATCGAAGCCAACGACGAGAAGGAGGAGACCTACAACTCCAGGGTCTGCCAAATCCCTGGAGCACCACCGATACTGAAAGGCCTAGATTCCAAAAAGTTTGTTCAAAAACCTTTTCCTCCAAGCGCAACTCCGAAGCTGATCCCAAAGAAGTTCTGCATGCCCGAAATTCCTAAGTACAACTGATCCAAATGAACATGTGACCTCACATGTGCTCCATCAATGGGAACGACGTGGAAGATGATGAGATCGAATCTGTCCTGCTGAAAAAGTTCGGAGAGACCTTGTCAAAAGGAGCTATGATATGGTATTACAACTTACCCCAAATTCTATTGACTCATTTGCTATGCTTGCAGATGCTTTTGTAAAAGCGCACGCTAGAGCCATCAAGGTCGAGACCAAGAAGTCGGACCTTTTCAAGGTAAAACAAAGAGATTACGAGATGCTTAGGGAGTTCGTGTCAAGGTTTCAAATGGAACGGATGGACCTGCCACAGGTGGCAGACGATTGGGTCGTTCAGGCCTTCACCCAAGGACTCAATACTCGAAGCTCATTGGCTTCGCAGCAGTTGAAGAAAAATCTGCTAGAATGTCCGGCTGTAACTTGGGTTGATGTGAATAAACGGTATCAATCAAAAATTAGGGTCGAAGATGATCAGCTTGGGGCCCCTTATGGGTTTGTTTATCCCGTCAGAGCTAGTGACAGGTCCAAAAGAGACACTGATAGTGAACCAAGGTCAAGTAGAGATCGATATCAATCGTACGACGGTGATCGTAGGGGTAACGGGTTTGGACGAAACCCTGTGAGGAGTGAAAGGAGAAGCGATCGAGGTCAAAATAACCGGGGACTCATGATCAAAGACGGTTTCGACAGGCCCAAGCACCGAGGTTATCGGAGTCAACTTCAACGTTGATATTGTTGCCATCGTATCTGCCATCGGGCGCATCAAAGACACCAAGTGACCTCGACCTATGCAGTCTGATCCAGCCCAAAGGGGTCCCAACTTAATATGTAAATATCATGGCACTCACGGCCACAGAACAGAAGATTTCCGACAATTGAGAGAGGAAGTAGCCCGGTTATTCAACAACGGATATCTCCAGGAGTTCCTGAGTGATCGAGCCAAAAACCATTTTAGGAATAGAGATACTAGTAAGAAAATCGAGCAGGAGGAGCCTCAGCACGTCATTAACATGATCATCGATGGGGTCGACGTTCCCCAGGGGCCGATGTTAAAGCGCACCAAAGTATCCATCATGAGGGAAAAACGGACTCGAAATTACATACCAGAAGGAACCTTGTCTTTCAACGACGAGGATGCTGAAGGCATTGTGTATCCCCACAATGATGCACTGGTAATATGCGTACTCATAAATGAATATCGAGTTAAGCATGTGTTAATTGATCCAGGTTGCTCGGCCAATATCATTAGATCGAGGGTCGTGGAACAACTAGGTCTACAAGACAAAATTGTGCTTATTGTCAGAGTTCTAAACGGATTCAACATGGCATGTGAGACCACTAGAGGGGAGATAACATTACCGGTGAACACCGCCAGAACCATTCATGAAACAAAGTTCTACATGATCAAAGGAGACATGAGGTACAATGCTCTATTCGGGAGACCATTGATTCACAGCATGAGGGTAGTACCCTCGACGTTGCACCAGGTGCTGAAATTCTCGATGCCAGGAGGGATTAAAATAGTTTACGGAGAACAACTGGCCGCAAAGGAGATGTTCGCGGTCAACTAGGTGATCCTGGTATTCGCACTTTCGACATCGAAGGGTCTAGGTCTAGTGTCCAAAGAGGAAACAAAATAACAATTACCGACACCATCCTCGATCGAACCTGAGAAGCAGGGAACGGGTGAGGATGACAACTACGGAATTCCCAGGTCTTTCATAGTCCCCGATGATTCCGATGCCAGCAAATCAGCGGTTAAAGAACTGGAGCAAGTCATATTGATCGAAAACCTTCCCGATCGAAAGGTATACCTAGGCATAGGGTTAAGTCCCGAGCTCAGGAAAAAACTCATTCAATTCCTTATAGCTAATATAGATTGTTTCGCTTGGTCCCACCTCGATATGACAGGGATTCCGCTGGAGATAACTACTCAAAAGCTGAGCCTAGATCCGATGTTCCATCCGGTCAAGCAGAAAAGGAG
The DNA here is from genome assembly GCF_000390325.3 of Nicotiana tomentosiformis. Taxonomy (NCBI): domain Eukaryota; kingdom Viridiplantae; phylum Streptophyta; class Magnoliopsida; order Solanales; family Solanaceae; genus Nicotiana; species Nicotiana tomentosiformis. Next base: position 104,606,596 of record NC_090816.1, on the reverse strand, counting down.
GCCTCAGTCCGAAGTCAAGCATGTATTCATCAAGGACGAGGTATGTAAAGTCCTTAAAATAGGGTCCATCCGGGAGGTTAAGTACCCGGTTCGGTTAGCAAACATAGTAGTAGTCCCTAAAAAAGGGAATAAATTAAGAATGTGTGTAGACCATAAAGACTTAAACAAGGCATGCCACAATGACTCTTTCCCTTTGCCAAACATCGATCGCATGATCGATGCAATAGCCGGCCACGAGATCCTCAGTTTTCCCGACGCCTACTCCGGGTACAACCAAATTCGGATATAACAGGAAACTTTGGCTCTATACTTGGTGGGCTTTTATCGGTGATTCTAGCTGAAACATCACTCATGGGGATCGCTGGCTGGAGAATCTCCTTCCATCTGGTCGGTTTTATACGCGTTATAGTTGGTATATTGGTGCGCCTCTTCGCCAAAGATCCTCGCTTTGTTGACAGTGATGGCAATGCAAGAGAACAACCTCCCCAGAAACCATTTAGAGAAGAAGTGAGGGAACTGCTAAAAGAAGCAAAAGCAGTAGTGAAAGTGCCTTCCTTTCAAATTCTTATTGCTCAGGGGGTCTCAGGTTCATTCCCTTGGTCATCATTGTCATTTGCTCCTATGTGGTTGGAGCTTATCGGATTCTCCCACAAGACAACAGCATTCCTCTTGACTTTGTTTAATGTTGCTGGCTCAATTGGTGGATTGTTTGGAGGAAAGATGGGGGATATACTTGCCAAACACTTGCCAAATTCTGGTAGAATAATTCTTTCTCAGATAAGCTCTGGTTCGGCGATCCCTTTAGCTGCAATTCTGCTTCTTGGATTGCCTGATGATCCTTCCTCAGCTGCAATCCATGGTTTAGTCTTGTTCATAATGGGATTCATGATATCGTGGAATAGTCCAGCGACAAACAAGTATGTTTCCTTTGGACTACTATATCATTCATTGTTCTCTGAATTTTTCTGGCATACATCATTCTTTTACATTCGGGTGGGCGTTGGTATGCAGTTATATTTGTCAGGGGGTGGAGTTGATATTTTGAAGGTCGTAAAGCTTAGAGCAATGCCACACAACAATTAACATTAACTCGATAGTGCTAATGCTAATATAAAACAAATGAAGTGGAGTTGTGTGTTTATGATACATTTTGCAAAATAAGCGAATTAATATCTCCTGCAATGTGTCCTCTCCCCTCTTCTACTTGCTATTTTTTAACATCATAAAGATCTATTTTTTCTGCTTACAGCTCACTTAACATATTCCACCCATGTATAGGCCTCTATAGTAGATCTTGCACAATGGACCGTTGACATGTTTTTTCAAAGATCTCCATATCTGAACACAAACTTGACAGTAGTAAGATTTCTGACTGTTAATGGTATCTTGATACGTGTTTTACAGGACTTCTAGACTAACATAAGATGAATGTCTTGAAAGAAGAGAAAAATACTTCTCTTGTTGCCAATATCTTCTTAGAGTATATATAGAGTCTGAGCCAAACAAAGACCAAGTAAAACCAGTGAAGTACTAATTCTATTTAACCAAACAAGAGGAAGAGCTAAAACTGTAAAGTAGAAGAAAATGTACTTACAAATTAGGAAACACTATCTGGCTCATGATTAAGTTCCAACTGAAGCTTCATCTGTAAAGAACTTCAAAGTTTTCATGTCCACATAGCTAACACACAAGTGATACACGATTTTCTTGTAGTTTCTGTTTGTTAGCTAATTTTACTTGTTTATGACAAATCATCTCTAATTTTGTCACTATATCGTAATTTTAACTCATACCTTCCAGTTGATCTCAGAACACTTGATGCACCAATTGTACCATCTCTGATTGTTTGCTGCATGTTCTTTTTCACATGGCTTCGTTTGCCTATGCTTCTTCTCTGTATAGACTAGTCCCCTACTTCCTTCTATTTCACACTGTCACACATGCACACAATGGACTCAATTCTATGCATATCTAATGGCTAACAGAGATCATTTAGGTAAATTTACAGAAGCTGTAGATATAGAGGTAAGTGAACCCCGCCCCCCCAAAAAAAAAGTTCGGCTAGTACTTTCTGCTTCATTGTTTAAAGCTGGCCTTTCTTGATTTTACTCCAGTAATATAGTTGCATGCAACATCGATAAAAGTATCTGCTCAAGATAGAAAAAAATTTCAGAATAATTCAGTATGATTTACTAACAAATTCGCGCATGACATGCTTGCAGTCCAATTTTTGCGGAGATAGTTCCTGAGAGAGCTCGAACAAGCATCTATGCCCTGGATCGATCGTTTGAGTCTATATTAGCATCATTTGCTCCTCCAGTGGTTGGTATTTTGGCTCAACATGTTTATGGCTTTAAACCAATCCCCAAGGATTCAACCGGCTCACAGGAAATTGAAACGGATAGAGAGAATGCAGCCCCGCTTGCTAAGGCACTCTACACTGCTATAGGCATTCCAATGGCAATTTGTTGCTTCATCTATTCCTTCCTTTATTGTACATATCCACGTGACAGGGACCGTGCTAAAATGGATGCATTAATAGACACTGAGCTGCAACGGATTGATGAAACTGCCGATCATCTTTTTGAAGAAGAAAATGCCAAACATCATTTTTCTAAATCCGATGAACTGCATGGAAAAGAACTAGTGCTGATTGATAGAGATTATGATGTAGAAGACAGCCTCGACAACGATGAGAATGATGAGAAAAGGCTTTTCCCAAATCAATTGAAATTCTCTGATATCAGCAAATTTTAGAGCAAATGGAACAGCAAATTTTGTGCATATCGGATACAACTTACAGACTAAGAAAGTGAAATTCACTTCATCAATATCATAGTGTGAACTTACAGTAGTATCAGTTTTGACAGTTTTCTATAGTTATCTGAATCAAATTGATCCAGTATAATGCTTAGAATACAGGAAGAAGATATAAAGAAGATTAAAAGACCTCGTGATGTTGCTTATCTTTTTCGATACAGATGAAGGGTTCAAATTGTTAGTAGTACTTAGTGTTGACCAAAACCTCAGTCCTTATAATATGAACAAGTTGTGTCTGATTCTCTCTCCAGATATCCAAATCTGTTATAGAGAGAACTAGATCCTGGTCAAGAACTAACCATATAGCTATTGTTTTGGAAATAATTTGTATTTTCTTCTGGTAACTTAGGTCTTTCGGAAACAGCCTCTCTACTCCTTTGGGGTAGGGGTAAGGTATACGTACACACTACCCTCTCCAGACCCCATTAGTGGGATTCTACTGGGTTGTTGTTATTGTTGTTCTTCTGGTAACTTGGTAATATTTGGCCCAAGTGAAGGTTAGTTTTGAAAATTGACAAAGGAAGCTCATGCATGAACCAGGTCCATCCCTTGTGTACATAGACACGGGCAGATTCGAGCATGTGGGATGCACTTGAAGGAGATAAGCTTAACTTGGTATAATTGATATCTCCTGATCGAAAAGGTTGCATAATTGATAAGGATAAGGACTCCTTACTCAAAGAGAACACTATCCAAGATAAGGGAGGAGTTAGAAGTTGAGATCAACTAGAACTCTTCCACCAAGGAAGAGTAGCATTAGAACTCTAGTTATTTCTTCATCTACTAACTCTATATATTGCAGGATATTCTCATTCTACAGGTACGCACAAAAGCAGAAGTTAAACGTGAATTGAGAGCAAAATAGCAAGGCATTTTGGAAGCAATTCGCGTGTGATTCAAGTGTGCAAACCTAAAGCTACATGAACCAGATAGAAGAACCAGTTCCAAGTGTCTGTCTTTTATTCTAGTTCAATTGTAGTAGGTGTTTTCATATTGTACCTTTCAGTTTTATCTAGAGGCAATTGTAATAGGTACTCAGAGTATTCAAGTTAGAGTTAACTTGAAGTTGTCGCAGCAGTTAGAGGCTGGTTGCCACAACGGGGTTAGAGTTAATCCTAGCTTTACAAAAGTATTTTGTAAATACAGTTTTTGGCTCAGTGATTTAGTGGAGAGTTTAGGAAAATCCTACTGAGAAGTAGGTCGTGGTTTTTGCACCTTTTGACCCATGTGTTTTCCACGTAAAATACTTGTGTTCTTTACTTTTCGCATTTACTATTTCAGCAATAGTAGGTTAAGGAACGCTTAGAAGAACCAGGTCATTCCATAATCAGTTTAAACGAAAAATTGGACATCACACAAATCATCCCCTCTTGTGTGGTATTGAAGTTAAAACATCATTATGATAGTTATGTTCTCAAGATTAACTGTTTGTAATTACACTTGAACTGACAACAATGATCAGATATCTTCAGCTGAAAGAAGGTAGGTTTCTTTCCTCTATCACCTCCCAATTTGTTTAACAATGTTAATTGATCATGAAATTTAATAAAGGAAAAATATTTGACAGTTAAACTAAATGTGTATAGAATATTAAAAGTACCTTTAATACGAAACTTTGTTTTGTATTCTATGATGTTATTTCTATGAGAGGATGTTAGCTCGTTTGTTTACGCTTAATGGAAGTCTTCATTTTCAATTCATTAAGTGTATTTGTTTTTTTCTCTTTTACAACCCTTACTTATTTCAATTCATTAACTGCATTTGTTTAATCTCTTTTACAATCCTTTACTTGTTCGGTCTGCGTGATTGAGATCTTGTACAAAATCTTTCAAAATTTCCTCTGAAAATGATCGTTTAACTCTACTCTATCTAATATCACCACTGAACCACCACACTACCCACACTTCACAACTACCACCACCGAGAACCTATTAACTCTAGCACCAATTACACAACCACCAATCACCTTTATCACCAGCCTCCACTAGACACCCACCAGCCTCAAAAGCACCAATTCCTTTAGAGACGTGATGTCACTTAACCCAGCTCGCTAGGCGAACCATCATACCAATCCAAGAACAAGATAAGGAATAATAAGTCTCGTGCAATATCATAAATGTATCAATAAATGTGTGAAAATACAACAAGCAACCTAAAATTGGTAGTACAATGTCATGAGCAACTACAACAGAATAACAATGCAATTGTATGACATAATACAATTATTGTTTGAAAGAATATAATAGTAATAACTGGATAAGAGAGAATGTGATTGTAAAGTTGTAAATTCGAACAAGGCAGCTTACCACGAAGTATTCAAGTGTCAGCTCAACGTTGTCTCTAGATCCTTCTAGTACTAGGATCAAAGTCTTTCCAAAAAATTACAGAAATGTAGTATGAGATTGATAATCAACGTATACTTAGTAAGTATCAAGTCTAACCCCAATGAAATAGTGGCGGAGTTTTGACAAAAAAAATCATATTTCATAGTCTGTACAATTCAGAAGATATAAAAAATAGAAAACAACTCAGAAAAGACGAATATAAATAATAAGGTTCACAGTCAAGAAAAAAATAATAAGCATGGTTTCTCAGATAACATGGTCAAAAGCATATACCAATACACTAAAATTGTATATAAAGGAGATATGCACTAAGTGACATTTATCCGAATGCATGAGTCGAGTCAGTCTATACATAATAAAGACTCAACCTCTACATCAAAACAACACATTCCAAAGTGCCTACAGCTTGCTAACAAATTCAATGCATGTCTAAGATGTATCAAAAGCATATATAGATAATATGCAAAAATAAAGTATATAAGAATGCATGTATAGACATAAAGGATTACTTAAATAAATAAACTTTTACCTTTATGCTCAAACTCATCAATCGTTATTACAATTAAATCATAAACACATGGGTTTCTCACAAACCTACGCGTACGCTGCCAAGAGAGAAACATGTGAGGGAAACATTAGAGGGATAGATCTTTATCCACATATAATTGTGTGGCCAATTCAACGTGCGCAATATAATCTGCACGGATTACTCACATATCGTAATATAATTCATACGAAGAACTCAACGTGCCACAGTATATTTGCACGAACAACTCAATATACAATAATACTTTCAATTCGTATGGATAACTCATGTGCCATAATCGTCTCAACCGCACGGATCACTCACGTGCCATATCCTCAGTTCATATAAGAAAATCATATGCATGGATATATGCATATATATATATATATATATATATATATATATATATATATATATATATATATATAGGAGATAATAAGAATATATACATATATGATGCATATGGATATGAGAGATAAACATGTTGGAATGTATGCATGTAATGACCTGGTCGGTCGTTTTAACTGTTGCAGCCTCGTTCCCTCATTTACTGCTTATTTCATGCTTAATTGTTGCTATGTGATTTATCAGGGTAGCTGATTCGGATCCGGAGATGTTTCGGAAGGAGTTGAGACACTTAGTCTCTAGGTTAGAAGCTTAAACTGTAAAGATTGACCGGATGTGGATTTATGTGTAAACGATTCCAGAATGGAGTTTTGATGGTTCTGATAGCTGCGTTGGGTAATTTAGAACTTAGGAGTGTGTCCGGATAATGATTTGGAGGTCCGTAGTTGAATTATGCTTGAAATGGCAAAAGATAGAAAATTAGAAGCTTTGGAAATTTAAAAGTTTAACCAAGAGTTGACTTTGCGGTTACCGGGCTCAGATTGGGGTTCCGGGAGTGGGAGTAGGTTCGTTGTGTCATTTATGACTTGTGTACAAAATTTGAGGTCAATTGGACTTGATTTGATAGGTTTCGACATCGATTGTAGAAGTTGGAATTTCTTAGTTTTTGTTAGGCTTGAATTGAGGTGCGATTCGTATTTTTGATGTTGTTTGATGTGATTTGAGGCCTTGACTAAGTTTGTATCGTGATTTAGGACTTATTGGTATATTTTGTTGAGGTCCTGGGGGCCTCGGGTAGGTTTCAGATGGATAACGGATCAAATTTTGGACTTGGAAGACTGCTGAAGATTGCTAGTGTTCAGGTCTGGTTTCCTTATACGCGATCGCGTGGGAAGGTCCACGATAGTGTAGGCTAATTTGGGCAGCTGAGGTTTTTGCTCTATGCAATCGCGAGTTCTGGTATACGATCGCTTAAGCTGGGGAATCAGTGCATCGTGAACGCGTGGGTTAAGCTGCGTTCGCAAAGAGGAAAAGAGACAAGAGCTGGTCACGCGCGTTGTTCTTTGCGAACGTGTGGGTTATCCGCGATCGCGTAGGCCTGGGAAGCCTATGCTTCGCGTTCGCGTAAGTTTCTATGCGATCGCGTAGAGGAAGTTCTGGGGGCAGTGGAGTTTGTGCTTCCCGATCGCGAAGATTTTCCCGCGATGGCGAAGAAGGAACATCTGGGCAAAACTTAAATATTTCAAAGATGAGGGTTTAAGTCATTTTGCATAATTTGATTTTGGGAGCTCGGTTGGAGGCGATTCTTGGAGAGATTTTCAAGGAAGTGATTGGGGTAAGTGATTCTCACTTATTTTTGGTTAAATTCTATGATTATATCTTTGATTTCATCATTTAATTAGTGATTTGAGTTGAAAATTGGGAAAATTTGAGGAAACTTCTTAGGCCGAATTTTGGGAATTTGAGCGAGATTTTCGTATCAGATTTGAATAATTTTTATATGGTTGGACTCGTGGTTGAATGTGTATTCGGATTTTGTAACTTTTATCAGATTTCGAGATGTGGGCTCGGGGTTGACTTTTGAGTTGACTTTTTGACTTTTGATTAAGAACTTAGAATTTTTATATGGAATTGATTCCTTTAGCACGTGTAGATTGTATCGAATTATTTGTGGCTAGATTCGGGGCATTTGGAGGCCGATTTGCAAGGCAAGGGCTTGTTGGAGTAGAGTTTTGCAGGGCTTGAGGTAAGTACCACTTTTATACTTGGTTCTGAGGGTATGAAACCCCGAATTTTGTGTAATGCGATTGGTGTTGGGGTGACGAGCATGCTATATGACGGGCGTGTGGGCGTGTGCCGAAGAAATTATGATTTAGCCGATTCCATAGAACTGTGTAGCTATCTTATCTGAACATTATTACTGTACTCTAAGTGTTAGAGCACTTGAGCTGTGATTCATGCTAGAAAGCATGTTTAGGATATATGTTGGTACTATTGGGACCCACAGTGGTTGATCTTTGTTGTTGGGTTATTTGCTTAATTGATGTTATGTACTCAGTCGCATTCATCATTTCATATCATATCTTAGTCTCTGTTACCGTATATTGTCACATCTTGTATCATTGATTTGGGCCGCTTAGCATGAGTGTTGTGAGCCCGAAGGACTGGAGAGATTGATGAATGAGTGAGGCCGAGGTCCTGTTGCTGAGTGACATTTATGGGATTGAGCTGCACGCAGCAACAGACTTTATTGATTTAGGCCGCTTAGCATGAGTGTTGTGAGCCCAAACGACTGGAGAGATTGATGACTGAGTGAGGCCGAGGGCATGTTGCTGAGTGACATTTATGGGATCGAGCTGCACGCAGCAACAGACTTTATTGATTCATGCCAGGATTTGGATTATTATAGTGCTTGGGCTGGATCTAACCCTCCGGAGTCTGCACACCCATAGTGAGCGCAGTTGCTATTGATTCATTTGCATTGGCTGTATCTTCCCTGGATTTATTTGCATTTGGGTTGGATCTGCCCTAGACTTATTGGCATTTGGGCTGGATCTGTCCTGGGCCGGATCTGCCTCGTACAGTGCTGAGTGATTGAGTGTGATAAGTGAGAATTGAGACGGTCAGGTTGAGTACTCCGAGAGTGTGAGTACGCGAGGCTTTTGGTGTGTTGCATCACATACGATATGCATATTGGCATGTAGATATAGAGAGGTCATATTCCTCATATCGTTCAGACTTGCCATATTTTATATGTTCTGAGTTTAATTGTTAAACCTGGAAGCATGCCTAAATTCTCGTACTGTTACCTGTAGATTATGAATTTCTGATACATTACTGTCATATTTTCCGTAAATTTCCGTACTGTTAATTCCGTATGTGGGTTGTAATGTTCGAGCCCATCACTACTTTCAGTCTAAAGGTTAGCTTTGTTACTTATTGAGTTGGTTGTACTCATACTACACCTTGCACTTCGTGTGCAGATCCAGGTGTTTCCGGTCATGGTGGTTGTTGAGTCACAGAGTTTCGTCATTCATAGATTATCAAGGCAGCTGCCCTGGCGTCCGTAGGCCTTGAATCTCATCCCCTATCCCTCAGCCTACTTATTCGGTTTCTGTTTTTCTTAGACGGTGTATCAGACTTAGTATTGTATAGATGCTCATGTACTCAGTGACACCCTGGTTTTGAGAAAACTTTTGTATTTAGTTATGATATTTTATCCCGTTTTATGACATTTTCACTTATTTAAACCTGTTTTAGTATAATTTAAATTTGGAAGTATTGGTAATGTCTGAGTTGTCGGCCTGCCTAGTACCATAATAGGCGTCATCATGACAGGTTAAGTTTTGGGTCGTGACAAGTTGTGTATAATGTATGACTAGGGCACAACATGTAATTCCATTATACAAATATACGCCTCACTAGACCAAATCTATGATTATATTCCTATTCAAAGTTTATTTGGATACTCAAAACTCAATTTGTATTCTAGTTCTAGGTCTATAAATTCCCAATTTTCCATATTCAAATCCATATTTTTACGTTAGATTTAGTGATAGATGCATGTATATACCATAGATTTAGGTTAGAATTAACTTACCCCGATATGTTCAGCTACTATGTGATCTTCGCGACATGAATAGATCGATAATTTCTTTGTTTCTTTTTTCTTTTTTTCCCCTTCAAAATCTTATTTATTTCCTGGCTTCTATTTCAATCTTATCGCTTGGTATATATGCCATGGGGTGTATAACTGTATTTTTCCTCTATCTAAAATTATAATGATATCAAACTGTTAATTTGTTGAATCTAAGCTCAACAAATTAAATTCAGTGACATGCAATCAAGTTCATAGTCAAATTGGAAGAAGAATCCAGAGAGAGGATTTAGAGATAAGTGAGAGCAATTTTTGTATTGTGTAAGAATTAATGAGAATACAATTGATTAGTGGAAGGGCACTGTTTTATAACAAAATCATGTTCCCCTTCCAACTGACTTTCTAATGTGTCCCTTTTAGTTTTCTTTATCTATAATTAGTTCCCTTGCTAATTATAGTTGAGTCCTAGACTAACTAGTCTTGATACTCCCACTCAAACTGGAGAGTGAAAGGCATCGAACAGTCCCGGTTTGGACATCAACATCTGATGCTAAGCAACTCCCAAACCCTTAGTCATTATGTATGTTACTCGCTCTTTCGTAGGAATGTAATGAGTAGATATCAGTCCACCTTTGATTTTTTTTCTTACAAAATGACAATCAATCTCTACATGTTTGGTCCTCTCATGATAGATTGGATTTGCAGCTATTTACAAAGCTGGTTTACCATTACAAAAGAGCCTCACTAGTTTGTATTGAAACACCAAGTTCTTTCATCAACCCCACAAGCCATACTGATTCTGGAACTACAGCCGACATGATTCTATATTCTGCTTCTACAGAACTTCTGCTCACAGTTTAATGCTTTATTGATTTCCAAGAAATCAATGATTCACCGAGCTTAATTACATAGCTAGTCACTGATCTTTTGGTAATTGGACAACCTTCCTTATCTGAATCACAATAGGCTAACACCTGCTCTAGTGACACCTTTCTTAATAGTAACTCATTTCCTAGTGAGACTTTGATATACTTCACTACCCTCATAGATGCTTCTAGATGAGATTGTTTTGAGTGCTACATGAACTGACTCAGGACCTGAACTACAATGTAGATGTCAGATCTAGTTATGGTCAAGTAAATCAGCTTCCCAATCAATTTCTGATATCCTCCGATATCTGTTAACTCTTCATTTCCTTAGAGTCTCACATGTTTGTCATAATCAACAGTAGTGAGTTTCTGATTCTGCTCGAGAGGTGTGTTTGCAGGTTTTGCATTATGGAGCCCCAACTCTGATATAAGCTCTAGTGCATATTTTCTTAGATTTAGTAGAATACCTTTTTGTGATGTCATGATCTCAATTCCCAAAAAATATCTTAACTCACCTAAGTTTTTCAGCTTGAAAGCCTTATGCAAAGTTCTTTTTACTTCATCTATCGTGATATTACTGCTTCCGATAATCATTAGATCATCTATATATATTAGGATGTTTGCTCCTGACTTCTTTGTGAACAAGGAATAATCATAGGCACTTTGAAAGTACCCTGCCTTAGTAAGAATACCAGTCAATTTTATATTCCACTGCCTCGATGTCTGCTTGAAGCCATAAAGAGACTTGAGCAATTTACAAACTTGATACTTCTCCTGCCTATGAAATCCTTGTGGTAAGGCCATATAGACCTCCTCATAAAGGTCATCCTGCAAAAATACATTGTTCACATCTATTTGGCAAAACTTCCAACCCTTTGAAGCTGCCACGCTAATCATATTCCTCACTCTGAGCAACTTTGCAACAAGAGAGAATGTCTCATAGTAGTCAAGTCCCTCTTGTTGAGTGTAGCCTTTAGCCACAAGCCTTACTTTAAACTTTTCAACCTCTTCATTTGCTTTGTATTTGATCTTGTATATCTATTTAGATCCAATTGCTTTCTTTCATGGTGGTAGATCCACTATCTCCTAGGTATTATTAGCTTCAAGTGCATATACTTCTTCTTGCATTGCTTTAACCCATCTTTCATCTTTAGAGGCTTCATAAAAGGACTTTGGCTCTATGAATATTGAGAAGGCAGATAGGTAGGCTTGATAATATTCTGGTAGGTGAGCGTAACTTACATAGTGAGAAATAGGATAGGTACTTTGTCCAGATGGTTTCCATGTGGTTACATAGTCCTTGAGCCAAATCGTTGGTTTTGTCCCTTTGTTGAGTTTTCTGATTATTGAAGGATTTGCATTGTTAGTATGCATATTAGTGTCAAGTTCTTGAGGTGGTTCTGCTTATTCTTGGTTCAACATGAGCTCCCAGTCTTCATTCACAACATCCTATAAGTCAAGTAGCATATCCCCATTTGATTTTGATGGTTCATCCAACCTTTCAATATAAGGTTCTATTGCAGTGTTTCTTGTCTGAGGCAAGTCACCAGGAACCTCTTCTCCATCTACACATTGACTATTAGAGATTTCTTGAGATGCATCAAGAACTTCTCCTCCATCTTCCCCTTGACTTCCGGAGATCATGTAGGGTATTGCAGTGATGAATAATTCCTCTTGACGGGTATCCTCGTCTTGGAAAGGAAAAACATCTTTATATCCCTTCTGCATATCTGAATAACCTACCAACACTGCTCTTCTGTCTCTATGGGCAAATTTGTCACCTCTAGGCAATGTACTGTCATAACACAAACAACCAAACACTCTTAAGTGATCTATTTTTGGCTACTTTCCATACAATATTTTATAAGGAGATTTCCTATTTAGAACTTCTATAGGTATCATATTAATTAGATACATTATTGTTTTAACACACTTTCCCCGAAATCTAACAGGCACGTGACTTTGAAATCTGAGTACCTTAGACACTTCCAAAATATGTCTGTGTTTTTCTTTCACAACTCTATTTTATTGTGGAGTATATGGACAACTACTCTAATGTACAATAATACCAAGTGAAGTGAACAACTCATTGCACTGTGTATTGAAAAATTTAGTTCCATTATCTGTTCTCAATGTCCTGATCATAACACCAAACTGATTTTTGATCAGAGAAAGAAAATCTTTCACACAACAAATACTTCACTTTTTTATTTCAACAAACAAGTCCAATATATCTGCTAAAGTCATCCACTAAGGTAACAAAGTAGTGTTTTCTATCATAGGTTCCTACTTTTAAAGGACCTCATACATCAGCATGTATCAATTGAAATACAAAATATGAACTATTGCTACTAATAGGGAATTTTAATCTACTTTGCTTAGCTAAAGGGAAAATTTGACCGTCTCTTTGCATCTCTGACTTCCTTTATTCTTTAGTTCTGGTAAGTGTTGCAGAGCATTTGTAGAAGCATGTCCTAGCCTTTGATGCCACAGTATTGTGGCCACTCCTTCTTTGTAAAATAAAACAGCAGAAATAATATCTCCTCTACTAAGTATATAAAGACCAATGTTCTCTTTATCAATCCCGAGTACCTTTCCACTGTATAGTCCTTGAAAGACACAAAAATCAGAGAAGAAACAGATAAAACAACATATGTCTCTAGTCAACTTGGACATTAAAAGCAAGTTGAACTTAAAGTTTGGCACATGTAACACATTCTTAATCTTCTGTGTCTCTAAGATTACGTTATCATCTCTAAGATTACGGCATCTCCTGCATGTGTAACTTTAGACTTATCTCATGTAGGAGTTTGCACTCCATAATTATTCTGTCCCTCTATCCATCTGATACATTTCAAAATATTCTTACATAAGGTTATGTGATGTGATACCCCCGAGTCTATTATCCAGTCATATACACATATATTGGATACACTAGACAACAAGGACAAAATACCTGCCATGTTTGAAGATTCTGTCAATTGAGTTTGTGTTCCTTTCTCCTAAGGAATACTTCTCCAGCAAGCTCGCTAAATGTTTATACTGTCCTTCTGTGAGATAGTTTCCATGTTGATGGTTTTTAACATCAGTACATTCATCTGTGTTAGCATTGTTAGCAAAAGGTTTATATATTCCTAATTGCCCTTTCTTCTTACTCTTGAAATTTGGAGGGTGGCCTATAATTTTGTAGCAATTCTCCATCAGATGGCCCTTATAACTATAATGTTCACAAATCAAGCCTGATTTTTTTTCCTTTGAACATTTGTCCTCTTCCTGCCAGCATTGTCAGGGTTTCCTTGTTTGACTCTATAAGATATAATGCTCTTTGACTTTCTTCCTGCACAACCACTGTATAAGCCTGATTCACTAACAGAATTGGCCTTTTCTGCAGTACATTACTCCTCACTTGACTGTAACTCTCATTGAGTCCCACGAGAAATTTCATCAACCTTTGACTCACTAGGTGCTCTACATAGGGCCTCGACTCTTCACAATCACATGAAGGCAATGTTGCCAAAATATCTGTCACGACCCCAATATCCCTCGTAGGATGTCATGATGACACCTAATCTCTAAGACTAGGTAAGCCTAGCATACGTAAAGAATTTAACGAAAATAGTAATAAAACTTTCAATTTAATCATTTGCTATCATAAAAAGGACTCTGCAACACAACTAAACATAACACCCAAAATTTGGTGATACCGAGTCATAAGCTCTATATGAGTATACTGAACATCCCTCTACAACAGTATCTATAAAAAAAGATAGATATGAGGCTCTATATGAGGCTTGCGAGCGTCGGCATGTATACCTTGAAGTCTCTGATCTAAGCTCACTCACGGGTGCCTAGCCTGGTATGAAGTACCTGAATCTGCATAAAAAGATGTGCAAAAATGTGGTATGAGTACACCACAACGGTACCCAGTAAGTATCAAGCCTAACCTCGGTAGAATAGTTACGAGGTCAGGTCAAGACACCTACTGAAATAAATAAAGAAACTGAATAGATATAATACAACAAAATAATGAAAACAATGGAAATGATACAATGAAGAAATATTACAAGAATTGTTACACTGAAATTAAAGGCAATTAAGACATCACAGAAGAAACACATAATAAAATGCCAAGGAAACGATGAAGACAGAACACAAGTGATGTAAATGAAAGGTATCAACAAGAATATCTATTGAGGTACCGCCTCGTAGTGTCATTACACAAATCAAATCACACTCTTTTCTTATACCACTGCGGGAGCCTTGCATTTAGTTTTGAAAATTATTTTTCCGAAAAAGCTACCCGCATTTTAGCCCATTTTATCATACCGCGTGGTTTCAATTAGTTTTTCTACTATCAACATGCGTATCAAGCCCACTTTATCTCACCGTATGTGTATCAACCTCAATCCTTATACCACCGCATGCGTATCAATATCACAACATATCACAAATCGCACCTCAAGTGTCCAAAATAACAACTTGCCAAAAGAAGTCAACAACATTAATGTTTCCACAATAAATAGCCATGGCTCAACCACAATATGTACAAGAGTCTCAACAATAACAACTAAAAGTGAATATCTCAACAAGAATGATATTTCAATAATTTACAATATTACCTCAATGTAAATCACGACCTTTATAACTTCAACACCATAATTCAACAATAAGATATTACAAGAAATAACAACTTCAAGTAAGGTAACTCAACAGTTAAATAATTAACAAGGAAATGAGAGAACAATAAGTTCAATTAAGCATGTAAAGGAAAAGAACAAGTAAGAGATGAAAAAAGTATTTACAATGTCAAGTAAATCACATAAGGATAGATTAATGATGACGAAGGTAACATGTTATGACAATTCAATTAAAGGCATGAAACGAATCTACATAACTTTAACCGGTCAATTACCATATTTAGCTCGTGTACCCACTCATCACCTTGCATTCACGATCTTCACGTACCACAATTAACACAAAACAACACCAATCCTAAGGGGTAATTCCCCCACACAAAGTCCCCCCCCAACAAAGTTAGGCAAGACACTTACCTCAAAACACGCTTACTCAATCCACTAATAAGCCTTTTACGTTATTATCCAACTCCGAACGGCTCGAATCTAGCCAAAATAACTTTATACCATAAATACAAACCATAGGAAACTATTCCGAATAATGAAGATGCAATCTTTAAAGAAAATCAAAACGCCAACTTAGAAAGTCAACCCTGGGCCCACGTCTTAGAACCTGACCAACCTTACAAAATTCGAACACCCATTCGATAACGAGTCCAACTATACTAAAATTACTCAATTCCGATCTCAAATCGACCTTCAAATCCTCAAAATATAGTCTATGAAGTTTCACAAATTTTTCCCAAATTTTCCAACTCAAAACACTAATTAAATGACAAAAACAACGATGTATTCATGTATAATAGCCAAATCTGGGTTAGAATCACTTGCCCCGGTAAATTTCTTAAAAAATCCCTCTCAAAATCGCCACAAAACGAGCTCTCTAGGTCAAAAGATGAATAATGAAATTAAACCCTCGAACTCATCCTTTTCTGCCCAGCGATCTCGCATCTGTGAGCCCTCAGCCGCACCTGCGGAATTTTCATCGCATGTGAAGTCCTCACTTAGGTCCAGCACCCTCCGCTTCTGCGGATACAACGCGCATCTGCGCTTCCGCTCCTGCAAGAAAGGATTGCTTCTGCGCACCCGCTTCTGCGGACAATGTCTGCTCCTGCGACCACAAACCAAACTGGCCCAGTCCGAATCTGCGACCAGCTCCTCCGCACTTGCGGACTCGTAGATGTGAAAATCTCCTCGCATCTGCGGTCACAGCCAGGCCCACTCAAGGCCGCTTCTGTGATGGCCCCTCTCGCACCTGCATGTCTGTACCTGCGGCCAAACCCTCTGTATGTGCGATGACACCAGAACTTCAGCACCTACAACAGCCCTCTAAGTCCAAATTTGATCCCGATTTCAATCTGTTTCACACCGGGGGCCCCCAGGACCCTGTCCGAATATACCAACAAGTTTCAAAAAACCTAACGGACCTACTCAAGACCTAAAATCACATCAAACAACATCGATTCTACTAATCACAACCCAATCCAAACCTATTGAAACTATGAACAGCGGACCTATTCTAACTTCTAGAATCGGAATGCGACCCCGATATCAATAAAGTCAACTCTCGGTCAAACATCTCAACCTTCCAAATCTTCAACTTTCTAATTTTCGCCGATTCAAGCCGAAATGACCTACGGACCTCCAAATTAATATCCGGACACGCTCCTAAGTCCAAAATCACCATACGGAGCTATCGAAACCGTCAGAACTCCATTCTGGAGTCGTCTACATGAAAGTTAAACTCCGGTCAACTCTTTCAACTTAAGCCTCAACTTAGGGACTAAGTGTCCTATTTCACTCTGAAACTCACCCGAAACTAAAACCAACCACCCCGTCAAGTCACATAACCACAATACACACTATTGAAAAATTGGTCTACGATAACGCTTGGAAAACCGTTCCCACAGACTGTTAAACCATTACCATAGAGATATTGGAATAGTTTACAGCCCGTTCCATCAGCCCGCGTGCCCATCGGTCTATAGGAACGGTTCTTGCAACGATTTTGCGTTGCCGTGACTATAGATACTTCTATCGCAACGATTTTCCATTTCTCTGTTGGAACAATTATTTTTTTCAATTGGAACGGTTTAAAACCATTACTATATTGTTTATACAACGGTTCTTAATCGTTACCGTACTATTTAATGCAACACTTACGTAAGCTATTGTTACGGTTATATATGGATATAACAACAGTTTGTTTAATCTATAGTAACAGTTATATTTGTATTGGAACGGTTTATAGATCATTTTGGAATAGTTTATAAGACCTATTGCAACGGTTTACATTGTCTAACGGAACGTCATTTGTGTCCTATTGCAACGGTTTTGGTAGGCTATTGTATCAGTTCAGTTAAAACTAAAATATAGCACCTGTTATATATATATATATATATATATATATATATATATATAAATATGTATATATATAATAAATTATAATAACACTAAAATTTAAATAAATCATAAAATGAAACTATTAATAATATAAATTATCCATCAAGCAAATAATATCCATAAAGCAAATGTTCTACCCCAAGTGCATAAGTTTAGTACATTTCAAAAGAGTAAGTTTAAAAAATATTGATAACAAAAGATTCCTAGAACATTCATCTATAGCAATTCAAAATTCATCTCAAGTAAGGTCTAGTTCTTCATTACCTTCATCATCCATTTCTTGATCTTCTCCACCTACAAAAGAGGATAAATAAAGTCATTACCCTTCAAGAGAATCAGCTAATAAAAGACCAAAATAAAGTAGTGCTCCTTGCTAATATTTGAAACCTTGCACAGGTTGCAACCTATTATAACTAAAGTGGCCTGTTTTCAAGTAAATCCCAGAACTACCAAGCAACCTGTTTTCAAGTAAATCCCAGATCTCTAGCTAATATCTTACATACAATAACTTAGGTAACATGCATTTCTTTCCTCCATTATTTACTTTGCTTTAAACTTGTTTTCTTGTATGACTTTGGAACTAGCAAAATTTACTAATCCACCTCCAGAAAGAATTTAAAAGAGAAATAGAATATTAGCATAATGAATTAGTTAAACTATCTTCCTGTCACTTTTTAATTAGATTTTCAAGTATTCACCTCTGAATCTCGCTATCTATTTTGTTTTACAACCATTCATTTCACTTGTTGGCTTCCTGAAAACATTTTGTGGCACAACAAAAGAAGCTATATAGAAAAAAGAAGAAGTAAATAACTAGCTACAGAAATTGGTAAAGAGAAAATAAACTTAGGCATACGACAGTTTATTTGATTTCCTAAGCAAAATGATGTAATCATGTTTCCAACAGAGGAGATTCTTGGCAGCTCTGTTGCTAAATCACTGATTCAGGTGTAAAACACTGAACCTTTTTTTTTGTTCTTCGGAAGGAATAGTATACAAGCATAATGTGTATATTATTTTTATTTTATCAGTTATATAAGTTAAATCCGTAAAAAATAAAGCATAAATACTATCCACGTTTGAGATGAGATTATTCTCAGTGAAAGAGCATTAGTACTTTGGTATACTCAATATTGATTTTTGTTTCAGATTTTTATTCTTTGTCATGCAATAAAATGAGTTAATTACTTAAATAGTTATCCAAGTACTTATGAAAATAACGTAGTAGTAAAATTATTTTTGAATTTTTTGTATCAATAAAACTATCCAACTTAACCAACATTCAAAACAAACTATTTCAGTCGAAAGATCAACTTTCAGTGTCAGAATGATTCACCCACTAAACCTTCAAGTTCTCACAGAATATGCATCATAGTAATGACACTAGCTAGGCAACCACAGAATTACGCAGCGACTAAGTGCCATAGGCAAAGTAAAAAAATTACTAGACTATTCAGACTTTGCGAGAGAGAGAAAGAGAGAAGTAGTAGAAGAAGCAGCACAAGGAAGGAGAAGAAGAAGATGTATAACATTTGGTACGTACTGACCTTGATTATATAGCACAAGCTAATATTAGGTGCCAGAGGGAGGAGTATCCTACTGGTCATTAGGTGCCAAAGATGCATTGCCCTTCTCACCAATTTCACAAAGATCCTGTTATTCGTCGAATTGCAGACAGATGAAAGATGGCTAGTCTTATGTCTTGAAGTAAATTACGCTCAAATTAAGTATAATGCAAAAACCTAAATAGCCACCTGATTACATGGACTCTTTATTTACTTTGATGTACTAGATAGCAATTAGATGTGCTTATATCAGATATTCACCTATAACTGAGTTCATGTAATATAAATAACCACAATTCGCCTACAAAATTTAGCCCAAAAATAGCTCTGGATGGAATCTAAAACTGATCAAGAAGCTCATGATTTCTAATTAGTGTTAGCACTTGCCACATTGAGAAGAAAACATATGATCAGTTTAGCCTACATAGAGATATGTATCACTTTGTGTATACAATTTTAATGGTGACTTCGACAATAAGAAATCATATCAGCTATGCGTTCAGAGTGTTCTGAAAGAAAAGAAAGTTGCAGCAGCATATATCTGCTCCTTAGCAAATTCCAAGTCAACATTATATCAGAAAAGGTTTCGCAATTGAAAGCCCTTACTATTTTCCAGTTAACACGACTTATTCGGACAGCATTGTAACATATCAATTGAAGGTAAGTTACAACGACAAACACAGAAACAAGTAGTTAATACTATCATTAGCCTGCAACCAGCTTCAATGAGAAGCTATATCCTTTAGTTTCTGGCTTATGGTTGCTAACCATGAGAAAAATCATTAGCGTGGCAAAATAAGGGACATGGATATCTACTTGTAACAAGCAAGCATATTCAGGTTTTTGCTCACCTTTTGACTTCAGTATATAATGAAAAGATATTAAACTGTGCTAAGTAAGGTCACATATATGCTAAGAACTCATAGATATCAAGAACAAAAAGGGAGAAATTATAGTACAACAAAATCCTAATAGAACTCTAACTTAGATTAAAAGCTTCAGTAGAAAAAACTCACAGCTTTAAAGCTGTTAAGTTGAACAAGAAAATCTTTTTTAACAAAGACAACTGAATCAAACAGTGACATATCTAACAAAATATAGAATCAAAACCTATCAATTGTACCAACGTAAAGTATAATTTCAATGAAATTCACAATTTCAAGCACAATAAGAAGACGTACACCAGTGTGTTTAATCTCCATTCAATCACACTATGTCGCTCAAATACTCCCAAAAATAAAAATCAGTTGAATCGGATAATAACGAACATTAATACTAAAATCTTCATTCAAAAACACAACTATCGAATGTGGTTATCTAAAATTTAAATTAAAAAGAGATTAAAAAAAACTTACCGCGATTTATCCCACAGCTATCAGTTGCAATTTCTTCCTCACTAATGGAATCTGCAAATTATGGCTCAACTATTGAGAAATTGCAAAAGGAGATGGTCGAGCTTAGTCGAGAAAAAACCCTAAAATTTTGGGACTATTTGAAAATGTGGAGCTTGGATTAATAGAAGGAGGTGGTTGTTTCGGGTGGAGGAGATAAAGTTTATGGGTGAAGAAAAAAGAAAATCAAATCTCGGAACTAGTCGAAGAGCTGGAGCGACTTTGTTGACGGCCGGGTGGTAGTTGTTGTTGACGGCCGTAGAAGGAGGTGGTTGTTGACGGCCGTAGCTGTTACAGAGTCGGAGGTTCTACTGCAGAGGTTGACGGCGGGATGGTGGCAGAGTCGGCGGTTGATGGCTGCCTTTCGACGGTTGTTACAGAGTCGTCGCTCTGGGTGAAGTCCCTTTTGAGAGGGATGGCCTTTCGATAGCCTTTAGTTGTTTTAAATTTTATTAGGTATAGAAATTAAACTTATATTTCATAATTAGTCCATTAATTAAGACAAAAAGAAATTTATGTAAAACTAGGGGTTCTAGCGCGAGTTTTACGAAAATTCAGGGGTCCAAAATTTTAGGAGGGAAATAACAACTGTTCCCATTGCATTTTTTTCAAGATCCGTGTCAACAGAGATATTTATTGGCACGGTTAGTATAAGCGTGGCAAAAAATAAAATCCAATGGGAACGGTTTCTAATTAATGGCAACGATTTTATAGCCCAAGTGTGCTAGTATCACCCATGTAATATTGCAACGATTAGAACCGTTCCAATAATAGATCTGTAGGAACGGTTTCTGAACCGTTACAAAAACATCTGTTCCAATAGGCCCATTTTCTGGTAGTGATAACATATAGAAGGAAATAAATAGGGGAACGAGGCTAAAATACTCAAAACGACAGGCTAGGTCTTACAATGTCAATTTCATCTCATATGTCTTTCATCTTCGAAATATATGAAGTAACCGACTCATAGATTGGCAGCTCAGTTCAAAGTTGATATATTCTAGTCAGATTGTCCTTATCAAATTTCACATTAAACTCATCTCATACCTTCTTCGCACTCGAGCATACATAATGCTAGGTACAAAGTTTCTTGATACTATATTGCTTAGCCACGAAACCACCATTGTATTACATCTCTCCCTCTGTGTTGCTAATATACCTTTGTACGAGCCCCTTAGATAGGTACCGTCTACAAATCCTAACATGTTATTCACCAATATCGCTACTCTCATCGCACTATCTACAGTACATAATTCTCTAGCCCTGTGAGTTTCAGCGAAATCAGTGCTATTCCAGGTACATCTGAATCTCCAAGAAACAATGGATGATTATGAGGTAATTATCCAATTTTGTCGGTCGCCATGGTTGACCTTAAATGTGTGCAATAATAGTGTTTGAATCCTCACAATTACAGCAATCGTTGCTCTGATATCATGTTAGTTTGTTGAATCTAAGCACAGCAAACTAAATCCAATAACAGGCAATCAAGTTCATAGTCGAACTGGAAGAAGAATCTAGAGAGTGGATTTAGAGAGGAGTGAGAGCAATCCTTTTAGTATTGTGTAAGAATGAATGAGAATACAACTCGTTAGTGGAAGAGCATTGTTTTATAACTGAATCACGTGCCCCTTCCAACTAAATTGCTAATGTGTCCCTTTAGTTTCTTTTATTTACAATTAGGTCCCCTGCTAATTACAATCGAGTCCTAGACTAACTAGTCTTGATACAAAGATTCTAAAATTGACCTTAAGTCCACCACTTGGAATAGAATATCCCATACTTGAGGAACCTTTCCATATTCCGGAGACAGAGAAGTCAAGGATTTAAACTTGTAACAGCCTCAATGTGATCCATCCTCAAGCATGGAACAATAATAGTAGTAATTAATGCATGTCTTTTATGGAGTATAAAATATTGTCATTTTCTAAGCACTATAGTGTTAGAGGTGAATAATCATACAATTAGCTAGTTATAAAATACTAGACTAGCATAATAAAAATCAGTTCATAATTTTGAATACGTAATTAAGACAATTAACTTTTTTTTGTTTGGTTTATGTAAAGTTTATTGCAAAATTAAAAAGATAAAACATCATAAAATTATTACAGATTTTTCATTTTCAAAATTTTGAAAAGAATGTAAAAAAGGAAAGAAACGAATTTTTCGAACTACCGAATTCTATCCGTTTGGTTAATTACTTCAGCAAATCACTTGTCATATTGATTACCATAGAGAAAATGCAGCTTTTAGATCTAACTTCACAAGCCTTATGTTGGAAAAGAACCGAAAACTCACAGAATTCAAAGTTAGTTCAATCTATATTAAATCTAAACGGGCCATTTTTCCCTCAATAACTCAATCCACCAACACACTCAAAAAACCAAACTCCTCCTTCTCTTCTTCAGTCCATCTGTTTGTATAAATTGGTAGTTTTCGTGAAGGAAATTTTGACATTTTTTAACTTCCAACCCCACTGATAGCTTTGCTTGGATAGTTTATGAGTTTAGTTTTCATATTGTTTATAAGATCAGTTTATACAACTGTGTCATTATTCTTATATATAATTAAAATAATAAATATGTCTGCACAATGTAGGCTGAAATAGTCAAAGCTCATTAGTTGGTTCACACAAAGAAAAAGCCAATATAAAAGAAAAAAGAAAGGAGACAATTATTTGTTTCATCAAGTCAACTTCACACTGAAATGAAATAGGGAACAAGTAGAGGCAGCTAAACAAAGGACAAGGCCAATTGACAATAAACAAATTACTAATTAGAACTCCGGAAATCCACGAGTAGTCGATTACTTATAAAGGCCAGAACTTGAAGTTGTAGTTGCCATTTTCGTCTGAAATACTTGAAGTACACTGACTTGTGTATTCTTTATATATAACTGACTAAATATTAGTCGTGGTAAATTAAATTTGTTAATGTTGACATTGATACATAAATAATGGAGTACCAAACATCTATCACTTGAAGCATTCACTATTGTAGTGTATCTTATGATCAACAAATTGCCATTTTCTAGCATACATTCTTCTTGGTACATGGTTAGCTACTCCGGTGTTTTATCTTGGTTCGATGTTTAGCCGTTTAGGTCGAATCACGATGAAGAAGGTTCAGTGGATCTCAAAAGATATGAAAGGTCTCCCTTCAGGTCTTGCATATAACTTTCGTCGATTGTATAATTCCCATGCGAAAAGTTGTATATTTTAAAAGTATATGGAGTGGTCAAGCGGTCTTTCTTGCGGCAATAAAAATATTTATTGTAATTGTTTAGAGAAACAAGAAGTCATTATTCAAATTAGTGTGGTCTTAGTTAATTGACTCATTTAAGAAGATAACGGGTAATCTAGTCGAATACTCATATGATTAAGGCTATTAATATTTTCATTAAAAAATATGTAAAATCTTAAAAAAGACAAATAACACGGACAAAAGATATTACTAAAACGTGTAACACAAACAAACGCTTTAATTCGTGTATCGAAAACCTACTGCTTCCTTAAAGTTTGTGTGTAAATAGACAAAAAATTAGGTGGAGTGTTTCCTCTTCTATTTTATCATAAATCATTAAATTAGAAGTAGTACTTTGTTTTCTAGGTTTGTTTTTTCCCTCCGCAACTTCAATAGAAGCAAAAATTCCCTTAGACGGTTGCCTAGCTACTATGACCCCTCTTAGTTTTCTGCTTATGTCATTTTTCCTTTCTCACTGTAAATGCCAAAATACATATATTCAAGAATATCTCTTATCATTCCAGTGTAGAAAAAGCAAATAATTGCAAACTATGTGTAAAGCTACTGAACAATATGCATTAGCAGTGTTAACTTTTATCCTAATTTTGTGTAACACCAGCTGATTATGCAAAAAATTATGCAGTTAATTAAATTTATACATTATGTTGTTACCATTATAATAAAATATTAGGTGTTGAAAAATATTATTGGATCGGATCCACCTATAAGGGTGCTAGATGGACCACATACCCATTAATTATTCCTCCACGCGTAAAACTCTAGAGCTAGCATGTATAAATACCATTTTGAAGAAGAGGCTTTCGGTCATAATAAAAACAGCTAGGCTTTTTACATAACATAAGATCTATCTCTGCATATAAGGGATTAGTAGGTTGTGGACATAGGAGCTTTTTACATAACATAAGATCTATCTCTGCATATGACGGATTAGTAGGTTGTGGACATAGGAAATACATCCGTTAATAGGTTGTGGACATAGGAAATTCATCCGCTGATGATTTTTGATGACCGGTGACATAAGTCATGATTGTTGCAAATTCGCTTTTCCACTAAGAAAAACATGTATGTCTCCTAAACTAGTATTTTTGAATGAAATACTATACTAGGTTAATAGATAAAACAAGACATCTAAGTTCTAAATTAATTTAATTTGTCAAATTAATTCTGATTCTTGAAACTTGTTGAAGTTACTGAAATAATCTTGCTAGTGAAATGGCGTTAAATGCTTGTGTAATATCTGAAAATAGGAAGAGTGTTAGATAAGTAGGGATTAATATATTTTCTTTGAGTATGTAGAACATAAACATATGACTATATGAGGGGCGATACTGTTTAATAATTATGTAGTGACCAAAATTAAACGTAAAATTAGCTAATTGACTTTCATAATTCAGATCATTTATCTTCTCATAAAGCGTATTGGGGACCGACTTAACTTTTAGAGCACCTCTTTGTTGTATCATAGTAACATCTCAAAAAGAAGTGATAATTAAGTTGAGCGCGTTTAAAATAGTAATTATAAAATCATAGTGTTTTAGTGCATATATATTATCGAAATATTTAGTATGACGGGATTTATTTTTTAGGTTTTTTTTTAAAAAAGATATAATTTTCTTGTGTTTGGTTACTAGACATGCTTTTCAAGAAAAATGACTTCCTTCGCTTATGACAAATATTATTTTTCTTACAATTATCTTGTCTCTTAATTTATTATCAGAAGCTCCAACCATTATTTAAACACTACTATCAATCTTTAAACACTCAAAGATTTCGTCAAGCACTACTAGATTTAGTAATATTATTATTAATTATATAATATATATAATTTCACTCGCCAATTAAGCACGAGACATTTTTCCGACAAACATATTCCATGAAAAATAACTTCTATCATATCAAAAATTAACATGTAATCAGATAATTAAACATCGAGTTTTACAATTAATTTAACTTACTACATCTATATAAACATTATCATTCAATAAAAGTACGTATATGATCTGCTTCCAGCGTAGCACAAGAATTTATCTTGTGGTCATTCTAAAGGTGTCAAACGGGCCTGGCTGGCCCGGTTCCGGACCAGCCCGGTAGTAAGGGGGCCGAGCAAGGTTGGGTTGGGACGGGAATCGGTCTGTATCGGGTAGATTTTTGGTACCGATTAACAGGATCGGTACGATCCGTTATGATCAAGTCATTTGGGAACCGGTTAACCGGACCGGTCAATGGCTATTTCGATTTATTTTATTTTATAAAGTTGACTGTTTGGCAATGGTCAGCTACCATTTTGATCGTTGCCCAACGGCTAATTTGCAAGAATAGTCCTTTTTTGGAATTATTTTTTTAAAAATAACACTTTTATTATTTACTAATTTAACCATTTGAAAAATTATAAATAGACCCCCCTTTTTCTTCATTTCTTCACTCATCTCTTAGTTTTCAAACCCAATCTCTCAATTCAAGTTAAATCATGTCTCGTGCTTCTAGAGTGCGCTCATATGTTTGGGAACACTTCGAGATGGTAGAAGAAAATGAAAAAGTTCACAAAATAAAGTGCAAGAACTATGATTGAGTCTTAAATGTTCGTCGAAAGTAAAAGGGCGCAGGCTGTTTAAGGAGGCATATGAAGAGTTGTCTTGAGCGCCCTCCAGAAATTCGTATTTAAATTCATTTGAGACAATTTGTGTTATTTTTAAATTATTAGACTTATTTAAGCTTAATGTTTTAGTTTGTTAGATTAATTTGAAGTATTATTATGCAATGAAAATTTGAAATGAAACTATGAAAGCCTTTGAAATTTGATCCTTACATATCAAGCTATCAACACTCCATTATAAGACTTATACTATAAGTTATATTTTTTTCATGTTCATTGTATTACCTTAAATTCGTAATGAATTTTTCAAATATAACGCTTTTAAAGCCTATGAAATTTATTCAAACATTCTTTTTATACGTTAGTTTTTAGTGTTTTATATTTTTACTTTATTTTAATATAAATTATGATTGTTAAAAAAAAAAAAAAAAACTCTTCCCGGAACCATTCCGATTAAATTTTGCACACGGATAGTCCGAAACCGGTAAACCCGATAAAAAATAATCAAAAACCGGTCCGATAACGAAATCGATTAGTTCCATTTTCCTTACCCATTCAGTCCGATCCGACCCATTGACACCTATAAGTCACTCCATTAGTGATGATGATGACGACGGCGACGACGACTCATTCTTGGGCGATTGATGGGGACCGATTGACGGTGAAGTTTTCAGATTTTTTTTGTCAAATAAATCCTTAATTAGTACTAATACCATTGCAGTAGTAGTAATAACCAATTACTAATTCTTAATTACTAATAACCAATTACAATATCCAACAAAATTATGTTAACATAGATATCGTTGTCATCTTAATGCCAAACCAATAATTAATTATTGATGAGCTTACTAGGGGAATAATGATTTCCTATTGGCTCTTAGTGATGTTAAATATGAAAAGAAATTTCCTTTCATCTTAAAACAATGACGTTATTGCTATTTGAGAATTCATAGCAGGTTATTATTTTTATTACATTATAATTAAAACAATAGATACTTACTAATAATTGATTTATAAAATTGATGATTTTGTGGGTCTTTACAAACTTGTTTTAGTTTTATGATCTTATCTCTATTTTTACGCTTAGGGAATTTACTTTTACACATAAGAGATTTAGAAAGAATAATTTCTTAATTTTAACATTATAAATGGCTATGAAGATACATTCCATATAGTGATTGTATAATTATATCTGATATTGTCAATACATTAAATTTGAATTACTTTTCAAAACTAAAGTCCAGTAATTATATCTTTTTTATAATTAGTTTCTAAATATGTTAATTTTATCAAAAAAATTAAGATGCTGAAATCCAAATCTCATTGGATATTGCATGTGTTAAATTCTATACTGTATTTCTTAAAAAAAGAAAAAAAGAAAAAAAAAAGGCAAAACCGCGTAGTATTTGGATAGTGTGCCTGTCTAGTTGCTCCATGTGACTCATCACATCTCCTTCTGCTTTGACATTAAAGTCTCCTTTGCTTCCATCACCATTCACACACACACACAGTACTAGACTTATAAATCTACTGCCACCTTTTTTTATGAACTTCAGATCCAATTGAGGCTTTAAATCTTCAAACTAAGCCTCATAAAATTAAAAGAAAAACAGTCATAGAATTCAGTACCATATGGCTCCACTTACTACTCAACGAAGTTGCAGCTTTTCTAAGGTACTTTTAGTACTTTGTCTTGTTTTAGTCTTATTATCTTCTTCATTCATTTCTGCTCAGAGTCAAGATCACAACAATGCTTCATCAACAAGAATAAGAAGAATGTTGGAGTTAGACATTGATGATGATAATGATGATGATTTTCTTCAACCAATTAAGAAGAAATCCAGTTCAACTATTGATGATTCTCCTCAACCAATCAAGAAGAAATCCAATTTAACCTCACTTTCCAGTTCTAAAAAGAACCAAACCAAGCTCGTCAAATCCACCCTTAGCTCTTCTAAGAACCAAACCAAGTTAGCCAAGATTTCTTCTTCTTCCTCTAGTTTTGGTTCAATCAAGAACCAAACTAAGTTAGCAGAAACCAAACTCTCTTTATCTGATTCAGTTTCTAATTCAATCAAGAACCAAACCAAGTTAGCAAAAACCAAACGTATTTCATCTGATTCAGTGTCTGGTTCAACCAAGAACAAAACCAAACTCATCAAACCAACCACAGAAGAGAAATTTGCACTAAAATCCCAACTGAAAAAGCTCAATCCCACATCCACCAAGTCCTTGAATTCAAATAAAACTACTTCCTTTTCAACCAAAAAATCTTCCTCAGATCTATCCAAAATCAGCTCTTCTTTTCCCAAGAACAAAACAACCAAAGCAACCACCACAAAAGACCTCAATGAATCCAAATCCAACAAAAACCAAACAAAGAACCAATCTTCAACAAACAAAAATCCCAAGAAAGAAACTACACAGAAGAATTCACAGCCCTATTGGCTAGAAAATGATGAAGATGACTTGTTGCTTGGTTTTAGAGACTTACCATCCAAATTCCAAGAAACCCTTTTGCCAGATTTAGAAAGAATCTCAAAAACCTCACAAGTTTACCTCAACAAAGCCAACAAAGAAATCACAAAAAACTTCAAACCCATTGTAGGTAACAAATATGCACCCACAATTGCCTCTGTAATTTCATTTGCTTTCATTTTGATCCCTTTAATTCTTGTTTCTCTTATTTTCAACCGAATCAAAGCCTATTTTTCACTCCAAAGACTATTAATCTTCATCCAAGTTTATCTCTCAATCTACTTCTCTATTCTCTGCCTTTCTTCTTTGGTCACTGGTTTGGAGCCACTTAAGTTTTTCTACGCTACTGCGCAGTCCACCTACATTTGCCTACAGCTTCTACAAACTCTTGCTTACGTGTTGTACCTCTTGATGCTATTGATGTACCTTGTTTTAGTATTCTCTACTGAGACTGGGCCGATTACGAAGATCATTGGGCTGGCCCAAACATTTGTGGGCTTTGCTGTTGGGCTGCATTATTACATGACGGTGTTTCACAAGGCTGTATTGCGACAGCCTCCTAAGACTAGTTGGAGAATTCATGCAATTTATGCCACGTGTTTTCTTCTGATTTGTCTGCTGACTAGAGCTGAAAGAACTAAGAAAACTTACTTGGTAGAAGGTGGTGAGGAGGGTAAAAAGAGCTAAAAGTTTTGTTTTTTTTCTTTTAATTCTTTTCTTTTATTACTTAATGGGCTATTGTTTTTTAGTTAGAAAGTGAAAATGAAAAAAGATTTTCACTGTCCAACATTATTTCTTCTTTATTCCAATGTGTAATTTATTAAGGTATTGTTATAATAAATGATGCAATTGCTGTAACCCTTGCTGCGTTTTTCAACTGTAACTTGTTGAATAACTTAATAGTTGTTCATTTATTGTACTTTATTTATTGCTCTCTTTGTGATTGTAATATTTAATTTTACATTCACATGTCCTCTAGATACCTTTTATTGTCTAACTCACGGGAATAAATCAAAAGAGCTCATAGTGTAGTAGATATTCCATCAAAATCGTTTCAGGCTCGACTTTACTACTATACTTCATAACAAACATTTCCAATAGTTTCTTTGTCATTGAATTATTCACTTTCTTCTCCATTTAGAGTATAAGTACAATTTCTCATTTGTTCAAACAATTTTTTTTATTTCCCACGTCATATTCAGTATTTGTATTAGAATCTCAACTAATTTGAATTCACGTCGTGTAAGGTCAATCAAATGTTAAACTGATTTTGTTGTTCTAGTAAAAATATTATGACATTAAATGACCGAGCTAGTCCGCAATTTGTAAGCCATGTGTTACGAGATTTGTTGATAAAAACATTTATTAACAGCTGAAGCACAATATAAGAACATTGTTATTACTTGGGAAGTTAAATAACTTTCTACAATAAATTTTAAAAAGGATTTAATTACAAAATTCGGATGTTGTGATACATACTATATAACTTTTGTTTTTATATTATCTAAAAATAAATAAATACCATAAGAGAGTTCACTCCAAGAAATAGAATTTCTTCCTCCTTCCTTAAATCTTGTTAGGGGAACATAGGAGTAGGATTAAGGTAGTTAATGATACACGCGCAAGGGAGCATGTACAAAACACGTGAAAGTGGGATCCAATGGAATATACACATTTTTTTTTTGTCTACTTTAATTGATTTTTTTAGTTGTTTTAACACATATTAAAAAATCTAGCTTTTAACATTAATTAACAATAAAGCTAGCCATATTAACCTATAGCAATTATTTCTATATTCAATTAAAATGAACCGGAGAAAATAGTACAAAAATCCCGTTAAACTTGGAGCATGTAGAGTTACTATCTTAACAAAGAGAGCTGATAATAGTAGGGCAAAATAGAAATTTATATTTGCTACCCGGAATATATATATATATATTATCGATTATTTTTTGAAGCGGCTAAAATTATATATTTATTGGGTACAAAGGCATAAATGAAGAGTCAATTTTAGTTAATTGGGCTCACATGAATTAAGGCAACCGACGGGTTCGGACAAGAGGTGTCGGTGAGCTAAATTTGGAAATTCCAAAACAAAACGTAACAATCCACAGCAGCTTTCTAAATGGAATCAGCTTCTTCTTCCGTCCATCACCGACAAATATATTTGCAATGGAAAAACACACTGTTTACGTTAAAACCCCAATTATTTAATAAGTTACTCCACTATGCAAACTGTAATAAGAATTTTGTATTATTAATATAATTTAAATTGTTATAACACTATATTTATCGTTTATTCTATACTACTAAACAATATTATTAGTAAATTAATGTTATTAGATAAAATTACTTGCAATCATTTTTTTACTTTGCATAATTATGTAATTATTTTTGACAGTAAATTCACAGAACTTAAACTCCAACTAATAAATGATATATTTTGTATATAATCTTTTAACACTTAACTAGAATTAATTAGTTACATTCTCATCTAATTTTATTCACTTAACAATAGTATGCTAATATAGTTTTTTGCAAATACTAAATGCGAATATTTTTTTATTTTTAAGAATATCTTTTTTTCTTTAATTCCTTAATATGATCACTATCATTGGGCATGGGCAAGGGTACATTTGGACTAGATCTGTAATGAGTCAAAACAAAATTCAAACAGACTGAAAAACATGGCATGGGTCGTTAATCAACTTTACTTTATCATGAGGAAAATGAGATGTTTTCTTTTTAAAGATTAATTAAAATAAGGAAAATCTAGAATTTCTGCTTCCCAAATATTATATTTTGAGAGCTGTGGTGTTAAACTTCTTTTCGTTCTAATATCTTAAGTTCGAAGCACTGCAATATTTCAAGCATTTCCCGAAAATGTTTTACATTATTTATAAATTATAATGTAATGAAAGTAATCACGAACAAGAGATTGGGAGTCATGGACTAATAGACACACAAATTAAATTAGAATGGTGATATAAAGCGTAAGATGTGAGTTTGGTTCAAATAATAGCCTGACCAAGCCTTCAAACAGCTGGGCTCTTCTTGACCCAAACCCAAGAAGGAATGTGTTTTTTGTCGGGAAAAGTACGAAAATGGCCACATTTATTTCAAACTTACCAACAATTAGCCGGCAAGCACTGATTACCAAAACTAGCCACAAAATTTTCAATAGTTGTTGGTGATCTTTCTATTTGTTAAAAGTGTTATTTGGTGAATTCTGAATTTCATTCAAGATTCTCTTTTTTATGTCATTCTTTCTTGTTAGTTTAAACCTGAAGAAATTTAGAAGAGTTTTGCCCAAACATAATGTAGAAATTGCATGTTCCTCTCTTTCCCTAGCATTGTAAAAGATAGTTAACAAGGTCGTCTTTCTCCTTTGCTTGCTTAATCTTTCAGCCTGTATCGCAAATTCAAACTCTACAATAAATCATTGTCCTAGTTTATGTACTTCCATACACTAATAGTCAACGTCACATAAGAATAATTAAAATTAATTTTTTTTAATGAGTATGGTTAAAATTCATTGAGAACATATACATGAGGCAATATACAAAATTTGAGAAAGATTGAAGGTGATTTAGATTGGTTTGGAATCAAATTTATAGTTAAAAATCGAGTTTAAAAATTTCTTCGCGACACATATATATAACATTTATCTCACACACATGTATACATGAATACATATGAGATATATATTTGATACATATAGGATACATAAAAGATATACATGCTTTCATGTTCATTTTCTACTTTGATTTTGCCTCAAATTTTAATTCAATCCACCTCAAAACTCCATCAAATTAAATCGTTTCAAAATCAAAATTCAAACTCTTTGAGATGTACCTAATCTATTCCAACAACACCCATTTGAAACAACGAAATTACGCTAGCAATTGAGTACTGAAATCTAACTTAATTATAAATATAACAGCATTGAAAAAATATGCTAGCGGATGACTACTAACACCTAACACAATTATAAACACAACGCAAAATAAAAAATACGCTAACAATTGAGTACCAAACTTTTTATAACGTAAATAAACTAAGCAACACAATGAAGTAAGGCTTTCTCTTCACTGGGTTGTGCTCAACTCTTCCTCTTGGGGCTCGTCATTCCAACGTTCTATCTAGTTCACTTTAAAAGAATGATACATTTAAATTTTTAGTCTTAATATTTATCCTAAAAGAAAAATGACGCCATGTGGTGATTTTATTGATTCAACTGAAATTGATATTTAGGAGCTAACCATTAACTTGGTTAGCTTTTATTACTATCAAGATCGACTAGAATGAAACAAGTTGAATATGAGCTTAAATGCAACATAAAATAAAATAAAACAAAGAAATAAAAAATTAATGAAAAGAAACAGTTAAAGAGTATAGGATTAATACCATCAATATACAAAAAGAAAGACTTACAATCACTGAAATGCTAAAAGCTAATTGGTTAATATTAGTAGTATTTGACTATTATTGATAATATTTTATGATTTGACTAATATTGATAGCATTGTTGCTCTAAAAGGTCAAATCTGATAGTTTTTGTTTTTCTTTCTTCCTCGTGGGAAAGTGCAGATATATCCAATTTTTGAGTCATTATTGAAGTCATACCTGTATTACACAAATATTTATAAATTTGTCACTTTGGAACACACTTCAAACATACACGCCTGAAGTTCCAAAAATTCGTGTTTGAAGTTAGAAGGTCATGATTGATGCTTGATGTTCATGCATTTTTCATGAACTTCAGATATATATGATTGAAGTTCGGGACCTTTTTATATATATACGAGATATTAAACTTATTTACCCGGTTTGTCTATGTTTTTATCTTTACAGAAAGTAACTAAAATTTTCTATAAAATATTTACAAATCTGGTTAAAATCTATAATTTATCTACAACTAAAATATAATTTTTTTTGTACAGAATTCGGTCAAAAACTATAATGGATAGGGTATCCAATGCTCCAACTACATTGATGTATATAATGGATATGGTGTTTAAAGTTATTTTTGAAAGAAAAAAAATCATAGTTTTTACTCACTATATTCTGATATATTCTCGTAGCCAGGAAGAGAACGAGAATCACTTGAAAATATGTTAAAGACGCTGAAAATTAACTTTTTACCAAGTTCTTCAATTATGAAATTTAGCTAGACTCGGTGGTATTCATAGGACACATGGTGTCTAAGAATGAAAAGATGGTAGATTCTGAGAAGATAGAGGCAGTTCATAAAAGAACTCATTTCTCCTACACATATTGACTCTTTTAGTTTTTGGCTTGACAGGCTACTATAGGCATTTGTATAGGTATTTGTGTAGGATTTCTCTAGCATAGCACCACCACTCACCAAGTTAACATAGAAAATCGCTAAATTTCAGTGGATGGAGGAATGTACAACGAGATTCCAGAAGCCCAAGACATGTTTGACAACCACACCAATGTTAGCCTTGTTCCAATAGGCTCTAGAGGATTCACGATGTTCTGTAACGCTTCGATAGTAGGATTAGGATATTTTCTCGTGCATAGTGGTCGTGGAATAGCTTATGCTTCACGGAAATTAAAGAAGCTCAAGTCGTATTATGCACTCATAATTTGGAAATGGTCACAATTGTATTTTCTTTTAGGATTTAGAGACACTATTTATACGATATGAAATTTATACATAGCACAAGAGCCTAAAGTACTTTTAAAACCAACATAGATATAAATATTTGGCAATGCCGATGGAGGAAACAACTGCAGATATAATTGTACTATTTTATATTGTTTGGGAAAGATAAATATTATAGCTTATGAAAAATAAAAATATGAGTAATTTGGCGCATATAGCTCCTGTAATGATACTTCTGGACGAAGATAGACTAGAGGGTACACGTATTATATTCAATGTGAAAAAGATTCAGAGACATTATTGGCTATTGGTCAAGCCTGACATAGAGTGTATAAAGGCTAGTCAATACGAGGATGAACAATTTTTCAAGTATCGAGATTAGTTTCTAGCTGGTAAAAGCAAGAATATGACTGTTAATAGTGATGGTATTCTCCGACTAGATAATTAATTATGCGTAGCAAACATATACGGATTGAGACAGGCTATTCGTGATGGAGCTCACAACTCTAGATACATTGCATATCTAAGATCTATAAGATGAACCATGACTAGAAAAAAATTGGATTGGGTGGAAAGGAAAGAAGAAAAATATTTGTTAACTTTATTTCTAACTATTTGATATGCCAGCATGTTAAGGCAAGCACTTGCGACTCTTAGGCCTACTACAAAATCTCAAGATTTTAAAGTAAAAATACAATAGAATTACAATACATTGTATGACTAAATTACCCAAACCATTAAAGGTATGATTACATGCGGAAAAGTTATAAATTAGCTTACAAAGTAGGCACATTTCTTGCTAGTCAAAATATTTTATAGTGAGGTAAAATATGCACAGATATACTTGAACAGAATATTATCTAATTAAATAGAGCTTTATTGTCCATCATCTTTGATAAAGGATCACAATTCACTTCACGATTTGAAAACCTTTTCAAGAAACGTTAGGTACATGAGTAGATCTTAGTACTAGTTTTTATCGCAGACAAACGCAAAGTATGAATGTACTATACAGATCTTGAAAGATATGTTGAGAGATTGCATTCTTGAGTTTGGAGGTTGCTGGGATGCCTATCTATATTAAACTGAATTTTCCTATAATAATAATTTTCAGTCCAGCATTCAGATGGTACCATATGAAGTATTGTATAGTAAGAGATGTTGTTCTTATATAAGATGGTTTGAAGCCGATATGAATAACTTATTAGGACCCGACTTGGTATAAGAAACTACTGACAAGGTCCAGTAATCAGATTGCTCACAACTCAAAATAGGCAAAAAGCTTATGCGGATAAGAGGAAAAGGGACTTAATTTTTACAATTGGGGATGGAGTGTCCCTGTAAGTTTTCTCTATGAAAGGTGTAATATAATTTTAAAAAAAAAGTAAATTGAACCCAGAATTTATAGTCTATACAAGATACTTGATCAAGTAGGAGCTGTGGTGTATCGTTTGCACTTCCTCCCGAGTTCTCTTTTGTTAATCAAGTGTTTCATATTTCTATGCTAAGCAAAATGTATATTAGACTTCTCTCATGTGCATGAAATACCAATTATAGAGTTAAATGAGAATTTATCCTACGATGATGTAACGACCCGACCGATCATTTTGAGCATTTACGCTCCTTTCAACTATTTGAAGTTTTGAATAACTTCCTACGAGATATTATGACTTATATGAATTATCGATTTTAGTTTTAAGGTATTTCGGAGTTAGCTTGGAAGAATGAATTTTCATGTTGGAAGTTTAAGTTGAAATAGTTGACCGTATATTGACTTATGTATAAACGTCCTCGAAATTTAATTATGATGATTTCAATAGCTCCGTATGGTGATTTAGGACTTAGGATCATGTCCGAAAAATTATTTGGAGGACCGTAGTGGAATTATGCTTGAAATGTCGAAAGTTGAATTTTGGAAAGTTTGACCGGGGGGTGGGAAGGGGTTGACTTTTTGATATCGAGGTCGGAATCCGATTCTGAAAATTGAAATAGCTTCGTTATATCATTTATGACTTGTGTGCAAAATTTGAAATCATTCCGGATTGATTTGATGTATTTCAGCACAAGATATAGAATTTGAAAGTTCAAAGGTCATTAGGCTTGAATTGAGGTGCGATTCATGGTTTTAGCGTTGTTTGATGTGATTCGAGGCTTCGACTAAGTTCGTATGATATTTTAGGAATTGTTGGTATATTTGGTTGAGGTCTTGAGGGGCTCGGGTGAGTTTCGTGGTGGTTTCTGTCACGACCCAAACTAACCCCTATCGTGATGGCGTCTATCATGGAACTGGGCAAGCCGACTCATTTCCAAAACAAATCGATATTTTCATTTCAAAGATAATTTCAATGTTATTTAGCATAAAAACCTTCGTAAAGGAGTTTCAATCAAAATAAAAGTGCGGAAAGAAAAGCTCGACATCGGGGTGTCACTAGTCATGAGCATCTACTACAATCTGTCTAACAATATCAAGGCTAACTCAGCCTGGAAAATAGCTAAATACAACTAGAGGAAGATAAGAGGGAGAAGAACAGGGGCTACGATCGCCAACAGCTACCTTGCTATCTCCGAGAAAATCTGTAATCAGAACAATCAACAACCGCTACCGTATCCAGCTACACCTGGATCTACACACAAGGTGCATGGAGTAACGTGAGTACGCCAACTCAGTAAGTA
Organism: Nicotiana tomentosiformis; assembly: GCF_000390325.3. Taxonomy (NCBI): domain Eukaryota; kingdom Viridiplantae; phylum Streptophyta; class Magnoliopsida; order Solanales; family Solanaceae; genus Nicotiana; species Nicotiana tomentosiformis. Next base: position 104,569,464 of record NC_090816.1, on the reverse strand, counting down.
ACAACAATAAATAAAGACTGAGCAGTAGTGTCGAGCAATAAAGCATATAACGTTCATATCATGAAATCTTAGTAAAGTACAACATGCTTTAAAAATCAGTGTTTGAATCAAATCATCTTGTTTAAACCCGGTTCCAGTAGAAATCATTTAAAGATATTTTTCCAATAATTTTTCAAACAAAGGATCAATGCAAAGGTGAGCAAAAATGATGAAATCATAAACAACCCCCGGAAAAAACATCACTCATATACGACCCCTCGGGCAAACCTCAGAGTCACTCGGGCATACCTAGGGGTGTTTAACTGGCGGGTTGGGACGGGCTGGACAAAAAAAAAATTAGCCCGCCCGTTTAACGTTGCGGGCTGAGTTAGCGGGCTGTACTTTTTTGGGTTTTTTTTTGTCCGTCCGAGTTCGGGCTTAGAGGGTTGTTAGCGGGCTGTTAGCGGGTTGTTAGAGGGTTGTTAGCGGATTGTTCGCGGGCTGTTAGCGGGCCGTGGATTTTTATTTTTTATTTTAAGTAAATTTTATTTTCTTATTCAATGTTATTGATACTTAAGTGTTTGTAAACTTTTAAGGCTTAGAATTAAACTTTGAAGTTTAAAATTTAAAATTTGAAATTTGAATTTTATAATGTTAAAATTAAAATTTGAAAGTAAGTGGCTACAAAAAATTATTTAATAAAACCTATATGTAAGGATCAAGCTCTGAATACTTTCATTTGATATTTTTATTGAACAATATATAATACTTCAAATTAAGTTGCAAGTTCTTTTTTGGTTTTGTTATTTTTGAACTTGCAAATTAAAATTTTACAACAATTATAAAAAAACAAATAGTACATCACATGCTTTGCATCATTTTTGTTAGTTCATCCATGTCAACATGTGGTTTTTGGTTTCCGGCATTGGTTGAATCGGAACCATAAACCATTATATCTTCAATTTCTTGGTCCTCCGCTTCATCTATCTCGTCACGCCCTTGATTTCGTCGTTCTGATCTTATCCAATCTCTAAAGCACACTAGAATTTCCAAAGCGTTGCTACCCAATGAATGACGGGTATCTCCTAGTTGTTGCCTTGCTTGGCTAAATGCGCTCTCTGATGCGACTGTTGAAATCGGCACATTTAGCACGTCTCGAGCCATGGCCGAAAGAACAAGAAATTGATTTGAGTTGCTCCTCCACCAACCCAATGGTAGAAATTCCTTTGTGCGGGACTCTGCTGACTTTTGCAAATAGAATTGAAGTTCATTGTTATTCCTGCTACTGGTTTATTGATGGCTTGATGCTCCCCTATTGTAGACCAAATCAAATAATTTTTAACACCATCATTATCAACCAAAGCACTGGTCCCATATGTTAAAACTGAACTTGAAGGAATATTTGCATCTACAGCAGAAGAAGCATCAACAATGTTAGCATAATAATTATATAATGCTTTTAAATATTTGTGTAGATAAGAAATACAAGTGTCAATATCAGGAGTTTAAGTTGGTCCATAAAAAAAATGAACGTTAATAAACGGGCTGAACCTGGCTGTAGCCCGTTGACAACCCGTTAACGGGTTAACGGGCTGAAACGGGTTGTAGCCCGTTAACAACTCGTTAACGGGTTAACGGGCTTAGCGGATTCCGGTGCACCGGTATCAAAAAATTATTCGTTTGAAACCCGCTCCCTGCCCAACCCATCCCAGCCCGCCCCCCACGCTATAGTACCAGGCTGAACCGGGCTGAACCGGGCTGTAAAAGGGTTAGCCCGGCCCGATTATAGGCATACCTCACAATCACTCTTGCCACTCGGGCATACCTCACAATCACTCTTGCCTCCCAGTCACTCAGAACTCGGCACTCGCACTCAGTAGGTACTTGTGCTCACTGGAGGTGTGCACAGACTCCGGAGGGGCTCCTTCAGCCTAAGCGCTATAATCTGCACGGATAACTCACGTGCTGCACGAACAACTCACGTGCTATAATAATAAAGTATGTTGCAGGCGGGCAGCCCCGATCCATACTCATCCTCACAATCAGGCCCTCGGCCGATATCAACATGCTGCGGTGTGCAGCCCGATCCCATAAATATCCTCACAAATCAGGCCATCGGCCTCACTTAGTCACAAACCTCTCAAGCCACTCGAGCATTTCAGTAAAACAGGGCATTCGGCCCAAAACATTTATATGCATCAAAATCGAGTCATAAAACTGAGTTATGCGGTAAACAAGTATAAACATGATTGAGTATAGATTTTCAATCGAAAACAATGAGAGGATAGTAAGAAAAAGCCCCTAAGGGTTAAAACAGTACTGACGCAAGGCCCAAACATGGCATTCAGCCCAATTTACAGAAATTCTTTCTAAAACATATAAGTATCATATAATTTCCATAAAATATGCAACTTTACAGTTGCTACGGGATGGACCAAGTCACAATCCCCAACAGTGCACGCCCACACGCCCGTGTGCGTCACTAAAAATAGTAGAATGATACCAAATTCGTATCCTCAGGACTAGATTTACAATCGTTACTTACTTCAAGCCGCAAAATTCTTATTCTGCAATGTCCTTTCCTCGTGAATTGGTCTCCAAACGCCTCGAATCTGGTCATAAATAATTCGTTTCAGTCAATAAAATTCATTGGAATTAATTCCATAAGATAATAATGATTTTCCATAAAAATTCAAAAATTAGCTCAATAAAATTCATTGGAATTAATTCCATAATAATGATTCTCGGAACTCGACAAAAGTTACAAAATACGGAAACCCATTCAACTACGAGTCTAACCATACCAATTTTACCAAATTCCAACCCCAACTCGACCCTCAAATCTTCAATTTAAACTAAGAGAGTTTTCAAAATTTTCATAACTCAATTCACCAATTAAATGATAAAAACAACCATGAATTCGGGTAATTTAACCAATATTGAGTTAAGAACACTTACCTCATTGTTTCCTCTGAAAATCACCCAAAATCGCCTCAAATCCGAGCTCCAAATCATCAAAAACTTTCAGAACTTAAACTCACTGCCCAGGCTTTTCTTCTTCGCGAACGCGGTCAGTGCCTCGTGTTCGCGAAGCACAAAATAGCTCTCGTTCGCGAAACACAAAATAGCTCCCGTTCGCGAAGCACAAAATAGCTCCCGTCCAAATTCCTCCTTCGCGAAGCACAAAATGCCTCTGCCTCAATGCCTTCTATGCGAACGCGTTCAACCCATCGCGAACGCGATGCTTCGTTCCCCTTCACTACGCGAACGCGACACCCCCTACGCGAATGCGTAGACCAATTGCCTGGGGTCTTCGGCTGCTTCCTCTCTTCTTCGTGAACGCGTAACACCTCTATCATTCGCGTAGCACACCCAGTCCACCCTTTGCGAATGCGTTCTTCTCTTCGCGAACATGAAGAGAAAATATTGCCAACCTGTCAGTTCCTCTTCACGAACGCGAGGCTCCACTCATGAACGCAATGAAGGAAACCAGATGGTGCATCAGAAAAATTCCAGCAGAGTTCCAAGTCCAAAATGCATCCCATTAACCATCCGAAACTCACCCGAGCCCCTCAGGACTTCAACCAAATATACCAACAAGTCCTAAAACATCATACGGACTTAGTCGAACCCTCAAATCACCTCAAACAACGCTAAAACCATGAATTATACCCCAATTCAAGCCTAATGAACTTTGAAATTTCTAATTTCTACAAACGACTCCGGAACCTATCAAATCACATCCGATTGACCTCAAATTTTGCACACAAATCATAAATGACATAACAGAGGTATTCCAACCTTTTTCATTCAGTCTCCCAATAAACGAAAAAAGATTTATGGTGACACGAAAGTTGTGCTCGACGCTCTCTTTCCTATTCCACTGCGCGTTATTACTTTTCGAGTCCGAGGGACTATTTTCAGAATCGGATTCTTACCCCGATATCAAAAAGTCACCCCCGGTCAAACTTCTCAAAAAATTAAACTTTTGGCATTTCAAGCCTAATTCCTCTACGGACTTATAAATAATATTTCGGACACGCTCCTAAGCCCAAATTCACCATACGGAGCTATTGGAATTATCAAAATTTAAATCCGAGATCGTTTACACATAGGTCAACATTCGGTTGACTTTTCCAACTTAAGTTTCTACTTAAGAGACTAAGTGTCTCAATTCACTTTGAACCCACTCCGGTCCCAAATCAACTAACCCAATATAACAGAATAACACAAAAAGAAGTAGAAATGGGAAAAACGGGGCTATAACTCTCGAAATGATCGGCCGGGTCGTTATAATTTCGGACCATTTCAAGGCCATTTTTAATTGCTGGTTTCTGCCTACAGAGGTGTGCATCGCGATCGCAAAAATTTGATTGCATTCACGAAGAGCAAACAACAGTTTGGGGCCTTGTGAATCGCGACCGCGGAAGCTCTTTCGCTATCGCGTAGAACAAAATCTCTGTTGTACTGACCCAACTTTGAAAGCTTATATCTCGCAATCTATAAGGAATTTGGAGATGATCTAAAAAAGAAAGTTGTAGCCCTTGATGTCTATTTTTCAGAAAGGTAAACTCTTTATCATTTGGAGTTGTGTACAAAAAGTTATGGTATATACACTATAGTCTGTCTGAGAAGAGTTTGGAAATCTCTGTTGCACAGAGCTAACTTTGGAAGCTTATATCTAGCAATCTATAAGGAATTTATAGATGAGCAACAAATTAAAATTATAGACATTGGTGTCTAGTTTTCAAAAAGTTAAACCATTTGCAATTTGAAGTTTTGTACAAATGGTTATGACCATTATACTAGAGGCTGTCTGGAAGAGTTGGGGAGTTTGTTCTTCGCGATTGCGATTGGTTTTCCGCGATTGCGAAGAGCCATTTTGGGGCTGAAAAGTTTTGTGCTTCGTGGTCGCGAAGAGTAAATACCTCGGATGTAGCTATATTTCGAGGTTTCATCCATTTTTAACATATTTGGAACTATGGAGCTCGGATTGAAGTAAGTTTTGAGGCGATTTTCACCATATGGATTGGGGTAAGTATTCTATATCCGAAAGTGATTATACTTCATGATTATGTGATTATATTCATCATTTATTTCGAATTTAAATGGAAGAAATCAAGATTTTTACAAAATCTTCCAAAAATAAAAAATTACGATTTGGAGGTCGAGTTGTTATCGGAATTTGATAAAATTGGTATGGTTGAACTCGAATCGGAATGAGTGTTCGGATTTTGTAACTTTTGTCGGGTTCTGAGATGTGGGCCCCACGGGCGATGTTTGAGCTAAATTTCGGATTTTTATGGAAAATTAACATTTTCTTATGGAATTAATTCCAATAAATTTTAGTGACTGAATCGAATTATTTATGTCTAGATTCGAGACGTTTGGAGGCCAATTCACGAGGAAAAGACATTGCAGAATAAGAATTTCACGGTTTAAGGTAAGTAGCAGTTATAAATATGGTCCTGAGGGTATGAAACCCTAGATTGTTTTGTATCATATGATTATTTTGGAGGCGACACACATCCTAGGTGACGGGCGTGTAGGCGTGTACCGAGGGGATTGTGACTTGGTCCGTCCCATGGAACTGTTGTCACGGCCCAAACCAATGGGCCGCGACGGCCACCCGGTACCTTAATCAACCGAATACCAACATAACGTATCTTTTTGTATCATGCTATCATGGGTAAATGATACGGAAAGGCTGTCATAGGATAACTAGAATAAAACATATAATACCAACTTGGGCCTATAAGACCAAAATGATCACTCGTACACTAAACGTAGGCCGACAAGGCCATACAATCTTTTACGTACATGGCATATGTCTACAAGCCTCTAAGAGTAGATAAATACCATAAAGGTCGGGACATGGCCCCGCCATACTAAACAATACACGTCTGAATCAAACAAACCAAATAAGCAACTCCTGAGCAAATGGAGCTCACCAACATCTTTCGCTGAGCTGATAGCCTACTTGGAGAACTTTCAATCTCTCTATCGGGACCTGTGGGCATGAAACGCAGCATCCCCAGGCAAAAGGAACGTCAGTACAAATAAAGTACCAAGTATGTAAGGCATGACAGTAGTATATATAAGACATGAAAGAAACATGGAGTAAAGAACTCAACTTGTAATTCTGAATAGCAATGTGAATCGTGAAAATTTATAATGTCATGCATATGCATATAAATGCCATACCATGCATAGGTATATGCGTACATAACATCATCAAGCCTCTGAGGGCATCCCATCATATCATCTCAGCCACTGTAGGCAAAATCATCAACGTATACCAGCTGATCAGGTGGTGGTGCGTATATAACGTCATAACCTTTTTCCATATCCCATATACATATAATATACGCGTATATAACACCATCTGGTCATGGATCAATGTACATGTATACATGAATGAAATGCATAAGAAGTACATTAATAAGATTTCTCAAAATGTCATAAGATCACAATGCCTTTGATTAATATCATGAAATAAACTTAATCAACTTGCGTATTTTTCGGATATCTATGAACAAATGATAGAATAATAAGACATATGGGGAATCAAGAATATAGACATCCCTAGTATTTCTATGAATAGAGTCATTTATGAAAGTTGCGTATTTGCTCGTTTCGTTTGTATCGTACGGATCATGCCAAAAGGAAAGAAGGGATAGCCTTAACATACCTTAACTCCGTTGAGTCCTTAATACCTTCCAAGAAATTCTTCAAACAACTAAACCCAATCTATCACATCATAAGGAGATTCAAAATCAGTGTTGAGTAAAGGCTAAGTCCGCAACTTAAACTAGTAGCTCGTTTACGTAAATTTGGGCAGCATCTTCCCTGTAACTAGGCCCTCCTCGAATACCATATACCAACAACAACAAGAAAATAACAATAACAACATGTAAGCATCAGTTTCTAACCTTATCTCTATCACAATATACCACAAAACATCCCACACACCATAATCACTTCATTCATAAAATGATAACCAAAGTAGTGTCAAACAACTTAATAAAATGTAACGACGAACGACCAGCCCACCATTCCATCATTATGTGGTGTTTCTTCACACCATTTGTCCTCCAAAAATCCATTAAACAGTAGAAAAATATATGGCCCAAAGGCAACACGAAACAGCCCACAAAACAGTCCACTTCAAGTCAAATAACTCGAACTCACGGCTTCCGATCACCGTCCCGTGAGTTCTAACTATTAGGAAACGAATTTATCAACATTCCTTGATATTTAAACACTTAAATACAGAAAGTAAACGTTTTCTTAACTATGAATTACCTTCCAAAACTCAAACTACAAAGAAAACGAGAGGGGATATAGGGATACTTATGTCGTAGGGATCGTTTTATTGTTATCGCTTCTTGATTCCATGCCCGGGATGATAATGTTGTTTGAAGCTCTTGCAGAGAGCTTAAGAGTAAAGCTTAAGAGTAAAGTTAGGGGTGTTATTTGGGTGTGTTCTCTGGAAAAATGGAGAAAGAGACGAGATGGGATGTAAATATCCCATTTTTTTAAAAAGTCAAAAAGGTGCTACTTGGCACCCTATGATTGACCCTTCTTCCAACGCTTATAACTTTTTATACGGGTGTTGTATGAATGAACGGCTAAGAGCGATGGAAACTACGTTCCAAGACCTTCAACTTGGTATATAATATGTCCCCAAAAGACCTCATATAGCATACAAAATGTATTTCTCAAAAAGCTTTGTTACAAGGCAAATCCTTAGTCGGTTTTTTCGCAACTTTAATCCAATTTTCCCCAAACTTCATATTTTCTATCCAAACATAATATATAGACATATTATGACTTTAAAATCATTTAAATTATGATTAACATGTCTCATATTCATTACGTTACCTTGGGACGCACAGGGTGTAACAATCTCCCCCCTCCTTAGAAACATTCGTCCTCGAATGTTAAACTCCCAGAAATCTATAGAAATTTAGGCAGAGTCTCCTCTGTAACGGTACTAATACCAACCTAAAGACTGTGATGTATCAGTATGATACTCCTCCGGAAGTGGAAACAAGGTAGGATATCTAGACTTCATGTCTTCTTCTGCTTCCCATGTCATCTCCTCCACATTCTTGTTCCTCCAAAGTGCTTTAACTGAAGCTGCGTCCTTAGTTCTCAATTTCCGAACTTGTCTATCTAGTATAGAAATGGGATATTCCTCATATGATAGCTGCTCTGTGACCTGAACATCGTCAACTGGAATGACTTTAGAGGGATCTCCAATACACCTACGGAGCATAGACATATGAAATACTGGATGTATTGACTCCAAGTTGGAAGGCAAGTCTAACTCATATGCTACCTGGCCTACTCTGCGTATGATCTTATAAGGTCCAATGTACCGAGGGCTAAGCTTTCCTTTCTTACCGAATCTCATAACGCCTTTCATTGGTGATACATTTAGGAATACCTAGTCATCTACCTGAAACTCCAAGTCTCATCGTCGATTATCTGCATAGGACTTCTGACGACTTTGAGCTACTAATAGCCTTTCCTGTATAAGATTAATCTTCTCAACTGCCTGTTGTATCAACTCTGGTCCTACTAACTTAGTTTCCCCAACCTCGAACCATCTGATAGGTGACCCACACTTTCGTATGTAAAGAGCTTCGTATGGAGCCATCTGAATGCTGGAATGATAACTATTATTATATGCAAACTCAATAAGTGGAAGATGATCATACTAGCTACCCCTGAAGTCCATCACACAAGCCCGTAGCATATCCTTCAGTGTTTGAATAGTACATTCAGCCTGACCGTTTGTCTGGGGATGAAATATTATACTAAGGCTTACCTGAGTCCCCAATCCTTTTGTAAGGACCTCCAGAAATTAGCTGTAAACTGAGCGCCTCTATCTGAGATAATAGATATAGGGACACCATGTACTCGTACTATCTCCCTAATGTAAAGCCTTGCATTATCCTTTACTACTAAGTAGTCCCGACAGACAGAAAATGGGCTATTTTTGTAAGTCTATCGACAATAACCCATATAGAATCGAACTTACGTTGGGTACGAGGTAAGCCTATGATGAAATCCATATTAATCACTTCCCATTTCCAAGTCGGAATCTCTATAGCCTGTAATAATCCACCGGGTCTTAACCTGCTAACAATTAGGGCACTGAGCAACAAACTCTGCTATATCCTTCTTCATTCCGTCCCACCAGTATATTCCCCTGATATCATGATACATCTTTGTTGCTCCTGCATGAATAGAATAACGAGAATAGTGAGCTTCTCCCATAACCTGCTGACGCAACCCTGCCATATTAGAACACATAATCGACCTCGATCTTTGAGGACTCCATCTCCTATAATCTCAAATGGTGTATTCTCCTTTTGAGGGGATGTATCTCTGTAATGAGGTAGCACATGATCCTCATACTGGCGTTCCTTCACTTCAATTACTAAAGAGGATTTTGTTGTGTCCTGAATAGTAACTCCGGTATCACCTGAGTCCAGTATTCAAACTCCAAGGCTAGCTAGCTGATGAATCTCATAGGCTATCCCACACTTCTCTGGCAGTAAATATGACAAGCTACCCATAGATCTATGTTTGAGGGCGTCGGCTACTACATTCGCCTTTCCTAGATGGTATAAAATATCAACATCATAGTCTTTTAGTAGCTCCAATCATCGTCTTTGGCGTAAATTTAATTCCTTTTGATTGAAGATATATTGAAGGATCTTATGATATATATATATATATATATATATATATATATATATATATATATATATATAAAAATTCCATACAAATAGTGCCTCCACATATTTAGTGCATGAATCACCGCGGCTAACTCTAAATCGTTGGTCAAATAATTCTTCTTTTACTTTCTTAGTTGTCTTTAAACATAAGCGATTACTTTTCATGGTCGTTCTACCACTTGTTATATGAATACATGGCTTATCTTATTTTCCACAAATACTGGAATTTCTTGTAACTCATATGATCTCAAATATCATCTTTTGACTTTTTTTTCTTCCCGTTCATTAGCCACGATAGGTGCCACTTTCTTATGGAGTGCATACAATGTTGTTGTGAGACTGTTGTTACAAGACCATTTCTTCCTTATGTCACTATGCTTAAGTTGAAGCCTTTTTCCTTATTCCCCCAGCTAGTATTTCTTTATAGTACTTAAGAGAGACTCTTTGACTCCTGTAAAGCTACGAGCTTATTATATCGTATACCCGAAAGAATTTTTTTTTTGACGTTCTTACACACCTATAATTACCTTTAATTACTTACCTCCGCGCCCTTGTGCTCGTAAGGTTGATTATGAACTGAAATTTTTGACTGTACAACCCCAACTCCTATCTGAATATTTCTCAAGGATTACGATGTCATCATATTTGCGAGACTGAATTCCCTATGTTGGGTTTCACTATGTTTATCTTGCACAACCTGCTAATTTGTCTATATCCTCTTATTTAGACATGGGTAGGCTCTTCCTGAATCAACTACTAACTACACGTTAGTCCATTCTCATATCTATATTCTACGAAATCTCTCTTGGATTATATCCTTTGTCTTAACTAACCCCTCACACTGGCTCCTTATGTATCCAGTGTTCATTTGCACTTATTTATCAATACCATCTAGTGATGGAACCCTTACTGCCTCTCCCCATCATCATGCTTACATAATGTTCTGTAATCGTATCATATCCGTAGGATCTGAATAAATGCAATCTCATTCCTTTCGCCTTTCTACCACATTCTTCTTTTACTATTTCATAGTTACCTTAACCACATAACTCCGACTTAATACCATATAACACTATCTTCCCCCCTTTAGGGGAGTACTAACATTTATTGCTATGAAGATTTACCTATAAATGTTTCACCTCTTCATATTTGGCATCTTTTCACATCTTCACAGACTTTAACTTGCCTTGCGGTAACCCTTCTGTACCAGGGATAATTTAATTTCTTACACACAAAGGTGACACCTAGTGTAACTGGCACACTTAGTCCCTTAAGCTTAACTCTGCTCACAGCACTTATTTTAGGGAACCGTCTTCCCGAATGACCTTTAAAAGTTATTCTTTTGTTGTCCATTCAATTATCGCCCGGAACGCGATCTCTGAAATTCTCATGATGTCAACTATTATCAAATCCTTCGGTCCCGAATTCATGTTCAGTTTATCTTATTCACTAGCCCATACTAATTTCTATTATTCCGGGGGTCTAACTTTTCCTTCTGGTAATCATGTATGAGTCACCAACTCATTTCTGGAAATGGGGACATAATTTTATGGCTTATACTCTTTTATTGTCTCAAGGCATGTAACTTCTTGTCTTTTCCTCACTTGACTATAGAATCTGTAGTCCTGTCATATTTTGATTTACCGTTATCATCCATTTATCACATCTTACTCATAATGCTTTATTTACTTTCTTCTTATTCTCCTACTAATATTTCTGTATATAACCTTATTATGAAAACTTCTTCAAAATATTCTTTCACTTTTAGCCTCCCTTGATTCAACTCACTGTCTCTTCGGGTCGCCTAACACTCTCTCTTTACTAGGGACGAGAGCCATACAACGGTAAATATTTATCCCTTCTTGGATTCCAATGCCAATCTTCTGAAAATTCTGAACATTCTAGTATTCATATCTGATTGTACTATTCTAGAGTGCACCATATGGGTGTCTCACAAGGAGAACCATTACCACGTTTGCAATATCCCTCAGAAATGTGAGTTAATAATAACTATACATCCATAATGTTGGGTTACTCTAACCCTAGCTGGATGCTGATATCCCATCCTTCTCTTAAATTATATCTGTTAGCTCCCACAGGGCATAACTGAAATGGGTGCTGTCAAGTGAATATATCTTTGTTATTGTTGAAAGTAACTCAGAATGCTTATATTTCTCTGCCTAGATTGTAAATACAGATAATCTTCACTAACTAGGTACCTCGAATCCTTCTTCACCTAGCTTCGTTTACTTGTTGAAACTTGTATCTGCCTTCAGATTCTCTCGTTGCTTTTTACCATAGGGGTAGATAGATATTCATGACTTAGGGCTCCATATCAAGAGGCAAACACATCGTAGTACATGTATATCTACTGAAGGCCTTACATTTACTCATCATAAGTATGACACAAAATCGAATTCCTCTGACTCAACTCTTTCACAGCCACATTCAATCTCTTACCAACTGTCTTTATGGATGTAGATGTCGTTGTATAACAAATAAAATAGAATTTAGGAATTTGAATTTCTTACAGCTGAGCTCTACCACAAGATCTAGAGTAAGAAGAAAGAGTGACAATCCTAAATGCCCTGTAGCCTCCTGCTTATAAGTGTGGTGCACAATAAACCCATAAATAAGACTCTACTAGACACGGCTTGTAGAGTCCCTAGGACAGAACTGCTCTGATACAACTTTTGTCATGGCCCAAACCGATGGGTCGCGACGGGGACCCGTTACCTTAATCAACCGAATACCAACATAACGTATCTTTTTGTATCATGCTATCATGGGTAAATGAGACTAAAAGGCTGTCGTAGGATAACTAGAATAAAATATATAATACCAACTTGGGCCTATAAGACCAAAATGATCACTCGTACACTAAACATAGGCCAACAAGGCCATACAATCTTTTACGTACATGGCATATGTCTACAAGCCTCTAAGAGTAGATAAATACCATAAAGTTCGGGACAGAGCCCCGCCATACTAAACAATATACGTCCGAATCATACTGACCAAATAAGAAACTCCGGAGCAAATGGAGTGCTTCAACATCTTCCGCTGAGCTGATAGCCTACTTGGAGAACTCTCAATCTGTCTATCGGGACCTGCGGGCATAAAACGCAGAGTCCCCAGGCAAAAGGGACATCAGTAAAAATAAAGTACCGAGTATGTAAGGCATGACAGTAGTATATAAAAGACATGAAAGAAACATGGAGTAAAGAACTCAACTTGTAATTCTAAATAGGTCTGTGAATCATGAAAATTTATAATGTCATGCATGTGCGTATAAATGCCATACCATGCATAGGTATATACGTACATAATATCATCAAGCCTCTGAGGGCATCCCATCATATCATCTCAGCCACTGTAGGCAAAATCATCAACGTATACCAGTTGATCAGGTGGTGGTGCGTATATAACGCCATAAAGTTTTCCCATATCCCATATACATATGCGCGTATATAATGCCATACGGTCATGGGTCAATGTACATATATACATGAATGAAATGCATAAGAAGTACGTTAATAAGATTTCTCAAAATGTCATAAGATCGCTATGCATTTGATTAATATCATGAAATAAACTTTATCAACTTGCGTATTTTTCGGATACCCATGAACAGATGATAGAATAATAAGACACATCGGGAATCAAGAATATAGACATCCCTAATATTTCTATAAATAGAGTCATTTATGAAAGTTGCGTATTTGCTCGTTTCGTTTGTATCGTACGGATCATGCCAAAAGGAAATGAGGGATAGCCTTAACATACCTTAACTCCGTTGAGTCCTTAATACCTTCCAAGAAATTTTTCAAAAAACTCAACCCAATCTACCATATCATAAGGAGATTCAAAATCAGTGCTAACTAAAGGTTAAGTCCGCAACTTAAACTAGTAGCTCATTTACATAAATTTGGGCAGCATCTCCCCTATAACTAGGCCCTCCTCCAATACCATATACCAACAACAACAAGAACAGAACAATAACAATATGTAAGCATCATTTTACAACCTTATATCCATCACAATATACCACAAAACAGCCCACACACCATAATCACTTCATTCATAAAACGATAACCAAAGTAGTGTCAAACAACTTAACAAAATGTAACGACGAACGACCAGCAAACCATTCTGTCATTATGTGGTGTTTATTCACACCATTTTTCCTCAAAAACTCCATTAAACAGTAGAAAAATATACAGCCCAAAGGCAACACGAAACAGCCCACAAAACAGTCCACTACAAGTCAAATAACTCGAACTCACGTCTTCCGATCACCGTCCCGTGAGTTCTAACTATTAGGAAACGAATTTATCAACATTCCTTGATATTTAAACAATTAAATACAGAAAGTACACGTTTTCCTAACTATGAAGTACCTTTCAAAATTCAAACTACAAAGAAAAAGAGAGGCGATATAGCGATACTTATGTCGTAGGGATCATTTTAATGTTATCGATTCTTGATTCCGTGCCCGGGATGATAATCCTTTTTGAAGCTCTTGCAGAGAGCTTAAGAGTAAAGTTAGGGGTGTTATTTGGGTGTGTTCTCTGGAAAAATGGAGAAAGAGACGAGATGGAATGTAAATATCCCTTTTTTTTTAAAAGTCAATAAGGTGCTACTTGGCACCCTATGATTGGCCCTTCTTCCAATGCTTATAACTTTTTATCCGGGTGTTGTATGAATGAACGTCTAAGAGAGTTGGAAACAAAGTTCCAAGACCTTAAATTTGGTATATAATATATCCCAAAAAGACCTCATGTAGCATACAAAATTTATTTCTCAAAAAGCTCTGTTACAAGGCAAATCCTTAGTCGGTTTTTCCGCAACTTTAATCCGATTTTTCCCAAATTTCATATTTTCTATACAAACATCATATATAGCCATATTATGACTTTAAAATCATTTAAATCATGATTAACAAGTCTCATATTCATTACGTCACCTTGGGACGGGCACCTGTTACCTTAAAATCGTGACGGGCACCCGTTACCTTAATCAACCGAATACCAACATAACGTATCTTTTTGTATCATTCTATCATGGGTAAATGAGATGGAAATGATGTCGTATGATAACTAGAATAAAACATGTAATACCAACTTGGGCCTATAAGACCAAAATGATCACTCGTACACTAAACGTAGGCCAACAAGGCCATACAATCTTTTACGTACATGGCATATGTCTACAAGCCTCTAAGAGTAGATAAATACCATAAAGTTCGGGACAGAGCCCCGCCATACTAAACAATATACGTCCGAATCATACTGACCAAATAAGAAACTCCGGAGCAAATGGAGTGCTTCAACATCTTCCGCTGAGCTAATAGCCTACTTGGAGAACTCTCAATCTGTCTATCGGGACCTGCGGGCATGAAACGCAGAGTCCCCAGGCAAAAGGGACGTCAGTACAAATAAAGTACCGAGTATGTAAGGCATGACAATAGTATATAAAAGACATGAAAGAAACATGGAGTAAAGAACTCAACTTATAATTCTAAATATGTCTGTGAATCATGAAAATTTATAATGTCATGCATGTGCGTATAAATGCCATACCATGCATAGGTATATACGTACATAATATCATCAAGCCTCTGAGGGCATCCCATCATATCATCTCAGCCACT
The DNA here is from genome assembly GCF_000390325.3 of Nicotiana tomentosiformis. Taxonomy (NCBI): domain Eukaryota; kingdom Viridiplantae; phylum Streptophyta; class Magnoliopsida; order Solanales; family Solanaceae; genus Nicotiana; species Nicotiana tomentosiformis. The sequence continues at coordinate 104,554,080 of NC_090816.1, read as the reverse complement.
GTGGGCAAAATCATCAACGTATACCAGTTGATCAGGTGGTGGTGCGTATATAACGCCATAACTTTTTCCCATATCCCATATACATATACGCGTATATAATGCCATATGGTCATGGGTCAATGTACATGTATACATGAATGAAATGCATAAGCAGTACGTTAATAAGATTTCTCAAAATGTCATAAGATCACTATGCATTTGATTAATATCATGAAATAAACTTTATCAAGTTGCGTATTTTTCGGATACCCATGAACAGATGATAGAATAATAAGACACACCGGGAATCAAGAATATAGACATCCCTAGTATTTCTATGAATAGAGTCATTTATGAAAGTTGCGTATTTGCTTGTTTCGTTTGTATCGTACGGATCATGCCAAAAGAAAATGAGGGATAGCCTTAACATAACTTAACTCCGTTGAGTCCTTAATACCTTCCAAGAAATTTTTCAAACAACTCAACCCAATCTACCATATCATAAGGAGATTCAAAATCAGTGCTGACTAAAGGTTAAGTCCGCAACTTAAACTAGTAGCTCGTTTACATAAATTTGGGCAGCATCTCCCTTATAACTAGGCCCTCCTCCAATACCATATACCAACAACAACAAGAATAGAACAATAACAATATGTAAGAATCATTTTCCAACCTTATCTCCATCACAATATACCACAAAACAGCCCACACACCATAATCACTTTATTCATAAAACGATAACCAAAGTAGTGTCAAACAACTTAACAAAATGTAACGACGAACGACCAGCCTACCATTCTGTCATTATATGGTGTTTCTTCACGCCATTTTCCCTCCAAAACTCCATTAAACAGTAGAAAAATATACAGCCCAAAGGCAACATGAAACAGCCCACAAAACAGTCCACTACAAGTCAAATAACTCGAACTCACGGCTTCCGATCACCGTCCCGTGAGTTCTAACTATTAGAAAACGAATTTATCAACATTCCTTGATATTTAAACACTTAAATACAGGAAGTACACGTTTTCCTAACTATGAAGTACCTTTCAAAATTCAAGCTACAAAGAAAAAGAGAGGCGATATAGCGATACTTACGTTGTAGGGATCATTTTAATGTTATCGCTTCTTGATTCTGTGCCCGGGATGATAATCTTGTTTGAAGCTCTTGCAGAGAGCTTCAGAGTAAAGTTAGGGGGTGTTATTTGGGTGTGTTCTCTGGAAAAATGGAGAAAGAGACGAGATGGAATGTAAATATCCTATTTTTTTAAAAAGTCAATAAGGTGCTACTTGGCACCCTATGATTGGCTCTTCTTCCAAGGCTTATAACTTTTTATCCGGGTGTCGTATGAATGAACGTCTAAGAGAGTTGGAAACAAAGTTCCAAGACCTTAAATTTGGTATATAATATATCCCAAAAAGACCTCATGTAGCATACAAAATTTATTTCTCAAAAAGCTCTGTTATAAGACAAATCCTTAGTCGGTTTTTCCGCAACTTTAATCCGATTTTTCCAAAATTTCATATTTTCTATACAAACATCATATATAGCCATATTATGACTTTAAAATCATTTAAATCATGATTAACAAGTCTCATATTCATTACGTCACCTTGGGACGGGCACCCGTTACCTTTAAATCGTGACGGGCACCCGTTACCTTAATCAACCGAATACCAACATAACGTATCTTTTTGTATCATTCTATCATGGGTAAATGAGATGGAAATGCTGTCGTATGATAACTAGAATAAAACATGTAATACCAACTTGGGCCAATAAGACCAAAATGATCACTCGTACACTAAACGTAGGCCAACAAGGCCATACAATCTTTTATGTACATGGCATATGTCTACAAGCCTCTAAGAGTAGATAAATACCATAAAGTTTGGGACAGAGCCCCGCCATACTAAATAATATACGTCCGAATCATACTGACCAAATAAGAAACTCCGGAGCAAATGGAGTGCTTCAACATCTTCCGCTGAGCTGATAGCCTACTTGGAGAACTCTCAATCTGTCTATCGGGACCTGCGGGCATGAAACGCAGAGTCCCCAGGCAAAAGGGACGTCAGTACAAATAAAGTACCGAGTATGTAAGGCATGACAATAGTATATAAAAGACATGAAAGAAACATGGAGTAAAGAACTCAACTTGTAATTCTAAATATGTCTGTGAACCATGAAAATTTATAATGTCATGCATGTGCGTATAAATGCCATACCATGCATAGGTATATACGTATATAATATCATCAAGCCTCTGAGGGCATCCCATCATATCATCTCAGCCACTGTGGGCAAAATCATTAATGTATACCAGTTGATCAGGTGGTGGTGCGTATATAATGCCATAACTTTTTCCCATATCCCATATACATATACGCGTATATAATGCCATACGGTCATGGGTCAATGTACATATATACATGAATGAAATGCATAAGAAGTACGTTAATAAGATTTCTCAAAATGTCATAAGATCACTATGCATTTGATTAATATCATGAAATAAACTTTATCAACTTGCGTATTTTTCGGATACCCATGAACAGATGATAGAATAATAAGACACACCGGGAATCAAGAATATAGACATCCCTAGTATTTCTATGAATAGAGTCATTTATGAAAGTTGCGTATTTGCTCGTTTCGTTTGTATCGTACGGATCATGCCAAAAGGAAATGAGGGATAGCCTTAACATAACTTAACTCCGTTGAGTCCTTAATACCTTCCAAGAAATTTTTCAAAAAACTCAACCCAATCTACCATATCATAAGGAGATTCAAAATCAGTGCTGACTAAAGGTTAAGTCCGCAACTTAAACTAGTAGCTCGTTTACATAAATTTGGGCAGCATCTCCCCTATAACTAGGCCCTCCTCCAATACCATATACCAACAACAATAAGAACAGAACAATAACAACATGTAAGCATCATTTTACAACCTTATATCCATCACAATATACCACAAAATAGCCCACACACCATAATCACTTCATTCATAAAAAGATAACCAAAGTAGTGTCAAACAACTTAACAAAATATAACGACGAACGACCAGCCCACCATTCTGTCATTATGTGGTGTTTCTTCATGCCATTTTCCCTCCAAAACTCCATTAAACAGTAGAAAAATATACCGCCCAAAGGCAACATGAAACATCCCACAAAACAGTCCACTACAAGTCAAATAACTCGAACTCACGGCTTCCGATCACCGTCCCGTGAGTTCTAACTATTAGGAAACGAATTTATCAACATTCCTTGATATTTAAACACTTAAATACAGGAAGTACACGTTTTCCTAACTATGAAGTACCTTTCAAAATTCAAACTACAAAGAAAAAGAGAGGCGATATAGCGATACTTACGTCGTAGGGATCATTTTAATGTTATCGCTTCTTGATTCCGTGCCCGGGATGATAATCTTGTTTGAAGCTCTTGCAGAGAGCTTAAGAGTAAAGTTAGGGGTGTTATTTGGGTGTGTTCTCTGGAAAAATGGAGAAAGAGATGAGATGGAATGTAAATATCCCATTTTTTTAAAAAGTCAAAAAGGTGCTACTTGGCACCCTATGATTGGCCCTTCTTCCAATGCTTATAAATTTTTATCCAGATGTCGTATGAATGAACGGCTAAGAGAGTTGGAAACTAAGTTCCAAGACCTTCAATTTGGTATATAATATGTCCCAAAAAGACCTCATGTAGCATACAAAATGTATTTCTCAAAAATCTCTGTTACAAGGCAAATCCTTAGTCGGTTTTTCGCAACTTTAATCCGATTTTTCCCACATTTCATATTTTCTATAAAAACATCATATTTAGCCATATTATGACTTTAAAATCATTTAAATCATGATTAACAAGTCTCATATTCATTACGTCACCTTGGGACACACAGGTTGTAACAATTGTAAAGTTGAATAACTTGTTGTTAGCTCTTTGCTCTCTATGTATTGAAGAAGAAAGAGTGACAGTCCTAAATGCCCTATAGCCTCCTGCTTATAAGTGTGGTGCACAACAAACCCATAATTAAGACTCTACTAGACACCGCTTGTAGACTCCCTATGATAGAACTGCTCTGATACCACTTCTGTCATGGCCCAAACCGATGGGTCGCGACGGGCACCCGTTACCTTAATAAACCGAATACTAACATAACGTATCTTTTTGTATCATGCTATCATGGGTAAATGAGATGGAAAGACTATCGTAGGATAACTAGAATAAAACATATAATACCAACCTGGGCCTATAAGACCAAAATGATCACTCGTACACTAAACGTAGGCCAACAAGGCCATACAATCTTTTACGTACATGGCATATGTATACAAGCCTCTAAGAGTAGATAAATACCATAAAGTTCGGGATAGAGCCCCGCCATACTAAACAATATACGTCCGAATCATACTGACCAAATAAGAAACTCCGGAGTAAATGGAGCGCACCGACATCTTCTGCTGAGCTGATAGCCTACTTGGAGAACTCTCAATCTGTCTATCGGGACCTGCGGGCATGAAACGCAGTGTCCCTAGGCAAAAGGGACGTCAGTACAAATAAAGTACCGAGTATGTAAGGCATGACAGTAGTATATAAAAGACATAAAAGAAACATGGAGTAAAGAACTCAACTTGTAATTCTAAACAAGTCTGTGAATCATGAAAATTTATAATGTCATGCATGTGCATATAAATGCCATACCATGCATAGGTATATACGTACATAATATCATCAAGCCTCTGAGGGCATCCCATCATATCATCTCAGCCACTGTGGGCAAAATTATCAACGTATACCAGTTGATCAGGTGGTGGTGCGTATATAACGCCATAACTTTTTTCCATATCCCATATACATATACGCATATATAACGCCATACGGTCATGGGTCAATGTACATGTATACATGAATGAAATGCATAAGAAGTACGTTAATAAGATTTCTCAAAATGTCATAAGATCATTATGCATTTGATTAATATCATGAAATAAACTTTATCAACTTGCGTATTTTTCGGATACCCATGAACAAATGATATAATAATAAGTCACACGGAGAATCAAGAATATAGACATACCTAGTATTTCTATGAATAGAGTCATTTATGAAAGTTGCGTATTTGCTCGTTTCGTTTATATCGTACGGATCATGCCAAAAGGAAATGAGGGATAGCCTTAACATACCTTAACTCCGTTGAGTCCTTAATACCTTCTAAGAAATTTTTCAAACAACTCAACCCAATCTACCATATCATAAGGAGATTCAAAATCAGTGCTGACTAAAGGTTAAGTCTACAACTTAAACTAGTAGCTCGTTTACATAAATTTGGGCAGCAACTCCCCTATAACTAGGCCCTCCTCCAATACCATATACCAACAACAACAAGAACAGAACAATTACAATATGTAAGCATCATTTTCCAACCTTATCTCCATCACAATATATGACAAAACAGCCCACACACCATAATCACTGCATTCATAAAACGATAACCAAAGTAGTGTCAAACAACTTAACAAAATTTAACGACGAACGACTAGCCCACCATTCTGTCATTATGTGGTGTTTCTTCATGCCATTTTTCCTCCAAAACTCCATTAAACAGTAGAAAAATATACAGCCCAAAGGCAACATGAAACATCCCACAAAACAGTCCACTACAAGTCAAATAACTCGAACTCACGGCTTCCGATCACCGTCCCGTGAGTTCTAACTATTAGGAAATGAATTTATCAACATTCCTTGATATTTAAACACTTAAATACAGGAATTACACGTTTTCCTAACTATGAAGTACCTTTCAAAATTCAAACTACAAAGAAAAAGAGAGGCGATATAGCGATACTTACGTCGTAGGGATCATTTTAATGTTATCGCTTCTTGATTCCGTGCCCGGGATGATAATCTTGTTTGAAGCTCTTGCAGAGAGCTTAAGAGTAAAGTTAGGGGTGTTATTTGGGTGTGTTCTCTGGAAAAATGGAGAAAGAGATGAGATGGAATGTAAATATCCCATTTTTTAAAAAAGTCAAAAACGTGCTACTTGGCACCCTATGATTGACCCTTCTTTCAATGCTTCTAACTTTTTATCCGGGTGTTGTATCAATGAACGGCTAAGAGAGTTGGAAACTAAGTTCTAAGACCTTCAATTTGGTATATAATATGTCCCAAAAAGACCTCATGTAGCATACAAAATTTATTTCTCAAAAAGCTCTGTTACAAGGCAAATCCTTAGTCGGTGTTTTCGCAACTTTAATCCGATTTTTCCCAAATTTCATATTTTCTATAAAAACATAATATATAGCCATATTATGACTTTAAAATCATTTAAATCATGATTAACAAGTCTCATATTCATTACGGCACCTTGGGACGCACAGGGTGTAACAATTGTAAAGTTGAATAACTTGTTGTTAGCTATATGCTCTCTATGTATCAAAGAAATTTTATTGTAAATCATGTTAGAAATCATGCCTAGGCTATGTGATAGTACTGTGGGAACTCGCATAGGTCGCATACTTATTGAATTATTTGCTAATTTCTATCTTGTACTTAGTCATGATTTTACTTGCGTATCATACCTCAGTCTTTCTTGATTTTGTTCATACACTATGTTATCTTTGTTTGGGCTGATCTTTGTGATTTTCGAGAGCCGAGAGACTAGGGAGGTTGAGGACTGAGTAAGGCCGAGGGCATGTCGGTGAGGTAAGGATACTATGGCACGTGAGTTGTCCATGCAGGATATTATAGCACGTGAGTTGTCCGTGTAGATTATAGAGCTTGGGTTGTATGAGCCCCTCCGGAGTCTGTACAACCCCAGTGAGCGCGTGTATCCATTGAGTGTGAGTGCTGAGGGCTGAGGGTTGGGAGCCCAGTGAGTGATTATTGTCCTGAGAGACTGTACTTGATTTTCATTTGTTGCTGCACTTAGTTGCTATCTGTCATTGTTGTGAAATTTTCTGAAAGATTTTATATCCGGAATACATGAACTTGAACTGTATAGAATTGATTTGACTTAAAATACGGGATTTGAAAGCATGTCTATTCTTTGCTGGAATTACTGAAAATGAACTATAACTGTGTAGCTCGTCACTATCTTCAGTTGCTTATTTATTATTATTACTTACTGAGTTGGTTGTACTCCTACTATACCATGTACTTCATGTGCAGATCCAGGTATTTCCGGACATAGCGGGTGTTGATTCTTTCGTGTAGTTGAATTTTTGGAGATTTTGAGGTAGTTGCCGTGTTTAACAGACCTTGTCTCTCCTTCCCTATCTCCTTGTTTACTGTATTTGGTCTCTGACTATCATAGACCGTATTTTTAAGACTTGTAATCATATTAGATGCTCATGTACTCAGTGACACCAGATTTTGCGGAGTGTTCGTATCAGTATTTGTGAGATTTTGTATTGTATTTAAATATTATGTTTTTCAAACTTAAAGGAAATCGGGGGTTATTGATGTTATCAGTTTGCCGAGTATTGAGATAGGCGTCATCACGACAGGTCAGATTTCAGGTCGTGATAGATGAGTAGCCGATACCTATTGTTGATAGATAAGTAAGAAAATTACAGTCAATTTTGTTTTTTTGTTCATGTAAGTCATACAGAGAAATCATATTGTTGAAGAAGCCACCTGGGAAGTGAAAGATGGTATGCGAATCAAGTACCCTTACTTATTTAAATCTATAGGTACACACTTGATTTAAATTCGGGAACTGAATTTAAATACTCTATATTTAAATAAGGTCATATAAGTCTTTAGCCAAAAATAAAAGAGGAAAAGAAAAATCAAACAAAAAAGAAGAAGAAAATAAATAGTATTAAGAAATGAGAGCAAACTAGAACAATATAGTAATGGAGACAAGATATATAGGAGGGAGAATGATTTTGTTATTTCTCTTCTTCGGGTGTTTTTCATAGGGTCAAAGTTCCTTATTTATAAATGTACAAATACATTCAAAGGTTATAAGTTAATGTACTTCTTAATTGAGTACATGAATACAAAGTACGTTAAATGGATAGACAAATGCATTCATCTCAATCACGTGCATTCATCTCATAACACTCCTAATGCTCCCCCTTGGATGTCCATTTAAAAGATAATGTGCCTCGTTAAAACCTTACTAGGAAAAACTCAGTGGGAAAAAGCCTAGTGAAGGAAAAAGAGTACACATATATTGTAATACGCACTAAGTACTGCCTCATTAAAAACCTTACCGGGAAATCCCAATTGGGACAAAACTTTGGTTAAGGAAAAAAGAGTACAACACGTATTATACTCCCTCTGATGAAAACTTTATTTGATATCTCGGAGACGATGCATTCCAATCTTATGTCTCAGCTTCTCAAATGTTGATGTTGGCAATGCCTTTGGGAACAAATCTACCAGATTATCACTTGAACGAATTTATTGAACATCTATCTCACCATTTTGTTGAAGATCATGCGTGAAAAAGAATTTTGGTGAAATGTGCTTTGTTTTGTCTCCTTTCATATACCCTCCTTTTAGTTGAGCTATGCAAGCATCATTATCTTCATACAATATCGTCGGAATCTTCATTTTCAAAGAAAGATCACACAATTGTTGAATGTGTTGAGTCACTGATCTCAACCATACACACTCTCGACTAGCCTCATGAATAGCTATTATCTCTGCATGATTTGAAGATGTAGCAGCTAAAGTTTGTTTTGTTGGATGCCATGAAATAGTTGTACCTCCACAAGTAAATAGATAGCCTGTTAAAGATCGGGCTTTATATGGATCAGATAAATAACATGCATCTGCATAACCAGTCATTTGTGAATCAGATTCATAAGAATAAAATAATCCCATATCAATAGTCCCTCGGAGGTATCTAAAAATATGCTTAACACCATTCCAGTGTCTTGTTGTTGGAAAGGAACTAAATTTTGCTAATAAACTTACTGCAAAAGTTATATCTGGTCAAGTATTATTTGCAAAATATATTAGTGCCCCACTTGCACTAAGATGTGGATTTTCATCACCAAGAAGCTCTCCATCATTTTCATGAGGTCGAAATGGATCTTTATTTATATCAAGTGATCTCACAACCATCGGGGTACTCAATGGATGTGATTTATCCATATAAAACACTTTAGGATCTTTTTGGTATAAGTTGATTGATGGACAAAAAATTTCATCTTTTATATGCTCAATTTGTAGACCAAGACAAAATTTTGTCTTTCCAAGATCTTTCATTTCAAACTCTTTCTTCAAACAGTCTTTTGGAAGCTCCCCAGGAGTTCCAATGATATTTAGATCATCAGCATACACAACAATTATAACAAATTCAAGTCCAGACCTTCTTATAAATACACAAGGACAAATTGGATCATTCTTATACCCTTCTTTCAGCAAATACTCACTCAGCCAATTATACCACATTCACCTTGATTGTTTCAATTCATATAAGGATTTTTGAAGCTTTATTGAACATGCCATACAAGTAGGCTGTGACAACATCCATCAAACGCATATCAAAATTTTCATGGACTGCCAAATTTATAAGATACCTGAAAGTGATTGCATCCACCACAAGAGAATATGTCTCCATATAATCAATGCTAGGTCTTTGCAAAAATCCTTGTGCCACAAGTCGTGCTTTATATCTAACAAAAACCCATTTGTATCCCACTGGCTTTATTCCTTCAGGTATTCGGACTATACGTCTGAATACTTCACGTTTTTCAAGTGATGCTAATTCTACCTGGATAGCGTCTTTCAATTTTGGCCAATCATTTCTCTGTCTACATTCATCGACAGATCTTGGTTCAAGATCCTCATCTTGTTGCATTATCTCTACAGCAACATTATAAGCAAAAATGTTGTCGGCAATAATATTATTTCGGTTCCACCTTTTTCCCGTAGAGACTTAACTTATTGAGATCTCTTCATTCTTATTATTTTCAGGTACCTGGACCTCCTCTGAGGTCTTATCATTTGTTATGTCACGGGGCTCTTTTTGAGCAATTGCCTCCATATTATGATCTCCTAGATAATTTTCTCCTTTTCATTTTCGAGGATTTTTATCTTTGGAACTAATTGGTCTACCACGTTTCAAGCGTGTCTTAGACTCATTTGTATTTATAGATTTTTCAACCGGGACATCAATTCGAACAGGAGCATTAGCAACTGGAATATATGACTTAGTCACCCTTGGTAGGTTAGTGAATGTATCTGGTAATTGATTTGCAATATTTTGCAAATAAATTATCTTTTGAACCTCGTATTCACATTGATTTGTTCGAGGATCTAAATGAGATAGTGATAATGCATTCCAATCTATCTCTTTTTGCAATTGCTTATTTTCTCCCCCTAATATTGGGTATACTGATTCATCAAAATGGCAATCAACAAAGCTTGTCGTAAATAAATCTCCAATCATAAGTTCCAAATATTTTATAATAGAAGGAGATTCATACCCAACATATATCCTCAATCTTCTTTGGGGTCCCATCTTTGTGCGTTGTGGTGGAGCAATTGGAACATATACTGCACATCAAAATATTCTAAGGTGGGAAATATTTGGCTCCTGACCAAAAGGCAATTGTATTGGGGAGACTTTATGATAACTTGTGGGTCTGATCCGCACAAGAGCTGCTGCATGCAAAATAGCATGGCCCCATGCTGAAATGGAAATTTTTGTTCTCATAAGAATTGGTCTAGCAATTAATTGGAGGTATTTGATCAATGATTCCGCTAGACCATTTTGAGTATGAACATGAGCAACTGGATGCCCAATTGTTATTCCAGTTGATATTCAATAATCATTAAAGGCCTAGGACATAAATTCACCAGCATTATCAAGACGGAGTGTTTTAATTGCATAATCTGGAAATTATGCTCTTAATCTTATTAATTGAGCTAGTAACCTCGCAAAGGCCAAATTGCGGGTTGATAACAAGCACACATGTGACCATCTTGTAGATGCATCTATCAAAAACATATAATATCTGAATGGTCCACATGGAGGGTGTATGGGCCCACATATATCACCTTGTATACGTTCCAAAAATGCAGGAGATTCAACTCCAACTTTAATTACTGATGGTCAAATAATCGGTTTTCCTTGAGAACATGAAGCACAAGAGAATTCTTTAGTTTGAAGAATCTTTTGGTTCTTCAATGTCACGACCCGAAATATTCACTGTCGGGACCGTGATGACGCCTAACATTCCGCTTCCTAGGCAAGCCGATGTTAAAGAATTATTAAGCCAATCCTTATTCAATTCAGTAAATAACAACAAATAAGCTAAAATGAAATACAGCGAGTGCAGAATAATATAAAACTTCATTAATTACTATCACCCGGATCTGGAGTTACAATTCACGAACATCTAGGATTTACTATAAGTAAAAGTCTGAAAGAAATAAAATTATTTCAACGAAAGAAACAGTAAAAGAAAAGAATTGAAAAGATAGACGGGGACTTCAAGGTCTGCGAACGCCAACAGATCTACCGTGAGTCTGTGATGAACCAGTCCGAGCTGCTGCGCCTCTCTATCAGCTGGGACCAATACCAAAATCTGCACAAGAAGTGTAGAGTGCAGTATCAGTACAACCGACCCTATGTACTAGTAAGTGTCGAGCCTAACCTCGACGAAGTAGTGACGAGGCTATGACAAGATACCTACATAACAAACCTGTGCAATTTAACAGTATATGTACAAATAACAACTAAACATGTACTATTGGGAAGGGGGAACACGCTGAGGGGAATACGAGATAGAGAACTACAACAGAATGGTAACATGAACAACCAATATACTATGAACCAATAAGAACAAGTAAACACAGTAAAGGAAAAATACACAGTATCACCCTTCGTGCTTTTACTATCAATCTCACCATAAGATCAATAGAAACAGCACGGCATCACCCTTCGTGCATTAACTCTCATAACATGGCATGGCATCACCCTTCGTGCATTAACTCGCATAACATGGCATGGCATCACCCTTCGTGCATTAACACTCACAATGTGGCACGATATCACCCTTCGTGCATTAACACTCACAATATGGCATGGCATCACCCTTCGTGCATTAACACTCTCCCTTACCATAATGCAATAAACAAATAACAACAAGGAGATAGAATAACAAGTACAAGCCTTACTTCAACATTTGGTTCAACAATATCAACCTCAACTTCAGAATCAATACTCAATTATCACCAGAAGATCCGTAAATATGATAAGAATGATCAATTTAACAATACTAGTCTAAATATGGATAACTTGAACAAAGGAAGCTATAATTGAAAGAAACCAAGCCCCGCCCGCATGCTTTAACCCGACTACAACGCATAAGTACTCGTCACCTCACATATACATTGTTCCCCTAACATTTAAACATGTAGCAAATATACAAACAAGTCTTATTCCCTCAAGTCAAGGTTAACCACAACAGTTACCTCGCTCCAAAGGTCACTCAATGCCCAATTATCGCTTTTTCTCTAGAATCCACCTCCAAACCACTCGTATCTTTTCACAAATGACTCAATAATATCAAATATTGCTAAAGAAATCAATTACATTGCATAAATTTAGATTCCACAACCTTTCTCCCAAAAAGTCAAAAATCGACCCCGGGCCTGCTTGGTCAAAACCTATCCATTTACCCGTTCACCCCCGAGCCCGACTTTATACTTAGTTTCGGAATCGGACCCCAAATTGAGGCCTAAATCCCCAAATTTGCAAAAACCCGCAAATTCTTCCTAAATCCCTAGTTTTCTAGCATGAAAGAACAAAGATTAGGGCTAAGAAGTTAATGGGTGATGATAGAAATGGAAGAAAATGAGTTAAAGAGTACAAACCTATGAATTGATGTTGAGTTTTCTCTTCCAAATCGCACCTAGGCCGATCTCTATTGGAGAGTTTATGAAAAATGGGTAAAATCCCATTTTGGTTCTGTTTTAAGATCTGGACGTCAGGCCTTCTTCGCGTTCGCGAAGGGGCCTGCCAGGTTCGCGATGAGCAGCAGCTCGAGTGGCTTTCACGTTTGTGAGTCCTCCTTCGCATTCGCGAAATTTGCTCCCTCTGACCTTCGTGTTCACGAGCCCATGCTCGCATTCGCTTGGAAGAATGACTAACCCCTCCCCTAGGTCTCTAAAGCTTCGCGAGAAGCTGGTCGCGTTCGCGAAGGGTAAGGCCCCCATTGCTTCGCATTCGCGACCCAGCTACCGCGTTCGCGATTAAGAAAATCACCTTGCCCCAGTTTACTCTTCGCGTTCGCGAGAGTACTTTCGCGAACGCGAAGAAGAACACACCAGATAACAGCTGAAGCACAAAAAAAACAGATTTCTAAGTGCAAAAAGCTTCCGTAGCCTCATACGAACCCTCGAGGCTCCAAACTAATTATGCACACAAGTCCAAAAACCTCATACGAACTCGCTCGCGCGAACAAAATACCAAAATAATGCCTAGAACTACGAATCAGACAACAATTCAAATAAAATTTTGAAGAAAACTTTAAAACTTCTATTTTCACAACCGAACGTCCAAATCACGTCAAATAAACTCAGTTTCTCACTAAATTTCACAGACAAGTCATAAATATAATAATGGACCTGTACCGGGCTCCGAAACCAAAATACGGACCCAGTATCGACAAGACCAAACATCAGTCAATTCTAAAAATTATTAAACTTTCAAACTTTTCATTTTTTATCAAGATTTTATATCTCGAGCTAAGGATCTCGGAATTTGATTTCGGGCGTATGCCCAGGTTCCAAATTTTGATACAGACCTACCGGGACCGTCAAAATACAAATTAGGGTCCGGTTGCTCAAAACGTTGACCGAAGTCAACTTAAATGAATTTCTAAGGCAAAATTCTTATTTTTATCAGTTTTTAACATATAAGCTTTCCAGAAGAACACCCGAATTGCGCACACAAATCGAGGAAGGCTAAAATGAGGTTTTTGATACCTTGAAACACAGAATCAAATTCTAAAATATAAGATGACCTATCGGGTCATCACATTTTCCACCTCTAAAACAACCATTTGTCCTCGAACGGATATAGAAAAGTACCTGATCTGGTGAAAAGATGTGGATATCTACTCCGCATATCTGACTCGGACTCCCAACTAGCTACCCCAACGAGATGACCTCTCCAATGCACTCGAACTGAAGGATAACTCTTAGACCTCAACTGTCGAACCTGCCGGGATAGAACAGCCACCGGCTCTTTCTCATAAGTCAAATCCTTATCCAAGTGGACAGAGCTGAAATCTAACACGTGGGACAGATCACCGTGATACTTCCTAAGCATGGACACATGGAACACCGGATGAACTGCTGATAACCCCGGTGGTAACGCAAGCCTGTAAGCCACCTCTCCCACTCTCTCTAGAATCTCAAAAGGTCCGATATACCTAGGGCTCAACTTGCCCTTCTTTCTGAACCTCATTACACCCTTCATGGGTGATACCCGAAGCAACACTCTCTCCTCGACCATGAATGCAACATCACAAACTCTGCGGTCGGTATAACTCTTCTACCTGGACTGAGCTGTACGAAGTCGATCCTGAATAATCTTGACCTTATCCAAGGCATCCTGTACTAGATTTATACCCAACAACCAAGCCTCCCCCGGCTCGAACCATCCAACTGGAGACCGGCACCGCCTACCGTATAATGCCTTATAGGGAGCCATCTGAATGCTCAACTGGTAGCTGTTGTTGTAGGCGAACTCTGCAAGGGGCAAGAACTAATCCCATGATCCTCTAAAGTCTATAACACATGCGCAGGGCATATCCTCCAAGATCTGAATAGTGCGTTCGAACTGTCCATCCGTCTGAGGATGAAACGTTGTGCTCAACTCAACCCGCGTGCCTAACTCACACTGTAATGCCCTCTAGAAGTGAGAGGTGAACTACGTACCTCGATCAGAAATGATAGACACGGGCACACCGTGAAAACGGACAATCTCGTGGATGTAAATCTTTGCCAACCGCTCTGAAGAATAGGTAACTGCCACAGGAATGAAATGCGCTGACTTAGTCAGCCTGTCCACAATGACCCAAATGACATCGCGCTTCCTCTGAGTCCGTGGGAGTCCAACAACGAAATCCATAGTGATACGCTCCCACTTCCACTCAGGAATCTCTATCTGCTGAAGCAAACCACTAGGTCTCTGATGCTCATACTTTACTTGCTGACAATTTAGACACCGAGCTACATAAGCAACTATATCCTTCTTCATCCTCCTCCACTAATAATGTTGCCTCAAGTCCTGATACATCTTGGCGGTGCTCGGATGAATAGAATACCGGGAACTGTGGGCCTCCTCAAGAATCAACTCACGAAGTCCATCCACATTAGGCACACAAACACGACCCTGCATCCTCAAAACTCCGTCATCTCCCACAGTGACCTGCTTGGCATCACCGTGCTGCACTGTTTCCCTAAGGACTAACAAATGAGGGTCGTCATACTGCCGATCTCTGATACGCTCAAACAAAGAAGACCGAGCGACTATACAAGCTAGAATATGGCGGGGCTCTGAAATATCCAACCTTACAAACCGGTTGGCTAAAGTATGAACATCTGATACAAGCGGCCTCTCACCGATTGGAATGAATGCAAGGCTGCCCATACTCGCTGCCTTTCTATTCAATGCGTTGGCCACCACATTGGCCTTCCCGGGATGATACAAGATGGTGATATCATAGTCTTTCAATAGCTCCAACCACCTTTTCTACCTCAAATTGAGATCTTTTGCTTGAACAAAGACTGAAGGCTCCGATGATCCGTGAAAACCTCACACGACACACCGTAAAGATAGTGCCTCCAAATCTTCAGCGCATGAACAATGGCTGCTAGCTCTAAGTCATGGACATGGTAATTCTTCTCATGAACCTTTAACTGCCGCAACGCATATGCGATCACCCTGCCCTCCTGCATCAATACCGCACCGAACCTTACACGAGATGCATCACAATATACTGTATAAGATCCTGAACCTGTGGGAAACACCAACACCGGTGTTGTAGTTAAAGCAGTCTTCAGTTTCTAAAAGCTCGCCTCACACTCGTCTGACTATTTGAACGGGGCACCCTTCTGGGTTAACCTGGTCAACGGGGCTACTATAGATGAAAACCCCTCCACAAATCGACGGTAATAGTCCGCCAAACCCAAGAAACTCTTGATTTCCGTAGCTAAAGTGGGTCTAGGCCAGTTTTGAACTGCCTCAATTTTCTTAGGATCTACCGGAATGCCCTCTGCTGATTCAACGTGCCCCAAGAAAGCGACTAAATCCAGCCAAAACTCGCACTTTGAAAATTTAGCATATAATTGGTTGGCTCTCTTTCATCAAATCCATGAATGCTGTTGGGGCATTTGACAACCCAAAGGACATCACCAGAAATTCATAATACCCGTACCGAGTCCGAAAAGCTGTCTTAGGGACATCAAATGTCGTAATCCTCAACTGATGGTAGCCAGATCTCAAATTAATCTTCGAAAACACTTTGGCACCCTGAAGCTAATAAAATAAGTCATCAATCCTCGACAATGGATACTTGTTCTTGATGGTGACTTTGTTCAACTGTCGATAATCTATGCACATCCTCATCGATCCATCCTTCTTCTTCACAAACAACATAGGTGCACCCCAGGGCGAGACACTAGGTCTAATGAAGCCCTTATCAAGTAAATCTTGCAATTGTTCCTTCAATTCTTTCAGCTCTGGCAGGACCATACGGTATGGAGAAATGGAAATGGGCTGAGTGCCCGGAGCCAAATCAATACAGAAATCAATATCCCTGTCGGGTGGCATCCCCGGCAGGTCTGCAGGAAACACCTCTGGAAACTCACAAACAACTGGTACTGAATCCATGGAAGGAACCTCTGCACTAGAATCGCGGACATAAGCCAATTAAGGTAGACACCCCTTCTCGACCATACGTCGAGCCTTCATTTAAGAGATAACCATGCTGGTATAATGGCCAGGAGTCCCCTTCCACTCTAATCGAGGCAATCCAGGCAAAGCTAAAGTCATCGTCTTGGCATGACAATCCAATATAGCATGATAAGGTGATAGCCAATCCATACCCAAGATAACATAAAAATCGACCATATCGAGAAGTCGAATATCTACACAAGTATCAAGACTCCTAATGGTGACCACACACGAACGATAAACACGATCTGCAATAATAGCATCTTCCATAGGTGTGGACACATACACATGAGCACTTAAAGAATCACGAGGCACAACCAAATATGAAGCAAAATAGGATGACACGTAGGAATAAGTAGAACCCGGATCAAATAGAACTGAAGTATCTCTACTGCAAACTGAAACAATATCTGTGATAACAGCGTCAGATGTCTCAATCTCAGGCCTGGCTTGAAAAGCATAACACCGGGGTTGGGCCTCATCACCCTGAACTACGTCCCTGGGACGGCCTCTAGCTAGCTGGCCTCCACCTCTAACGGCCTAACCTCCACCTCTAACAGTATGGCCTCTACCTCTGGCTGCCTGACCTCTGTCTCTGGCTGGCTGAGCAGGCGGTGCAACAACTGGTGCCAGAACCATGGTACGAGAACCCTGATGTTGTGAGCTGCCCGATGCCCGGGGGCAAAATCTAGCAATGTGCCTCGGATCACCACAAGTATAACAGGACCTTGGCTGCTATGACTGCTGACCCTGAAACTGACCCTGTTGACCAGAGTAACCACCCTAAAAACTGTAGAGCGGAGGTGCACTAATAGGAGCTGGTGATGCACTGTAGGCTAGCTGGTCGGAATAAGGCATATGAGGGCCACGACCACCTGAGGCACCGTGGGATGCCTGCAGTGCTGAATGAAATGGCTGGGAGGATGGCCTCTACCAAAAGTACCCCTACCTCCAGATGAGGCACCGCTGAATCCCTCAGAATGACGTGGTCTCTTGTCAGACCCCTGACCTCCCAGAGAAAGAACCATCTCGACTCGCCTGGCGACATTGGCAGTCGCCTGAAAAGAAATCTCACTCCCAGTCTCATTAGCCATCTGCAATCTAATAGGCTGAGCAAGTCTGTCAATAAACCTCCTCACCCTCTCTCTTTCGATAGGAAGTAGAAGTAGAGCATGACGGGCTAAATCCACAAAACGGGTCTCATACTGAGTAACAGTCATACTGTTATGCTGGAGACGCTCGAACTGATGTCGATGTTCCTCTCTCAATGTGATAGGGAGAAACTTCTATGGGAAGAGCTGAGAGAACTGGTCCCAAGTAAGAGCAGGCGATCCAGCTGGTCTGGTCAACAAATAATCTCTCCACCACTTCTTGGCGGAACCAGTCATCTGAAATGCAGCAAAGTCGACCTAATGGGTCTCCACTATACCCATGTTACGTAGTACCTCATGACAGCTATTAAGATACTCTTAGGGATCCTCTGAAGGAGTACCACTGAAGCGAACTGGGAAGATCTTGGTAAACCTGTCCAATCTCCATAACGACTCAGAAGACATAGCTGACCCACCACCGGCCTGTGCCGCAACAACCGGCTGAACTACTCCGGCTGGCTGAGCTACTGGAGTCTGATACTGGGGAGCCATCTGCTACGGAGTGTGAGTAGCAGGAGTCTGTGCTCCTCCTCCCACCTGAGAGACGGCTGATGCCATGGGAAATGTACCAGTCTGAGCCACACTCTCCATAAGGCTCACCAAAAAGACCAAAGCATCCTGAAACCTCCTCCGGGACCTGAGCTGGCTAGGTAGGAACAGTCTGGGCTGGAACCTCCTCATCAAACTCTACTTGAGGCTCCATTGCTGGTGCTGCTGCTCGAGCTCTGGGCTGAGCTCTACCCTTGCCTCGGCCTCTGGCACGACCTCGGCCTCGACCACTGCCCCTCGTAGGAGATGCCACTGGAGGCTCTGGCTGCTGCTCAGCTGAAGATATGGTACATGCTCTCGCCATCTGCCGAAGGACAAGAATAGAAGAGTTCAATCGGCAATGATAGAATAAAATCGCACGACAGAGAAGAATAGAAATGAAATTTATTCCTAAATTTCATAGCCTCTTGAAGATAAGTACAAATGTCTCTGTACCGATCCTCCAGACTTTACTAAGCCTGCTCGTGAATTGTGAGACCTAATCTCTGATACCAACTTGTCATGACCCGAAATTTCCACCGTTGGGACCGTGATGACGCCTAACATTCCACTTGCTAGGCAAGCCGACGTTAGAGAATTATTAAGCCAATCCTTATTTAATTCAGTAAATAATAACAAATAAGCTAAAATGAAATACAGCGAGTGCGGAATAATATAAAAACTTCATTAATTACTACCACTCGGATCTGGAGTCACAATTCACGAACTTCTAAGATTTACTACAAGTAAACGTCTGAAAGAAATACAATTATTTGAACGAAAGAAATAGTAAAAGAAAAGAATTGAAAAGATAGACGGGAACTTCAAGGTCTGCGAACGCCAACAGATCTACCTTGAGTCTTCGATGAACCAGTCCGAGCTGCTACGCCTCTCGATCAGCTGAGACCAATACCAAAATCTACACAGGAAGTACAGAGTGCAGTATCAGTACAACCGACCCCATGTACTAGTAAGTGTCGAGCCTAACCTTGACGAAGTAGTGACGAGGCTATGACAAGACACCTACATAACAAACCTTTTGCAATTTAACACTATATGTACAAATAATAGCTAAACATGTACTATTGGGAGGGGGAACATGCTGAGGGGAATACGAGATAGAGAACTATAACAGAATGGTAACTTGAACAACCAATATACTATGAACCAATAAGAACAAGTAAACACAGTAAAAGAAAAATGTACGACATCACCCTTCATGCTTTTACTCTTAATCTTACCATAAGATCAATAGAAACGACACGGCATCACCCTTCGTGCATTAACTCTTATAACATAGAACGGTATCACCCTTCGTGCATTAACTCTTATAACATAGAACGGTATCACCCTTCGTGCATTAACACTCACAATGTGGCACGGCATCACCCTTCGTGCATTAACACTCACAATATGGCACGACATCACCCTTCGTGCATTAACACTCTCCCTTACCATAATGCAATAAACAAATAACAATAGGGTGATAGAATAACAAGTACAAGCCTTACTTCAACATTTGGTTCCACAATATCAACCTCAACTTCGGAATCAATACTCAATTATTATCAAAAGATCCGTAAACATGATAAGAACGATCAATTTAACAATACTAGTCTAAACATGGATAACATGAACAAAGGAAGCTATAATTGTAAGAAACCAAGCCCTGTCCGCATGAATTAACCCGACTACAATGCATAAGTACTCGTCACCTCATATATATGTTGTTCCCCAACATTTAAACATGTAGCAAAAAGACAAACAAGTCTTATTCCCTCAAGTCAAGGTTAACCACAACACTTACCTCGCTCCAAAGGCCACTCAATGCTCAATTACCGCTTTTTCTCTAGAATCCACCTCCAAACCACTCGTATCTATTCACAAACGACTCAATAATATCAAATATTTCTAAAGAAATCAATTACATTGCATAAATTTAGATTACCCAAACTTTCCCCCCAAAAGTCAAAAAATCGACCCCGAGACCGCTTGGTCAAAACCCGAGGTTCGGACCAAAATCCATTTACCCATTCACCCCCGAGCCCGATTATATACTTAGTTTCGGAATACGACCCCAAATTGAGGTCTAAATCCTCAAATTTGCAAAACTCCCCAATTCTTCCTAAATCCCTAGTTTTCTACCATGAAAGAACAAATATTAGGGCTAGGAATTTAATGGTTGATGATATAAATGGAAGAAAATAAGTTAAAGAGTACAGACCTATGAATTGATGTTGAGTTTTCTCTTCAAAATCGCACCTAGGTCGAGATCTATTGGAGAGTTTATGAAAAATAGGTAAAATCCCGTTTTGGTTATGTTTTAAGGTCTGGGCGTCAGGCCTTCTTCGCGTTCGCGAAGGGCCTGCCGCATTCGCGATGAGCAGCATCCCGAATGGCTTTCGCGTTCGCGAGTCCTCCTTCACATTCGCGAAATCTGCTCCCTCTGACCTTCGTGTTCGCGAGCCCATGCTCGCGTTCGCGTGGAAGAATGACTAACCCCTCCCCCAGGTCCCTAAAGCTTCGCGTTCGCGAAGGGTAAGGCCCCCATTGCTTCGCGTTCGCGACCCAGCTACTGCTTTCGCAATTAAGAAAATCACCATGCCCCAGTTCACTCTTCGTGTTCGCGAGAGTACCTTCGCGAACGCGAAGAAGAACACACCAGATAACAGCTGAAGCACAAAACATCCAGATTTCTAAGTGCAAAAAGCTTATGCAACCTATCCGAAACAAACTCAAGCCCTCGGGCTCCAAACCAAATATGCACACAAGTCCAAAAACCTCATACGAACTCGCTCGCGCGAACAAAACACCAAAAATAATGCTTAGAACTACGAATCAGACACCAAATCAAATGCAATTTTCAAGAAAACTTTAAAACTTATATTTTCACAACCGAACGTCCGAATCACGTCAAATCAACTCCGTTTCTTACCAAATTTTACAGACAAGTCATAAATATAATAATGGACATGTACCGGGCTCCAAAACTAAAATACGGACCCGGTATCGACAAGACCAAACATCAGTCAATTCTAAAAATCATTAAACTTTCAAACTTGTAATTTTTCATCACAATTACATATCTCGAGCTAGGGACCTCGGAATTCGATTTCGAGCGTACGCCTAGGTCCCAAATTACGATACGGACCTACCGGAACCGTCAAAATACGGATCCGGGTCCTTTTTTTTAAAACGTTGTCCGGAGTCAACTTAAATGAAATTTTAAGGCAAAATTCTTATTTTTATCAGTTTTTAACATATAAGCCTTTCGGAAGAACACCCGGACTGCGCACGCAAAATGAGAAAGGTGAAAATGAGGTTTTTAAAACCTCGAAACACATAATCAGGTTCTAAATTATAAGATGACCTATCGGGTCATCACATTCAATGAATGACCATGTGAAATCTCAATTATTTTGCGCATCATATTATAACCGGGATGGCCCAACAGGTCATGCCAAATAATAAAATCATTAGTAAACTCCTTGTTTACTATGTCATGCGATTCAACTACATTAATACTAGTGTAGTATAATCCGAAGGAAAATGCGGGAAGCTTTTCAAGCACACACTTCTTTTCCGCTTTTATTGAAGTAATATAGAGGTATTCAACCTTTCCTTCATTGGTAGTCTCAATATGATAGCCATTTTGGCGAATATCTTTGAAACTCAACAAGTTTCTTTGAGACGTACTACAATATAATGCATCATTAACAACCAATATAGTTCTTCCTGGTAGTAATACAGTCGCTTTTTCAGAGCCCTCAATTAATTTTATACTACCAGATATTGTTATGATATTGGCTTCTTTCATAATTAAATAACAGAAATATCTCTTATCTTTTAATATGGTGTGCGTCATAGCACTATCCAGAAGACATATTTCTTCTTTATTATTCATACGGCCATTGAAGAGAGGGAAGTTTTCATATTCTTCATAAAGAAAAAAATACATCATAAGTAATATTGAAAAATTTAAGAACAAAAGACACTACATTTAGGAAATTAAATACTGACAACATAAAAAGTTTTATACAAAACATGAACTTCATAAAAAATACATTTATTCTTATAACCCAATAATTAGTCTTCAATTATGATGCTCAAAGAAGTCTCCAGCTTTTAAATGAGTAATATCTGCAAGGCCTTCAAAAATATCATCTTTATAGGCAAGGTTTGCTTCAACTTTATCATGATTATTCATAGGGCCAACCTCAACATCATTTTGAAAGGTCAAGTGAGTCTCAACTTTATTTCGTTTCCCTTTTATAGATGCTTGATAAGTTTGACAAAATATTCAGGTGTACGATAAATTCGTGCCCAATGATTTTTTATACCACATCAGTGGCAAATATTACCTTTTCCTTTTGAAGGATTATTCTGAGAACCCTTGTAGTTCTCTTGATTATAACGACCACCATCATGGCGATTATTATTTCGCCCCTTGCCACGTTCACGTATATTTATACGGCCACGATAATTATTTTGCCTTTTTTTAGACTTTGGATCTATCGTTCCCAGATTTGCTTCTGGAAATGGAGCTGATCCAGTGGGGCAAGCTTCATGATTGTTTCATTAAAAGGGAATTATGTTGTTCAGCCACCAAAAGGCATGAAATTAACTCAAAATATATCTTAAAGCCCTTTTCACAGTATTACTGCTGTAACACCATATTTGAGACATGAAAAGTGGAAAGAGTCTTTTCTAACATGTCCTCATCATTCATAGGTTCCCCACATAATTTTAGTTGGAAAATTAATCTATATACAGCATAATTATATTCACTTCTGGTCATATAATCTTGTAGTCGTAAGTGCATCCACTCACGACAAGCTCTTAGCAATACCGTGGCCTTTAGGTGGTCATATCGTTCCTTCAAACTAGTCCATAGTTGAAATGGATCTTTCAAGGTTAAATATTCACTTTTTAACCCTTCATCGAGATGATGGCGAAGGAAAATCATGTCTTTCACCTTATCCTGACTTGATGCTTCATTTTCTTCTTTAATAGTGTCACCAAGACCTTTAGCGTCAAGGTGAATTTCAGTATCAAGTACCCATGGCAAATAGTTATTCCCAAAGATGTCAAGTGCCATAAATTCAAGTTTTGACAAATTTGACATAGTGAAAACTATCGTAGAAAATAAGTTAATTAGAATGATAAGAATTATTATCAATGAAAAAAAATAGTGCAGAATATAATCGTGTATTAACATTCTCTATATAATTATTAGAACAAACAATTATGTGTAGTGCGATGATAAATTAGTACTTAATATTACACACAAGAACTTTAGACATGTAAGTATATTTTCAGAGAATAAATAAGTTGAAGTACTATCATTTATAGGTACTAGTATATTTTGTTCTACTTAGAAGACATTTCAATAAGTTAAGTAGTCATAAAAATAGATGATATCAATTCTGCCAAGTCCTCTTCCATAATGTATAAACCATGCAGGTTACGAGTAATGTAAGTAGTAATCTTACCTTAATTTGTGTTTTCGTAACCTGCATGGTTCGAGGGATGGATTTCCTTCGTAACTATTGAGGGATGGATTTCCTTCGTAACCTGCATGGTTCATAGCTAATAGTGGATTTCCTTCGTATCCATCCCTCAATAGTATCATCCACGCTCACTGGGGGTGTACAGACTTCGGAGGGGTTCCTTCAGCCCAAACGCTATAAATCGCATGGACAATTCACGTGCCATAGTATCAATATCAAAATCAATCAGGCCCTCAACCTCACTCAGTCGTCAATCTCTCCAGTCTCTCTCTCACGGGCTCACAATGTCATGAAACTAGCCCAAAAATGATGATATGATGTATCAATAAATAACAACAGAGACTGAGATATGATATGCAATGAAATAAATATGACTGAATATTGGGATCGGTGCAGTATTGATGCAGGATAGTAGGGTGATTGCATACGCATCATGGTAGTTGAAGGTTCACGAGATGAATTACCTTGTTCAGGACTTGGAGTTGGCGGCAATCGTCCATGCACTGAAGATTTGGAGGCATTATCTCTACGGCGTATCGTGTGATGTGTTCACGGATCATCGGATTCTACAGTATTTGTTCAAGCAAAAGGATCTCAACTTGAGGCAGCGGAGGTGGTTGGAGCTGTTGAAAGACTATAATATTACCATTTTGTATCATCCCGGGAAGGCCAATGTGGTGGACGATTGTCACGCGCTAAAAACCACGTGACCGGCACTCAGTAA
Organism: Nicotiana tomentosiformis; assembly: GCF_000390325.3. Taxonomy (NCBI): domain Eukaryota; kingdom Viridiplantae; phylum Streptophyta; class Magnoliopsida; order Solanales; family Solanaceae; genus Nicotiana; species Nicotiana tomentosiformis. Next base: position 104,529,252 of record NC_090816.1, on the reverse strand, counting down.
TCTACTCGACCTGAGTAAACCATACCATAACTTAATACTCATCTATATGCCTAATAGGGGGATGCGAAAGCCTCTTCAAATACAATCATTTTAAGATATAAAATAAAACATGAATAATATCTTTAAGTAAATATTTTCCTTTGAATAAAAACTTCATAAAGATAGAAGACAGATTCATTCATGCATGCCATATGAGTAACCATATGATTACAACCCAAAAATGAATATTACTATTGTCTATGGAATCTCTATGACACGAAAATAAAATGGTCTACCAAGGCATAACCCGATGGCTCAAAAGAATAATAATATAATGAAGTCCTCCACGAGTGCAAGTGTGGAGTCTCACCAAAAAGCGTCAACAGAGAATGTAGAGCTCTCCTATCCACGCGACCCAAGCTGCTTAGGTCCAGTCCCTGAAAACAGAAATGAAAATGTGGCCAAAAGGCCATAGCTCCACATGCCTAGTACGAATCATGAACTGTTCCCCAAAAAACAAAATAGGACAAGACTTAAGAAGATATAAGATATGCAATGACAATTGATATAAGAAAGAAACCTTCATATCAATTTACAATTTAGAAAATGAAATAAAATAATATGGTAAAACATATTGCAAAGTGTTCCTTTAGCATTAATCTTTGCAAAATCATGTTAGATTTTTCATTTACCGGGAGTACTACACAATCACTGACACGGAAGAAAGTCAACTAGGTTATGTACCTAGCGGCAAGTATCATATACCCTACTTGCTCAGGTAGTCTCATCGTTGTGCCGCACGAATCGACTCAGCCATGTTAATAAAGTAGCATAATAGTACCCCCTCATGGGAAGTACTCTGCCATAGTTCTCAACCATAAGGTAGGTTCTACGCCTACACCGGCACGTGTAGTTTCATGACCTAATGAGGAAAAGTATCCAAGGTCAATCTCGATGAGCTTAAGTAACTCCCAAAATCTTTACATTTATCAATGATGATGCTCGTAGCCACATCAACATAATTTAATAACGCATTACAACAAAACCAACTGAGTCAACTAAGTGTCTAACACTTATCATACGTTTAGCAAAAATCCTCATTTCATCATTTGAAGGTCAATCCTTGAATTTTAACTCCAACTCATTCATTAAATTTGTTATGGGATCTAGTCATTCCACTAGAAACTCCAAAAATAATATCGTTCAAACAAGACCCAACACTATTCATCATCCCCACCAACCAACTCTTCAATTTCAAGACTAGCTTCTAGGGTTTCATGAATAGATGTTTAAATGCAAATCTAACTTCATAAATATACTCTACTATGTCCATGGAGTATAGTACATAAGATTGGAGTGAACAGATTACCTCTTTGTCAAACCTTAAAATTTTGAAGATTTGAGTTCTTGAAGTGTTCTTGAGATTTTCTTCAAAAATCTATGATTTTTATGTAGTTGGAGAGTTAGGAGATGTAATAAATTAACCCAAATCTACCACAAATATGCATTTAATTCTCACCTTGAATATGCATTAATGGTATGGAACTCCTTTCTCTCACTAAGTCTCCAAAGACAAAGCCTAAAATAAAGAACCAGTCCCTTCCCGTAATTGCCTTTAAAAGGCATCAGTTATGAAATCTCGCGGACGCCCAGTTGGATGCTGTTTCCGCACATGATATTTGCGCACTTCACTGCTTTGTTGCCTTAGCAGCTCTTTGTTTCGACGCTACGGGGATGCTAAGCATTCTCCTTAGCTTCCATTCCATGTAGCTTAATAATGCACCTTTGGTTTATAACCTTTTTTTTCCCTTCGAGTCATATCTTTGTCCCTTTGCTCCTTTAGTTAATTTCTTTGTCTCCTTGTCTCCCACATTCTTTATTCATTTTCCTTCTTTAAATTCCATGTCCTTGAATCCAAGCAGGTGTGCATTTGTAGCTAAGTAATTTCACTTACTTTGATAGTCAACGTAATGCCTAGTATTTCTGATTCCTTTTTTATTGTCCCTTTTAATTCTTATAATTCCAAATGTTTAATTGTTTATGGAGTAATTACTCTAAGCATTTTGATAATGTGATTCCTTCAAGAAACTTCAAACACTTATATCGAATTATAATAAATTCCAAGCTATACCAATGTTGATTACAACTGCTCACATGACTTTGTTATACTCATTATGGCTCGTGTTACTCGAATTTGATTAAATTGTATTCTTAAGCGCGAAATTAGTCCAAATAAATTATAAAATTCATGGGGCTTTACACTGATGTCTTGAGTAGAAAGGTTGTGAGTATGGGTAGCCTTGCGTATATTCTGGTTAGTGAGAGACAGCTAGCATTAGATGTTCAGGCCTTGGCCAATCAGTTCGTGAGGTTAAATGTTTTGAATCCCAGTTGTATTCTAGCTTGCACGGTCTTTCGGTCTTCCTTGTATGAGCGCATCAGAGAGTGTCAGTACGATGTCCCCCATTTACTTGTCCTTAAGGACACGGTGCGGTATGGTGGTGCCAAGCAGGTTACTATCGGAGATGATAGAGTATTGCAGATGCAGGGTCGGATTTGTATGCCCAATGTAGATGGCTTCATGAGTTGATTCTTGAGGAGGACGATAGTTCGCGGCATTCCATTCATCCGAGTGCCGCCAAGATGTATCAGGATTTTTGGCAGCATTATTTGTGGAGAAGAATGAATAAGGATATAGTTGCATATGTGGCTCATCGTTTGAATTGTCAGCAAGTAAAGTACGAGCATCAAAGGCATGGCGGTTTGCTTCAGAAACTTGAGATTCCCGAGTGAAAGTGGGAGCGTATTACCATGGATTTTATTGTTGGGTTCCCACGGACTTCGAAGAAATTTGACGCAATATGGGTCATTGTGGACAGGTTGACCAAGTCGGCACATTTCATTCCAGTAGCAGTTACCTATTCTTCAGAGCGGTTGGCTTAGATCTATATCCACGAGATCGTTCATCTTCACGGTGTGCTAGAGTCCATCATTTCTGATCGGGGTACGCAATTCACATCGCACTTTTGGAGGACCGTACAACGTGACTTAGGCACACGGATTGAGTTGAGTACAATATTTTACCCCCAGACGGACGGATAGTCCGAGCGCACCATTCTGATATTAGAGGATATGTTTCACACCTGCGTTATGGATTTCGGGGGTTCTTGGGATCATGTCTTGCCACTTGCGGAGTTTGCCTAGAACAACAGCTACCAATCGAGTATTCAGATGGCTCCCGATGAGGCATTGTATGGGAGGCAATGTCGTTCGCCAGTTAGTTGGTTTGAGCCGGGAGAGGCTCGGTTGTTGAGTACCGATTTGGTTCAGGATGCCTTGGAAAAGGTCAAGATGATTCAGGATCGACTTCGCACAACTCAGTCTAGGTAGAAAAGTTATGCCGATCATAGAGTTCGTGATGTTGCATTCATGGTTAGAGAGAGGGTGTTGCTTCAGCTTTCACCCATGAATGGTATTATGAGGTTTGGAAAGAAGGGCAAGTTGAGCCCTAGGTATATCAGACCCTTTGAGATTCTTGAGAGGATTGGCGAGGTGGCAGTCAGCAGTTCACCCCGATGTTTTATATCACCATGCTCCGGAAGTATCACGGCGATCCGTCCCATATGTTAGATTTCAGCTCCGTCCAATTGGACAAGGATTTGACTTATGAGGAGGAGCATGTGGCCATTTTAGCCCGACAGGTCCGGAAGTTGAGGTCCAAGAGTTATCCTTCAGTAGAGTATAGTGGAGAGGTCAGCCGATCGATGCATCTACGTAGGAATCTGAGTCCGATATGCGGAGTAAATACCCACACCTTTTCACTAGTCCAGGTACCTTTCTATGTCCGTTCGGGGATGAACGTTTCTTTTACAGGTGGAGAATGTGATGACCTAATAGGTAATTTTGAGGTTTAGCCATCATTCATATGTTCTGAGACCTTGAATAGCTCCGTTTAGCATCCTCTATTTGCGTGCGCAGTTCGTGTCTTTTTCCGAAAAAATATTTTATGTGTAAAATTGAAGAAAATGTGAATTTTAGCTTTAAAAATAATTTGAGTTGACTACGGTCAACATTTTATGTAAACGAACATGGATCGGTGTTTTGACGGCCCCGTTGGGTCTGTATCGTGATTTGGGACTTGGGCGTATGCCCAGAATTAAATTCGAAATTCCCTAACTTGATTTAACGTGATTTGTTGAAAAATAGTAATTTAAAGGTTTAAATAATTCCTAAGTTTGACCATAGGATGACTTTGTTTCTACCGAGTTCGGATTTTGATTCCGGAACTTGATATAGGTTCATTTCACTATTTGTGACTTGCCTGCAAAATTTGGTGCAAAACGAAGTTGATTTGACGTGATTCAGACGTCCAATTGTAAATTTGAAAGTTTCATACATTTCAATGTCGATTCGTGGTTCTAGGTGTTATTTTGGAATATTTATCGCGCGACCGAGTTCGTATGATATTTTTTCACTCGTGTGTATTTTTGGTTTGGAGCCCGAGGAGCTCGGGGTGAGTTTTGGATAGGCTACGAACCATTTTGGACTTGGGAGATGGCTGGTTTCAGTGATATCTGGTGTCTAGTACTTTGTTCTTCGCGATCGCGAAGCCACTATCGTGATCGTGAAGGGTAACCTGGGCTGGGGTGGGATTTCTTCTATGCGAATGCGAGGTTGAGGTCGCGAACGTGAAGCAGTGATGGAATCGCCCTTCGTGAACGCGACCGATACCACACGAACGTGATGGGTAATGGGCCTGAGAGGGGATCTATTGGGTGTTCTACGCGAACGCGAACCAAGAGTCATGAACGCGAAGGCCGGGGGGAGTTCCATCGCGAATGCGAAGAACTTCTCGCGATCGCGAAGGCCAATTGGGCCGCAGTGCTTCGCAATCGCATCAGGTCCTTCGCGAAAGCGAAGAAGACCTGACGCGAGTGATTTAAAACTTCCAAAAGTCACGATTTTCTTCACTTTTCATCATTTTCAACTTTGAGCTCGGCCTAGAGGTGATTTTGAAGAGAAATTTCATCCCAACTTTATAGGTTAGTAGATTTTAACTAGTTTTCTTCCATTTCCATCAACACCCATTGATTTCTAACCTTTAATCTATGCTTTTTCATTGTAAAAATTAGGGATTTAGGTTGAAATTGAGGGATTTGAGAAATGCAGATTTAGAACTCAAATTGAGGTCGGATTTCGAAAGTAATCACATAATCGATCTCGGGGGTGAATTGGTAATTGAATTTCAGTCTGAATCTCGGGTTTTGACCAAGCGGGTCCGGGGTTGGTGTCTGGTGCTTTGTTCCTCGCGATCGCGAAGGGTAACTTAGATTGGGGTGGGATTTCTTCTATGTGAACGCGAGGTTGATGTCACGAACGCGAAGCAGTGGTAGGATCACCCTTCGCGAACGCGACCAATACCACGTGAACGCGATGGGTAATGGACCTGGGAGGGGATCTGTTGGGTGTTCTACGCGAACGCGAACCAAGGGTTGTGGACGCGAAGGCAATGGGGGAAGGGCCATCGTAAACGCGAAGGCCAATTGGACCGCAGTGCTTCGCGATCTATGCCAGGTCCTTCGCGAATGCGAAGAAGACCTGACGCCAGTGATTTAAAACTTCCAAGAATCAGGATTTTCTTCACTTTTCACCATTTTCAAGTTTGAGCTCGGCCTAAAAGCGATTTAGAAGAGAAATTTCATCCCAACTTCATAGGTTAGGAGATTTTAACTCGTTTTATTCCATTTTCATAAACACCCATTGATTTCTAACCTTTAATCTATGTGTTTTTCATGGTAGAAATTAGAGATTTAGGTAGAAATTGGGGATTTTGAGAAATTTAGATTTAGACCTCAAATTGAGGTCGGATTTTAAAACTAATTACATAATCGGGCTCGGGGGTGAATGGGTAATTGAGTTTCGGTCCAAATCTCGGGTTTTGACCAAGCGGGCCCGAGGTTGAGTTTTGTTGACTTTTTTCAAAATCATTAAAGATTGAGTATTTTTCACTCGTGGGTAGTTTCTAAAGCTTATTTTGAATTGTTTGAACTATATTTGGTTAGATTCGATTGGTTTGGAGGCGAATTTTAGAAGCAAAGCCTCGGTTGAGCTTTGATTTGATTGCGGAGCGAGGTAAGTATCATGGTTAACATTAACTTGTGGGAACATTATATATGTGAGGTGACGAGTACTTATGCGTTGTTATTGGGTTAAAGCATGCAGGTGAAAGTTGTTTCCTTGTATTTTATTTCTTTGTTGACTATGATATCCATGTTTAGGTTAGATTATTATTTCTTTGATTATTCGATTCATAATTATTGCCCTTTTATAATTAGAAAATATTTTTGGAAGTTGAAGTTTGGTATCTTGGCATCACATTTGACGTTAAATATATTCTCCGCATTATTTATTACTCGAATTCATATTATCATCATTACATGATGAGGAAAAGAGTAAAAGCATGAAGGGTGATGCCGTGCCATTGCATTTACATTATTATTATTACATGGTGAGGACGAGAGTAAAAACATGAAGGATGATGTCGTACCATTTATCTCATTTATTCATTATTACATGGTGAGGAAGAGAGTAAAATCTCGAAGGGTGATGTCGTGCCATTCATCTCATTTATTCATCGTTGTATAGTGAGGATGAGATTAAAAGCACGAAGGGTGATGCCGTGCCATTTTAGTTTACTTATATCATCATTACATGGTGAGGACGAGAGTAAAAGCACGAAGGGTGATGCCGTGCTATTTTCATATCATTGGTTTAACAGATTTACCGGTTGATAATTTACTTGGTTACTTCAAGATTTCATACCTGTCATAGTAGTTATATTTTCCCCTTTTTGCATGTCCCTTCCCAGTTTGTACATTATCATTCTCTATTATTATTGTCACTTTATATAGACTTGTACAAGTTTATTTACGTAGGTGTCCTGTCATAACCTCCTCACTACCTCGTCGAGGTTAGGCTCGACACTTACGGGGTACATTGAGTTAGTTTTACTCATACTATACTTCTGCACTTGTGCAGATACTGGTACAGATCCCTGTGGTGTGTAAGGTGCGTCAGCTTGGATCATTGCATACGGAGACTTGAGGTAGATCTGCCAGCGTATGCAGACATTGAAGTCCCTGTAACGGCCCGGTCGGTCATTTTGAGAATTTAAGTCTCGTTCGGCAGCATAAGTCCCTGAGCAGCTTCATATTATATGTATTGACTTGCGTGCATGGTTGAATTCGGTTACCGGTTGTTTCGGAGTGACTTGGGACACTTAGTCCCTAAAACGGAAGCTTAAGTCTTAGGATTTTGACCGTAGTCAGAACTATGTGAAAATGACTTTGGAATAGAGTTTTGTCGGTTCCATTAACTATGTTGGGTGATTTTAGACTTAGGAGCGTGTCCGGACTGTAAATCCGAGGTCTACAGCTGATTTAGGCTTGAAATGGCGAAAGTCAAATTTTTGGAGATTTGGACCGGAAGTGAACTTTTTGATATCGGGGTCAGAATGCGATTCCGAGAGTTGGAACAACTTCGTTATGTTATTTGGGACTTTCCTGTAAAATTTGACGTCATTCCGGGTTGATTTGATAGGTTTCGGCATGGGTTTTAGAAGTTGAAAGATTTGAAATTTATAAGTTTGATTCATGGTGCGATGCATAGTTTCAACGTTAGTTGATGTGATTTGAGGGCTCGACTAAGTTCGTATGGTGTTTTAGGATTGGTTGGAATGTTTGCTTGAGGTCCCGGGGGCCTCGGGTGAGTTTCGGGTGCTTAACGGATTAAAAGTTTGATTTGTGTAACTGCTAAGTCTTCAGGCTTCTGGTATTTTCGCACCTGTGGTGAAGAGACCGCACGTGCGGAGAGGCAAGCACAGAAGTGGAAAAAGTGGAGGAGTGCCAGGGGTCGCAGGTGCGAGGAAAATTCCGCATCTGCGATGCCCGCAGATGCGAAGATTGAGGCACATGTGCGAGAAGTGCTGGACTTGACAGTCTCCATAGGTGCGGAGAAAGTGTGCACATCAGCGGCTCCGCAGAAGCGAGAGGAAGCGCAGGTGCGTTTTGGACATGCGCACCTGCGATCGCGCAGATGCGGCTAATTATGCGCAGGTGCGGTCATGCCTGGGCAGAAAAGAGAAATTCGAGGGTTTGGTTTCATTCTTCGTTTTTGGACTTGAGAGCTCGGAATTTGGCGATGTTTCAAGGGATTTTCAGAGGAAGCTTTGGGGTAATGATTCCTAACTCGTTTTTGGTTGTATTCAATTAATCTATAGTTGTTTTCTTCATTTAGTTTCGGATTTTTGGGGTTGAAATGGGAAAAAAATTGGAAGAACTTCTTCAATAAAGATTTTGAGTTTTGAAAGGGAATTTGTGGTCGGATTTGAGTATTTCTTATATGGTTGGACTCGTGAGTGAATGGGTGTTCATATTTTGTGACTTTTACCCGATTCCGAGACGTGGGCCCGGGTCGACTTTTTAGGGCGAATTTCGTAATTTTTATTAAATATTGATTTCATTGATTAGATAAGTCTATTATTGTTGTATTCATGTTATGCAATTGTGTTTGGCTAGATTTGGGCCATTCGGAGTCGGATAATTGAGGAAAGGGCATTCTTACGGACTGCTTGAGCTTGGTTCGAGGTAAGTATCTTGCCTAACCTTGTGTGGGGGATTTTCCCCTTAGGATTTGAGTCTTCTATATGTTGATTGTAACCCGTGTGCACGAGGTGACGAGTGCGCCCACTGACTTATTTGTGAAAAGTTGGACTTTTAGGATTCTTAGGTCCTTATATTCACTGAGTATGAAGTTGTTCTTGATATGATTAAGTTTCTATTTACTAGTTTCGCCTTTACATACTTTAATTAAAATTAATTGCTTTAAGGATTCACTCTTATTGCCTATTTGACTCTTATTTGACTTAACTGAAGATTTTACCTCCTCTATTGTCATGCTATCTTTTCATAACTGCTTATCTTTATTTGAAATTATTATTGTATCATCTTATAATTATTTAGTCTTAATTGAGGTTATGATTATCTTTCTGCTGCTTATCCTTAATTTAATTATTGAAAATCCTTAGTAATTTCTCAACCTTAAAAGAAGTTTTAGATATCCTATGTCTTAGTCGACTTGTTTTATTTGGAATTAGTTGACTCGTGTTAGTTTTCCTGTTGTTGAAATGTATATTGTGGGATCGTTGATACACATTAGTTTCCCCTTGTTAAGTTGTTCTCTTTACGCCTATCATTCTTTTACTGTGGTTGTTCCTTGTGATTTGGTCCCACATTTTCCTGTGAATTAAAAGTTCTTGAGTTGATTTACTTGTCGTACTTTGTATTATTGCCATTGTTGTTGTTGTATTTATTGTGGTGATGCACGAGGTTTATGCTGTGCGGTTGTTATTATTGTGATGCACGAGGTTTCTGCCATGCGGTTATTGTTATGGGGTTGCACGAGGTTTCTGCCGTGCTATTGTTACTATTGATATTTGCACATGCGGCGTGACAAGGTGGGATATATATATGTGTGGGCTGCGCATGTAGCGAGACAAGGTGGAAACATTATTATGCACATGTGGTGAGACAAGGCGGGCATTTATATTACTATTGCACACGTGGCGAGACAAGGTGGGATGTGTCAAGGATTGATTTGTGATGATTTATGGCCTGGGGGAATTCTTGTTGTTGATATTTATGTAGTGGTATACGTACCTGCGTGAGCTTTATCTTGTGAAAGCTGTGAGAAAATATTCTACGTGTTGTCCGTTCTTCTTCTTCCTTATGCTTATTTGCTGGTATGGACTATGCTAGGACACTTGCACAAGCATACACGTAGTTAAGCACTCTTATCGGTTAAGAGGTGTTCTTGATATTGTTAAGCATAAATGCTCACCCTTGTTTACTTGTCTTCTATGTGAGAATGGATCTATTGGCACGTGAGTCGTCAGTGTGGTTATGAGGTATTATGAGGGCATAGGATGCCAAGTGTTAGGGTTCAGGTATTGAGACCCGTGAGTTGTGAATTGTCCGAGGCTCGGTACCTCGTGGAGTTGTTAACTAAAACCTGATGTAAAAGCGGTTCTAATTACTGAGTTATTACTTGTCCTTGCTATATTCGTGAATCCGGATTTAGGTTGTGTTCCATTCACTTCGTCTGCGTCATTTTCATGATATTCTGCCGATACTTGTTGTTTCTTGCTTTAATACCATTACTGTATTGTGAGCCATATTGCATAGTCTTTATGTAGACATCATACTTCTGTTATTCATGTGCTTATATATGTTCAGTTTATTAGGCTAGTGGGTGTCTTGACTGTTCCTCGTCACTACTCCACCGAAATTAGTCTTGATACTTACTGGGCACCACTGTGGTGTGCTCATGCTACTCTTCTGCACATTTTTGTGCAGATCCAGGTACTTGTTCGTTAGCTAGCTGTGTGGATTGTTGCTGTCGAGACTCAAGGTAAACCTGCTGCTGCGTTCGCAGGCTTCGGAGTCACCTTCCAGTTTTTGTTTTGCACTGTTTATCCTTATTTCTGGATAGTTGTATTTAGAAGTTTTCTAGCAAACACTCTGTAGAGCTTATGACTTGTACTACCGATTTTGAAAATTTTAAGTGATTCTATTTAAATAATATTGTTGTTTTAATTATTGTTAGGCTTACCTGTCCCTAAGACTAGGTGCCATCATGATACCCAATGGAGGGAAAATTGGGTCGTGATAAGTTGGTATCAGAGCTCTAGGTTCATGGGTGCTACGAGTCATAAGCGAGTTTAGTAGATTCTTACGGATCGGTACGGAGACGTCTGTACTTATCTTCGAGAGGCAACGAAACTATTAGGACAATTTCACTTCTTTCATTCCTATCGTGCGAGCTTATTGATCTCGAAGTTTGAACTTTTATCATTCCATTCTCTCACAGATGGTGAGGACACGAGCTGCAGTTATCGACGACGCTGCTCCCGGAGCAGGTATCGCTAGAGGCAAGGCAGAGGTAGAGGCCAACGAGGAGTAAGTGCCACAGCCAGAGCATCCACCAGGGCAACAGTTGAGGAGCCACCAGTAGTTCTAGTTGGGGAGCAGGTACCGGAGGCACTTGCTGTTACCCCCAGACTTCAGGAGACCTTAGCACAGTTCTTGAGCATGCTTGGTACATTGGCTTAGGCGGGGTTGATTCTGGTTGCACTAGCTACTTCACAGACCGGGGGAGGAACCCAAACTCCCGCCGCCCACACCTCAGAGCAGCGAGTTCATGTTGGTCAGGTTCCAGGTGTCATGGCGACACAACCTGTGGTCCCAGTTCAGCCCGTGGTCAGGGTAGCAGCATCTGAGGAAGAGCAGCTTAGACTTGCAAGGTTCAAGAAATATGACCCTCCTTCATTTAGTGGTTTGGCTTCAGAGAGTGCACAGGGTTTTCTGAAGGGGTATCACCGCATTCTCCGTACTATGGGTATCGTAGAGGTGAGCGGGGTTGCTTTTACTACGTTCCACCTCAGGGTAGCGGCTTATCAGTGGTGGCGGGCATATGAGTTGGGTAGCCCAGCCGAGTTAGCTTTACTTACATGGGTTCAGTTTTCAGAGATGTTCCTGAGAGAGTTTGTACCTCAGTCCCTTCGAGATGCATGGCGCGCGGAGTTTGAGCAGCTACGCCAGGGCACTATGTCAGTGTCAGAGTATGCCATGAGATTCAGTGATTTAGCCAGGCATGTGCCTGCTTTAGTCGATACAGTTAGAGAGCGTGTCCGCAGATTCATTGAGGGACTCAGGCATGATATTCGGTTCAGCATGGCTCGTGAGTTAGAGTCAGATGTTTCGTTTCAGCAGGTAGTAGGGATCGCCCGCCGAGTAGAGGGCATGCGGGACCAGGAGAGAGAAGATAAGTAAGGCCACGAGAGAGAGTACAGGCGAGATCAGGAGAGAGAGGACAGGGAGGTGAGGAGGCCTCGTACACCTGAGAGATCTACTGGTCCTTATTTTGGAGGCAGGGTACGACATGGTAGAGGTTTTATGGGTCAGCCAGTTCAGTTTGCACTTCAGGCTTCACACAGTGTTTCAGGTGCTCATGGGTCTCAGAGTATCCGTACCGCACAGTTCCTACAACCACATCAGCAGAAAGGTTGCTTCGAGTGTGGAGATACCATCCACAGGGTGAGAGATTATCCTAGACTCTGGACAGGCGTGTCACAGCGGAGTATTCAGGCGAGTAGAGGGCGCCCAAGGGGGGAAGGCCCCGACCCGTTGATGTGTTTCGCATAGTAGGCTTGAGGCCACTGCGCTAGATGATGTCATACAGGTATGCTTTTGATTTGTTACAGAGGGGCACCATTCGTATTTTTATTCGGTCCTGTTTATCGAGGCGAGTTCCCCTACTTGTTGTCCCACCTATGGGTGAGTTTATGACTTAGTATTATGTTTAGGTGTTTACCCCTGTTGGGAGACTCTATGAGTGGTAGCCCATGTCTATCGTTTGTTTCTATTCATTATTTACGAGACTAGAAGTGAATTCATGTTGTCCATTATGTCAGGTTTGATGTGATTCCTGAGTAAATTGATTATAATTTCTGATTTGATACTCTACCAGGGTGAGATTTTAGTAAGTGTTGAGATTTTATTGGCAGAATTGAGTTAGTGGAAGATTTCCATTGGTATGATGTGTGAACTTGTGATTCAGAGTCGAGGGTGAGACCCTCGCAATTCTATGGAATTTGATATGTTTGAGCCAGGCCGCGTGCCGTGGTGGAGGGTGATACCAGGATGAGATCCTTATGATTTGTTCATGTACTTTGATTTTTCCTTTTGAATTGATTTGTAGTAGGGTATTGTTAGAAAGTTGTGCCTGTCGGGCTTGTTTGACCTTTGTCTTATGTGCTTCTCTTTACATATTTAGTCAATTTCGTTATGTGCTTCTTGAGTTTTGGCATGCGGGGTGTGTGCCCAGTGGTGTTAGTTGTGACTTGTTGATTCAGGTGTGTAGTTATGAGGTCTTCGTGTTTCTTGCATCATTGTCAGCGTTGTGGAGGTTTGAAATGGGTTGCTAACGGATATGGGTCTAATTACAGGTGCTGGTTTTGATTTCGGGCAGCTATTGTGATCAGAAATGTTATGATGGGCCTATATGTGGTGTGTCTTGTTGTGTGGTCATACCTTGTGGGTGTAGGAATGAGTTGTTACCGCTGGTTGAGGCTGATATCGGTTATGGATTTAGAATCGGATCTTTTGAAGATAAATGGAAGGTGAGAAATTTTAACTCTAAAGCTTATCGGTGTTGGCAGAAAGGATAAATTACAGCTGAGATGGTGTCGTCAGTCTTATGTGGATTGGGGTGACGTGGGGTCACCCACGGGTGTATGTTGAATATGTGCTTTCAGTGATTTCAAGACTTCGAGGCGATGCTTAGCACGTTCGAGGACGAACGTTTGTTTAAGAGGGGAAGGATGTAACGACCTGGCCGGTCATTTTGAGAATTTAAGTCTCGTTTGGTGGCATAAGGCCCTGAGCAGCTTCATATTATATGTATTGACTTGCGTGCATGGTTGAATTCGGTTACCGGTTGTTTCGGAGTGACTTGGGACACTTAGTCCCTAAAACGGAAGCTTAAGTCTTAGGATTTTGACCGTAGTCGGAACTATGTGAAGACGACTCCGGAATGGACTTTCGTCGGTTCCATTAGCTCCGTTGGGTGATTTTGGACTTAGGAGCATGTCCGGAATGTAAATCTGAGGTTTGTAGCTGATTTAGGCTTGAAATGGTGAAAGTCAATTTTTGGAGATTTGGACCGGAAGTGGACTTTTTGATATCGGGGTCAGAATTCGATTCCGAGAGTTGGAACAGCTCCGTTATATTATTTGGGACTTGCCTGCAAAATTTGACGTCATTCCGAGTTGATAAGCACTCTTATCGGTTAAGAGGTGTTCTTGATATTGTTGAGCATAGATGCTCACCCTTGTTTACTTGTCTTCTATGTGAGAATGGCTCTATTGGCATGTGAGTCGTCAGTGTGGTTATGAGGTGTTATGAGGGCATAGGATGGCAAGTGTTAGGGTTCATGTATTGAGACCCGTGAGTTGTGAATTGTCCGAGGCTCGTTACCTCGTGGAGTTGTTAACTAAAACCTGATGTAAAAGCGGTGGTAATTACTGAGTTATTACTTGTCCTTGCTATATTCGTGATTCCAGATTTAGGTTGTGTTCCATTCACTTCGTCTGCGTCATTTTCATGATATTCCGCCGATACTTGTTGTTTCTTTCTTTAATGCCATTACTGTATTGTGAGCCATATTGCATAGTCTTTATGTAGACATCATACTTCTGTTATTCATGTGCTTATATTTGTTCAGTTTATTAGGCCAGTGTGTGTCTTGACTGTTCCTCGTCATTACTCCACCGAGGTTAGTCTTGATACTTACTGGGCACCGCTGTAGTGTGCTCATGCTACTCTTCTGCACATTTTTGTACAGATCCAGGTACTTGTTCGTTAGCTAGCTATGTGGACTGTTGCTGTGGAGACTCAAGGTAAACCTGCTGCTGCGTTCGCAGGCTTCGGAGTCACCTTCCACTTTTTGTTTTGCACTGTTTATCCTTATTTCTGGACAGTTGTATTTAGAAGTTTTCTAGCAAACACTCTATAGAACTTATGACTTGTACTACCGGTTTTGGGAATTTTAAGAGATTCTATTTAAATAATGTTGTTGTTTTAATTATTGATAGGCTTACCTAGTCCCTAAGACTAGGTGCCATCACGATACCCAATGGAGGAAAAATTGGGTCGTGACAGCCCCCTTCTTTTTCCCACTTTTACTGTTCATTTCCTTCAAAACAATTGTATTTATTTCAGACTTTGTTTGTAGACTTCTAGTTGCCGGTGTACTCGTGACTCCGAATTTCTAGGAGTAGATATTATCACATGACTTATATTAGTACTATGTTAGATTGGGTTTCTATTTTTCATTGTATATCATCATTGTGTTTTTAACTTTTAAAAATTGGCTACTTAATTATCTCACGCCGGCTTGCCTAGCAAGTAGATGTTAGACGTCATCACAACCCCAAGGTTGGGATTCCGGGTCGTGACAACTAGTCCAAACTCTATGCGAACGCATTCAACCTTACGCCGAATAAGAAGTAAAAATCCAGATCCAGGAGTCACTTCGCGATCACGAAGATTAACAGAAACACCAGCAATCAGCAATACCAAAACCATATGAAATTATCTAAATCGTATCTGAAACTCACCCGAGCCCCTCGGGACCCCATCCGAACATACCAAAAAGTCCCATAATATAACACGAACTTACTCGAGGCCTTAAATCACACATAACAAATTTAAAACCACAAATCTCACCTCAAATCGAACTTAATAAACTTTTGAACTTTCAACTTTCAAAACGCGTGCCGAACCGTATCAAATCAACTCGGAATGATCTCAAATTTTGCACACAAGTCCCAAATGACATAAGGAAGCTATCCTAATTCTTGGAACCATAATCTGAACCCGATATCATCCAAGTAAACTCCCGATCAAACCTATGAACTTTCCAAAGCTCCAAATTACTAACTTTCGCCAAATAGTGTTGAAACCTTCTAAAAACATCTAAATGTAAATCCGGACATACACCCAAGTCTAAAATCACCATCCAGACCTAACAGAACTATCAACACTCCGATCCGCGGTCAAATACATAAAATTCAAACTTGGTCAAATGTTCCAACTTAAAGCTTCCTAGTTGAGAATCATTCTTTCAAATCAATCCTGAATTATCTGAAAATCAAAACCGATGATTTACACAAGTCATAATACATTATATGAAACTACTCAAGACTTTAAACAGCTGAATGGAATTCAAATGCTCAAAATGACCTATTGGGTCGTTACATCGATGAAATTTAGTCTCTATGTCTGTTCTTCTAGATTTAGATTTCTATTTGAACTTTAGTCGCAATGGTCTTAGAATTACTCTAGACAATAGTTTTTATGGTTTTGGACATCGTTATAATGGTTTTATTGTGTTAGATTGTAATCCTTGTACGTATAACTATTATGTTGACCGTTGTGTTATGGCATGTTATTCTAGTAATAATGGTGTTATTGTTAATACATGGCATGCAAGATTAGATCACATAGAGAGAGAGAGAGAGAGAGAGAGAGAGAGAGAGAGAGAGAGAGATCGAATGAATAGATTGGCTAAGGAAGAAAATTTAGGTTCTTTCTCTAAAATTGAAATGTCAACTTGTGAAAAATTATCTTGCCAGAAAGATTACACATAAACCATTTGGAAACGCTGAGAGAGCTGATTTTATATTGCAATTAATCCATTCTGATATCTGTGGTCCAATGAATGTGAGGGCTAGGTCTGGTGCTTTATATTTTATTATGTTCACTAACGATTTCACGCGTTTTGGTTATGTCTATTTGATTTCTCATAAATCTGAAGTACTTGAATGCTTTGTGAAATATTTGAATAAAGTTGAGAATAAATTAGACAAAAGGATTAAGACCTTAAGAACTGATAGAGGGCCTATCAAAAGAATTTGATGAATTGTGTAACGAAAAAGGCATCACCAGGTAATTAACTAATTCTTACACACCTCAACAAAATGGTGTAGCAGAAATGAGGATTAGAATACTATTGAACACGATAAGGTCCATGATGGCACAAGCAAATTTACCTATCTCCTTTTGGGGAGATGTGTTATTGACTACAGCCTACATATTGAACATAGTGCCTTTAAATCAGTTTCTTCCACTGCTTGTGAGCTTTGGATTAGTCATAAACCAAACTTAAATGATTTATCACATTGGGATTGTGTTGCATATATAAAAGATTCCTTTAGCAAGTTTGGTAAATTAGCTCCAAAAGGGAAGAAACATATCTTTATAAGATATTCAGAACACTCCAAAGGGTATGTGTTCATTGGTGAATTAAAGGATTGAAGTGTTACTGAGATTGAATCATGAGATGTCACATTTCTAGAAAATGATTTTCCAAAGAAGGGCGAGGTAAAGAATAGATAGCCTCTTTATGAAATATTGAACTCAGATAGTCAACAAGTGTCTTATGACACGGTTGATAATCAAATTGATCGACATCATGTTCTTGATCCGAGTGGGAGTGGGAATTCTCAATTCCAAAATGCTTCTGACGAACCTGAATTTCACCTATGAAAGAGTACCAGGAAAAATATACCTAAACGTAGTTATGAAATTGAAGATTACGTTTTCTTGGTTTCTCCCACAAAAATGGATGAGCCAAAGTCTATGACTGAGGATTTATCGAGCCCTGAAAAAAATGAGTGGATGAAAGAAGAATTAGAGTCCATGGAAACTAACAAAGTTTGGGATCTAGTTGACCTTCCGCCTAGGCATAGAGCTATTGGGAACAAATGGGTTCTCAAAGTTAAACACAAAGTAGATGGGTCAATAGAAAGATACAAGGCACGATTAGTGGCAAAAGGCTTTACTCAAGAAGTTGGAATAAATTATGAAGAAATATTTTCACCAGTTGTGAAGTTTACCTCAATTCGCTTACTTTTGGCTATTGTTGCACGTTTGGATTTAGAATTACACCAAATAGATGTGAAGATAACTTTTCTTAGTGGAGAAACAAACGAGAAAATCTACATGGAACAACCTGTAGGCTTCATCGTTAAAGGCCAAGAAAATAAGATCTATAAATTGAAAAGATCTATTTATGGCCTGAAGCAATCTTCAAGGCAATGGTATTTGATATTTCAAAAGGAGGTGATCTCGTATGATTTCACTATGGTCAATGAATACCATTGCATTTATGTGTAGAAGTCCAATGGGATATTTGTAATTCTTTCTCTTTACGTGGATGATATTTTATTGGCCGGAATTACTTTGGAGTATTTGAAAACTATCAAGTCATGGCTTTCAAAGTCATTTAACATGAAATATATGGCTGAGGTAGACTATGTCCTTGGATTTAAGATCCAAAGATACCGTTTCAAAAAGTTATTGAGTCTTAAGAGCACAATCTCATAAATAAGTGATAAGAAAATAATGTGACTTAATACAAAATTTTCCAAAATTCGGGTGTCATTGAGTACATGAGCATCTAAATGACAACATAGTCTAACTGATAAAAACACTATCTAGAAAGATAGAAAAGTAAAAATAACTTACAATAAGGAGAATCAAGGTCTGCAGATGCCAAGGAAGCTACCTCGATAGTCTCCAACAGATAAAAACTTCAAAGCTATAAATTGTCGTACCCGAAAGTAATTAGATCTGCACACGAAGTGCAGAATGTAGTATGAGTACAACCGATCCAATGTACTTAATAAGTAACAAGCCTAATATTGGGATGGAATCAGTGACGAGCTCAATAGGTACAGTCCAAATATAGAATTTAACAGTACGGAAATGTAGACATGCTTTCAAGTTCAACAATGTAAGCTCAATACGGGTAAAATATGCCAAGTATGACTGAAATGAGGAATGATACATCTTTATATCTACATATCAATTATGTATGCCAACTGTAATGCAAGGTAGTGATAAAATCATATGCATACTCTCGGAGTATGAATTCACTCAGTCCTCCCAGTCACTCAGTCCCCCTAGTCACTCAATCCTCACAGTCACTCAGTCCTCCCAATCACTCGGCACTCACGCTCGGCACTCGCACTGGCACTCACGCTCGGCACTCGCACTCGCACTCGCACTCAATAGGTACCTGCACTCACTGTTGGTATGTCAAACTCTGTAGGGGCGGATCCTGCCCAAGCACTAAAATAAGTCAATCATGGCATGAATCAATAAAGCATATTGCAGCGTGCAGCTCGATCCCATAAACATCCTCATAATTAGGTCCTCGTCCTCACTCAGTCATCAATCTCACCAGTCTCTCAGGCTCATGAATATCATGACAATCAGCCCAAACAATGATAATATGATGTATCAATATATGGCAACAAAGACTGAGATATGATATGCAAATGATAGATGTGACTGAGTACATAATTGCAAATTAAGCAAGTAATTCAACAGCAACACGACCTCTATGGGTCCCAACATTACCAACATATAGCCTAAGCATGATTTCTAACATGAATCACAACTAAATTTTTCTAACACATGGAGAATATATGAAAAATAACAGGATTATTTGACTACATAGTTCCAGGGAATCGACCGAGTCACAGTTCCTATGGTGCACGCCCACATGCCCGTCACCTAGCATGTGTGTCACCTCAACACCAACCACATAACACGTAATCCAGGGATTCATACCCTCAGAACCAAGTTTAGAAGTGTTACTTACCTCAAATCGTGCAAATCTCTACTCCAATAAGCCCTTGCCTCGTGAATCGGCCTCCGAACGTCTCAAATCTAGCAACAAACAACTTGATACAATCAACACAAGCTATATGAGTCAATTCCATATGATAAAACTATGTTCTTAAGCAAAGGTCAACCCCGAGCCCACATCTCGGAATCCAACAAAAGTTACAAAATCCGAACACCCATTCATCTACGAGTCAAACCATACCAAAATTACCAAATTTCGACACCAAATTGTCACTCAAACCTCTAATATTTACTCTCCAAATGGGTCACAATCCCCAAATTTCACTTCTAAAACACCAAATCTATGGAGGAAATTCAATGGGCAATCAATATAATTAGATAAAAAGGACCAAAAGTGTCTTACCTCAAGAAATTTTGAAAAACACCTCTCAAACATCGCCTCCAACCGAGCTTGCAAAGTCCAAAAATGATTAAACCTCAGAACCCCACGATTTATATTATGCCTAGTGCTTTTCGCACCTGCGGTCCAAAACTCCGCATCTGCAGAACTGCTTTTGCAGTGAAAACTCCTCACCTGCGGAATTCAATTAGGCCTTCACAATCTGCACCTGCGCTCCAAGATCCGCATCTGCGGAAGCGCTTCTGCGCCCAAACGTCTGCTTCTGCGGAAACACCTGGCCATCGTAGCTTCCCCACTATCCGCTTTTGCGACTTCCTTTTCGCAGGTACGATGCCGCTTCTACAGACCATCCCTTCGCACCTGCAACCTTGCAGCCCCCAACTCATCTTCGAACCTGCGTACCCCCAGCCGCATCTGCAAAAGCGCAGGTGCGGACAATATCCTTGCACCTGCGACCACTTCCCAACTCATCCTAGACTGCACCTGCGACCACTGGCTCACTTCTGCGGTCAATCCTCCACAGGTGCAATGGCACCACATATCAGCAATAAAAAAAATCCTCATAAGTACAAATTCTAATCCGATTCCCAACCAAATCATTCCCGAGGCCCCCAGGACCCTGTCCAAATATACCAACACATCCTAAAACACGATATGAACTTAGTCGAGGCCTCAAATCACGTCAAACAATCATCAAAAATACGAATCGCACCCTAATTCAAGCCTAATAAACTAATGAATTTCCAACTTCTACAATCGATGCCAAAACCTATCAAATCAACCCCAATTGACCTCAAATTTTGCACACAAGTCATAAATGACACAACAGACCTATTCCAACTTCCAGAACTAAAATCTGAGCTTGGTAACTATAAAGTCAACTCTCGATCAAACCTCTCAACTCGCCAAACTTCATTTCTTCCAACTTTCGCCAATTCAAGTCAAATTCATCTACGAACCTCCAAATCAATAACCGGACATACTCCTTAGTCCAAAATTACCTTACAGAGCTATTAGAACAATCAAAACTCTGTTTTAGAGTTATTTACCCATAAGTCAATATCCGATTAACCCTTTCAACTTAGGCATCCAACCTTGGGACTAAGTGTCCCAATTCATTTAGAAACATCCCCGAAACTAAACCGGCTACCCCGGCAAGTCACATAACAATAAATGAACATAGATTAAGCAATAAATGGGGGAACGTGTCTGTAATATTAAAAATGACCGGCCTGGTCATTACAAAATAAAAAAGAAAACATGTCTCGAGTTCAGTATTCAAGTATTGTGGGGAGCTTGATATACACTATGATTTGTACTCGTTCGAACATTTGTTATGTTGTAAGTCTGGTTAGCAGGTATCAATCCAATCCTGGAAGAAATAATTGAAAGTTGTGAAGAGAATTTTTAGATCGATACATGAAAGAAACTGCAGATTATTCACTATGTTATAGTGGAAATGATTTATACTTGAGAGGATATACAGATCTTGATTGGGCTGATGACCGAAATTATAGAAAATCAACATCCGATTGTGCTTTCTTACTTAGTGTTGGTGCTATTTCATGGAAAAGTAAAAAACAAACTTGTACAGTCCTTTCGACGATGGAAGCTGAGTTCATGGCTTGTGCGTCTACAGTACAAGAAGTTATTTGGTTGACGAGATTCTTTGATCATTTGGACAAGGTCCCATGACTCTATATTGATATAGTCAAGTGGCTATTGCATACATAAAAGATCCTAAGTATCACGGCAAAACCAAATACATTGATATCAAATATAACTTTGTGACAGACATGGTAGCAAGTGTTGAGATAAATTTACAGTATATTTCGCGAAGCATGATAGCTAATCTTTTTACAAAGGCGATATATAGAGACCTGTTTGAGAAACATGTTATGGCTTTAGGTCTGCAAAGGATATGAATATATTTATGTATTGTAAAATGAGTTGATTATTATAATATGCTCATCAATATTTAATTCTTGAATTTATGTTCATATTTAATATGCATGTAATGATATTTTATTGATAAAGTGTGTCGAACAAGTCGCGAGATTGACTCTCTCACACGAACAATCGCCACTTACGTTGAGAATCGTAAAGAGATGAGACCTTATAGAACCTTGAATAGTGCGAGGTCATATTTTACTTGTAAAGATCGGTAATGAAAACTAGTCAGACTTACGAATTCCACCATTTGATTATGTCTTGTTTTGTAAGCCAAATGCGAGTTTTTCTAAGTTGGATTTGAGGATTATTGAATGAGAAACTCAGGTTAGACATATGAGGTGTCTAGACCAAGATATGTACAATGTTGAATGAATAAAAAATAATAATAATGAGACGCACGCACCAATAAAAGACAAGAGTACCATAGCATGTATTTCATACCACGTGTGCTTAGCGGCTAATGGGTTAATGGAAGAATGGATCACTGCTTCTTCATTGTGAGAGACCGAAAAAGTCAAAATTGACTTTCCATTAGAATATCCTTTGACATTTTACTGTATCTTGAAGTACCAATTAATATTGTTACTTTAGCATGTCACTAATAGCTACGAGTGATTCGGCAATGCAGTGCATATCTAGGAAAGCAGTTGATTTGGGATGGATAGTTTCGAGTAGAAAGGGTAAACAACTAAAATAAATAATATAACTTGTATTCATAGATCGACCATTACACTTACCATAAGGTAACAAGTGTAATTGTGGATAAAGTTATACATGAACTCGAGTTCACCTCTTTTCGAGGATGAGAGATCGGATAACAAGCTATAGGAGTAGCAAATGATGTCTGGGTTATTGCGATTAATAAGATCCTCATACTATTAGTGAATCATTTCCGTATGTGATTGAATTTCAACATAGAGCTTTAGTACAAACTTAATTGGTTTTGAAATGTTACAGCTCTTTGTACTCACAGGTCGCACCAACTATTTGCTAGTATGAATTGTGTGTCAAAGACATCGGTCTAGCCAACTATGAGAGAAGTGGGAGATGTTGGATTATGGGTCGTGGGTCGCTTCATGTGGGCTGACCCGATCCAATTAGGAGAGATAAGTAAAAGAGGTTAAGAGAAGTTACCACACGATCAAAAACTAAAGTAAACGTGCAAAAGGGATGGTAAGTTGTCTTCCTTAATTGCTCTGCCTATTTATTATATTAAAGAGAAAACAGGAATTTATAAAAGTGAATTTAAGTTAAATGAAGAAGGCTAAATAGGTTGTCCGTAAAATTTTTACCGTTTTCCCTCTTCCCCTTTTCTTCATTTCTAAAGTTCCTAAAGGACTATTGTCTACTAAGATGAGTCTGATTTCTAATGATAAAGATACACGATGAATAATGTTAGTTACATAAGGCTTTTATATAAAGTTTTACACGTTATATGCTACTACAAACATTTCCATAAGATTTTCTGTTCGTCACTCGAATAATATCATAGTACATTATTATAACCATGTTTTGGTTGGTATATTCTCTCATCATTGATTGCCCTGTTATAGTACACAATTTTCTTTCTATTTTCTAACTCAATTGTATGTTGAATATCAGTATTAAATTTATTAGAATAACCAGTGGTACGGTACCGAACCATTGACTCCCATAATAGTTACCTTCGTATCCTAATGGTAAGTGGAAATTTCGTCAAATTCTTCATTGTTCTTCTCTTTTCCTACCCTTATCTCCTACCATCCTATTTAATAAATAAAGTTGTTTCTTATAATTAAAAAAGTACTTCAAGCTTTTTTGAACTTGTTTACCACTATTTTTAGTTCGTGTAGGTTTTGTTTAACAAAGTACTACTTTATAAAATAAGATTAACTTCCACGCTGGCAATGAATTTTTTTTATACTTAAGTCTTATGTTGCGAACGTCGCACGTGTACCTCAGTATTTTTTTTTAAAATAATCACATAAAGTTTATCTTAAAATTATGTTAGTTATAAAATAAAAGTTTAAACTCATAAAATTAATAAATATTAATTATATATAACTAAGTCGATAAAGAAAAATAAATTATCTTATAGAAATACTTAATCATCATTCCATATTTTCGTTTATGACACTCAAAAATATTTCTTGAAAAGATTGGCCAAATACATAATATATTATCATATACTGAAAAAATCACTTCTAAATGTATCAAACAAACACAAACAGTTACTCTCTAAAAGTATTTTCCTATTATTTTGCCAAATGTAATTTCTAAAATAAGTCATTTTTTAAAACTTGGCCAAACATGTAGTTTTGGGATTTGTGCGAGCAAGACCTTTTTATTTTGTTGCTCTAAGTTGATTATGGAGGAACTAATACATACGTTGATAGATGAGACATTTGCTCCTTTCGAACTCATCTCTATGATTTATTTCCTTCACTTCATATGCATAAATAGACGTCATTTGCGTGCTTACGACTTGATTATCCGTACAATACATTCTATAATATTTTAAAGTATAATTTTAGATATTCAATTTGAATTCTAAAATATAAAAAATTAATAAATAAAATTTTAATCCATTTGAAAGTTCTAAATATTATACATAAAGTAAAATCATAATTAATTCTAAAGTCAAAAATATTAGGAATTTCTAATAATTGAATAAGAAATAAAATTTTAGTCTATATCAAACTTAACAATTTTAATTGATTTCTTTGATACTCGACATTGAAACCGTCTAAAAGTTTCTTAGTTTCGCATACTTATATGATGTTTGTATTAAAGGATTAAAGTAAAACAACTCAAAAGGCATTAGTCCATGTTAATCTATCGAAAGGATTGTGTAATAGCCCATCAGTTTAAGAGTGAACTTTTAAGTTACTTTTTTATATTATGATTTCTCATTAAGTTCTTATAGAGATAATAGTAATTATTTATTTTATATGAGGATGTCTAAATATATATTTACATTTAGAAATAATACTTATGTATTGAAAGATATAATATATGATATTATTAGTACTAATTAGATAGCTATGGGCCAAACTCATATTACATATCACGGTTAACAATTAAGTAATTCTGGAGGATATAATAGAGAAAAGTGGGTCAGGCCCATTCATTATTGTTTCCTCACGTGACCTGGGGTGTAATTAGAATGAATTGAAATTTTGGTTATACAAGGAAAGAACTCACACAGAGGAAAGAAATTATGAACCAACGGTTACACTCTTTCACGTGGAGACGAAGATGCCAATTGATTTGGCTTTTGTACATATACATTAATTTAAGTGAATCATTGGTAAAGAGACCTAAAATTATACTATAGCTTGTTTTGGTTATCTACAAAAATAATGTAAGTGGATGGACATGGATCAAGAAGGAGTGTAAAGTTACAAACCAAATCCACAATTACAGTGGTGTTTACGGCCTTGGCATAAGAAATCCATATGATTCTTTATAAAATAGATTTCAAGACTTGTTGTGATTATATTTTGGAGTAAAGTGACGCCGCAAGCTTAGTGCTTCTTTGATACGCAACTGTGGCGTGAATTCAAGAGGCAGGGACGTATTAATTTGCGCAAAAATTCCAAGCATACATGAAAGTTAATTGCAGCGACAATGATGGATCGTTAGGGAAGGAAATCTATTGTCTTTGAGAAAACCAAGTTTGCTCAACGCTGCAGACAAGTTCAAGCTTCAAACTATGATTGAGGCTATTGGAGATCGTGTGGTTGGAGTTTTAAACGTTGCAACATTGGGGAACTCCGCGTTAGCGAGATAAGTGAGACTCTAAGATTTGGTGCTTACTTTTCAAATGTTGCTTTTAAATTACGGTTTGTCTGCCTGGTCCATATGCTGGGACGAGCGTGTGCTTGGCAGAATTTGTGACCAGCCGCAAATACATATTATTTTGTGAAAAATTAAAATTATTTAATAAGTGATTTGGGGTGTGGCTTAGCTTATGCTATGGCGTTGGGGTGTTAGAAATTATTTCTTCGTTGTCGTAATAGATATGGGGCATTGTGTATGCCGCCGTGATAGATTTGAGATTTGGGACATTGTGTATATCGCCGTGATTAGATTTAGAGTATTATGTATGTTGTCGCGGATTCATTGGGGTGCTTGATTAATTTCCTGCACTACCGTTTATAATAAGTCCTTAGTATAGATTGTGCTGAGATATATAGTGTTATTATTGAATAATTATTTGGATCTTATGGAGTAACTATTTGGTGAAAGAATTTCTGTGCTCGTTGTGTATTTATATTTTCTAAAACTAGTTCTAGGGGTATTCAAAGTGGTGGGTCAAGGATCTTACTGGGTTATATTTATGTATAACTCACTCCTTACATGCATGTCCATGCACATACTATTGTTGAGGACGAGACTAGAGTCTGACAAGTTCGTTGAGTAGATTCTGTTGCTGAGGTGGGACGTTGTATTGTTTCGTGGAGGCTGCTATTTCAGCTCTACCTATCTACTGTCAATTATTTCTTTTGGGGATTGCATGCCCGATAGCTAAATACATATAACTCTATTAGATGCTCAATGGTCTTACTAGAGAATTTGAACTAGTGATTTATTATTTGAGTGCACATTAGATCTTATAAATCAATTATGGATTTGGTTGGATTATTAGTCATATTTAATAATTGTTAATAATGTGTTTGGACTAGGTATTTCTTTTGGTGCTTATATAAAAAGTTAAGAGTACATGATTTGGTTCGCCCAACGTCTAGGGGTAGTTTGGGACTTGACGGATTGATAATATTTAATGTTTATAGAATAAAAAATAATACTCATGGCTCAAAAATAATAAAGGAGTTAATAGTACTCCTAAATCTAAATGGAGTCGAAAGTTTGACAAAATTCTATTAAGAAAAAAAAAAAAAACTAAACCTAAAAGGAGTTAAGCGATCGAAGCTTTCCTTGTGTTGAAATTTAATAGTCCTAATTCCTCAATTTAAATGTAATTGAAAGTGAATATTTTATTAACAAAAAAAGAAACCCTCCTAAACATAAAAGGAGTACAACGTGGTCAAAACTTTCCTAATGTGAATTAAAAGTACCTAATTAAAAGGACTCGAATTAAATAATAATATTTTAAATCAAAGTCCTAAATATTAGGACAACAACAATAACAACCCAGTATAATCTCACTAGTGGGGTCTAGGGAGGGTAGTGTGTACGCAGACCTTACCCCTACCCTGGGGTAGAGAGGTTGTTTCCGATAGACCTTCGACTCCCTCCCTCCAAGAACTCCCTACATTGCTCTTGGGGTGACTCGAACTCACAACCTCTTGGTTGGAAGTCCTAAATATTAGGAAAATAATTAAATGATTATTCCTAAATATTAAAAAATAATTAAATTATTTTTTAAATATTCAAAAAAATAATAAAATGACTATTTTGTCCAATATAAGTTCTATTTTAAAAGGGCGAAAAAGGCGAACGACATTTCACTAAGAGCATTCGTGCTCTTAGTATAGCATTAGTCTTAATATATTATTAGTCTTAGGGTAGGCGCTTTGCGCGTGCTCCCCAATATCAATGAGTATTTAATTTTTTTAAAATTAATAGATATTATTAAATAACACGATTGAGTAATAAAATAAAAATTAAAGAAAAAATGTTAGGTTAATTTTATAAAATCGATTTGAAAAAATAAATACTAAAACGCATACTTTTTTAAATTATTTGTTTGATATAAAAAAAAATAGATATACAATCAGTTAGTGTATTCAAAGTTCACATTTCATTAAAGATTTAAATTAAACAATATATCATTTAGTCAGCAATTGTATGCTTAAATGTTTTTTCTACTGTTTGACATAGTTGCAATATTATGCATCTCTAGTGCATGCGGTAAGTTTGGTTTTCTTATAAAGAATTTTTCATTTTATTTTGATTTTTCTTCTTTAATCTTTTTTTGTTCGTATGTTAAAGTCACGTAGAATATCGGTAACCGACCACATATTTTAATTTTTATAGTATTCAAAGTTCACATTTCATTAAAGATTCTACTATTCTATAAGAGAGAGTTAGTAGGCACCTTCCCGTTAATATGCCTGCTTATTGTGAGGGTATTTCTGGCATTTCATTGTTTATCTGCTTCCAAGCTATTGTACATGAAGCTTTATCACCTGTACTATTTGCTGAGTGTGCTGATCGTGTGGGGGCCACCTCAATTCCCATGCCACGTTCTATAGTAGCTTTTGAAATTGTTACTCATTTAATGTTTCAATGTCACAACTAATATTTATTTATACCCTTGAATTATTACTTTTACTTTAGATGACGTTGGTGTTTGTATAAATTTGTGAACTTTGAGAACCTTCTAACTGTTCCAAGAATATCAAATGGCTGATGTAAACATTTTCAAGTATTATCAAGCTATTAACTACGATATATATAAACTGAAGTGTTGAGCCAACAAAGTTCAATAGTTTAAAATGAAGTATTTCAAGCTACGTGATTAGCTTGGTACAAATTTAGTGTAATATTGTTGGAGGATTTGTTCTTTACAATAGTATGGAAGACATATTTCCTGATCAAACAGAGGAAGAACATTTTACATTATGCTAATAAATTTACAAACATTAAGCAAAAACTTCTAAGTTTCTGCGGAGGAATTAAGAGGAAAAGAATGATTTACTTGGGATTCAAGGGCATTGATGGATCTGTAAAAAGAAAAAGCAAGCAATAAAAATATTAAACTCTATGCCTTAACTTTTGAAAAAAGATGTTTCCATTACAAAAAAAAAAAAATAGGGTACGAGGTAAAATTATTATAAATAGATCGGATAAATATTAAAATAAAATTATTTAATAATAAAAAGGGCAAGATAAAAAAAAAGGTAACTACGCGCTTAGATCAAATCGATCGTTACATAATGTGTCACTTTCGTCATTATGTAACCCAAAAATTTAACGATATGTTATAATAAAATTAAACAATCGAAATAAATATTGTATTTGAGATAACAATGGTAATAAGTACCGACCATCAAAACAAGTTATTAATGTTGGATCTTAATCACATTTTATTATATACCCCCTTTCTCTCAAAATAAAGGTCTAACAAGTTATGTATAATAACCATGTCACGACCCCAAATTCTCTCTGTAGGATGTCATGATGGCACCTAATCTTTAAGACTAGGTAAGCCTATCAATACGGAATAAAAATTTAATTTGAAATAAATAAACTACAATTCAAATAATTTCAACTCCCAAAACCCGGTAGAAATAAGTCACAAGCTTCTAAGAATTTATTATCAATGTCTCTATATAATAGAGCCTAAGAAAATAAGGAAGTAACATAACAAGAATAGAAGGGGACTCCGGAGTCTGCGGACGCTGGCAGATATACCTCGAACTCTCTGTGCACAGGTACTCATTGATGTCTAGGCTGGTAAGAAGTACCTGGATCTGCACAAAAAGATGTGCAGAAACGTAGTATGAGTACACCACAGTTGTACCCAATAAGTGCCAAGCCTAATCTCGGTAGAGTAGTGACGAGGTGAGGTCAGGAAAATAATAATTGCATGGAAAAATGTTTAACAATATAATAAAATATAATGACAATGAAAATGAATCAAGTAGCATGTCACCATTTAATTACATAAAATAATGGCAAATAATATCTCGTGGAATCAAAACAGACTTCCTTTCAACTTTATTAAAATCACAACAAATAATCAAAGGCAACTATGGCCATAAATCAATATCAATAAGGGCACTCACGAGGTACCGCCTCGTAGTCCCAAATCATAAATAAATTCACAATATCTCATTTCTTTATCTCACCGCGGGAGCCTTCACAATTTATTTTAAAGAAAATATCTTTTTCCCGAAATAACATCCCGCGTTTTAACCATCCTTATCACACCGCATGACTTCTAGTAGTTCCCCCTACTAGCCACGCGTATCAAGCCACCCTTATCTCACCGCATGCGTTTCAATACCCAGACCTTATACCACCGCATGTGTATCAATATCACAATATATCACAATTTGTACCTCTAGTACTCAAATAAATTAAATTACCAAAATAATTCAACAACAATGTTTTCCAAAATAAAGAGCTCACGGCTCATGCCAAAATAAATCATCAATAATATTTTTTCACAATAAAGAATCCACGGCTCCATCACAATGAGTACAAAAATCTTACAAAAATATTCAAGAATAAATAATTCAGCAAAATAATATTTCAAAATCTTTAATACGTTGCTTCAATACCAAATTTAAAATGTCAAATACTTCATATTAATAATATTTATTTTAAAGAAAATCAACATTCAAATAATGCACAGAATAAAAGAAACCAAGTTCCAACTAAACAGGTAAAACAATTAGCAGACTAAAGGCAAGCAAATTTAAAGTATATAAATCAAATCAATGATGGAGAATATAACAAGATTTAATAATTTAATTAATATGCAACAGTGATCTACATAATTTATAAACATAATCCTTCACATTTAACCCGTGTGCACACTCGTCACCTCGTGTACACGACTTTCATCACATTACAATTAATACCAATCCTAGGAAAAATTTTCCCCACACAAGGTCAGACAAGTCACTTACCTCGACTTGCTCCTATTTAACCAAGTAGTATGCTTTTTCCTCGATTTTTCGATTCCGGTCGACTCGTATCTAGTCATAATTAATTCAATATAGTCAACAAAAATTATAGAATCAATTCCATGAACGCCCATTCAACTACGTGTGGCCCATGTCTCGGAATCCGGCGAAAGTTATGAAATATGAACGCCCATTCAACCACGAGTCTACCCATACTAATTTTACTAAAATCTGACCTCAACTTGACTTACAAATCTCAATTTCTCATTTTGAAATCCCTATGCCTAAATCCTCTAATTTTACCTCAAAAACGTGTAATCTATTCGAAATATTCAATGATAATCCAATATTATGGATTAGGAAGGCTCACAAGAGACTAACCTCAAAATTTTCCGTGAATTCTCGCTCAAAAATAATCGCCTTGCCCGCTTTTGAAAATGTCAAAATGACAAAATCTCGGACTCCTTTGTTTTTAACATTCTGCCCAGGAGTCTCGCACCTGCGGAACATGGTCTGCTTATGCGCAACCGAAGGTGCGACCATGTCTTTTGCTTCTGCGATGGGTTCAATCGCAGAAGCGGCTTCGCTTCTACGGAGCTCTTTCCGCTTCTGCGACTCCAACTAGGTAGCCCTTTGTCCGCTTCTGCGAGCCATAGCTCGCTTGTGCGAGTTCGCACCTGCGGTCAGTCCCTCCGCAGGTGCGAAGATCCAGAAGTTGCAAATTTCAGAATTTTTCCAAGTCCAAAAATTGATCTGATTTCGATCCGGATCGCACTCGGGGTACTCATGACCCCGTCCAAAAATACCAACAAGTTCTAAAACATCATACAAACTTAGTCAAAACTTTAAATCACATCAAACAACGCTAAAATCATAAATCACACCCAAATTCAAGCTAACTAAAACTTAAGAATTTTCAACTTCGACATTCGATGTTGAAACCTATCAAATCAAGTCCGATTAACCTCAAATTTTGCATACAAGTCATAAAGGACATAACGGAGCTGTTAAAATTTCAGAACTAGATTCTGATCCCGATATCAAAAAATTAACTCCCCGATCAAACTTCCAAACTTAAATTCCTATTTTAGCCACTTCAAGCCTAATTTCACTACGGACTTCCAAATAAAATTTCGATCATGCTCCTAACTCCAAAATCACCATATAGAGCTGTTGGAATCATCAAAATTCTATTCCGGGGTCGTTTGCACATAATTCGATCTCCGATCACTATTTGAACTTACACTTTAAACTTTTTCATCAAAATTCCATGTCTCGGGCTAGGGACCTCAGAATTCGATTCCGGACATACGCTCAAGTTTCAAATCATGATACGGACTTACCGGAACTATCAAAACACTAATCCGAGTCTGTTTTCTCAAAATGTTGACCAAAGTCAACTCAGTTGAGTTTTAAAGCTCTAATTCACATTTTAATCCATTTTTCACATAAAAACGTTTCGAAAAATTTTACGGATTGGGAATGCAAGTCGAGTAATGATAAATAGTGCTTTTTGAGGTCTTAGAATACATAATTAATTATTAACTGTAAAGATGACATTTTGGATCATCACATTCTCCACCACTAAAACAAATATTCGTCCTCGAATGGAGTTAGAAAAAGTATCTGAGCTGGTGAATAAGTGTGGATAACAGTTGCGCATATTATGCTCGGTCTCCCAAGTCGCCTCCTCGATCGGATGACCCCTCCACTGAACCTTCACGGAAGCAATTTTCTTTAACATCAACTTTCGAACATGCCTATCTAAAATAGCCACTGGTTCCTCAACATAAGATAGATCCTTGTCCAACTGAACAGAACTGAAGTCTAACACATGAGACGGATTGCCGTGATATTTCCAAAGCATAGAAACGTGGAATACCGGATGAACCGCAAAGAGACTAGGTGGTAGTGCAAGTTTGTAAGCCACCTCTCTCAAGAATCTCAAAAGGCCCAATATACCTAGGGCTCAACTTGCCCTTCTTCCCGAACCTCATCATATCCTTCATAGGCGAAACTCGGAGCAATACCCGCTCACCTACCATGAATGAAATATCATGAACCTTCCGATCCGCATAACTCTTCTGTCTAGATTGAGATGTACGAAGTCGATCCTGAATCAACTTAACCTTTTCCAAGGCATCCTGAATCAACTTAACTTTTTCCAAGGCATCCTGAACCAAGTCTGTACCCAATAATCTAACCTCGCCCAGTTCGAACCAACCCACTAGAGTCCGACACCTCCTATCATACAAGGCCTCATACGGAGCCATCTGAATGCTCGAATGATAACTGTTGTTGTAAGAAAACTCCGTAAGTGGTAAGAACTGGTCCCAAGCACCCCCATAATCTATCACACACGCACGAAACATATCCTCCAGTATCTGAATAGTGCGTTCAGACTGTTCGTCCGTCTGAGGGTGAAATGCTATACTCAACTCTACCCGAGTACCCAACTTACGTTGTACTGCCCTCCAGAACCATGATGTAAACTGTGATGACCCAAAATATCATCTTTAAATTTAATGATTAATTATGTGATCTAAGCACTATTTACCATTACTCGAATCATTACCATCTTTAAATTCGGAAAGTTTTCAGGTGAAAAAAATGGATTAAAATGTGAATTAGATGTTTAAAACTCAATTGAGTTGACTTTGGTCAATATTTTGAGCAAACAGACTCGGATCAGTATTTTGACAGCTTCAGTAAGTCCGTATCGTGATTTGGGACTTGGGCGTATACCCGGAATCAAATTCCGAGGTCCCTAGCCCGAGATATGAAATTTTGATAAAAAATTTAAAGATTAAGTTCAAATAGTGACCGGATGTCGAATTATGTACAAATGACCCCGGAATAGTGTTTTGATGATTCCAACAGCTCCGTATGGTGATTTTGGACTTAGGAGCGTGATCGGAATTTTATTTGGAAGTCCGTAGTAAAATTAGGCTTGAAGTAGCTAAAATAGGAATTTAAAGTTTGGAAGTTTGACCAGGGAGTTGACTTTTTGATATCGGGCTCGGAATTCAGTTCTGAAAATTTTCACAGCTCTGTTATGTAATTTATGACTTGTGTGCAAAATTTAAAGTCAATCGGACTTGATTTGAGAGATTTCGACATCGAATGTAGAAGTTGGAAATTCTAAGTTTCACTAAGATTGAATTGGAGCATGATTCGTGATTTTAGCATTGTTTAATGTGATTTGAGGTTTCAAATAGGTTCGTATGATGTTTTAGGATTTGTTGGTGTTTTGGGTTGAGGTCCCGAGGGCCTCGGGTGAGTTTCAGATGGTTAACAAATCAAAAGTGAGACTTAGCTACTGCAAAAGCTGCTGCAATTTTTCTGCTGGAAATGCTGTCAAAATCGGGCTGCTGTCAAAATCGAGCTCCCTGTCAAAATCGAGGTCCCTGACAAAATCGAGGTCCCTAACAAATCGAGGTCCATGACAAATCGAGGTCCCTTACAAAATCGAGGTCCATGACAAATCGAGGTCCCTTACAAATCGAGGTCCCTGACAAAATCGAGGTCCCTAACAAATCGAGGTCCATGACAAATCGAGGTCCCTTACAAATCGAGGTCCCTTACAAAATCAAGGTCCCTTACAAATCGAGGTCCATAACAATCGAGGTCCATGACAAATCGAGGTCCCTGACAAATCGAGGTCCCTTACAAATCAAGGTCCATAACAAATCGAGGTCCCTTACAAAATCGAGGTCCCTAACAAATCGAGGTCCCTTACAAATCGAGGCAGCCCATGATCGAGGCAGCCCATGATCGGACTCCCTATGATCGGACTCCCCATGATCGGACTCCATGATCGGACCCCATGATCGAGGTCACCCTAGACAGATCTGTAAGTTATAAAAACAGGGAGGCTTCGTCCATTTCGCCATTTTTAACAACTTGGAGCTTGAGCAGAAGCGATATTTGATATATTTTCAAGGAAAAACATTGGGGTAAGTGATTCTAATTCGGATTTGGTCAATATACACGAATATATCATTGTTTTCACCATTTAATTAGTGTTTTGAGATTGAAATTTGGAAAATTTTAGAAAATCTCATAGAAACGAAAATTTAAGATTTGGAGGTCGAGTGGTTATCGGATTTTGGTAAAATTGGTATGGGTGGACTCGTAATTGAATGGGTTGTCGGATTTTGTAAGTTTCGCCGGATTCCGAGATGTGGGCCCCACTGGCAAATTTTGAGCTAATTTCGGATTTTAATGAAAACGTAATATTTTCTTATGAAATTGATTACTATAATTTTTGTTGACTGTATCGAATTAATTATGACTAGATACAAGTCGATCGGAGTAAGAAATTCGAGAAAAAAGCATAATACTTAGTTAAATTGGAGCAAGTCGAGGTAAGTGACTTGTCTAACCTTGTGTGGGGGAAATTTCCCCTAGAATTAATATGAATGTGATTATTGAAATGTGTTGAAAGTCGTGTACACGTGATGACGAGTGTGTACACGGGCTAAATGTGAAAGATTATATTTTTTAATTGTGTAGATCGTTGTTGCGCATTTATTAAATTATTTTATCTTGTTATATTCTTCATCAATGATATGAGATATATACTTCAAATTTGTTCGACCTTTTCCTACTAATTGTTTTACTTGTTTAGTTGAAACTTCGTTTCTTTTATTCTGTGCATTATTTGAAGGTTGATTTTCTTTAAATTAAATATTATTAATATGAAGTATTTGACATTTTTAAACTTGATATTGAAGTAACGTAGTAAAGATTTTGAAATATTATTTTTCTAAATTATTTACTCCTGAATATTTTTTTTATAATCATTGTGAGGGAGCCTTGAGCTCTTTATTGTGAAAAAATATTGTTGTTGAATTATTTTGGCAAGTTAAATTATTTGAGCACTTGTGGTGCAAATTGTGATATATTGTGATATGGATACGCATGCGGTGGTATAAAGTCTGGGTGTTGAAACGCATGCGGTGAGATAAGGGTGGCTTGATACGCGTGGCTAGTAGGGAAACTACTAGAAGTCATGCGGTGTGATGAGGGTGGCTAAAACGCGGGATGCTATTTCGGTAAAAAAATATTTTCTTAAAATAAATTGTGAAGGCTCCCGCGGTGATATAAGGAAATGAGATATTGTAAAATTATTTATAATTTGAGAATACGAGACGGTACCTCGGTAGTGCCCTTGTTAATATTGATTTATGGCCATGGTTGACTTCGATTAATTGTTGTAATTTTCATAAAGTTGAAGAAAATTCTATTTTGATTTCACGAGAT
This sequence comes from Nicotiana tomentosiformis, assembly GCF_000390325.3. Classification (NCBI taxonomy): domain Eukaryota; kingdom Viridiplantae; phylum Streptophyta; class Magnoliopsida; order Solanales; family Solanaceae; genus Nicotiana; species Nicotiana tomentosiformis. Next base: position 104,493,799 of record NC_090816.1, on the reverse strand, counting down.
ATTATTTGCAATTATTTGGTGTCATTAAATGTGACATACTATTTGATTTATTTTCAGTGTCATTTTATTTCACTATATTGTTAAATATTTTACCACTCCATTATTATATTCCAGTAGGGCCTCACCTGACCTCGTCACTACTCTACCGAGGTTAGGCTTGGCACTTACTGGGTACCGCTGTGGTGTACTCATACTATGCTTCTGCACATCTTTTTGTGCAGATCCAGGTATATTTTACCAGCCTAGACGTCAATGAGTTACCTGCGTACGGAGACTTCGAGGTATATTTGCCAGCGTCCGCGGACTTCGGAGTCCCCTTCTATCATTTTTATGTTGCTTTCTTATATTTTATTTAGACCTTGATATATAGAGACATAGAGAATAAATTCTTAGAAGCTTGTGACTTATTTCTATCGGGTTTTGGGAGTTGAAATTGTTTGAATTGTAGTTTATTTATTTCAAATATTTATTATTATTCTGCATTGTTAGGCTTACCTAGTTTTAGAGACTAGGTGCCATCACGACATCCTACAGAGGGAATTTGGGGTCGTGACAAGTTGGCATCAGAGCACTAGGTTCATAGGTGTTATGAGTCACAAGCAGGTTTAGTAGAGTCTTGCGGATCGGTACAGAGACGTCTGTACTTATCTTCGAGAGGCTATGGAACTGTTAGGAAATATTCACTTCTTTGACTCCTTATCGTGCGGCATTGATTTAGCTTGAAACATATATCTTATATTCCTTTGTATCCACTTGTGTATGACATTGCGCACTCAGTATCAGTTGTTTGTCGACGGTTCGTAATGCCGTATATGGACTATGAGGGAGCCAGAGATGCTCAAACATTGCCTCAACGTGTGGTTCCGACTGAAGATGCGGACGTATTGAGAGATCACCTAGTGAATCATGTGGGGGTGCAACGGATATTGGCTTCTGGTTGATTTATACGAGCTATGAAGGTTATTATTGTGGATCATCGGATATTGTGACCTATGACTTCACGCCGTCCACTATCAATGGGTAGATTGCGGGGTCATGTATTATATCAGTTTTGGCCTGAAATGTATATATGTGGTACTGAAAGGTTCCCTAAAATTTACACATATTTAAGACCTGAGATTTTGTAGAGGATAAGGTTGGGACTTACGGTGTGTCCGCCTCCTTAATAATCATATACTTCAATACCAAAGGAGTTATAGAAACAACTCTAAATTTGTAGAAGGTCTACTCAGCGTGGACGTCACTGTTGCGGATTTTGGGGTGCTTCGAAGTAAATGCACTTGTTGACGAGAGTCTGGACTATGTGGTTCATGACAAGAATTATCTGTATGGAGCTCTACTTTTGTGATCGTTGTGTATAAATAGGGGTAAGGGTTACCCCAAAGAAGAGTCGAAGAGTTTGTTAAGAAATTGGTCAGCTCAACAGTGTTGAGTCAGAATAACAAAAGAAGAAATTTGCCTTGGGAGAGATAATTCTCCCCCGGTGTTCGTGGCAAGCCTATGAAGAGGGCAGACCAGCCAACGCAACACCGCCCACTTGGCTCAGTTTTCAGAAATACTTTTGAAAGATTTTGTTTTGTGGACTCTTCGTAATGCATGGCACATAGGTTTTGAACGGTTGCGTCATGTCACCATTGACAATTTCAGAATATGCCATCAAGTTCAATAAGTTAGCCCGTCATACTCCTACTTTGCTTCCTACACCCAGAGGGCGAGTCCATAGACTTATTAAAGAACTCAATTATAATCGTAAAATTTTGTACGACTCGGGAGCTACAAGATAATACTTCATTTATGCTAGTTGTACAAATTGCCAAGATATTAGGATGTGTTCGGGGTAAGGAAAAAGGAAACTGAGGAGACCAAGACATCTCGAGGTTCTAGGGGATTCAGTGGATTCTACTCTACAAGTATAAATCATTATGGTGGGGGCTCAGGCAGTCGTCCAGCCCAGTCTGCACATCGGATTACTCTGGGTGCTCCAATAAGTTCTTTTAATGCACCACCGACATGAGTTCCTACAATGGTTATTCCATTTATCTGGCACAAACTTAATATGAGCAGCCTAACCCGTAAAGGAGTTGTTATGAATACGGTGATACTAGGCACATCATGAGAAAAATTATCAAAAACTTGGGAGAGACTTATATCATCAAAGCACTCAGGCTACATCCCCCATTACAGTTACTACACCACCCACACGACCAGTTGGGGTGAAGGACAGACGGGTAAAAAGCGTCTTAGAGGTGGAGACCCAGCTGTTGATATATTTATTTTACGGTATGGCGAAGGTCGCTACATCAGATGGTGTCGTTACAGGTACGACCTCGATTTAATATAAAGGAATAATTTCCTTAAGTTGATTCGGTTCTCAATATCGAAACGAGTCTTCCTATTGTGCTCCACTTATGAGTGAGCTTCATAATTCTATAATCTACTTATGTGTTTACCCCTGTTTGGAGATTTTATGGAGATAACTACGCCTATCATTTCATGTTGGTCACTAATAAGAGCTGTGAGGCTAAATGTGGCTTTCTGTTACTCATTTGGGTAAATTTTGATGTAAATTCTGAATAATTAATTGCAAATTATGAATTATATGCCCTACCGGTGTGAGGTTCATTATATGTTGTGATTTGGTGTAACCGAAATTATTTAAAAGGAGAAAATAGAAATTTGCAATTGGCACGATGTGCATATTACTTGAAGATTTGGCGACATTATTAGTACGGTGTCCATTGTGAGGTCTACACCGATCACCGAAGTCTATAGGCTCTATTTAAACAGAAGGATCTTAATTTGCGGCAGCGGAGATGGTTGGAGTTGCTTAAGGATTATGATATCACCATTCTCTATCATCCTGGGAAGGCCAATGTGGTGCCCGATGCCTTGAGTCGTAAGGCGGAGAGTTTGGGCAGCTTAGCATATTTACCGGTAGCAGAGAGACCTTTGTCCTTGGATGTTCAAGCCTTGGCCAACCAGTTTGTTAGATTGGATATTTTCGAGCCGAGTCGAGTTTTAGCTTGCGTGGTTTCTCAGTCTTCTCTTTATGATCGTATCAGGGAATGACAGTATGATGACCCCCATCTGCTTGTCCTTAAGGATACAGTTCAGCACAGTGATGCCAAGGAAGTCACTATTGGAGGTGACGATGTATTACGTATGTAGGGAAGGATATGTGTGCCTAATGTTGATGACTTGCGTGAGTTGATTCTCCAGGAGGTCACAGTTCGCGGTACTCCATTCATCCGGGTGCTGCAAAGATGTATCAGGACTTGAGACAACACTATTGGTGGAGACAGATGAAGAAAGACATAGTGGGGTATGTATCTCGATGTCTAAATTGTCAAGAGATGAAATATGGGCATCAACGACAGGGTGGATTACTTCAGAAGTTAGAGATTCCAGAATGGAAATGGGAGCGGATCACTATGGATTTCGTTGTTGGGCTCCCACGGACTCAACGGAAGTTTGATGCAGTTTGGGTGATTGTGGATAGGCTGACCAAATCAGCTCATTTCATTCCTGTGATTACTACTTACTCTTCAGAGCAGCTGGCTCAGGTATATATTTGCGAGATTGTCAGACTTCACGGTGTACCGATATCTATCATCTCTAACCGGGGTACACAGTTTACCTCATGATTTTGGAGGGCAGTACAGTGTGAGTTGGGTACTCGGTAGAGTTGAGTACAACATTTCACCCTCAGACGGACGGGCAGTCCGAACGCACTATTCAGATACTGGAGGATATGCTTCGTGCGTGTGTAATAGATTTTGGGGGTGCTTGGGATCAGTTCTTACCACTTGCGGAGTTTGCTTACAACAACAGTTACCAGTCAAGCATTTAGATGGCTCCGTATGAGGCCTTGTATGGTAGGCGGTGCCGGTCTCCAGTGGGTTGGTTTGAACCAGGCGAGGCTAGACTTTTGGGTACAGACTTGGTTCAGGATGCCCTAGAAAAGGTTAAGTTGATTCAGGATTGACTTCGTACAGCCCAATCTAGATAGAAAAGTTATGCGGATCGGAAGGTTCGTGATGTTGCATTCATGGTTGGTGAGCGGGTATTGCTCCGAGTTTCGCCGATGAAGGGTGTGATGAGGTTCGGGAAGAAGGGCAAGTTGAGCCCTAGGTATATTGGGCCTTTTGAGATTCTTGAGAGAGTTGGAGAGGTGGCTTACAGACTTGCACTACCACCTAGTCTTTCTGCGGTTCATCCGGTATTCCATGTTTCTATGCTTCGGAAATATCACGGCGATCCGTCTCATGTGTTAGACTTTAGTTCGGTTCAGTTGGACAAGGATCTATCTTACGTTGAGGAACCAATGGCTATTTTAGATAGGCAGGTTCGAAAGCTGAGGTCAAAGAACATTGTTTCCGTAAAGGATCAGTGGAGGGGTCATCCGGTCGAGGAGCCGAATTGGGAGGTCGAGCATGATTTACGCAGCTGTTATCCACACTTATTCACCAGCTCAGGTACTTTTTCTAACACCGTTCAAGGACGAACGTTTGTTTTAGAGGTAGAGAATGTGATGACCCAAAATATTATCTTTAAATTTAATGATTAATTATGTGATCTAAGCACTATTTACCATTACTCGAATCATTACCATCTTTAAATTCGGAAAGTTTTCAGGTGAAAAAAATGGATTAAAATGTAAATTAGATGTTTAAAACTCAATTGAGTTGACTTTGGTCAATATTTTGAGCAAACGGACTCGGATCAGTATTTCGACAGCTCCAGTGGGTCCGTATCGTGATTTGGGACTTGGGCGTATGCCAGGAATCAAATTCCGAGGTCCCTAGCCCGAGATATAAAATTTTAATGAAAAATTTAAAGATTAAGTTCAAATAGTGACCGGATGTCGAATTATGTGCAAATGATCCCGGAATAGAGTTTTGATGATTCCAACAGCTCCGTATGGTGATTTTGGACTTAGGAGCGTGATCGGAATTTTATTTGAAAGTCCGTAGTAAAATTAGGCTTGAAGTGGCTAAAATAGAAATTTAAAGTTTGGAAGTTTGACCGGGGAGTTGACTTTTTGATATCGGGCTCGAAATTCAGTTCTGAAAATTTTCACAGCTAGGTTATGTCATTTATGACTTGTGTGCAAAATTTGAAGTCAATCGGACTTGATTTGAGAGGTTTCGACATCGAATGTAGAAGTTGGAAATTCTAAGTTTCATTAAGATTGAATTGGAGCATGATTCGTGATTTTTGCATTGTTTGATGTGATTTGAGGTTTCAAATAGGTTCGTATGATGTTTTAGGATTTGTTGGTGTTTTTGGTTGAGGTCCCGAGGGCCTCGGGTGAGTTTCAGATGGTTAACGAATCAAAAGTGGGACTTAGCTACTGCAAAAGCTGCTGCAATTTTTCTGCTGGAAATGCTGTCAAAATCGGGCTGCTGTCAAAATCGAGCTCCCTGTCAAAATCGAGGTCCCTGACAAAATCGAGGTCCCTAACAAATCGAGGTCCATGACAAATCGAAGTCTCTTACAAAATTGAGGTCCCTAACAAATCGAGGTCCATGACAAATCGAGGTCCCTTACAAAATCGAGGTCCCTAACAAATCGAGGTCCTTGACAAATCGAGGTCCCTTACAAATCGAGGTCCCTGAAAAAATCGAGGTCCCTTACAAATCGAGGTCCATAACAATCGAGGTCCATGACAAATCGAGGTCCCTTACAAATCGAGGTCCCTTACAAATCGAGGTCCATAACAAATCGAGGTCCCTTACAAAATCGAGGTCCCTAACAAATCGAGGTCCCTTACAAATTGAGGCAGCCCATGATCAAGGCAGCCCATGATCGGACTCCCTATGATTGGACTCCCCATGATTAGACTCCATGATCGGACTCCATGATCGGACCCCATGATCGAGGTTACCCTGGACAGATCTGTAAGTTATAAAAATAGGGAGGCTTCGTCCATTTCGCCATTTTTAACAACTTGGAGCTTGAGCAGAAGCGATATTTGATATATTTTCAAGGAAAAATATTGGGGTAAGTGATTCTAACTCGGATTTGGTCAATATACACGAATATATCATTGTTTTCACCATTTAATTAGTGTTTTGAGATTGAAATTTGGAAAATTTTAGAAAATCTCATAGAAACGAAAATTTAAGATTTGGAGGTCGAGTTGTTATCGAATTTTGGTAAAATTAGTATGGGTGGACTCGTAATTAAATGGGTTGTCGGATTTTATAAGTTTCGCCGGATTCCGAGATGTGGGCCCCACGGGCAAATTTTGAGCTAATTTCGGATTTTAATGAAAACGTAATATTTTCTTATGAAATTGATTACTATAATTTTTGTTGACTGTATCGAATTAATTATGACTAGATACAAGTCGATCGGAGTCAGAAATTCGAGAAAAAAGCATAATACTTAGTTAAATTGGAGCAAGTCGAGGTAAGTGACTTGTCTAACCTTGTGTGGGGGAAATTTTTCCTAGAATTAATATGAATGTGATTATTGAAATGTGTTAAAAGTCGTGTACACGAGGTGATGAGTGTGTACACGGGCTAAATATGAAACATTATATTTTTAAATTGTGTAGATCGTTGTTGCGCATTTATTAAATTATTTTATCTTGTTATATTCTTCATCAATGATATGAGATATATACTTCAAATTTGTTCGACCTTTTCCTACTAATTGTTTTACCTGTTTAGTTGAAACTTGGTTTCTTTTATTCTGTGCATTATTTGAAGGTTGATTTTCTTTAAATTAAATATTATTAATATGAAGTATTTGACATTTTTAAACTTGATATTGAAGCAATGTAGTAAAGATTTTGAAATATTATTTTCCTAAATTATTTACTCCTGAATATTTTTTTTATACTCATTGTGAGGGAGCCGTGAGCTCTTTATTATGGAAAAATATTGTTGTTGAATTATTTTGGCAAGTTAAATTATTTGAGCACTTGTGGTACAAATTGTGATATATTGTGATATTGATACGCATGCGGTGGTATAAGGTCTGGGTGTTGAAACACATGCGGTGAGATAAGGGTGGCTTGATACGCGTGGCTAGTAGGGGAACTACTAGAAGTCATGCGGTGTGATAAGGGTGGCTAAAACGCGGGATGCTATTTCGGAAAAAAAATATTTTCTTAAAATAAATTGTGAAGGCTCCCGCGGTGATATAAGGAAATGAGATATTGTGAAATTATTTATAATTTGGGACTACGAGGCGGTACCTCGGTAGTGCCCTTGTTAATATTGATTTATGGCCATAGTTGCCTTCGATTAATTGTTGTGATTTTCATAAAGTTGAAGAAAATTCTGTTTTGATTTCACGAGATATTATTTGCAATTATTTGGTGTCATTAAATGTGACATACTATTTGATTTATTTCGAGTGTCATTTTATTTCACTATATTGTTAAATATTTTACCACTCTATTATTATATTCCAGTAGGGCCTCACCTGACCTCGTCACTACTCTACCGAAGTTAGGCTTGGCACTTACTGGGTACCGCTGTGGTGTACTCATACTACGCTTCTGCACATCTTTTTGTGCAGATTCAGGTATATTTTACCAGCCTAGACGTCAGTGAGTTACCTGCGTATGGAGACTTCGAGGTATATTTGTCAGCGTCCGCAGACTCCGGAGTCCCCTTCTATCATTTTTATATTACTTCCTTATATTTTATTTAGACCTTGATAAATAGAGACATAGAGAATAAATTCGTAGAAACTTGTGACTTATTTCTACCGGGTTTTGGGAGTTGAAATTGTTTGAATTGTAGTTTATTTATTTCAGATATTTATTATTATTCCGCATTGTTAGGCTTACCTAGTTTTAGAGACTAGGTGCCATCACGACATCCTACGGAGGAAATTTGGGGTCGTGACATAAACTGCGTACCCCGATCATAGATGATAGATACCGGTACGCCATGGAGTCTGACAATCTCGCGAATATAGTCATGAGCCAGCTGCTCCGAAGAGTAAGTAGTAACCACAGGAATGAAATGAGCTGACTTGGTCAATCTATCCACAATAACCCAAGCTGCATCGAACTTCCTCTGAGTCCATGGGAGCCCAACAACGAAATTCATAGTGATCCTCTCCCATTTCCATTATGGAATCTCAAACTTCTGAAGCAATCCACCCGGCCACTGATGCTCATATTTCACCTGTTGACAATTTAGACACTGAGCTACATACTCCACTATGTCTTTCTTCATCCGCCTCCACCAATAGTGATGTCTCAAGTCCTAATACATCTTTGCAGCACCCGGATGAATGGAGTACCGTGAACTGTGAGCCTCATGGAGAATCAACTCACGCAAGCTATCTACATTGGGTACACATAGCCTGCCATGCATCCATAATACACCGTCATCTCCAATAGTGACTTCCTTGGCATCACTGTGCTGAACTGTATCCTTAAGAACAAGCAAATGGGGGTCATCATACTGACGCTCCCTGATACGATCATAAAGAGAAGACTGAGAAACCACACAAGCCAAAACTCGACTCGGCTCGGAAATATCCAGTCTAACAAACTGGTTGGCCAAGGCCTGAACATCCAAGGCTAAAGGCCTCTCTGCTACCGGTAAATATGCTAAGCTGCCCAAACTCTCCGCCTTACGACTCAAGGCATCGGCCACTATATTGGCCTTCCCAAGATGATAGAGAATGGTGATATCATAATCCTTAAGCAACTCCAACCATCTCCTCTACTGCAAATTAAGATTCTTCTGTTTAAACAGATGTTGTAGACTCCGGTGATCGGTGTAGACCTCATAATGGACACCGTACAAATAATGCTGCCAAATCTTCAAGGCATGAACAATAGTTGCTAACTCAAGGTCGTGTACAGGATAATTCTTCTCATGCACCTTTAACTGTTTGGACGCGTAGGCAATCACCCGACCGTCTTGCATTAACACTGCGCCGAGACCAATACGCGATGTATCATAATACACAGTATAAGACCCTCAACCTGTAGGTAATACCAATACTGGGGCTGTGGTCAAAGCTGTCTTGAGCTTTTGGAAGATCTCCTCACATTCCTTGGTCCACCTGAACGGAGCACCCTTCTGGGTCAATTTGGTCATAGATGCAGCAATAGAAGAGAAACCTTTTACAAATCGGCGATAATACCCTGCCAAACTAAGGAAACTCCGGATTTTTGTAGCTGAGGACGGTCTGGACCAACTCTGCACTGCTTCAACCTTCTTCGGATCTACCTTGATCCCCTTGCACGAAACTATATGGCCCAAAAATCCCACTGAATCAAGCCAGAATTCACACTTTGAAAATTTTGCATATAACTTCTTTTCTCTCAAAGTCTGAAGCACAGTCCTCGGGTGATGTTCATGATCTTCCCGACTTCGGAAATATACCAGAATGTCGTCAATAAACACAATGACAAAAAAATCAAGATAGGGTTGAATACATTGTTCATCAAATGCATAAATGTTGCTGGGGCATTGGTCAGCCCAAAAGACATCACAAGGAACTCGTAATGACTGTACCGAGTCCTGAAAGCAGTCTTCGGGATATCTGGTTCCCGAATCTTCAACTGATGATAGCCTGAACGCAAGTCAAATTTAAATAATACCCTAGCACCCTTTGAAGCTAATCAAATAGGCCATCAATACGTGGCAATGGACACATGTTCTTCACTGTAACCTTGTTCAGCTGGCTGTAATCAATACACATCCGCATAGAACCATTCTTCTTCTTCACAAATAAGACAGGAGCACCCCAAGGTGATACACTGGGTCGAATGAAACCCTTATCAAGCAACTCATGTAACTGTCCTTTTAATTCTTTCAACTCTACTAGGGCCATACAATATGGTGGAATAAAAATGGGCTGAGTACCCGGTAATAAATCAAAGCCAAAGTCAATATCCCTGTCGGGTGGCATACCGGAAGATCTGCTGGAAATACATAAGAAAAATCCCTTACTATAGGAACTGACTCCACAGTAATAATATTAATACTAACATCTCTCACATATGCCAGATACGCATCACACCCCTTCTCAACCATTCGTTGAGCTTTAAGAAATGAAACAACCTTGTTAGGAACATGATCCGAGGTACCTCTCCACTCTAGCCGCGGTAGACCTGGCACAGCCAACGTCACCGTCTTGGCGTAACAATCAAGAATAACGTGATAGGGCGACAACCAGTCCATGCCCAAAATAATATCAAAATCCACCATACTGAGCAATAATAAATCAGCTTTGGTCTCAAAACCACTAATAACAATTAAACATGACTGATACATGCAGTCCACAATAATAGATTCACCCACGGGTGTAGATACATAAGCAGAAGCACTCAAAGAATCACGTGATACGCCGAAATATGGAGCAAAATAAGATGACACATAAGAATAAGTGGAGCCTGGATCAAATAAGACTGATGCATCTCTATGACATACTGGAATAATACCTATGATAATAGAATCAGATGAAACGACATCTGTCCTAGCAGGAAGGGCATAATATCTGGCATGGCCTCCCCCTCTAGGGCGACCTCTACTTGTCTGACCTCCACCTCTAGCTGGTTGTGCAGGTGGAGTGGCAACTGGTGCAACAATCATGGACTGAGAAGCCTGAGGGGCCTGTGGAATGGGTGGGGCCTGAGAAATTTGTGGAGGTGCACCCCTCCTAAATCTGGTTCAATCTCTCATAATATGACGAGTGTCGCCACACTCAAAACAAGCCCTCGAAGGACATGGCTGCTAGGACTGGCTCGGGCCTGATCGGCTAGATTGCCCGATGTAAGCACCCCGTACAGGAGGTACAGTAGACACTGGCGGTGCATAATATGGAACCTGAGGTTTGGGAGTAGCCGGAATACCACTGGAAGTTAGAAGTGCTGAATGAATAGGACGGCTCACATAACCTCTACCATGACGGGCTGCAACTGGGGCACGAGAATTATTATATGTGCCAGAATTTTGGGGTCTCTTAGCTTCCCTCTCTTCCCTCTCCTAAGTCTGCATACCTTCCAATCTCCTAGCAATTGATACCACATGTTGGTATGTAATGTTCATCTCTAGCTCTCGGGCCATACTGTATCCGATACTAGGGTGGAGACCCTCAATAAATCTGTGAACTCACTCTCGAACAATAGCAACTAAGGCTGGTGCATGCCTAGCCAAATCACTGAATCAAACCGCATATCTACCCTGGTGCATGCCTAGCCAAATTACTGCGCCAGGGTCATAGAACCCTGGCGCAGCTGCTCAAACTCTGCGTGCCATGCATCTCTAAGACTCTGAGGAACATACTCCCTTGAGAACATACCTGAAAATTGAGTCCAAGTGAGTGAAGCTACCTCAGCCGGACTATCCAACTCATATGCCCGCCACTACTGGTAGGCTGCTACTCTAAACTGGAATGCCGTGAAAGAAACCCCACTGGAATCCACAATACCCATAATACGAAGGATGAGGTGACATTCCTCCAGAAAACCCTGAGCATCCTCTAAAGCTAAACTGCTGAAAGTGGGAGGGTGGTACTTCTTATACCTCTCGAGCTTGAGCTGCTCCCCCTCTGAAACTATTGTTCCAATCTCAGGCCGAACTGGGACAACTGGCTGCACTAGTATAACTTCTGGGGCATGGTCAACTTGGGCCCGTCTTTCTGGAGTACGGGCGGCAGGAGTCTGTGCTCCTCCCCCGGTCTAAGATGTGGCAGGAGCAAGTGGAATCAACCCTGCCTGAGCTAGTGTGCCAAACATGCTGAAAAACTGTGCAAGAGTCTCCTTAAGTGCAGGAGTAGTAACAGGCGTCTTAGGTGCCTACTCTCCAACTGGAGCTACTGGTGCAGCAGCTCGTGCAGGTGCTCTGGCTGCACCACGTGGTCTTCCTCGGCCTCTGCGCCGACCCCGGCCTCTTGCGGCTCCAACATGGGGCATGAGTGTCTGATCATCGGATCCAGTTGTGCGTGTTCTCACCATCTGTGAGAGAATAGAAATATAATGGTTTAAAATTTTGAAGTCAATAAATATGCACGATAAGAAATCAAAGAAGTGAATATTTTTCTAACAGTTCCATAGCCTCCCAAAGATAAGTACAGACTTTTCCGTACCGATCCGCAAGACTCTACTAAACTTGCTTGTGACTCATAATACCTATGAACCTAGAGCTCTGATACCAACTTGTCACGATCCCAAATTTCCTTTGTAGGATGTCGTGATGGCACCTAGTCTCTAAGACTATGTAAGCCTATCAATGCAGAATAAAAATTTAATCTGAAATAAATAAACAACAATTCAAATAATTTCAACTCCCACAACCCGGTAGAAATAAGTCACAAACTTCTAAGAATTTATCCTCAATGTCTCTATATAACAGAGTCTAAGAAAATAAGGAAGCAACATAACAAGAATAGAAGGGGACTCCGGAGTCTGCGGACGCTGGCAGATATACTTCGAAGTCTCCGTGCACAGGTACTCACTGATGTCTGGGCTGGTAAGAAGTACCTAGATCTGCACAAAAAGATGTGCAGAAGAGTAGAATGAGTACACTACAGTTGTACCCAGTAAGTGCCAAGCCTAACCTCGGTAGAGTAGAGACGAGGTCAGGTCAGGCCCTACTGAAAAATTATAATTGCATGAAAAAATATTTAACAATATAATAAAATAAAATGACAATGAAAATGAATCAAGTAGCATGTCACCATTTAATTACATAAAATAATGGCAAATAATATCTCGTGGAATCAAAACAGACTTCCTTTCAACTTTATGAAAATCACAACAAATAATCAAAGGCAACTATGGCCATAAATCAATATCAACAAGGGCACTCACGAAGTAATGCCTCGTAGTCCCAAATCATAAATAAATTCACAATATCTCATTTCTTTATCTCACAGCGGGAGCCTTTACAATTTATTTTAAAGAAAATATCCTTTTCCCGAAGTAGCATCCCGCGTTTTAGCCATCCTTATCACACCGCATGACTTCTAGTAGTTCTCCCTACTAGCCACGCATATCAAGCCACCCTTATCTCACCGCATGCATATCAATATCACAATATATCACAATTTGCACCTCCAGTATCAAACAATTTAAATTGCCAAAATAATTCAACAACAATATTTTCTACAATAAAGAGATCACGGCTCATGCCAAAATAAATCATCAATAATATTTTTTCACAATAAAGAGCTCACGGCTCCATCACAATGAGTACAAAAATCTTACAAAAATATTCAGGAATAAATAATTCAGCAAAATAATATTTTAAAATCTTTAATACATTGCTTCAATATCAAATTTAAAATATCAAATACTTCATATTAATAATATTTATTTTAAAGAAAATCAACCTTCAAATAATGCATAGAATAAAAGAAACCAAGTTCCAACTAAACAGGCAAAACAGTTAGCAGGAAAAAAGCCAAACAAATTTAAAGTATATAAATCAAATCAATAATGGAGAATATAATAAGATTTAATAATTTAATTAATATGCAATAATGATCTACATAATTTAAAAACATAATCCTTCACATAACTCGTGTACACACTCGTCACCTCGTGTACACGACTTTCATCACATTATAATTAATATCAATCCTATGGAAAAAAAATTTCACACAAGGTTAGACAAGTCACTTACCTCGACTTGCTCCGATTTAATCAAGTAGTATATTTTTTTCTCGATTTTCCGATTCTGGTCGACTCGTATCTAGTCATAATTAATTCGATACAGTCAATAAAAATTATAGAATCAATTCTATAAGAAAATACTATATTTTTGAATAAAATCCGAAATCAACTCAAAAATGGTCTCGGAATCCGGCGAAAGTTACGAAATATGAACGCTCATTCAACCATGAGTCTACCCATACTAATTTTACCAAAATCCGACCTCAGCTTGACCTCCAAATCTCAATTTCTCATTTTGAAGTCCCTAGGCCTAAATCATCTAATTTCACCTCAAAAATATATAATCTATTCGAAATATAAAATGATAATCCAATATTATGGAGCACGAAGGCTCACAAGGGACTTACCTCAAAATTTCCCGTGAGTTCTCGCTCAAAAAAAATCGCCTTACCCGCTTTTGAAAATGTCAAAATGACAAAATCTCGGACTCCTCTGTTTTTAAAATTCTGTCCAAGAGTCTCGCACCTGCGGAACATGGTCCGCTTCTACGCAACCGCACGTGCGACCATGCCTTTCGCTTCTGCGCGTCCTTCGATTGTAGAAGCGGCTTCGCTTCTGCGGAGCTCTTTCCGCTTCTGCGGCTCCAACTGGGCAGCCCTTTGTCCGCTTCTGCTAGCCACAACTCGCTTGTGCGAGTCCGCACCTGCGGTCAGTCCCTCCGCAGGTGCGAAGACACCACAAACTGTAAATTTCAGAATTTGCCTAAGTTCAAAAATTGATCCGATTTCGATCCGGATCGCACTCGGGATACTCGGGACCCCATTCAAAAATATCAACAATTTCTAAAACATCATACGACCTTAGTCGAAACTTTAAATCATATCAAACAATGCTAAAATCATAAATCACACCCCAATTCAAGCTTAATGAAACTTAAGAATTTCCAACTTCTACATTCGATGTCGAAACCTATCAAATCAAGTCCGATTGACCTCAAATTTTGCACACAAGTCATAAATAACATAACGGAACTATAAAAATTTTCAGAATTTGATTCCGACCCCGATATCAAAAATTCAACTCCCTGGTCAAACTTCCAAACTTAAATTCATATTTTAGCCATTTCAAGCCTAATTTCACTACGACTTTCAAATAAAATTCAGATCACGCTCCTAACTCCAAAATATCATACATAGTTGTTGGAATCATCAAAATTCTATTCTGGGGTCATTTGCACATAATTCGATCTCCGGTCACTATTTGAACTTAAACTTTAAAATTTTTTATCAAAATTCCATATCTCGGGCTAGGGACCTCAGAATTCGATTCCGGGCATACGTCCAAGTTTCAAATCACGATACGGACCTACCGGAACTATCAAAATACTGATCTGAGTCCGTTTGCTCAAAAGGTTGACCAAAGTCAACTCGGTTGAGTTTTAAAGCTCTATTTCACATTCTAATCTATTTTTCACATAAAAACTTTCAAAAAATTTTTACGGACTACGCACGCAAGTCGAGTAATGATAAATAGTACTTTTTGAGGTCTTAGAATACAGAATTAATTATTAACTTTAAATATGACATTTTGGGTCATCATAAATCACCAGGGTTCAAATTCAAAATTTAACAAGCATTCAACCAATATGTGATTGAGGCTGAAGAAAAAAGTATTTGAAGTTGAAATTTGGAAAGAAAAAATGTGTTTCCAAGTTAAGTTATGTTTGGACATGAACTTAACATAAAACAATTTATCGAAAATTTGCGCCAAAAATTGCATTTATTTCGCTTAAACAAAAAATTCAATATTTCACTAACATTAACTTAAATTGCGATTAGATTTCTTAGTCATACTCAAACCTATAGAATATAAAAGATAAATTATTATTATTAAGATTATTTTACACACTTGATCCTTTTTTATCTATTATTTAAAAAAATAACATCATTTATTGTTTATTTCATAAAGAGTACTGTTTTTTTCATTATTAGCATATTACAAAAATTAAGCCCAACATTCATTTTCTTCGCTCCATTTTTAAAAATCTGATGCATATGTGAATGCCTCATAAATTCAAGATGTATTGATTTATATGTCTTTTATACTTTGTATATCAAGTATCACTTTAATTCAAAATATATTTTTATGTATACAATTTTTGTATATTTATTTGTGAAGTGCCATCTTATTTTAAGATGTATTTTTAATGTATATTTAAAATATATTTTATATGTCAAGTGCCATTTTAATTCAGGATGTATTTTTTATATATATATTTTTTGTATATTTATATGCCATCTTAATTAAATTTAAGATATATTTGTATGTATATTTCACATGTCTAAGTGCCATCTTAATTGAAGATGTATTTTTTATGTATATTTTTTTATGTATTTTATATGTGTTAATTCAATATTTTTTTTACATATACGTTTTGTATATATTAACATATATTATTATCGAAGTAAGATCTTCATGTTAAGAAAGGAAGAAAGAAGGAAGAGAAAAACTTAAGAAAGATAATTAAAAAGAAAACGAATGGAACAAATTTAGAAAATATATTGGTTTCGGCAGAAAATAAAATTAAGAAGATGAAGAAAAAGAAGGAAAGCTAATAGATAAAGAGAAAAAAATGCATGATTTTTGTACAAAGAATTATTGACTTTACATTCAAATTGCTTATGTTTAGAGATTAATAATTAATATTCCTATTTTAATGGAACTGTGTGCTACAAATATAAATATTTTCCTGCCACGACTGTAATATTAAATTTCATACTACGAATTTGTTATATTTTTTTTAAATTGTGAAAGTTATGTAAAGTTCTCAATTATTAATTCACTTAAATTGTGTTAGTTTACTTGAACTTGGGCCCCTTTTGTGTCAAGTCAATGTAGATTTGATATCGTATAAGAATACGTTCTATGATCAACTATTCCTACCGGTCAAAGATATTAGAATTGTTTGCATCGTTTAAATTAAAAAAAGATTTGACAAATAGAATATTACTTTGTCCTAAATATTAGAAAAAGTAGCATGGAAGAAATTAGAATCATGTTATATAATTCAATTAAGAAATAATTTATATAAGGTAAAATATTATAAATGAAATTTAAAGTTCTAAATATTAAACTTTTTACGTAGTACAACTAAGAAAAAATTAACAAAGAGTAATTTTGTTTATTTTAAAATCTTATATATTAGAAAAATAATTAAATGACTATTTTGTCCACTGTGAATTTTATTTTTAAAGGGTAAAAAGACGAACGATATTTCGCTTAGGGCATTCGTGCTTTTAATATAATATAGATAGATAGATTATCAGGTCAGCAAAAAATAACTTCAGGAAACTAATTGAGGCAACTATTCATAAAATGTGAGATTAATTACCTGAAATAAAGCATGTTACCTGCTGAAATGAATTCAAATACAGTGACAGTTTTAATTAGTTAAACCAATAAAAAATCTTACTCCAACAAAATGCAAAAGGCCAAGCCATTAACAGTAGAACATTACAAGTTTGGACTCAAAACCTTGCTTAACTAATATGTCATTTTCAACATGAGATAGTTCACCTCATGGACCACAGTGGATCATTTACGAGTTTTTGTGGGCCTAAAATTGGCCCGAAGTTTTTTATGACTGAGATTTTACACATCCGTACATTCCATGTGGATGAAGTACTAGAAATGTGTCTAGGGTTTTACTTGGATCCACACAAGACTCATTGTTATGTCACTGTTACAATTTGCTTGAAAACAACTGAAGTGTATCCCAGATTTGAGACATGGCTTTAACAACATTAGAACAATGACGTTGAGAAACTACGTTACAGATTCATTCTGTTACCAATCTGACTCAGAGGCGGATGCAAATTTTAAGTTCTATGGATCCATTAAAGTTTTAAACTTATGGGTTAAAACCTAGTATTTGTTATAATTTCAGTGAATTTTTACGCATAAATTTATGTTTTGCGTCGAAAATAATAGATTCAATTGAACCCGGTATTACAACTCTACATCCTCCTCTAATCTGACTGCTCTAAACATTCATGGCATCCAAGTACTGTAGTGCTAAAAATAGGTGAAATATTTTTCTAGTTGTTGGATCAACACAATCTCATTATACCAATACTTAGGAAGTTTATTCTAAGTTAATCAACAACATACAAGAACAAATTAAAACACTTGAGAAAATTGAGGATTAGTGTTATAGGCAAATTATAGAAGAGATATAACAGTGGCATCTTAGACATTTGTATAGTTAAAACTAGGGGCACGTTAGTCATTCCATCAAAGTCGTTAGGAAGCTGGTAAGGTAGTTAGGAAGTTAGTTACAATTAGAGGAGTTAAATACTATGTAACAGATTGAGAGAAGGCATCACTTTTTTGTAAGATTCATTCTCTATCAATAATTTCAATCTCTATATTCTCTCAACTCTAACTCTCAAGCATTAGTGCACATTTGTTTAGGAATTGTTCTCCATCTTCGATTCCTTAGGACTGTACTATTAGAGTTCTTCATTGAACTCACTTCATTGGTATCAGAGCGAGGCGAATTCCGACCATAAACATGCCAGAAGCAAGCACCAGAAATGGAGAAATGAGGCGTGAGATGGATGAACTGCGCGAAACAAATGTGCATGCAAGGGGACGCGTTAGGGGAAATCAGACAAATGTTAGTAGCTATATCGACCAACAATAGAGTTCCGACGACTCAAACAACCCATGAGACAACGAAAAATGGGGAAAATCATCCACAAGGTAATAACCCTAATCACAATGGTAGATATCAGCGATTTGACTTTCCTAGATTTAATGGGGGGGGGGTATTAATGGTTAGTTATACAAGGTGGAACAATTCTTTGATTATAAGTTCATTGCTAAAGAAAATAAAGTCCAAACATCTTCCATTAATATGGAAGGTAAGGCCTTACAGTGGCACAAGATGTATATGAAACCAAGGATAGGAAGATTAGGTGAGGTTGTGTACCTTCGATTTGGGGACATGGAACATGCAGATCCTATGGCAGAGTTGGTAGTGTCACGACCCAAAATCCTAACCTGTCGTGATGATGCCTATCTCAATACTAGGCAAGCCGACACCATCAATAACCCACGATTTCCTTTAAGTTTGAAAAATATAATGTATAATCACAATCCAAAAATCTCGCAAATACCGATACAAACACTCCCAAAACCTGATGTCACTGAGTACATGAGCATCTATACATTACAAGTCTGAAAAATATGGTCTATAATAGTCTTAGACCAAATACAGTAAATAAGGAGATATGGAAGGAGAGACAGGGTCTGCAAAACACGACAGCTACCTCGGAGTCTCCAAAAAATTAACTGTGCAAAAGAATCAACACCTGCGGTGTCCGGGATCACCTAGATATGCATACGAAGTGCAGGGTATAGTATGAGTACAACCAACTCAGTAAGTAATATTAATAAATAAAGAACTGAAAGTAGTAACGAGCTTCACAACTAAGTCCAAATACAGTAATTTCTAATATGAAAAGGCAGGCATGCTTTCAAGTTCAACATTTAAAACTCCACGGTGACTTCATATCAAATATGACTAAAACATAAAATAATGTCTTTCAGAGTTTTTCCAAAACAGAGATAATGACAGCTGAAATGCAGTAATAATGGAGTCAATGCATCCTCTCATAGTAACAGTCACTCAGTCCTCCCATTCACTCCAACCTCACAGTCACTCTTTCCTCACAGTCACTCATTCCTCATAATCACTCAGCACTCGGCACTCGGCACTCGCACTCAGTAGGTACCTACACTCACTGGGGGTGTGTACAGACTCCGGAGGGGCTCCTTCATCCCAAGCGCTATATCAAGCCAATCATGGCATATAACAATGAAATATATTGCGACGTGTAGCCCAATCGCATAAATATCCTCACAATTAGGCCCTCGACCTCACTCAGTCATCAACCTCTCTAGTCTCTCGGGCTCAAGATGTGATGAAAATCAGCCCAAAAATGATAATATGATGCATCAATAAATAGCAACAGAGACTGAGATATGATATGAAATGAATGAACATGACTGAGTGTGAAATTACAACTTGAACATATAATTCAACCACAAAAATGACCCCAGTGAGTACCAATAATAATAATATATGCCTAAGCATGATTTTTAATACGAGACTCAACTCAATTTTCTCTAACACGTAGAGGATGTACTGATATCAACAGATTATTCAACTGCATAGTTTCATGGAATTTGACCAAGTCACAATTTCTACGGTGCACACCCACACGCCCGTCACCTAGCATGTGCGACACCTCAAAACCAATCACATAACACATAATCCGGAGTTTCATACCCTCATGAAGATTTCTACCATTTTCAACTCAATCTTTACCCATTTGAACTCAACAATCTTTCCACAAACCTTATTGTTATGTGTATGTATAAATAATACTCTAACACACAAGAATCATACTCTTAATCCCCCATCTTTTACTCCAAACTCGAAATTAAAGAATTGGGAAAAGAAATTCTTACCTCTTAGATGAATATCTTGTGGGTTTTTCGTGTCAATCTCCCAAGATTTGAGCAAAACTTGATGAATAATTAGCCTAGGATTTACTCTCTCTCTAAAACACTCTCACTTCTCTCTAAAACATCATATTTTGGCTCAAAAATGGCCCTTTACGTGTATTTAATGAAGTAGGGTCGAGTTATAAAAACCCAAAAATGAAGCTCCCGGACAGAATATGCGGTCCGCATATCGGCCGCACAATTGGCCTCCAGAATTGAAAAAAATCTGCCTGGGTCTACGGTCACTATGTAGCCCACAAACCTGTTCTACGGTTACATAATGAACCGCAGAACAGTTCTACGGTCACATAATGAACCGCAGAACAGTTCTGCGGTCGCATAGTCGACCGCAGAATGGCATCTAAAACGGCCCCTTACCTTCCTCACTCTACGGCCATTATACGGTCCGCAGAGTGATTCTGCGGTCGCATAATGGACCGCAGAAATGCATTTCTCTGCCAAAAATTTTCCTTTACACATCGGCGCATTGTTCAACCCAAAAAGTCTGAGCCAACCTTTGTACTAATTAATCTACCTCGGCACCACAAAATCTTAATTTTCTTAGCAAAAATTCTCTAGGGTAGTTACACATAAGTCAACATCCGGTTAACCTTTTCAACTTAAGTTCTAAACCTTGGAACTAAGTGTTCCAAATTATTCCAAAACCTTACCGAACCCGAACTAATTACCCCGACAAGTCACATAACAACTGTAAAGCATAAATTGAGCAGTAAATGAGGGAACGAGGTTGTAATACTTAAAACGACCGGTGGGATCGTTACAGTAGCTTTCAAACAAAGTGGGGGTGTTCAAGAGTTTTTGGATAAGTTTGATAAATTATTGAATCAAGTGGAGTTAACAGAGGAACACTCTATAAGCATGTTCTTGGCTAATATGAAACCAAAAATTGAAGTTCAGGTAAGGATGTTGGGTCCTCGAACCTTGATGAAGGCTTATAGCCATGGTCCCGCTAGTAGAACAATCCTTGAAGTTACAACATGGTCATACTCAGGCATTGGTAAGGAGTTCAAGAGCATTACTTCCTACTCCTAATGGTTCTTGGAATGCAAATTATCAAGGGTCTAGTTCCTATCAAGGCGAAGGGAGTATAAAAAATTCTAGGAGTGGGAGGAGCACCAGGTTTGATAACAAGTATGTTATCCCTGGGTCTAGGAGATTACCCCCTGCAGAAATGAATGAAAAAAGGGCAAAGGGCTTGTGATGTTGGTGTAATGAAAAGTATACTCCTAATCATAAATGTAATAGGAGGAAACAGTTGTTCATTAGAACTAGATGAGGAAGAAGGGGTATAAGAAGAGGAGTGGGAAGATGGAGGAATGGATCTTGAGAATTCTGTAGAATCAGCCTTGCAACGTATCACGACCCAAAATCCACTATAAGCCATGATGGCTCCTAATGCCACCATCAGGAAAGTCAGCGGTGATTTACCAAGTTAGTTACTTATTTCATTATCTTTAAAATCATAAATCTCATTAAATAAATAGAGTGAAATCTGATACTCGTAGAACACCTGTGATGTTTACTTACCAATTTCCATATAAAGTATAAATTACAAGATAAAATGATAATAATTACGTGACTACAATAATGAGCATCCACTAGGAACTCTCAAAACCCGGTGTCACAAGTGCATAAGCATCTACTAAGAAATAAAATAAAATACAACATCTGTCTGGAATACAAAGTTAGACAGAAGAATGCAAGTAACTCTGAAGGAGACTCTGTATGATGCAGATCGTAACCTGGAATGCAGCTCACCATAAAGTCCCTGCAATGGTCGCGCCACTATGACCAAAAGACCACCAGAAGTATATATATACTTGCACAATAAGTGCAGAAGTGTAGCATGAGTACGTAAATCAACGTGTACCTAGTAAGTATCTAGCCTAACCCCAGAGAAGTAGTGACGAGGGGTCGACATCGACACTTACTAGTGGTCCAACATATCAAGTGCAATAGAAAGTAAACAAGTATGAGGCATGATAAAAGTAAATAAATAGTGTAAACATATATAGGTACGTGGTACAATCCTCCTCTGAACAGTAAATACAAGCTCTCAGTTATCGGTCACCCCCTCAACCGAAGTATATATGTAAAATGGTCCCCACTAGATAGATCGTCACAACTCAAATCAGGAAAGCTCATGGATATTATGGCTTCTTGCCAAATATTATGCATGACATTGCCGAGGCGAACGACCCAATCCCATAAGAGTATTTCATAAAGCTGTTGAGGCGAACGACCCGATCCCATTAGAGTATTTAAAGAAATGTTGAGGCGAACGGCCCGATCCCATAATAATGTGTACATTGTCGAGGGTCAAACAACATGAACCATAGATATATCTATTATACTGCCGAGGTGAACGTCCCGCTCCCATAAGAGTAGTGTTGTTATACTGCCGAGGCGAACGACTCGATCCCATAAGAATATGATACTTTAACGGGTCCTTGACCCCACTCACGAATATACGTGTAAGTTATGAAATTTAAAGAAGTATTTCGGTGAAAACGCACAACGCGAGAGAAATTTGTAAAAGACGCACAATTATTCTGCGGCTAATCAAGTAGCTCGTCAAATCTCTACAATAGCGAGTCTATCACTCTACGCAAGCCTAGTCTCAGTTCGCAACGCGGAATAAAGGAATTATACATGCAAGGATAACTCAAATGGTACAATTAAAGCACGGCGTGAACCTAAGTCTACCCGGATATAATCAGGAATTCTAGCATACACACGGACACCCATCACCTCATACATATGCAGCTCGCAAAAAATGTAGCATACAACAAGAACAACACCTACGGGGTAAATTCCCCCTCATAGGGTTAGATAAGAGACTTACCTCGCTCCGAAGTTCTATAACCGGCTCCAACACCTCTCTAGCTCCTAAAACCAATGCCCATCAGTCCGAAACTAGTCAAATAATGTGCAAACCAATAAAAATGTACTCCAATACTCATACTTAATCAGTTTATAACAATCCACAACTCCGCTCGAAAAGTCAATAAAGTCAACCCTCAGGCCCACGTACCCAGATTTCGAAACTTAGATAAACTTTACCCATAACATTACGAACTCAAATATATGATTTATTCCTAATTCCATTTCCAAAATCGTGGTCAAAATCCAAAATTATAATTCTAGGTTTTTCTCTTAAAATCTCATAATTTTCACAAATTTTCATATTTAAATCCATATATAATCCATGTATTTGACTAACATTATGTGGAAATTACTTACCTTGCCGTAGATGACAAAACACTCCCCTTGAAGCTCTCCAAATATCGCCCCAACCAAGTGAAAATGAAAGAAAATGGGCCAAATTCGGCTTTAAAACAAATCTGCCCAGGCCTGACCTTCATCGCGTTTGCGACCTCTTGATCGCGTTCGCGATGCCCAGTTGGCCCTGCCCTTCGCGTTCATGACCTCTTGAATGTGTTTGCGATGCCCAGCTAACCCTGCCCTTCGCGTTCGCATTCCACGCCTCACGTTTATGAAGGCCTTCTACCAAACAGCCATCCCAACCTTCTTCGCGTCCGCGGAGAAGCCTACGCGTTCGCGAAGTAAGGCCAGGTCCTTCTCCACGTTCACATGAGCCTCTTTGCATTCGCGAAGAGCAAAACCAGGGGCCCTTCATCAGCCTTATTCGCTATCGCGGGACTGCCTTCTCGATCGCGAAGCACACCTACACACCAGCACACCAGCAATACCAAAACAACCAAACTTGGTCTGAAACCACCCCGAATCATGCTCGAGGCCCCCGGGACCCCATCCAATCATACCAACAAGTCGTAATACTTGACACGAACCTGTTCGAATCCTCAAATCACACCAAACAACATCCAAACTACGAATCGGTGACCAAAATCCTTCTTTTAAATTTCAACATTCCAACTTCGACGAACGCGTCTGATTCATACTTAAATATTTCGGAATAACGCCAAACGTTACGCACAAGTCACAAATCACGATACGAACTTATTCAAAGGCCCAAAACCCCAAACGTACATTGATAACACCAAATTCCACTTTAAATCAAACTTAAGAGATTCTCAAACTTTTGAAATGCCAACTTTCCATAATAAGCGCTGAAATGCTCCTGGACCACCCGATACTCAACCCGATCATATGCCCAATTACGAAATTATCATACGAACCTATTGGAACCTTTAAATCTGAATTTCGAGGTCATTTACTCAAAAGTCAAAACTTGGTCATCTCTCCCAACCTAAAGCTCCCGAATTGAGAATTTTCCTTTCGAAACGGTTCTGATCTTCCCGAAATTCAATTCCGACCATGCGTACAAGTCATAAAACATGAAGTGAAACTACTCAAAGTATTAAACCGACAGATGATGTGCTAGAGCGTAAAATGACTGGTCGGGATGTTACACAACCTCAGGTGTTAGTACATGCACTTGATGGTACAAGTGATTATAGAACTTTGAGAGTAAAGGGAGCAGTGAAAGAGAAAATGGTGCATGTTCTAATCGACTTTGGTTCTACCCATAATTTCATGGACCTGGAAGTTGCTAAGGGATTGGGATGCTAGCTACATTCTATTCCTTCATTTGTAGTAGTTGTAGCAGATGGAAGCAAAGTGCATAACTCTGTCATGACTTGTGGAGTTACATAAAATATGCAGGGTGTGGTATTTAAAGTTGATATGTTGGTGATTCCACTAGGAGGTACTGATGTATTTCTTGGGGATATAGTGGTTGATCACATTAGGAGACATAAGGTGGAACTTCAAACAGCTTAAAATAGAGTTCCAAATAGGTGAAATGAAGGTATCATTGAGGGGCAACCAACCTGGATCCTTCAAACTATTGGCAGATGTCAAAATAAAGAAAGTAATAAGCAAAACCAGTCAAATTAACTTGATGACAGTGGCTTTCATTCAACCAATGGAGGGGTCAAGTTTAACCTTGAACCATCTGAGCAGTCAGACCTCACAAAAGACTCATCTTCCTGGAGATTTGCAAAAGATTCTAGACCAATATGGATTGCTTTTTGAAGTACTACCAATATTCCACCCTATAGGAGTCATGATCACAAAATCATATTGAAGGAGGGCACCTCACCTATCGATGTAAGGACATACAGATACACTGCTAGTCAAGAAGATGGGATTGAAAAGATGATTGGAGAAATGTTGGAATATAGGGTTATCCGACCAAGTGTAAGTCTATTCTCTTCTACTATTATTATGGTTAAGAAAAAGGATGGTTCTTGGAGACTTCATATTGACTGTAGGAAACTAAATTATTGCACTATAAAGGATAAATTTCCTATACTTGTGATAGAGGAGTTATTGGATGAGTTAGGGGGGTCAAAATATTTTTCAAAATTGGATTTGAGATCAGGTTATCATCACATTAGAATGGCTGAAAATGATATTGAGAAGACAACTTTTAGGTCTCACAATAGTCATTACAAATTTGTAGTGATGTTATTTGGACTAACAAATACCCTATCCACCTTCCAAAGTTTGATGAATACTATATTTCAGCTTTATTTGAGGAAGTTTATACTAGTTTATTTTATGATATTCTCATTTACAGTCCCTTTTGGCCGGGACATTTAGTGCACTTACAACAGGATTTTGAACTATTACAGAAATGCAACTTATTTGTTAAAAGAATTAAGAGTTTATTTGGAAAGAAAGGTGGTTAATTACTTAGGTTATATCATTACTCAATCAGGGGTGACTGCAGATCCTGACAAGGTGAAAACAATATTAGATTGGCCTATTCCAAAATCATTAAAAGAACTGAGAGGGTTCTTGGGTCTAACAGGATTCAAGAGGAGATTTGTGAAGGGATATGGGATCATTGTTAGACCTCTGACTGAGTTGCTGAAAAAGGACAAGTTTGCATGGTCTGAGGCAGCAACCAAAGCATATAATTTTTTGAAACAAGCCATGAATTCCACACATTTCCAAGCTTTACCAAACTTTTCCTTAGAATTTATCATTGAAGATGATGCATCTAGAACGGGCATTGGAGTTGTGTTGATGCAAGCTGACCATCCACTAGCTTACATGAGTAAGGCTTTGAGTGCTAAACATCAACAACTATCAGTATATGAGAAGGATATGATGGATTGTGGCTGCAATAGATAAGTGGAGACCCTATTAGATAAGGAGACATTTCACTATCAAAATCAACCATCTTAGAATTAAATATCTACTTGAGCAGAGGATCTCTACACCTAGTCAACAGAAGTGGTTAGCCAAATTAATGATGTATGATTACTCCATTGTTTACAAGAAAGGGAAGAAAAACTTGGTGGTTGATGCATTGTCTAGGTTCCCTACAACTGCTATTCAGTTGCATACTATTTCCACTGCCACTTCCACCTTTCTTTTGAAAGTACATAAGTCTTACAGTGGAGATCCTCAAATTCAAAAAATGTTGACTCAATTACAAACAAATCCTCTTTCAAATCCTACATACATGCTGCTAGATGGAGTTTT
The DNA here is from genome assembly GCF_000390325.3 of Nicotiana tomentosiformis. NCBI lineage: Eukaryota > Viridiplantae > Streptophyta > Magnoliopsida > Solanales > Solanaceae > Nicotiana > Nicotiana tomentosiformis. The sequence goes on along the minus strand of NC_090816.1, from coordinate 104,467,125 downwards.
ATATAGGAATGGTAAAATAGTGGTAGGCACAGACCCTTCTCTGAGACAAGAGATCTTATAATTTCTACATAGCTCTAATGTGGGAGGCCATTATGGCATGGCTACTACCTTGTTTAGAGTCACCCAATTGTATTACTAGAGCAAAATGAAACAGGATGTTCAGAAATTTGTAAAAAGCTATGAGATATATCATAAGTGTAAAGAAGAAAATATCAGACCCCCTGGGTTGCTGTAGCCTCTCCCCATTCATGATAAAGTATGGCAAGACATCAGTTTGGATTTCATTGAAGGCCTTCCCAAATCTCACAACAAGTCTGTGATCCAGGTAGTTGTCGATTGATTGAGCAAGTATGCTCACTTCATTGGACTGGTGCATCCCTACACTTCCTCCACAGTGGCTCAGGTTTTCTTGGATAATATTTAAAAACTTCATGGTCTACCACCAACAATTGTGAGTGATGGGGATGTTATCTTCCTTAGAAAATTTTGGCAAGTTTTGTTTGATGTTCAAAGAGTTCAATTACACCACTCTATTGCCTACTACCCTCAATCTGATGGGCAAACAAAGATTGTCAATAAGTGTCTTGAAGGCTACTTGAGATACATGTGTAATGATAGGCCCAGAGAGTGGGCAACTTGGCTTCCACTTGTTGAGTGGTGGTATAATACCAATTACCACACTGCTATCAAGATGAGCCCATTTGAGGTGATATATGGCCAAAAACCACCATTGCATTTACCCTACATAACTCACAACTTCATGGTAGAATAGGTGGACAAGAGTTTTCAGGCAAGAGAGGCAACTGTAAGGCTACTAAAACATCATCTCCAGTTGGCTCAATATCGAATGAAAGCACAAGCTGACAAGAAAAGGTCGCTCAAAAGCTTTGAATAAGGAAACATGGTCTTTGTAAAGTTGCAACCTTATAGACAGATGTGTGAAGGGGCATTCCTATCACAAACTGAACCCCAAGTACTTTTGGACCTTTCAGAATCATGAAAAAGGTTGGATGGGTTTCATACCAGATGGATCTCCCTCCTAATGCCAAAATTCATCACACCTTCCATATTTTCCAATTGAAGAAGCATGTGGTCACTACTCTTGTTGTCTCAGATTTTTCAATCACTTTATCCACTAATGGCCACATTGTGCTAGAACCTGAAGTTGTCCTGGAGGAAAGGGTCATTTCTAAACATGAAAAACTGGTCACTCAGGACCATGTGAAGTGGTTCAACTGCTCCACAAAAGATAGTACTTGGCTAGGCCTTCATGTGCTTCACCAGTAGTTTCCTCAGTTTAATCCTTGAGGTTAAGGACTCTTCAGCGGGGGAAAACTTATTATAGGCAAATTATAGAAGAATTATAACAGTGGCATCTTAGACATGTGTATAGTTAAAACTAGGAGCATTTTAATCATTCCATCAAAGTCGTTAGGAAGCTGGTAAGGTAGTTAGGAAGTTAGTTGCAATTAGAGAAGTTAAATATTGTGTAACAGATTGAGAAGAGACATCGCAGTTTTGTAAGAATCATTCTCTATTAATAATTCCAATCTCTATATTCTCTCAACTCTAATTCTCAAGCATTAGTGCATATATGTTCAGGAATTGTCCTCCATCTTCGATTCCTTAGGACTGCACTGTTAGAGTTCTTCATTAAGCTCACTTCAATTAGGATGGTAGGTTAGTCAGTAGTTGAATGTATTTCTTTTTCAAACCTATACTTCTTCGTCATAATTGTTGTGGTTTTGTTTTTATTGAGACGACACTACTAAAAATCCGCTTGAAATCGTCCGAAACAACCGACCAAAATCGATCGGTAATGGCCAATATCTATCCAAAATGCGACCATTTATGTGTGGTCGATATTTTTAAGGTCGGTAGAGTATACCGACCAAAGTCGATCGAAAATTACCGAACAACTTCGACCAGTCTGCTCTACATGACCATCTGACAATTTAATTGACTTACCAATCAATATTGGTCAAAATATTATTTTAATAATTTAATTTTACCGACCAACATTGGTCGGTGTTCAAAATTTAATAAGTTTGGTTACCGACCAACTTTAGTTGGTAATGAAAAATAAAGTAATCATATAATATTTTATATACCGACCAACGTTGGTCGGTATTAAATTTATTTTAATAAATAATTAAAATTTTATAATACCGGCCAACGTTGGTCGATAATTTGGACATGGCAGCCAACTTACCAACCAAAGTTGGGCTGTAATGTTAAATTTCTGAGAATTCAATGTGCATTAACCGACCAACATTGGTCGATATTTTGCAATTTAAATTCTTTTTTTTAGTTATCAACCAAGGTTGGTCGGTTTTCTAGGAATAATTTTGGCAAAAAATGCCTATTTTGGTAGCTACACCACCTGCCAAATAAAAATAGCATATCAATACCCCCAATTCACATTAAATAATACCTAATTCACCACAAGCAACCCCTAATTCACCACAAATCCAACCAAACATCTAATTAATACTTTAAAACTAACAAGTTCAATTAAACATCACAATTCAAAACCAATCAAAAACTAAGTAATTACAACAAGTTCAAAAGCGTTCATTCTAATTCAAAACAAAGCCTATTAGTCTAGTTCAATTATATCAAAGTATTGGTCAAAGGGTATTTTCTATAGCATCACCACTATCTGATGAACTTTCATCTACAAGACGGTAAGAACAGTCTTGTGAAGGACGGGAAGAACGATCACATGGAGGACGGGCAGAATGATCACGGGGAGGACAGGAGGAACACTCACGTGGAGTTCGAGCCTCTCGTGATGACTCATGAGATCGGGGCAACGGAAAAGCTCCAGTATAAAGGAGAGTTCTGGTCTGAGCTTGCATACCAAATAATTGAGCATCTCTAAGCATGTCGCTTTCCTTGGCCGCTTCTAGCTCGGACGTAAGATTTGTCACTATCTCCTGCATCGTCTAGAGGCTCTCCCTATTAAGTGCCTCGCCCTTTGAGGAATTCCATATTCCTTGCATTCCACACTTGTACCGATGGAATGTTTTCTCAGGAAGCCCGTATACCTTCCCCTTTTTTGGACTGCCAACAACCTCCAACCATATTCTTTTAGCATCCTCGTCTGAAGGTTGGGTTGGCTCGCCCAATTCACCAGTTGGCTGACTACGAATAAAGTCCTCTACGTTACTTTGGTAGCGACCCTATGTTATTTTAAATTAAATTAGTATATAAAAAATCTTATAAAAGTAAATTATAACACTTAAGGAAAATTAAAAGCTTACATATGTAGTATCTATTCGGTCCTCGACCCACCTATCTGCATCCCCCTCCTTTTTCTTCTTTAAAATATGCGTCTCCTTGAATAACTCATCATGGTGCATTGGAAGCCCATACTTATATTCTTGAAAACAAATTAATTTGGTTAATAAATAGAATTGATATACTTAGAAAAGTAAAAACGTAATAATTTAAGCAATTACCAATTTTCTTCTTATTGTCCCAATGATAATATTTTTAGCATCCCCAGTGTGCAAGGTGTCACGACCCAATTTCTCCTATAGACTGTGATGGCGCACAACGTTGCCGCTAGGCAAGCCTACAGTGAACTAACTATGTGATCCTTTCCTTTGAAAACTTGAAATAGTTGATTTTTAGTTTGTGCATAGATAAGAAGTAAGAATTTAATAAGAATGAAAAATCAAGGCTCTTAAAACAAGTGAGATAAGTAAAATAACCCAAAAACCATCAAGTGTCTACTAGCATGAACCACCAAGACCTAGTGTCACAAGTGTACGAGTAACTAGTAGAATATACAAAAGAATACTAGTCTACTGTTTGAAGTGAAATAGCCAAAAAATACAAGCAAAAGAAAGACTCATGCTACTTTAGAACGGGCTCAAAGGGCAGCTCACCTCGAAGTCTCGTAGTAGTCAAGGATGCGTGCCGGACTGATATCCAGATGCACCTTCCTCAGATCCTGCACATTTAATGCAGAAGTATAGCGTAAGTACATAAACAACATGTACCCACTAAGTATACAGTCTAACCTCGAAGAAGTAGTGACGAGGGGTCGACCATGACACTTACTATGGGCTAAGGTTATCCAACGGGACGGGACATGATCAAATAAACGGGACGGGACGGGACGGGACGGGACGACATTTAGCCTGGACGGCGGCGAGACGGGCCTAAACGGGACAGGATAAATGGGACAAAACGGTAGGCCCATCCCATCCCGCTAACAAACGGGACGGGACGGGACGGTTTTGCGGGCCTTAAGTGGGCCGTTTTTAAAAAAACAATATTTAAGCATTAAGTTTGGCAACGGCTAATTTTTTTACTTATTTAATAAACTTAATAAAATATAAGAAAATTAGGAAACTAAGTAAAGATTTATAAAATATTAAAACAAAAGACTTGTAATGACTTAAAAAACAATTCATACAAGTGATGTTTTGGGCTTTTGGCACGTTCACCCTAGGCTTACCCCTTACAGGAGGTACAGGGGGTATAACTCCAGACCAAGATTGACTCTGAGTTGGAGCTTGTGTTGCAGGACTAGTGGGTGTTTCATCTAATTCTTTTTCCTTGTTTTATTCATCCTCAATAAAAATATCATTGCCAAATAGTCTTTGTAATGTTTCATGATCTAGTTGTTCTCCGAAATTTATATTATAACATGCGAGGGGTTGGGAAAATGAAGTTTCATCAACATGAGTCATTTAATCTATATATTTTCTAATTCTAGGATAAAGATTAGGATTAGGACTAGGATTAGGATTACTACTACTATCACCTTTACTACTTTTTTTAAATAGGCCAAATACATTTTTAGGTGCCATAATTTAAATAAGAAATTAAATTTAAAAAGTTAACACAAAAATTAAACACACAAATGAAATACAAAAATAGAACACTTAAAGTAAACACAAAAATTAAGCACTAAAATGATACGCAAAAATTATATATTAAAATTAGGATATGGAACGAGTGCACCGTGATAAAATTTTAAAACTTGAAAAAATTACCCAAAAAATTGATCCAAATACTTGACGAATTAATTTGAAGCTTGAAAGTTGCTCCAAAACTTTGTCGATACGGGACGGAACGGGATAAACGAGACGGGATAAACGGGATGAAATGGGCATCCTATCCCATTCCGTGTACCGTTTAACATGGGGCCATCCCATTTAGATTTAAGTGGGCCGGGACGAGACAGGACGGGACCGGAAAATAATGAGCAATCCTTTCACTAATAGTAAATCCCAAATTTATTTCCATCATTTAACAACTATATCTCAAGCCAATGAAGCAATATCAATTATAATTAGTTCCAAAGATTTATTACGCGCGATTTATGTCGAGGTCGTACGGCCCGATCCAATGTAAAAATATTTAAACTGCGCACTGTCGAGGGTCGAACGGTACGAATCATAGATGAATCTATCTGCTTCTGAGGCGTTCGGCCCGCTCCACGAAAAGAGAAATACTCTATAACATCCGATTCCAGATTTATTAAGAAGCTAATATTTAAAGAAAACACTAATCCTCAATAACAGTCAAGTGACTCATCCACAACTTCAAGTAAGTGAAATTTAACCTTTTACAATTTCTTTATTAAGTTCCAATATGACTTAAGCAATTAAGTTAGCAAGTAGGGTGCAAACATCGTAAGTATAGCATGGTAGGGGTCCTAGAATACCCGCACAATAGTATAATTAGTAGCTACGTACGGACTCTAGCACCTCGTGCGTACGTAGCCCCCCACAAATAGGAGCACATATTAATCAATTCACCTATGGGATTAATTCCCTCTTACAAGATTAGAAAAGAGACTTACCTTGTCTCAAAGCCTACTTTCCGGTCCAAGATTGTTCTCAATCCCTCAATTCGGTGCCAAACGACTAAAAACTAGTCAAATGTTATATATATAATAGTCAATACATGTTCAAAATTTCACATCCTAACTATCAAAGTGATTTTCCAACCATATTTGAAAATTTCCAAAACTTCACCCCAGGACTCACGTGCCCGGATTCCGAAACTTTTTGAAGAAACTTATTACCATAACCTCGTGAACCCAAATATATGGTCTTTGCTAAATCCCATAACAAATTTTGTGGTTAAATCCTATTTTTGTCAAAACCCTAGGTTTTCACCTAAACCCATAATTTTTACTAATTTACATTTATAATCTACCCATAAACTATGTATTTAACTCACATTCGGTAGAAATTACTTACCTTAATTAGTTGACGAAAGCCCCTCTCTAACCAGCTCCAAAATCGCCCCAAAGAAGTGCAAGAAATGAGCAAAAATGCTTAAGCCTCGCATTAAATAAAGTGGTCTGCCTTCTGCGATATACGCACCTGCGGTTCAACTACCGCAGTTGCGGTTCCACTTCTCCGAACCAAATCACGCGGTGCAGACCAAGGTCAGACTGCCTCCTCTCGCTTCTATGCACAAGCGATCGCTCCTGCGGTCCCGCACTAGTGGCAAAAGTTGTGCACTTGCGAAGCTGTCCGCTCCTGGGATGGCTACCTTCGCACCTGCGCCTTCGCAGGTGCGGTCTCTGGCCCGCTTCTGCACTCGCTAGCCTCCCTTTGCTGGTCCGCTTCTGCAGCTCGTGACTCGCACCTGTGGCTGGCCAAGCGCAGGTGCGTTTACACCAGAAGTTGAAGCTTCAGCATTTTCCTAAAGCCACAACTTGATCCGAGCCTCGTTCGTTTAACACCCGGGGCCCCGCCCGAACATACCAATAACTTTGGAATCATAAAACGGACTCGCTCAAACTCTCGGAATACGCAAAACAACATCAAAACTAAGAATCACACCCCAAACCAATTGAATCAAAAATATGAACTTCAAGTTCTTCAGTTTACTCCCTACACGCCGAAACGTACTTAAACTACTCGGAATGACATCGAATTTTGCGTGCAAGTCTTAAATAACATTACAGAACTGTTTCGGTCTAGGAATCCTAGTTGGACCTCGATATCACCAACAAACCAAATTTAAAAAACTTCAAAAACCTTCAAAGAGCCAACTTTCACTATTAGGCGCCGAAATGCCCCCGGGTCATCCAAAACCCAATCCGAACATACGCCCATGTTCAAAATCATCATGCGAACCTATTGGAACCGTCAAATCCTAATTCCGAGGTCGTTCGCTCAAAATGTTGACCGAAGTCAAACTTAGCCTTTTAAGGCCAACTTAAGGAACCAAGTATTCCAATTTCAACCCAAACTCTTCCAAAACCCGAACTAATCATTCCCGCAAGTCATAAAACAGTAAAAGCATGTACGGGGAGTCTTATTTAAGGGAACGGGGTTCTAGAAGGAAAAACGATCGGTTGGGTCGTTATATTCTCCACCTCTTAAATAAATATTCGTCCTCGAACGGGTCTAGAATCATACCTAGAGTGTTGAATAAGTATGGATATCTGCTCCACATGTCCTCCTCGGACTCCCAAGTTGCCTCCTCGACTGGTTGGCCCCTCCGCTGAACCTTTACCGCGGAAATCCTCTAGGATCACAACTGGCGAACCTGCCTATCAACAATGGCAATTGGCTCCGCCTCATAACCCAAGATCTCATCTAACTGAATCGTGCTGAAGTCTAACACATGTGACAAGTCGGCATGATACCTCCCGAGCATAGACACATGGAAAACTGGATGAACTCCCGATAGACTGGAGGCAAAGCAAGCTCATAAGCAACTTCTCAAACTCGTCTCAACACCTCAAATGGGCCTATAAACCTTGGGCTCAACTTGACCTTCTTCCCAAACCTCATGATCCCCTTCATCGGCGAGACTTTCAAGAGAACCTTCGTGCCCACCATAAATGACACATCACGCGCCTTCTTATTCGCGTAACTTTTCTGTCTATATTATTTTGTGCGAAGTCGCTGCTGAATCAACTTTACCCTTTTCCAAGACATCCTTCACCAAATCAGTACCATATAACTTAGCATCACCGGGCTCAAACCACCCGATGGGAGAACGACATCGCAGACCATATAAAGCCTCAAATTGAGCCATCTCGATACTAGACTGATAATTGTTGTTGTAAGCAAACTCGGCCAAAGGCAAGAATCGATCCCACTGTCCTCCAAAGTCAATCACACATGCTTTGAGCATGTCCTCTAAGATCTGAACTATCCGCTCCGACTGCTCGTCGGTCGGTGGATAAAATGTTGTGATGAGCTCTACGTGGGTCCCCAACTCACTCTATTCTACTCTCCAGAATGCGAAGTGAACTAAGGGCCTTTATCTGATATGATGGAAATAGGCACGCCATGCAACAGAACTATCTCTTGAATGTAAATCTGGGCCAACCTCTCTGAAGTATACGTAGTCACAACCGGAATGAAGTGTGCTGACTTGGTCAACCTATCGATAATGACCCAAATCGCATCAAACTTTTGCAAGGTCTGCGGTAACCTAGCTACGAAGTTCATAGTAATGCGCTCCTATTTCCACTCCGGTATAGTCATTTTCTGGAGTAGGCCAACTGGCCTCTAGTACTCATACTTAACCTACTAGAAATTTAGGCACCTAGCTACATATTCAACTATGTCTTTCTTCATCCGCCGCCACCAATAATGTTGCCTCAAGTCATGATAGATCTTCGTAGCACCTGAATGAATGGAATACCAAGAACTGTGTGCCTCCTCTAGAATCCTCCCCCTCAAGCCATCGACATTAGGAACACATAGACGACCCTGGAGTCGCAGAAAACCATCATCACCGATAGTAACCTCCTTGGTACCACCCTGTAGTGTCGTCTCTCTGAGAACCATCAAGTGCATATCATCAAACTGTCGAGAAATGATCTGCTCCAATAGTGAAGACTGGGCAACGACGTATGCAAAAACTCGATTGGGTTCTGAAATATCCAACCTCACAGGTTTGTTAGCCAAGGACTGAATGTCCAAAGCTAGTGGCCTTTCCTCTGCTGAAATGAATGCTAATCTACCCATACTCTCTGTCTTTATGCTCAAGGCATCCGTAACTACATTTTCTTTGCCCGGATGGTAAAGAATTGTGATATCATAATCCTTCAGTAACTCAAGCCATCTGCGCTGCCTCAGATTGAGATCCATTTGCTTGAACAAATGCTACAAACTGCGATGATTGGTGTAAACCTCATAGGACACCCCATAAAGATAATGCCTCCAGATCTTAAGAGCATGAACAATCGCAGCTAACTCTAGATCGTGCACGGGGTAATTCTTCTCATGGGTCTTCAGCTGACGTGAAGCATATGCAATAACTCGCCCCTCCTACATCAATACACAACCCAAGCCAATGCGTGAAGCGTCGCTATACATAGTATACATCCCCGAACTGGAAGGCAACACTAGAACGGGTGTCGTAGTCAAAGTTGTCTTGAGCTTCTGAAAGCTCGCCTCACAATCATCGGACCAATGGAACGGAGCACCCTTCTGGGTTAATCTAGTCAAAGGTGCTGCAATAGATGAGAAGCCCTCTACAAACCGGCGATAATAACCTGCTAACCCCAAGAAGCTCCTGATCTTAGTCGCCGAAGTGAGACGAGGCCAACTTTGAACTGCCTTAATCTTCTTGGGATCCACCTTAATACCCTCACCTCATACAACATGCCCCAAGAATGCAACAAAATCTATCTAAAACTCATACTTGGAGAACTTAGCATATAGTTTCTGTTCCCGCAAGGTCTGAAGCACCACTCTCAAATATTGCTCATGCTCCTCCATGTTGCGCGAGTAGATCAAAATGTTGTCAATAAAGACAATGACAAATGAATAAATGTATCGCTTGAACACCATGTTCATCAAATCCATAAACGTCGTTGGGGCATTAGTTAAGCCGAAGGACATCACTAGAAACTCACAATGACCATATCTAGTACGGAAAGCAGTCTTCGGAACATCCAAGTCCCGAATCTTCAATTGATGGTACCCTGATCTCAAGTCGATCTTAGAGAACACCCTAGCACCCTGCAACTGGTCAAACAAATCATCAATACGCGACAATGGGTACTTGTTCTTAATGGTAACTTTGTTCAACTGGCAGTAATCAATGCACATCCACATAGTCCCATCTTTCTTCTTCACGAATAACATTGGTTCACCCCAAGGTAATACACTTGTTCTGACGAACCCCCTTGCTAGCAACTCCTCAAGTTGTTCATTCATATCCTTCAACTCTTTCGGATCCATACAGTATGGTGGATAGATATAGGTTGTGTACCTGGAGCCAAGTCAATACAGAAATCGATATCACACTCTGGTGGCATGCTTGGAAGATCAGAAAGAAACACGTCGGAGAACTCCCGGACTACCTGTACTGAATCAATCACCGGATTCTCTATGATAGTATCTCGAACATAAGCTAAATAAGCCAAACAACCCTTCTCGACCATACGTCAAGCCTTTAGAAAAGAGATAACTCGACTAGATGCACTGACAGACGAACCCTTCCACTCCAATCTAGGAAACTCTGGCATCGCTAAGGTAATAGTCTTGCCATGGCAACCAAGGATGACGTGGTATGGGGATAGCCAGTCCAGGATGACCTCAAAGTCAGTCACATCAAGCAACAGAAGATATGTTCTAGTCTCGTAACCACATAATGTGACCACACAGGACCGATAGATCTGATCCACAACAACAGAATCTCCCATATGAGTGGACACATAAACATGAGTGCCTAAGGACTCACGAGCAACATCTAGGAAATGAGAAAACAAAGATGACACATATGAATATGTAGACCCTGGATCAAATAATACCGAAGTATCCATACCGCAGACATAAATAATAACTTTGATCATGGCATCTGAGGCCACTGCATCTGGTCCGGCCAAAAAATCATAGAACCTAGCTGGGGCGCCAACTGGCTGGGCTACACCTGACTGGACTGTAGCTGGTTGGCCTCTACCTGCCTGGCCTCCACCTCTAGGACGGTTCCTACCCGTCTGCCCTCCGCCTCTGGGCGGTCGAACAGATGGTGTTGTAATTATGGGATATTGGCCTTGCTGCACTGCCTTGCCCCGAAGCCTGGGGCAGAACCTCCACATATGATTGAGATCTCCACAATCGAAACAACCTCTCGGTACGGTGACCCTGATAGCCTGAATACCCACTGGAAGAACCCTCAATAGCTGGTGGACAGTAAGAACTCTCTGGCATGGCACTGAAATAGGGTCGAACTGGAGAACCCTAGGAGGAGGAGGTGCTGGATATCTGGGCCTGCTACGCTGACCTCTGCCCCCAGTCTGGGCACCTCTAAACTCTCCAGAATAACGGACTCGCTTGTCTCACTGCATCTTCTCTCTACCTCTCTGATGGTAACCCTCAATCCTCCGAGCTATCTCCACTACTAGCTGATAGGAAGTCCCCATCTCAACCTCCCGGGCTATATTGACCTGAATACTTGAGTGCAACCAGGAAACAAACCTTTGTACTCTCTCCGTGTCAGTAGGAAGTATCATAAGTGCATGGAAAGACAACTTAGAGAATCTCGCTTCATAATCAGTTACTGACATCTGACCCTGTTGGAGCTGCTCAAACTGAAACCGCAATTCTTCCCTCTAGGACAGTGGAATATACCTACCCAAGAAAAGGTGTGTAAACTGATCCTATGTCATGGGAGGAGAACATGCTGGTCTACCGAGAGAATGTGGCTGCCACCTTCTAGGGGACCTGCCCTCCAGCTGAAAAGTAGTGAAATCTACCCCATGGGACTCTAATATACTCATGTTGTGCAGTCTGTCTCTGCACCTATCAATGAAGTCCTAGTGATCCTCATGTCGCTCAGCTCCGAAGACAGGAGGGTATAGCCTAGTCCATCTGTCCAATAGATTCTACGGCATGCCGGCCGTAGCTGGTCTAAGCTCAGTTACGGCTATTGCTACTGGAAAGGCCCCGCCCACGGGTAATGTGCCTGGGTCTAATATACAGCAGTTGCATGCCTAAAAGTCTGGGAAGTAGGGGTCCATGCTCCCCCTCCCGCCTGAGATGTGGCTGGGTCTGCTGGGAATAAACCATCCTGGGTCATAGTATCCATGAACCATAGCATACGTCCCATAACCTCCTGAAAGCCCGGTGGTGACATAAAATCTACCGGGGTTGGCTCTGCTGCAGGCATCTCACCTTACTCCTCAGTAATGGGATCCTCTACTGGATCTGCGGGTGGTATAGCTGGGGCAACTCTGGGACATCCTCGTCCCCTACCACGTGATGGTGCCCTCCCCCGGCCTCTGCCTCGGCCTCTCGCAACATGGGGAATAGCTCCTCCCAGGTCTGGAACATCCCCCGTGCGCGTTCTCACCATCTGTAAGAAAATAAGAGAAAGACACTTAGTATAATATCAACTGCATGATAGGAGATGAAGAAAGAGTAGTTTCCTAACACCCTATAGCCCCTCAAAGATAAGTACAGACGTCTCCGCACCGATCCGCAAGACTCTATTAGGTCTGCTCATAACTTGTGCGACCTACATGAACCTAGTGCTCTGATACCATGTTGTCACGACCCAATTTCTCTTATAGACCATGATGGCGCCCAACGTTGCCGCTAAGCAAGCCTACAGTAAACTAACTTTGTGATCCTTTCCTTTGAAGACTTGAAAGAGTTGATTTTTAGTTTGTGCATATATAAGAAGTACGAATTTAATAAGAATGAAAAATCAATGTTCTTAATGCAATTGAGATAACTAAAATAACCCAAAAACCATCAAGTGTCTACTAGCATGAACCATCAAGACATGGTGTCACAAGTGTATGAGCAACTAGTAGAATATACAAAAGAATACTAGTCTACTGTATGAAGTGAAATAGACAGAAAATACAAGAAAAAGAAAGACTATGGCTGCTTCAGAACGGGCTCAAAGTGCAGATCACCGCGAAGTCTCGTAGTAGTCAAGGATGCGCGCCAGACTGATATCCAGATACACCTACCTTAGATCCTGCACATTTAATGCAGAAGTATAGGGTGAGTACACAAACAACATGTACCCACTAAGTATCCAGTCTATCCTCGAAGAAGTAGTGACGAGGGGTCGACCTTGACACTTACTATGGGCTAACAATGAAATGTCACAATTATAATTAAGCATGGGTTACATAAATACAGTTGGAAACTCAATAACAGGAAATAATGAATAATCCTTTCACTAATAGTAAATCCCAAATTTATTTCCATTATTTAACAACTTATATCTCAAGCCAATGAAGCAATATCAATTATGATTAGTTCCAAAGATTTATTATGCACGATTTATGTCGAGGTCGTACGACCCGATCTAACATTAAAATATTTAAACTGTGCACTACCGAGGATCGAACGGCACGAACCATAGATGCATCTATCTGCTACCAAGGCGTTTGGCCCGCTCCACGAAAAGAGAAAATACTTTATAACAGTCGATTCCAGATTTATTAAGAGGCTAATATTTTAAAAAAACACCAATCCTCAATAACAGTCAAGTGACCCATCCACAACTTCAAGTAAGTAAAATCTAACATTTTACAACTTGATGGTAGGCTATAATCCCATATTTTAATCACTTATTGCACTCTAATTCACTGCACTTTACTTATGTTGAGCTTTAATTAGGCGTGTTTTGCACTTATTGTGTGTTTTATTCCTTGTAGGAGTGATTCCGAGCTATGTAGATGTTGTGGCATGAATTAATGATATTTTGGAGCTTTGAAGTCTAAGTAAAATCCCAAGGATTAAGTCTGGATCGAGTTCGGGGATCAACGGATGATAGTGGAATGAAACGAAAAATCGAGGAGGCATATTGCGTAGTGTCCAGTAACATGCACATAACATTTCGCACGGAACTCCGTTTGGGCTCCACAATATATAGTTGGAAAGATATTTAAAAGGGCTACAACTTAAATATTTTATACTTTCCAAATTCCCAACTTATAAAACCTAGGTGTGTGACTAAGTGCACAGTCGCACACTGGGCGGGCACTTGGGGCAGAATGGTGTGCAAAGTGCGCAACCAGGTGCGCGGTCGCGCATGTCCTGTCCGGGAAAAATCCTATTTCGCTAAGAAAGGGTAGTTTCATCCGGGATTTGCTTGGGGTGGATTCAATACCCCAAAACACCATTTTTGACACACTTTTGACATACCTTAGACCTAGGGAAGCTTAGGAGAAGAAGGAGAAGCAAGAGCACAAGGATTTCATCCTTCCTTCCTCACTCAAATCCTGGTTTGGATTGTATTTATGTTTTTATCTATTTTTGTTTCATTTGTGAAGAACTCCTCCATGTCTATGGAGTAGAACCTTTTGGGTTTTGATAGATTTGGTGTATTGATGGTTGTTTGTGGATTATAAGTCAATTTTTATGTATTTGAATCATTTTTGGAAGATTTAATTGTTGCATTTATGGTCACTTGTTCTTGTAATTGAAAGAGGCATAACTAGTGATATATTTATACTATATTGTTGGTTGAGTTCATAGATTCTTCTAAGTAATCGAAAGAGGCTAGTTGAATCCTTGATTAAACCTAGTTAGGAGGATAATCGAAAGAGGTTCTCCTAAAGACCAATCCTTTACGAATTCTTGCATATCTTCACCGAGCTTAAATTGGTTCATATTGTGAGGTTGAGACTTAATTTCGAGTTGAGTTTCTACTGAACAATTGTACTGATAATTAAGTGAATTTGAGAGACTCACTTGAATATTAGAAGTGAATTATCTAGAGTTAGATCCCGAACAATTATCTTGCACCTATCTTATCAACCCATATTTTCTCCCATTGATAACTTCCTTGCTTGTCATTAGTCAATAGTTTAGGTTCTTATTTAGTTTCAATTCTTAAATTGTATAAATCTCCATTGTTGATCCTCTTGGATAGCAATCGAGCTACGAACTACGAGAATAATATTTAAATCCAATTCTTGTGGAGACGATAATTATATTATACTATCTTTGACTAGCGAGCATAATTTAAGTGTGTGTTTTGTGCTCGTCAAATTTTGGCGTCGTTGCCGTGGATTGGCAATCAATGGTGTTTGAAGTTGTTTGTAGTGCTAATTCAGGAATTAGCTTTTAATTTTTTTCTTTTATTTTTATTTTTGTTTGGTTAACTTCTCTTCAAGATTTCTTTTGTTGAATAAACCCTGAAGAGCATATTCTTGAGATTAAACTCTAAATGATGTGAAGATGGAGTACAACCAGCCTGAGAAAACGGTTGAAGAGTTAGCAGTTGAACACTGTCAGTGGTCTGCTCTGTGTTTTAAATGTGGTGGAAATCATCTATGGGTTGATTGTCAAGCAGGTAGGTATTCTTCCTATGATTCATCTTTTGAACACTCTCACTTTGTCTCTAGTCCGTACAGGTATGAGGATTCATATGGGTACAATTCTGACTCTGGTTGGGATGAATACCCTTATTATGACTGGAATGAAAGCGAAGTGAGACAACCACCTCAAGCTGAGAATGGTAGTTTAGAAAAGCTTATGTACAAGTTCATAAATAAGATGGAAGAGAGGTTTAAACAAGATGATGAAGCCATTAACAACCTAACAATGCAAGTGAGTCAAATAATAAGTACACTTTCAGATAGCTCATTGCATTGTGATGGTGAATATATAGAGGATACACTCTGTGAGAATGAGCCTACCTGAGATGATGAACATCTATAAAGAAAGTTTTTCACTCTGCAAGAGGACTCCTTTTCAATTGAGATGATTGAAGATGAGGCTTTGGTTGATTGTGCATCAATAAAAGAAGAGTTCAAATCCCCATCCACCTATCCACAACCATAATTTGTATTTGAAGAGACTGAAGAACAAATGGTCTTAGACATACAAGAGAAACACTCGCATGACCCTTCTTCTTCATTTTCTTATTCTAACCTTGATCATGTGAATTTTGTTTTTGGGGATTTACAGGAATATGTATGGATTGATCTTGTGAATGAATGCAGAAACAAATTAAATATAATCATACAAGAACAATCCACCGCTCAAAATGAGGCCAAGAAAGAAAGAAAAGAGCGGGCCTTTCAAAAATCACAAAAGGACTTTGGCCTGATGAGCTCCATAAAGGACTTTGGAGTTCACAAGTTCAGGGAAGCGGGAAAGGTCCAGGGGAGTTTCTTTACCTCTTGCTTTTTATTTGTGTGTCATGGGGACATGCCACATTTTAAAGTGTGGGGTGGAAATAAAATAAATGTTTGTTTTTCGTTTCTTGTTCTTGTGTGTGTTTTCGTTTGTTTCTCGTTTCTTGTTCTTATGTGTGTTTTCATTTCTTTTGATTGAAAATTTTAAAGTCGAAGAAAAAAAATATTTTCTTTAGTTAGTATAATAATTCCCCCTTGGACTTTCTTTGTGTCGCGGTTCTTTTACAAGGGTTTTGTTTGAACCGGGTGTAGTTAGTTTTTTTTAGGAGTAGGATACCTTGTGTTGTGATTTTAAATGAAAGCAATATCTCTTGACTTTATTATGCCTTGAGAACAATAAGTGCTTTAGTTGTGACGCTTAGGCTCAGCTTTTGACTCCTGTATAAGCATCTTAAATTGTACGATCTTAACTTTGCTTAACTACTTTGATTAGAGTGTCTTGATGAATCCGATTCTGGGTGAGTTATGTGCCATGTGTGTGTGAGGTTTTGTGTATTCTGTGCATTGCATTTGTTGTCTAGAACTTGCCCCGTGTGTTTGCAAAGCGAAATAGTGGTTTTATTCAGTCTTGGAAATGATATAGGTGTTTATTTGTTGAGCCAGCTATATATGTTACCCACCAAATTGTTATGTATCGTAGTTAACCCCGTTGAGCCTATAATCTTGTTTATTTGGCAACCACATTACGAGCCTTACCCATTTATTTGAATTGACCATCTATTTGAACCATTTGCCTCTCGTGAGCACTTGAAATTGTATGAACTTTGTAAAAGTTGAAGTGTGGGGTGGTTGGTTTGGCTTTTGAGTGGAACTATTGAATTAAGGAAAAAAAGTGCACTATTTTGAAAAAGAAAGAGCCACTTGAATTGAAAAAAAAGAAAAAAATAAGTGTATGATTGTGAAAAATATTCCTTGATAGTGGTTACTTGATGTAATTGTGCTTAAAGAAGTTGGGAGTTAATGTATATTGATGTGAAGGTGGAGTATTGGTTTGACATAAGTGTGAGTTTTTGAATGAAATGTATGCATTAAAAGCGCTTAGGGGGGTGTAGTCACTCTTATATCTAAATGTATCCTACCCGCCCCACAGCCTATATTACAACCAATTAAAGTCCTACTTGATCATTGACTGAATGAGCTCAATTAGTAGAGTAGTACACTACGGGCAAGCTTATGGTACATCTTTTGTTGTACATGAATGTTGTTCTGAGAGTGAGCGAATTCTTCCTATCTTGAGTTCCTAATTGTTCTTAAACTTTATTATTTGTGGAACTACTCTTTATTCTTGTGTGAGGGCACTTGATTCATGAAGAAATGGCAATGTAATTGACCTCTGTGTTAGAGTAAGTGAGAAGGTTGTGTAAAATGCGAGGTGTTGTTGAGTCAATTCTTGAGGCGAGGATGTTACGGTCTTGTGCTTAATTATTTCTATTATTTTTGGTGTGATGAATTAGGAGAGTTGTTTAAAAAGGTCATGTCTTTGTGAAGTGCAGTTTGATTGCTCGAGGACGAGCAATGGTTTGAGTATGAGGTGTTGATGGTAGACTATAATCCCGTATTTTAGTCGCTTATTGCACTCTAATTCACTGCATTTTACTTATGTTGAGCTTTAATTAGGCGTGTTTTGCACTTATTGTGTGTTTTATGCCCTGTAAGAGTGATTTCTAGCTATATAGATGTTATGGCATGAATTAATGCTATTTTATAGCTTTGAAGTCTGAGTAAAAGTCCAAGGATTAAGTCCGGATCGAGTTCGGGGATCAACGGATGATAGTGGAACGAAACGAAAAATCGAGGAGGCATATTGCGTAATATCCAATAACATGCACATAACCTTTCGCTCGGAACTCCTTTTGGGCTCCACAATATATCATTGGAAAGATATTTAAAAGGGATACAATTTAAATGTTTTACACTTTCCCAAATTCCCAACTTATACAACCAAGGTGCGCGACCAAGTGCGCGATCGCGCACTAGGCACGCACTTGGGGGGCAGAATGGTGTGCAAAGTGCGCGACCAGGTGCGCGGTCGCGCATGTCCTGTCCGGGAAAAGCCCTATTTCGATAAGAAAGGGTATTTTCATACGGGATTTGCTTGGGGTGGATTAAATACCCCAAAACACCATTTTTGACACACTTTTGACATACCTTAGACCTAGGGAAGCTTAGGAGAAGAAGGAGAAGCAAGAGCACAAGAATTTCATCCTTCCTTCCTCACTCAAACACGGGTTTGGATTGTATTTATGTTTTTTTCTATTTTTGTTTCATTTGTGAAGAACTCCTCTATGTCTATGGAGTAGAAACTTTTGGGTTTTGATGGATTTGGTGTATTGATGGTTGTTTGTGGATTATAACTCTATGTTTATGTATTTGAATCGTTTTTGGAAGATTTAATTGTTGCATCTATGTTCACTTGTTCTTGTAATCTAAAGAGGCATAACTTGTGATATATTTGCAGTTTGTTGTTGGTTGAGTTCATATATTCTTCTAAGTAATCGAAAGAGGCTAGTTGAATCCTCGATTCAACCTAGTTAGGAGGATAATCGAAAGAGGTTCTCCTAAAGACCAATCCATTACGAATTCTTGCATATCTTCACCGAGCTTAAATTGGTTCATATTGTGAGGTTGAGACTTAATCGAGAGAGGAGTTTCTACTAAACAATTGTACTGATAATTAACTGAATTCGAGAGAATCACTTGAACATTAGAAGTGAATTATCTAGAGTGAGATCCCAAACAATTATCTTGCACCTATCCTATCAACCCATATTTTCTCCCATTCATAGCTTCCTTGCTTACCTTTGTTGAGATTGCCATTAGTCAATAGTTTAGGTTCTTATTTAGTTTCAATTCTTAAATTGTATAAATCTCCATTGTTGATCCTCCTGGATAGCAATCGAGCTATGAACTACGAGAATACTGTTTAAATCTAATCCCCGTGGAGACGATAATTATACTATATTATTTTTGACTAGCGAGCATAATTTGTGTGTTTTGCGCCTGTCACAATTCCTTTATCAAGTTCAAATATGACTTAAGCAATTAAGTTAGCAAGTAGGGTGCAAACATCGTAATTATAGCATGGTATGGGTCCTAGACTACCCGGACAATAGTATAATTAGTAGCTACGTACGGACTCTCGTCACCTCGTGCGTACGTTGCCCCCCACAAATAGGAGCACATATTAATCAATTCATCTATGGGATTAATTCCCTCTTACAAGATTAGAAAAGAGACTTATCGTCTCAAAGCCTACTTTCTGGTCCAAGATTGTGCTCAAACCCTCAATTCGTTGCCAAACGACTCGAAACTAGTAAAATGTTATATATATATATATATATATATATATAATAGCCAATACATGTTCAAAAGTTCACATCCTAACTATCAAAGTGATTTCCCAAACCTATTTGAAAAATTCCAAAAATTCACCCCCAGACCCACGTGCCCGAATTCGGGAAATTTTTAAGAAAACTATTACCCATAACCTCATGAACCCAAATATATGATCTTCGCTAAATCCCATAACAAATTTCGTGGTTAAATCCTATTTTTATCAAAACCCTAGGTTTTCACCTAAACCCATGATTTTCACTAATTTATATATTATAATCTACCCATAAACTATGTATTTAACTCACATTCGGTAGAAATTACATACCTCAATTAGTTTATGAAAACCCCTCTTTAACTAGTTCCAAAATCGCCCCCAAGAAGTGTAAGAAATGAGCAAAAATGCCTAAGTCCCGTATTAAATAAAGTGGTGTGCCTTTTGCGATATACGCACCTGCGGTTCCGCTTCTACGGACCAAATCACGTAGGTGCGGACCAAGGCCAGGCTGCCTCCTCTCACTTCTGTGCTCAGGCGATCGCTCATGCGGACCCACACCAGTGGCAAAAGGTGTGCACCTGCGAAGCGGCGATGACTGCCTTCGCAGGTGCGTGCAAATCTTAAATGACATTACGGAATTGTTCTCGGTCTCGGAATCCCATGTGGACCTCGATATCACCAAAACCTACTCCAAACCAAATTTAAGAAAATTCAAAAACCTTCAAAGAGCCAACTTTCACTATTAGGCACCGAAACGCCTCCGGGTCATCCAAAACCTGATCTGAAAATATGCCCAATTCCAAAATTATCATACGAACCTATTGGAACCATCAAATTCTGATTCCGAGGTCGTTTGCTCAAAATGTTGACCGAAGTCAAACTTAGCCTTTTAAGGCCAACTTAAGGAACCAAGTGTTCCGAATTCAACTCAAACTCTTCCAAATCCCGAACTAATCATTCCCGCAAGTTATAAAATAATAAAAGCACGTACGGGAAGTCTTATTTAGGGGAACGGGGTTCTAGAAGGCAAAATGACTAATTGGGTTGTTACACAAGGAGTCTCCCTTCTCGGATGAGCGAGCTTTCTTCCCAAGTTCGCTCTTCTGTAAGAATTGCTCGGTCTGCCATTGCCTTAACAGATCATCCCATAAATGCTCTAGACATCAGTCATACCTCTTGTTCTTCTTTCTACCATCCGAGAAATGATTCGACAATCTTTTGCGGGCTTTAAGATGAAAATTTGCACCCACTTCCTCGCTATAGCGGTCTTCCCATACACACTTACTCTACATTTCAAAAGTTAAAAATTATATGGAAATACCATACATATAAATTATTAAACTGCTTAAAAGAACATTTATACCTTAAATTGATTAAACATTTTCTCTTTCAGCGAATTGATTAAACATTTTCTCTTTCAGCGAATTGATTAAACAATTATAGCTTTTTGATCGTATTTAAATTAATTAAAACAAATAAAACAAAAGTAAATTGAGATATTTCCATAAGTATTATAACTACGTAATTTATTCTACAATTATAAATCAATTAAATTATTTTTAGTTAATTAAGATAATTAATTTTTACTAATTACACCAAAATTAAATTATAGTAAATATAATTATTTATGATTCATTCAATTTAAACATAAACTATAAGTTCAATTCATACCCAAAAGGTTCAACACTTATCCCTAAAAGCTCAATTCATATCCAAAAAGTTCAACCATTACCCTTAAAAGTTCAATTCATATCCTAAAATGTCACGACCCAAAATCCGCTAGAGGTCGTGATGGTACCGGACACCACTGTCAGGCGAGCCAACACTAAATAGTTAATTAAATTCTCGTTTTAATATTTTTGAAAGCATAAATTTACTTAAATTTATCTAGTAAAAGATGAATTTACAGAATAAATAACAATATTTTCCAATTTCAATACTAAACATCCTATAATCATCCCACAACCCGGTGTCACAAGTGCATGGGCCTTTTCTAGGAATTTACAATAAAATACAATAACTGTCCGAAATACAAATTTGGACAAGAAGGAAAATACAATACTCTGAAGGAGACTCTGCTGGCTGTAGAGCGTCGTATAGAATGCAGCCCACCTAAGTCCCCGCCATAATCGCGCCTCTGCGCCCACAAGGCCGCTAAACATATGTGTACCTGCACAAAAATATGTTACAAGTGTAGTATGAGTACGTAAATCAACGCGTACTCAGTAAGTATCCCGCCTATCCCCGAAGAAGTAGTGACGAGGGGTCGACTCGGACACTTACTATGGCTATAATCAATATACCAATGATATGATAAATTGTGGATTTTTATGAGGCAACGGTAAACACAATGACATGAGACAGGTAAATAATTCTCTTGTTAATAGGAGATTTCCAAATTTATCTTCATCTTTTAACAATTTAAATCTCCGGCCAATGAGGCCATATCAATTATCATAAGTTTCAGGGCAAGCAATACAAGTATGCGCAAATCATGCCAAGGTCATATGGCCCGATCCAACATAATATTTAAATTGTGCACTGCTAGAGGGTCGAATGGCGCGAACCATAGATGCATCTATTTAATCTGTCGAGGCGTTCGGCCCGTTCTACAAAGATAAATACATTCAAACAGTCAATCAAGACTTCATCAAGGGGGAATTATCCAAGGAAATGGAAATTGCTCTTTTAACAGTTAAGAAATGATGTTTAGCTTTTTAGAAAGTTTATTTACCAAGTTCGATATGATTTAGGTATTTAAATTGACAACAAGGTTGCGAATATTACAAGTAGAGCACGCTTTTGGGTCCTAGACTACCCGGACTTAAGCATAATAGTAGCTACGCACGGACTCTTGTCACCTCGTGCGTACCTAGACCCCACAAATATGAGCACATATTGATTTATTTCACCTATGGGGTAAATTCCCTCTTCCAAGGCTAGAAAGGAGACTTACCTTGCTCCGAAATTTCATAACCGGCTCCAAGGCCGCTCCGACAATTCAAACGGATGCACGTCGCTCCAAAACTAGTCAAATATGACGCAACCGAATCAAAATATACTCTAATACTCATAATTAATTATTTTATAACAAATTTTCAACTCCGTTCGAAAAGTTGATAAAATCACCCTCATGCCCCTGTGCCCGGATTCAAAAAAAATTCGAAGATAAACTTTACCCATAACCCCACGAACTAAAATATATAATGTATTCTCCATTTCATGCCTAAATTCGTGATCAAAATTCAAAAATACCAATTTCTAGGTTTCCTACCAAAATCCCACAATTTCTACAAATTTCCATGTCTAAATCTGTATATAAACCTTGATTTAACTCACAACTAGAAGAAATCACTTACCTCTTGATAATGGAACCCCCTCTCAAAAATGCTCTCAAAAAATCGCCTAAGTCCAAGTGGGAAATGAGGGAAATGGGATAAGTCTCGGAATAAAAGCCCTTGGCTCTACTCGCAGATGTCTCGTTTGCGACATCTGGCTCGCAAATGCGATTTTGTGAAAAATGCATCGCAAATGCGAAGCCAAGCTGCCCTAGCCCAAGTCGCAATTGCGACCAAGATCTTCGCAAATGCGAAGGGGACATGTCCGCAAAAGTGACAAATTGTTCGCAAATGCGAACCACTCAGAAAATTCCCACCCTTCGCAAATGCGAGCCACTCCTCGCAAATGCGATGTTCGCATTTACAACCATTACATCGCAAATGCGATCACACCAGAACCACCAATCCAACTTCTTAACAAAACACTCTGAAGCCACTCCGAAACTCACCCAAGGCCCCTGGGACCCCGTCCAATCACACCAACCAGTCCAATAACATAACACAGACCTGATCGAGGCCTCAAATCACATCAAACAACATCGAAATCATGAATGCACCCCAATCCAAGCTTAATGAACCTTAGAACTTCAAACTTCTATATTTGATGCCGAAACCCATCAAATCACGTCCGATTGACTTCAAATTTTGCACACAAGTCACATTTGACATTACAGACCTACTCCAACTTCCGAAATCGGAATCCGACCCCGATATCGAAAAGTCCACTCCCGATCAAACTCCTCAAAAACCTTCAAATTCCAGCTTTCACCAAATGACCTACGAACCTCCAAATCCACATCCAGATGCGCTCCCAATACCAGAATTACCATACGGAGCTATTCCCAGGCTCGGAATCCCAGACATCAGTAACATTGAAATGCACTTCAACCCAAATTTAGGAAATTCTTCCAAATGCCAACCTTCCACAATAGGCGCCGAAACGCTCCCGGGTCATCCAAAACCCGATTCGGACATACACCTAAGTCCAAAATTATCATACGAACATATTTGAACTTTCAAATCCCTATTCCGAGGTCATTTACTCAAAAATCCAATCTTAGTCAATTCTTTCAACTTAAGGCTTTCGAAATGAGGATTTTTCTTCCAAATCAACTCCGAACTCCCTGAATTTCAATTCTGACTACGCGTACAAATCATAATACCTGAAGTGAAGTTGCTCATGGACTCAACCTGCTGAACGACGCGCTAGAGATCAAAACGACCGGTTTGGTCGTTACATTCTCTCCCACTTAAACATACGTTCGTCCTCAAACGTGCTAAGAACTGCACTGGAGTTGTCCGAAATCCCTGTTTAACACCTCGTGCACCTACCCGTGCTACCACAACTCAGTTGAGCACATTAGCTCGATCAAATCTGAAGATATTCTCTTTTATTTAGGTAAATAAGCCTTAGAGCCCAGTTCCAACATCCGAAATTCTCTGTCAGGCCGGTTTCCCATATACGAACACCGTATCAATCATCACACGATGTACCAGAACAAGACTGCATACCTTTGCTGAATTCACACCATGCACTACAACGTTCACATGACCATAATAACATTCTCTGATCATAATAGCCGAAATCTCACGAATCTGATGCTCACAATACATCTCATGACATATATAAGTCTTGTTTCAACTCTGGCAATACCGCCATGATGAAGAGATGGGTAGAAATTCATAACCAACTGCCGAGTCAACAAACCATTGAACCTCTCATCTTGACTAGAATCATCACCTCATTATGAACCAAATAATGGTATTTTCTCTTTACTATACTTCATATAATCTGACTGCACTGATCTCGGATCCAATAATCTCGCCTCACCCAGTATAAGTTGCTCAGGCAATAAGCCACCTTAGACGCTGCCAAAAGCCTCATGTAATGCCACAATGTGCCAATAGGCTACAAACTCGACGTGATACATAAGGAAAATGAACTCTGGAAGGGACTACTCAACCTACGTAACTCATTAGACAACCGAAAAGGTGTCATGAACCTTCCTCAGAAAATGAAAAACAAAACACACGAAAATAGATATAGGGGATTGTACAACATCACACTGTTGCGGCGTGCAACCCGATCCAAACAACATACTCGTGGCGGCATGCCACCCGATCCGCACAACAAGAAAGAAAAAAAATAAAAAAATAAAAAATAATCTATAAGGAAGTACTTACCGAGCTAGAATGCTCATTATTACAAAATATCCGAATATCAAACACAAGCACGCTAAGTGCATAATACCATCCCTGGGAGGACCGACAGCGCCATACGCTACAAAACTCAAGCACAACTAAGGTGCAATATATGATCTGAATCTCGAGAGCCATCCTGCTCACATAACACCATCGATATGCGGAACCTCAACACATAAGAAATTTATCAAGCCGTTTCACAACTCACACGGCACAATATAGTATTACATGAAATATCCGACAACGAAACGACATCCAACATCTGAATACTCCTCCATAAGGAGCGCTATGCTGAAATAAATACATTCGGCCTGATATATAGCCCATATTCATATTTAAATCCATCCACAGACCTCAAGTCGATTCTGATCGCACCGTACTAGGCTAATAACCTTTCAAGGGTCCATAATAACCCCTTTCTCCCATAACACACAAGAACATCCATCATAACCGGAACAAACTTCCACAGTCCATGATCAAATGAACCGAACGCTCTCTAGGCATAATTTCTCAAATTAGCGATATTACCACAATCTTCATACTTGGTTTCAATTCTTCAATCAATCAAGTGACTACACGTCATACTTATACAAACATCCCCTGGGATACGCTCCCACGACCTTCCGCACTAGGTAACAAGTCTACACATCCATACCACCGACCACACTAAAGTTGTAGAGCAAATCAAGAATCCACAAATCAATACACAAGGCCTCTTACACATGACATTGACCTTAGGCGACGCCGAAAACAATACCATCTTACTTTAAACATCGAAATCCTTTTCCTGCTCATCGGAGCTCATGACATCCTTGTCAATACCGAACCGCAATCGTGAATCCTCAACTTTCGAATCCCATGCTACTTGATGCACATAATCACGCCAATGCGCAAAAGTACAAGAATTTCATCATAACTCCTGAACCACTAATAAGATACACACTTCACTTTGTAGAAACCTTTCACTTTATTCGTTTCAGGAGATTCATTGCAACACATGACTGAATTCTCATAACCGTAGAACACACAAATCCTCAAGTAGTGGTCTAAACCATCATAACTCTTTTGGGATCCATCTATACATAACATGCCATAATACTTGAATTCCTCTAAATAAAATCAATTATGGCGGTCATCAAGCCTCGCACGTACTGCCACAAATCACATGTACAATTCAACACGCTGAAGAAGCTGATCATTGACATCATCATGCCAATTCAACCATTGCTAACCGAACCCAACTTCTCCTAATTTACTCTAGATCTTTCTTAGAAATAACAACAGCTCCTTTTATCAATATAACAAACTCAATCCGCACTCATCCTGAGTGACCCCATTTCACGAGACCACATTGTCCCCAAAACCCACGAACTATCTCACACCCTCCTTGTGCGCATATTTGCATCTTCAACTGGTACACCCATTATGAAATCCCCTCTATGAACCCGAAGTTATTTTCTCCCATTCCTCAAATGCCATATCGCAAACCAACGATACATAGAACATTCCAAGTCTCATTTATCATATTCTGCTGCAAAAGCAAGATATTCAACCATACCATGGACTCGAAATCCTTAGATACCACACCTTAACTTTTGAATCTACTAGGACCGTTATTGAGAGTCACCCACTCTGACTTGGTCCCGAATATAATCAACTCCAAGGCTCCGCTAGCACATGAGCACCCTCTCAAAGAAGCACCTGGTCGAATCATCTTCCTTGTAACTCGCCGCTATACGAAGCATAAATCTGGAGTCTTCCCAAAGCCTGAGCATGAATCGATAAGGCCAACTATAGCACACATTCCTCAAATCCTTTGCTCAAATTACTATTGATGTTCTCTTCCCTTAGTCATAACGACCCATTAATACATTGATAACCAGAAACCGTACTAGTTGACAATTACACAATCCAATCATAGACGGTGGGGCTCTCCCACTTAGCCTGAAGCTACCATCACATGACCCTGGAACCCACCTAGGTTCCTTTTCTTCTATTTACATGATCTTGCACAATCGACCCGCCAAATTCCTCGAAATCCTTCTATTAACCTTTAATGAACACTCTGAACCACTAGCCACAGTTACATATTCAATATCTTTTCGGGTAGCCAGTAGAATTCTCCACAGAAGCTTCGTCAACACCACGCGACTGCTAACCTGCTCACAGGAGATAACACACATATGGAAATTTCATGCCGACATATTCCAACGTCGTTGCACTGGGTATAATTACTACGAAATCAGTAACCCATATGCTACACTGCCACTCTCCTACTTTGGTCAACCCTCTCCTTTAAGCAACTACTCGACTCTTGTTTTTCACACATGGCCTTCTAGAAGTTTAACCATCACGAGACACCTCCCACATGTCCTTCCTCATCCTTCGCTGCCCAGTTGTTGCCTTAAATCAATATCTATCTTTGTAGCACTTGAACCAATAGTTAGCCACCAACTGTAAACCTCCCCGAAGATCATCTTCCTTGAGCCCTCAACACCCGGAACACCGATTCAATCCTGAACCACCGCACACTGCGATCTCTAGCAGCCGCTTCCCCGACACTATTTCACAATACCCTGCCCTGAAGGCAAATTGATGAAGACCATAACACCAGCGAACTTAATACATTCAATCAAGGGCGGTGACACCACATTATTGGTGTCGCAAGTGCATGAGCCTTTTTTAGGAATTTAAAATAAAATACAATAACTGTCCGGAATACAAATTTGTATAGGAAGGAAAATACAATACTCTGAAGGAGACTCTGCTGGTTGTAGAGCGTCGTATAGAATGCAGCTCACCTAAGTCCCCGCCATAATCGCGCCTCTGCGCCCACAAGGCCGCTAAACATATGTGTACCTGCACAAAAATGTGTTGCAAGTGTAGTATGAGTACGTAAATCAACGCGTACTCAGTAAGTATCCCGCCTATCCCCGAAGAAGTAGTGACGAGGGGTTGACTCGGACACTTACTATGGGCTATAATCAATATACCAATGATATGATAAATTGTGGATTTTTTATGAGGCAACGGTAAACACAATGACATGAGACAGGTAAATAATTCTCTTGTTAATAGGTGGTTTCCAAATTTATCTTCATCTTTTAACAATTTAAATCTCTGGTCAATAAGGCCATATCAATTATGCGCAAATTATGCCAAGGTCGTACGGACCGATCCAACATAATATTTAAATTGTGCACTGTCATAGGGTTGAATGGCGTGAACCATAGATGCATATATTTAATATGCCGAGGCGTTCGGCCCGTTCCACAAAGATAAACACATTCAAACAGTCAATCAAGACATCATCAAGGGGGAATTATCCAAAGAAATGGAAATTGCTCTTTTAACAGTCAAGAAATGATGTTTAGCTTTGTAGAAAGTTTATTTACCAAGTTCGATATGATTTAGGCATTTAAATTGACAACAAGGTTGCGAATATTACAAGTAAAGCATGTTTTTGGGCCCTAGACTACCCGGACTTAAGCATAATAGTAGCTACACACGGACTCTCGTCACCTCGTGCGTACGTAACCCCCACAAATAGGGGCACATATTTATTTATTTCACCTATGGGGTAAATTCCCTCTTACAAGGTTAAAAAGGAGACTTACCTTGCTCCGAAATTCCATAACCGACTCCAAGGCCGCTCCGACAATTCAAACTGATGCATGTCGCTCCAAAACTAGCCAAATATGACGCAACCGAATCAAATATATACTCTGATAATCATAATTAATCATTTATAACAAATTCCCAACTCCGTTCGAAAAGTTGATCAAATCACCCCCCGGAAATTTTCGAAGATAAACTTTACCCATAACCCCACGAACTCAAATATATAATTTATTCTCCGTTTCATACCCAAATTCGTGATCAAAATCCAAGAATACCAAATTCTAGGTTTCCTACCAAAACCACACAATTTTTACAAATTTCCATGTCTAAATCCGTATATAAACCTTGTATTTAACTCACAACTATAAGAAATCACTTACCTCTTGATGATGGAACCCCCTCTCAAAAATAGCCTAAGTCCAAGTAGGAAATGAGGGAAATGGGTTAAGTCTCGGAATAAAAGCCTTTGGCTCCAGTCGCAGATTGCGACATCTGGCTCGCAAATGCGATTGTCGCATTTGCGACAAATGCATCGCAAATGCGAAGCCAAGCTGCCCCTGCCCAGGTCGCAATTGCGACCAAGATCTTCGCAAATGCGAAGGGGACAGGTCCGCAAAAGCGACAAATTGTTGGCAAATGCGAACCATTCAGAAAATTCCCACCTTTTGAAAATGCTAGCCACTCCTCGCAAATGCAATGTTCGCATTTACGACCATTACATCGCAAATGCGATCACACCAGAACCAGCAATCCAACTTCTTAACAAAACACTCTGAAGCCACTCCAAAACTCACCCGAGACCCCCGGGACCCCGTCCAATCACACCAACCAGTTCAATAACATAACACGGGCCTGCTTGAGGCCTCAAATCACATCAAACAACATCGAAATCATGAATCGCACCCCAATCCATGCTTAATGAACCTTAGAAATTCAAACTTCTACATTCGATGTTGAAACCCATCAAATCACGTCTGATTGACCTCAAATTTTACATACAAGTCACATTCAACATTACGGACCTACTCCAACTTCCGGAATCGGAATCGAAATCCGACCCCGATATCAAAAAGTCCACTCCCGGTAAAACTCCTCAAAACCCTTCAAATTCTAGTTTTCGCCAAATGACATCAAAATGACCTACGACCTCCAAATCCACATCCGGGCGCGCTCCCAATACCAGAATTACAATATGGAGCTATTCCCAGGCTCGGAATCCCAATCGGATATCAGTAACATTGAAATGCACTTCAACCCAAATTTAGGAAATTCTTCCAAACGCCAATCTTCCACAATAGGCGCTGAAACGCTCCCGCGTTATCCAAAATCCAATCCGTACATACACCTAAGTCCAAAATCATCATACGATCCTGTTAGAACCTTCAAATCCTGATTCCGAGGTCATTTACTCAAAAATCCAATCTTAGTCAATTCTTTCAACTTAAGGCTTTCGAAATGAGGATTTTCCTTCCAAATCAACTTCGAACTCACTGAATCTCAATTCCGACTACGCGTACAAGTCATAATACTTAAAGTGAAGTTGCTCATGGCCTCAAACTGTTGAACGACGTGCTAGAGCTTAAAACGACCGGTCGGGTCGTTATATAGTTCAACATACACCCTAAACAATTCAATTAATACCATAAACAATTCAATTAACCTCACAAAACATAAGCTTTATCCAAAAAGTTCAGCACTTACCCCTAAAAGTTCAATTCACAAGAACAATTCCTAAAAACTCAATTCAATTCAAAATTAAACATTCAATTCCTAACTAAACTGCTCAAATCAATACAAACTTAAACATTCAATTTATACCCTAGGTAATCAATTCAATTTTAACAAGACCTAAACCCTAAATTTCAATAAAATTCAAAGTTAAACAATCAATTTAAACAATAATTAACTAATTCATAACTAATTAATAAAATATTAAAATTATACAAACAATGTAAGTTCAAATCGAAACCTGGAATTTTTAAGAGGTGGAGGAGGAGGGGCAGTGGCGGCAGTAGCAGCGGCGGGGTCAGTGGCGACATGGGGTGGCACGGAGGAGTGGGGAATGGGATTTGTGTGAGGAAATATAGGAGTGGGGGAAGGGTGATGTGTGTGTGTGAGGGAGAAGAGAGTGGGGAGTTAGAAAATTTTGAGAAGAGAATAAGAGAAATTAGGGGGAAACCTCGTATTTCAAATCTAAAATTAAAGGTATCGTTGGTCGGTACACTTAAGTGATCGTTGACTGTGTTTGACCACAGTTAGCTGACCGAATTTGGTCGTTTATCTTTAAAAAAACTAAATTAAATTTTTTGTGTTATTATTTCTTAAAATATTATAAACTTTAAAAAAAATTATAAACTATAAGTATATATATTTTATCAACTCATATATTTACTAATAATTAATTATAAACTATAAGAATAATCTTTATAAATAATTATATTAACTAATTACTTTTAATAAATTATAAGCATATATTTTATTCACACATATATATAATTAATCAATCATAATAAAAAAAAATAAAGATATAATTAATCAATCATAATAAACAAATAAAGGCATATATATGAGATATTTATTTTATTATAATTCCACATTTCATCGTATATATTCATTCATTTTATAAGTAATTACAAATTACATAGATTAATAAATATCGGTCATGACGTTTTACCTTTTGTATTCATCTATCTAAGTTAATTTTCTAAATTATAATTAAGTATATGAGTCATTTCAAGTACACACACATACACTATATTATAATTGATGATCAATCACATATATTACTATGCACAAAAACTTGATCAATTGATGATTTGGTAAACCAATATTATTTATTTTAAATATGTTTAGTCGATTGTTATATTAACTCGTTTACTTAATGTTAATAGCTTCTTTCGTTTATTTAATCTGTGATACATTTATACATATCAAAGAAGTTTAGTATTGTTCTATATTTCATTCATTCATCACTAATAATGCATGACATAGATTAATCAATAGGTCTAGATATTTTATTTTTAATATTTACCGATATAGGTCAAAATATTTTGTTTTTAATATTCATTGACGCATCTAAGTAAGTTATAAGTCGATGAATCAATTTACACATAGATATATTTGATGATGATCAATTATATATACTAATTAGATTATTGCTTCTTCACAAGTTTATCCCCAAACAAACCCGACCGTGTGGCCTTAGCGCTTCGCGTTCTTAGATGCGGCTATATATATATATAGAGAGAGAGAGAGAGCGAGAGAGAGAAAGAGAGAGAGAGAGAGAGAGATACACTTCGTTGTACTAATTTAACTATATATAGCTTGTTATAGTATATGTTAGTACATTCATTATTTGTATTACAAAATAAATTGTTAATGAATTATATTTATATTGCTTAGATAGTAAATTTTAATATGATTCAAAAGTTTGACCATGTTTGACCTAAGAACCGACCGAAGTTGTTCGGTTATTTATCATAAATGACATCTACCGACCAAAGTTGGTCGGTAAAATTTTCTCATGTAATAACCGACCGACTTTGGTCGGTAACTTCAACTATAAATTTTATAAAATATTTTAAATAATAATATAATTATTAAAATTTAAAAATATGGGTCCACCTTACCGACCGATGTTGGTCGGTAATCAAAAAAGTGCTTTGCCTGAGCAAGTTTGACCATTGCGGTCAAATGTTTGACCAATATACTCACCGATTTCGGTCGGTATGTAATTTAAAAAAATATATAAAATATTATTTTGGTAACTTCCGCCCACTTTGGACTGTTTTTTTGTCTCTTTTGTTAACCGACCAATGTTGATCGGTACGCCTCTGTCGGATTTTTTTGCGGATTTTTAGTAGTGCGAGTGTCTACTTGAAATAGTCTCTTTACGTTCATAAGATAGGGGTAAGGTTTCCGTATATATTATCCTCTATAGATTCTACTTGTGCGAATACAATGAGTATGTTAATATTGTTGTTATATTGTATACATTGGGATATATAGTGTACAATACAACCGGTCAAGATCGAAAAAACGCATTAGATGGATATTTACACTCCTTTCTTCTAAAGAGGCCTATCACTTCGTTGTACCTTCTTGGCTTGGGCTCCAATTGAATAATGTTCAGATATATCTCTTTTTTTGTTTTTGCAAAGGCTGGAATTTGTCGTTAGAAAATAATGTCCAATAAAATGAATTATTCTTGAACTTTATGTTAGTGAGTTTTTATTATCTCTAAAGGAACGACTCAATACTCGTGTGCTTTTCTTTTAACCACCCATTTAGCTTTCAATCCTTCAATTAAATGTTGCATCAATTCTTGACTTTATAAACCCAAGAATAGAGGGCAGATAAAAGAATAGAGGGTATATTTTTAGACAAGAAAAAAGACAATTATTTTTGCATTTCAACTTATATCCATTTAACTCCAAATTTTGTACAAATTTTCATTACTTGGAATATATGGAAAAATCCACAAAGGTACGGGAGATTATGTAGAGGGGATGGATGCGCTTTAATGTGCAAAATGGGTTTTAGGCCCCACCATTTAATATTTTTAATTTACGAGTCAGAGGGTCACATTTCCTTGTCCATATTTTAACCTCCTTCTCATATTTACCCATTTTAGAGGATTTTGCCAATCCCATCCAACTTTGTTTCCTAGTAAAAAAGAAATGTAGTCAGAGAAAGATATTGCTTTCGAAGTGAAAAAAATATATTTCTTTTAGGGAGGTCTTTATTGGAATAATAGTTTTGCATATGCCTTTGAATCTTGATCGCTTAGATATTTGCTAGTTTAGATAATTGTTATTTTGCGGTCTATTTAGATAATATATACGCACAATTAATGTGGAAAGTGACATAATTTCACTAATTAGGATAAAATCATTAAACAAATTATTTTATGAGACAGGAAAGATATTGAGGTAGTATATAATAAATTCTAGAAAAAACTTCTGCATGCATATCTTTTTGGTTTACCTTTCCTTTCACACTCTTATAAGTAATTTTATAATAGTAATTATTTGTCTTATAGAATAATTTTAGCTAAAGTTGAGTAAAAGTATATTCTATAACTTTTTAATAATCTCAGCAGTAGTAGTAGTAGTAAATTAGATATAAAAAGGAACTCTTTTATTAGAGATGGACATATAATTAGTAAGTGAATTCTAAACTGGCTATAGTCCTACTAATCTTTTATCTTTTGAACAACAATAGACACTTATTGTGTTCTGAACGTACCATAGTAATTAGTCGTGCAACAATTTGTATTTTATGTTCACAAATGTTTCGTTACTAATTCTTTCATCATGCACCAACATTTGATTATCACATTGGAAATAATTATTATTTCTTTTAATTTTCTGGAAGGGAGTTCAGACTTTGGGTTAAAACAAAAGGGGGAACTCGTGTGGGCAAAACACAAACATGCATCATTATGAAGGAACTTATTTAGGTGGAATTCATTGTATCAAAAATTTAAACCATTAGAGCAATAAAGCTACTAGTTAATTGAGTTATTATGCCTCCATTTTTTGTTACATGACAAAAACATTGCAATGATTGTGTCAAAGGTGGAAAATGAAACATTTAATTTAATTAAGAGACGTTTTGGGGAACGTGGCTGATATAAAATGGTAAAATTGACTCGTATTTGGTGTTTAGAGACGAATATAGCATGCTTGTTACGGATTTAACCAAACTTAATGCTTTCTACCAAAAAAGTTCATATTATTGTAAAAATTACAAAAAGTTCAACAAATATTAAATGTCAAACTGTCACGACCCAAAATTTCATCACAGGCGTCGTGATGGCACCTAGTCTCTAAGACTAGGTAAGTCGAATTTCATTACATTTCGAAGCATTTTTTATATATAGAATCTGAATTTAATAGATAATCAAAACAAACAGCGAAATAAATATGAATATAACAATCTCCCAAGACTGGTAGTATTGAGTCACGAACTCTAACTGAATACATGGGATGATCATGAGGACCGAATATACAATATTGTTTGATTAAAAATTAACAGTACAATGAAATGAAATGACTCCAAGGGACTGCGACGACCAAGCAGTTGTAACGACCTGACTTGTCGTTTTAAGAATTAACGTCTCGTTCACTGACTTAAGATCTCGAGCAACTTTCTAATAAGTATTATGACCCGCGAGTATGGTCGAGTTTGATTTTCGGAAGATTCGAAATTTAATTAAAAGAACAATTCATATTTAAGAAGCGTAAAAGAAAAAAGTTGGCCGGGGAGTTGACTTTTTGATATTGGGGCCGGAATCCGATTTTTAAAATTTGGAATACCTACATTATATTATTTATGACTTGTGTGCAAAATTTAAAGTCATTCCGGATTGATTTGATATATTTCGGCGCAAAACATAGAAGTGGGGAGATTCGAAAACTCATAATTCGATTCGAGGCGCAATTCGTAATTTTTGACGTTGTTTGACGAGATTTGAAGCCTCCACTAAGTTCGTATTATATTTTGGGACGTATTGGTATATTTGGTTGAGGTCCCGAGGGGCTTGGGTGTATATTTTGGGTCATTGGTTGAGAGATTAGTAAAATTAAAAAATTTGGGAGTTTGACCATGGTCAATATCGGGTCAAGACGACCTATTTTCAGTGTTTTGAGTGCGCGAACAGGTCCGTAGCGTATTTTATTATTGAAATTCATATATGGTTTGTGTGCTGAGGCAAAAAGGGAAGTGCGTACCTCAGGGGAATTTTGCGGACCGCACAATTTTGGTGCGGACCGCGCTCCAGTCCGCAGTGGAGTTCGCGAACTGCACACTTTTGTGTGCGGCTGCGCTCAAGAACTCTCAGATTCGCTGGTCTGACTTCGGAAGCTCATATCTTTTGATCTATAAGGAAATTTGAGATGATTCAAAAACGAAGGTTGTAGGTCTTCGTGTCTAGTTTCCAGAAATGTAAATAAATCATAATTCAGACATTTATAGAGAAGGTTATGGACAATTTACTGAAGCCTGGTAGAGGAGAAGGCTGTGAAGTGCGGCCACACCATTTTCTTGCGACCAGAGGAGATAGGGATGTGCGGCCGTGCCATTGTTGTGCGGACCGCATATTGAAAGTTCAGAGGATGTACTATATATCCGAGATTTAGGTTATTATTTTATTTTTGGACTTTGGGAGTTCGGTTTGAGATAACTTTTCGTGAATTTTTCAAGAAATTCATCGGGGTAAGTGATTCTCATTCGGATTTGGTTAATATACATGAATATATCACCGATTTCATCATTTTATTAGTACTTGGAGATGAAAATTTGGAAAAAATTATAGAAACTCCATAAACCACAAATTTAAGATTTGGAGGTCGAGTTGTTATTGGAATTCGATAAAATTGGTATGGTTGAACTCGTATCGGAATGGGTGTTCGGATTTCATAAAAAATTATGTTGGTTTCTGAGGGGCGGGTCCCACGTTGACTTTTGTTGACTTTTTGGACTAAATTTTTAAGTCGACATTTTATTATCCGGAATTATTTTCAATGAATTTTAATGAAGTTATACAACTTATTTGAATAGATTTGAGCAGTCCAGAAGTCAATTCAAGCAAGAAAGCAATTTTGGAATATCGGCATAATTTCAAAAAGGTAAGTGTCTTGCTTAACCTCGAGTGGGGGAATTTTCTCTTAGGCATTGAGTCTTATGTGCAATTTGTGTAATTGAAAACCATGTACACGAGGTGACGAGTACGTACTTGGTTTATATGTGCAAATTTTATTGAGTTAAAGTCTCGAGCATATTGTGTAGTAAATTGGATAATTGTTGATATATATTTAATCATCTATTTGTCGTGCCTACATCCTTGTTGTTGAATCTGTTGTTATATGACAATTTGATGTAATTGTTACTTGATTATTTATGAAATTCCGTGAATTTGCTGGTTTGATAATTATTCAAATTTAATTTAATTTTAGATTTTTTTCCTTTGTAAATAAATAATTAAATGAGCTTAAGGAGAGGTGTTTATATAATTATTGAAAATTTAGATTTAATGAAGACTTTGCTTTATGTTGAGTAATTTCTATCTCTATTGATTGTTTTTGGGTGTTGTACACATTGTGTGGAGCCTTAGGCTATTTGTTGTGAAATTAATTAACTTAGTTGTATCTTTGGAATTTTGGTTGTAGCCATTGGGCAAATTGTGATATGAATTGATTTTGTTATGTTGCCGTGATAATTTCCCGTGTAAATTGTTGTGTTGTGTTAATTATTATTTTGAAGATATAAGGGTGGCATTTCACCATTGATATTATGTGGGTATAAGAGTGATATTTCACTGTGGTTGTGTTTGTTGGAATATTGTCTGGGCGAAGCGATAAGAGTGACAATAGGAGCAATAAGGGTGGCTATTAATATTGTTTGGGAGGAGTGATAAGGGTGGCTATATGAGCAATAAAGATGGCTATTGATATTGTCTGGGCAGAGTGATAAGGGTACATAGGAGTGATAAGGGCGGCAATATGAGCGACGAGATGTGATGATGTGGAGTTGTGGTGTTGGGTGATTTTTATGTGATGCTGTAATTTTCTTGTGTTTAGTTTTATACCTTGTGTAATTTGTCTTGTTGATGGTAAATTGATACCAATCTGATTTATGTTGAAATTGAGAGCATGTGGCTATTGCCAGGCGGTTTATAAAATGAAATGTAGGCACGAGGTGCCGTGAATTGTGATATGAGATGGGGATATTGACACGTGAATTGTCCATGCAATTATGATATGAAATGTGGGCACGAGGTGCTGTAATAAAATGATAATGATATTTGGCACGTGAATTGTCCA
The DNA here is from genome assembly GCF_000390325.3 of Nicotiana tomentosiformis. NCBI lineage: Eukaryota > Viridiplantae > Streptophyta > Magnoliopsida > Solanales > Solanaceae > Nicotiana > Nicotiana tomentosiformis. The sequence goes on along the minus strand of NC_090816.1, from coordinate 104,429,694 downwards.
TGCAGTTGTGATATGAAATGAGGGCACGAGGTGCCGGAGAAATATGATGGTTTAATTACGGGCACGAGGTGCTGTGGAAATATGAAAAATTAGCCGAGACCCGTATTTACGAAAAATATGAAAATGGGTTGAGACCCGTATTTTTATGATTTTGAAATGAGGTATCACATGGTGACTCTTTAATCGAAAGAATTATATTCAAAATATTTATTTGAAAGGATTTTTATTCAAGAAGAATTATATGAAAGAATTGTATTTGAAAGATATTTATTCGACGAAATTATATTTGAAAAAGAGTTTTATTCGTAAGAATTATATGTTAAAGATATTTAATTGAAGAACTTGATTTAACTTGGTGTAAGTATTTATTAATTATTGAGCGATATTAAAATGACGATTTTATTGTCTTACTGTGCATATCATTGGTTGTTTTACAACATAACAATTTATATAATTATATATACAATAATAATAATAATATACCTAGTGTATTTTTATAATATGGAGTCTGAAAAGGTAATATATACGCATATCTTACTCCTATCTTGTGAAGATAGAAATATTGTCTCTTCAAACAATAATCTATATCATTATAATGGATAAAATCCACCATACCTCTAAGAAAATTAACCAAATGTTTTTTTTCTACCAACAATAAGTATCTCAATTTAAGTATATCAATAAAATCAAGGAAATTGGAAGTCGTTCATGGCCTATCATGCACAACAATAGTATGTACTTGTTCACTGCAACGGTAAAGTAAGCATATAATTGAAGAAGACGTGAGAGAAAATGGGACCAAAGGCCTAAAAGCCAAAAAGGGAACACAAATAAGGGAAAATCACACTGCGGGCGCAATAACAGTGCAGATATAATGGGTAGCCCCCACACCTCCTTAAATTTCTATTGTAAATGAATCAATTCTACCCCCACGCGCTCTTTGTTTTAAACTCTTATTTTTAGGGAGTGAATAGAATTTGGCCTCTAGGAAAAAATATAGAATTTGGCCTACCTGTCTAGTTTTTCATCATGCTATTTTGTTTTATTTCATTTTTTTTTGTATGGAACAGAGGATAACTCATTATTACCAAAATAAGGTTACATAGATTTTTTTTTAAAAATAGATGCCCTATATTGGCTGCTTGAACTAGACTCATTAGTTTCTTTTCTTTTATTTGAAAAAAAAATGAGCAGACGAAAAATAGATACAACCTCGATACATTTTACTTGAAAAATTTCTCAAAAAGTTATTATTACTACTCTCATTCATTTCAATGTCAATAAAATAAGAAATCTATATAGGTTATAGCATCAATGGTTAAAATGAGAGTTTTTCTTGTATGATATTTGCATATGAACATGATAATTCTTATCTCATAAATATAATTTTGATTGATAGTACGTCTAAAAAACATATATATAGACAAATATTTAATAATCTTAATTAGACTACTATAAGAAGATATTTGTAATTTAGGTATTTAGATTATTTTATTATGATAATCAAAATTTGAAATTACTATCATACATTTATTTGGTAGCTCTTTAAATATGAAAAAAGCTAAAAAGAAAAATTTTATATAAGAAAATAATTATTTACTCAACGAAGAATGTAATTTTACGAAAATACAACCGTGATATTTCAATCGTACACATATTTAACCTTGTGCATAGATAATAGTGATATAATTCTGCAAGATCGTATAATTTTTAACAAAAAATATAAAAATAAAAATTCTCCCTATAGAGAACTTGAATGGTCATGAACTTCAAAAGTCATATATCAGATCAATTTTCATTTATTCTTTTCTTGAACATTAAATACTTGATTTAATTAAGTACACCACAACTTCTTCCCATATAGAAGAATAAGTCTTCTTTACAATCAAATTTAACAATAATCAATTCATTAAATAAAGATAACTTATAATTTTTATATCATTTGTGTCTTCACTTTCTTGTAGTCGATTATGTCGTAATCTAAGAAATATATTATTCTTGAAAAGAATTAGAGAAAAAAATTCAAGAATATATTGTGTTCAGTTAGTTATAGAAATAAAGTATTTATAAAAGTCATGTTTTACTTTTATAAGAACTAATTTTCTCATATATTTTGTTTGTAAGGACATTTCATTTTGATTTCAGGAAAACTAAGTCTATTTTTTAATTTACATTTATTTGGTTTATAAACGTTTTTCAAATCCAAGATTCCAAGAGAAGACCACCAACAAAGCCAAACACTGGGGTATCGACTAGCGCGTGGGAGAAGTGCGACTGATAAAGCAGCTCACAAAAAAGAAAGAAATCTGACCCCACCCACCCTCCACTATTATTTCATTTTTACTTCACTGGAATTAATTTCGCAATCTGCAACTACATTTTCTGCATAAAAATAGAAAAGAGAAATTTACCCAAAAACCAGTCTTAAAATTTGACTGTCCAAAATTTCTCCGAAAAAAGCACAATCTTTTTGTCCGAGAGCTGCTCCTTTCTCTACTCCTTTTTTCATACCCCAAGCTCTGCTCCTTTCTCAGTTCTTCTCTTTGCTTTTGGTTTTTACTTGCTGCGTATACACAAGACAGGTTGGTTTGTTTTCTTGTTTTATTGCTTGTTTATAAATCTCAATTTGTCTACAATTATATGGGGTTCAAATTTTCTTTATAGCTTCTGCTAAGTGTAACCTGTTCTTGATTTGTTTAAATTGTTCTTTAGATCTATTTGATTTTGCAAGATGTCAACTTCACGGGAAGGATCAGTGGTTTTGTCTGCTTTCTGGAAACTCATTTGCATTTTAGAATAGGACTTTTATGCATTTTGTCTTTTTCTCTCCTTTAATTGGACTGCTCACTCTGCTTGTAGTGATTAATGCCTGAAGGTACTAATGGAACTCGGTTCTTTAAAGTTTTTGTCTGTGAAAATATTGCTGTGATTTGTGTAATTTGTTATTGAACTTGGATAAAGAAGTGCACTTGATTGTGGAACTTGACTAAGAAATGGTAAATGTGAAAATACACTGGGGTTTTAAGTTTAATTTCCACATTTCTAGCTCCCTAATATTTTGATAGCTCCATTTGTGATGTGGTAGGCCAATTGACTTCTTATTTGGTTAGTTTTTGACTTATGTCCTATCATATGTGGATCTACTGTTGCCCTAAGCAAATGTGGCAGGAGGGGTGATGAAGCACCAAATTCACGAGTTTATTGGCAAAGGTTGAGTGACTTGTGTCTTAGGTCATAGGTTCGAGCCCTGCGCCAAGCAAGCTAACTCTGGTATTTAAGTGGAGAAGGGTAGAGGGGCAGGCCTGTCGTCCTCGAGTTTCGAAAGCTGCGGTTGGCCCAAAGGGTCAGCTCCAGTCGGATTTCTCGGTCATAAAAAAAATGTATAAAAATACTTTTTTTGTGCCAAACCTCTGACTTGATGTGTTGTCGGTGACTAATGGAAGAGTATCCGACTAATGGAAGAATATCAAAGTTCTTTTGTTATGCACATTTGTTGACTTCTTATTGTTCCTGTGGTTTATGGTGCAAAATGCATTTCAGAACTTACAAATGCAATCCAACATATCGTTGCAGGTACTGTTGCCTATAAAAGGTGGATCAAAAAGTGAATTCTGGCTCTTTTGGTCGAATGAGCATGGAGAAAGCTTCTGCTGACTGTCCGTATCCTGGATGCTTCTTTTGTGTTATGAAGGAAGCAAACCCAAACAAGCGCCGAGCCAGTATATTGAAGTTCTTTCGAGAACTTCCCTCACAGGATGATGATGGTCAAGTCCTTCCGATCAGTGGCCTATGGAATACTGCCATGGCGCATCCTAATGATCCGGAGTTTATTGAATTGGGGATATTTGAATGCATGTCAGCTCTTATTTGGAAGGGTTTAAAGAACCGCCGCTGGCTTTCACATGACCAAAATATATATATTCCTTATTATGCGGCACATATAATTGGATCGTACACCATGAATATGGAAGAGTTTGCCGAAAGAGCTGTGCGTGCTGGAGTCATCCCTCCTTTAGTTGAACTTTTGAGAGGTAGGCTAACTTGGGTTGAACAGAGAGTTGCAGTGAGAGCGTTAGGACATTTAGCTACCTATGCCAGCACCTTTCCGACTGTTGCAAGTCACGGTGAGATTCTAGAGCTCTCGATCCAACTCGCGATGAGTTCACTTGAAATTGTTTACTCTCATTTTTACCAGTATGTTGATAGAAGACTTAGTTATCATTGTGATCTTCTTACACGCGGCATGGGTGGAGTTGAAATGGAGTCCAGAAAAGCAGAAGAATGGGCCAGTCAGCTACAGTGTTGGTCCCTTCAGCTTATTAATTGCTTTGCTTTCAAACCTGAATTTCTTCCTACTATATGCAAGCCGGAATTTCTAGCCAAGCTTCCAGGAATGTGGGGTGGACTTGTTAATGAAAATTCCCCTGCTGGAATTGGTTTATTAAGGACAATTTGTCATCACAAGCTTGGTCGAGGGCCTGTTGCTGCATGTCCTGGTATTATAGAGGCATTGTGCAATATAGCTCGCTCATCAGATGACTGGCAGTATATGGCAATTGACTGTCTTTTGTGGTTGCTCCAGGATCCAAGTACCTGTCATAAGGTAATAATGTGCTTTAAAACTATTCTTCTGGAGCTAAGAGCTGGAATATTTTATTCGGTATTGGTATTAGGTTCAATAGAATCAAGTGGTGGAATAGGGTACTAATGTAGCTGGAATACTTTATTCAGTAGTTTGGTTTTTGGTTCAATTGAATCAGGTGGTGGAACAGGGAAGTTCTATGTTATATACAACAACATACGTGTCTTGGGAGGGTAGTGTGTGCGCAAATCTTATCCCTACCTTGTGAAGATAGAGATGTTGTTCCGAAGACCCTCGACTCAAGGAAAACGAAAAAAAAAAAGGGATAGAAATCAACCAGCAGTAACATATCAACAAGATAATAAGCTAATTGAAGAGAAGGAAACAACAGGTAACAAAAAAATTCTAAGAATACAAGAGTACAAGACTAATACTACTACCTACTGGTACAACATAGAAATACGCTCGGCTATCCGCTAACCTCCTATCCTAATTGTCGACCTCCACATCCTCCTATCAAAGGTCCTCAGTAAGCCGACGTTGCGTCATATCCTGCCTAATTACCTCTTCCCAATATTTTTTAGGCCTACCTCTATCTCTCTTCGCACCCAACAAGGCCAACCTCTCACACCTCCTCACCGAAGCATCTGCACCGCTCCTCTTCACATGTCCGAACCATCTCAGCTTTGATAAATGAATTTATTTTCTCTTTTACTTCTTGGAGCTTAACTTTGATCACATAAGTTCATCTATTGACTGTGAAAGTGCTCCATTCCTTTTCCTATGTCATGTTTGCCTCCAGAACTTGTTAGTCAAAAATAGGTATATACTTCACTCTTTGGATGCCTCTTTTCTTAGTTCACGATATAGGTATCTCATATTCTCATCATAGATGTTTAACTGATCTTTGAAGTCAATTATGTTCATACAACTCTAATTCAAAGAGGTTGGGTCATTCAGAATGTGCAAGAATTCGTATTTGGGAGCATGCACATGTAAGTCCATAATTTGTAGAGAGAAGAAGGAAACAAAAGATGAGTGTTATAGTTATGGGAATTTTGTGTAAACTTTAGAGTATGCTATTGGTATGGCATAAGTGATCACCCTAAAAAGAAACCTTCTGTCTTAAAAGCAATGTTCCGCAGTACTTGTCCAAAAAAAAGAAAAATGAAATCCCCACAGAACAGGTTTGGAATACTGTTGTAGTATTCTGTTACTTAGCTTGGGATATACAGCTCCATTTGGTGAAGTCTATGAATACTAGAATAAGTATTCAAAAAAAGTCTATTAATACTAGAATGAGTATTGAAGATAAACATGTAACACCTGAAAGGTGTAATATCTAATGAGATGGTATTAGTAAAAATTAGAAAGAAATAGAAATGAAGAAACGAATCAATCAGTAAATAGAAGAGTGCACATACTTTCAACACCACACTTGAGTTTCACGCTTTACATATACTCTTGAGAATTTCTGCCTTTAAGAACCTGAGTTCTGAAGTGTGATACCCTCTCAATCACATGAACAATTGGAAAGCTTTGTCAACTACCAACACCGTCAGTCCCCAGTTTCTTCTCCCCAACACCAGCATGTGCATGTGCTATGGATGACAGTTTATGTTCATGTATTAGAAGGAAGGACGTAAAGCAAAATGGTGGTGTGAGGATGTTGGTCATGTTTACTTGCAATAATTTTTTATTTCCCATCCTATTGAGCCTGATGTGCCAATCGGTCTTGAAGGTGTTTGGCTTTGCTCTGTCAAAAGGTTAAAATGAGCATCTTGTTTGGTTGATCTACTTCTGCGTTCAGATATTTTTTCACAATTTATTTCTGAGTTAGGTTGTTGTTAACAATGACAACTCTTTCTTATTGTTGTTGAGATGCACCAAATCAACAGGAGCCATACAATTATGGCTGATAGCATTCTTGTGAATCAGTAAGAAGGTTTTGTTTTGCTTAACACCTATTTTCAGGTAGAATCAGAGAATCCATTTTAGAAGTGAAATGACACAATGTGATGGAATCATATTAGTTTATCCTCTGGAGTAACCTTTAAGACCTTTTGCAACAGATAGAAAAAATCTACTTGCACAATGAGAATTAACTCCAACTGTTAATAGAAATGAGAAGAATAATTATATTAATTTACTTGCACCATTACACATTAGGTATTGGACACACTGAAAGTCTTTCTCATTGCGCTTTATGAAAGTCTTTCTCATCTTCTAGTTTTAAGAGAATGAATATTGTAGTTGCTTTAACTTGAGAAGAGAATACAACAACTACTAAGCCTCAGTCCCTAACAAGTTGGGGTCAGATATATGAATCCTCATTGATCATGTTTCTCCATTTAGATTCATATCAGGTACAAAACAAAATAAAATAAAAAGTACTAGAAGCTCTTTATATTTTCTGTTTGTATAAGAATTTCTAATAAGACTAAAAGACTCCTAAGCATAAGATCTAAAGAAATGTACTAACATGTTTAAAACGTATTTCCAACTAACTAGTATCGTCTATATGGATATTTTACTTCTATTGTGCCCTATCAGGGCGAAGTTATGTATGGTCAAGGGTGATCAACTGAACACCCTTCGTCGAAAAATTATACTATGTGTAGGGTAAAATATTACTCGTTATTGATTAAAAAATAGACTTTGAACACACCCTTATTGAATTTCCTGACTTCGCCACCGTGCCCTATCCTAAGCTAACAACAACAACAATCCAGTATAATCCCACTAGTGAGGTCTGGGGAGGGTAGTGTGTACGCAGACCTTACCCCTACCCTGAAGTAGAGAGGTTGTTTCTGATAGACCCTCGGCTCCCTCCCTCCAAGAACTCCTCAACCTTGCTCTTGGGGTGACTCGAACTCACAACCTCTTGGTTGGAAGTGGAGGGTGCTAACCACTAGAGCAATCGTCCAAGAATTCGAGGAAAGCGTAGGTCTTTATTGACAACTTCCTTTCATGTGATTTTAGGTCTACCTCGTCCCTTTTAACATCTTCACCCACCACGGTTTCACACTTATAGGCCGGTGCATCGGGAGGTCGATGCAAGACACGACCAAATCATCTTAATATACTTCTCATTTTGTCCTTAGTGTGTGCTACTTGCACCTTCTGACAAATGTAAATTCTTAATCTTTTCTAGTCATGTATGACCGCACATCCATCTTTGCAACTCTCATTTTACGGATGTTTTTAACTTTAGCGGCCCAAAATTTATTCTCATGTAACATTGCTGGTCTTATAATTATTCTATATAACATATTTTTCACTACGGTAGTCATCTCCATATCACATAACACCCCAGTAACACTTCTCCATTTCAGCCATTCGATTTTGATTCTATGTGTATCATTTTTATCTATCATTTCGTTCTCTTGGAACAATGAGCCTGGATATCTGAATTATTTGCATTTAGGCACTATAGTCACGTCTAATCTCACCTCAATTTCACTCTTCCCATGCTCATTAAACTTGTAGTGCATATATTCAATTTAACTTCTACTTATCCTAAAATCCTTACTCTCTAAAGTGCTTCTCTATAGCCCAAGCTTTTGGTTGACACCTTTGCACAATAATGTCAGCAAATAGCATACACCATGGAACCTAATCTTGTATTGTGTTGGTTAGCTCATCAATAACTAGGATAAACAAATATAGGCTCAATGCCACTGTGTAAACCCATGCTAATGGGAAACTTCATTGCATCTCTATCTACTATTCTCACACTAATAATGGCTCCTTCATACATATCCTTTATCAAATTCATATTTTGACCGAGAGGAAAAGGCTTAACATATTTGACAGATTCAAGACACTTCTCGAACTTAGGACTAATTACTTTGAGTAGACTCTACGGTTAATTGTAGCTAGCAAAGTCCTCAGGCTGTAAATACTTTTGAGACCCCTTGTCTTACCAATGACATGAACTTGACTTATCAAAAGAAAAAAAATATTCTAGAGAGGCCATGTCAGTGTTATGACTAACACTGTGAATAGAATGCAACTCGAGGAAGATGAAAACGTCAAATAAGGAACAGGCATGTCCATGCATACTATTGGCTCTGTACCATTGTTTCCACAATGTACACTTTTGATTGCTCAGAGTTTAAGAATTTCCGGTCTCTTTCTGAAAGTTCTGCTATTCATATTGTTCCTGATATTAGTATCATTATAAACTACTGCAGCCATTTTCATCTCTAGCCTTCAGGTTCGGTATTGTACTGCTATGATCCATTAACATGTAAAGTTCTTTTTACTAGAATTTTAGTTTTTGTTTACTTATATTAAAGAAAGCGTAAATACAAAAAGTAATAAGGAAGAGTTGTAATTTGGCATCTTCCTGATGCCCTTTCAATAATATTATCTTACTTCATCAAAAAAAAAAAAGAAGTAAAAGTAATAAGGAAGACTAGGAGTTTTTCAAGGAATTTAACTCCACTCTGCGGACTGACCTTCCTTAGCAACTGAATCTATGAGTTCAATCAAATCGGATGTGGTATCAATTGAATAGAAATGGAAGCCTTCAGACATGATCTCTCTATGGTTTCATAGTCAAGAGGTGCCCATACGATGAGATTGTCCCCAGCTTTCTCCTATTTTCTCTTTGATAGCAATTTACAATATTATATTACAGCCATAAGCTGAATCTTAAGAAGCCATTCCATGCAGTATCTTAACCATAGATCTGGACACCGTTAAAAATGTCGAAGTTCTTATCTACTATTTTTTCTGTAGGTGATTGAAAAGACCGTACCTGCACTTGTGGATCTTGCAGAGATATCATCCCTTGGGGATCATAAGAAGCTTGGAGACTCTATAGTCAATGTTCTTCAGGAATGTATTGAATCACAAGGGACAGGTCGTACTCAAATCAATAGCCATGTGAAAGAAGAGGTTGACGAACTACTGAATTCCAAACAGAGACTAAAATGGGAGAAAAATATGCCTAAAGAGGACCTTCATATCAAACAGGCAGCAGCACTGGTGGTAAAACTAGAAGGAAATTCCCTGTTTTCATCAGGAAATATTTCCGGGGCTGCAGCTAAGTACTCAGAAGCATTGGCATTATGCCCAATTAGGTCAAAGAAAGAGAGAGTGGTGCTCTACAGCAATCGCGCTCAGTGTCATCTTTTGTTGCAACAACCCTTGGCTGCTATAGGTGATGCTACTCGTGCATTATGTCTCCATAATCCTGTGAACCGTCATGCCAAAAGCCTTTGGCGAAGAGCTCAGGCGTACGACATGCTTGGTTTAGCCAAGGAGAGCTTACTAGATGCTATTCTGTTTATAAATGAGTGTTCTCAATCAAATGATCCAGATCTGTCTTTGAGACAAAACAAGGTTCCTGATTATGCTGAGCGTTTAGTAAAAAAGCAGATGCGTGCAGCTTGGTTGTTTAGAGAGGCTGCTATTAAACATGGTGGAGTTCACTGTGAGGGTGATGCTGGAGACATGTGTGGCCAGGAAACTGATGATTCTGAATGGGAGACAGCAAGTGAAAGTGAAATAGGAAATGAGGAGAGGGATGAAATTGGTGATGACATTTGTGGATGGGAAAATGAGGTTGAAAGGAAGGATAAGTACAAAAAGGCTTCAATCAAAGGTAATTTGATTCCTAATTTCTAATGTTTAATTGCACCTATCACTCTAAGCTTATAGAATTGGTGACTTATCCATCTTGAGAATATAAGCTATACCGTGTATATGTCAACTTGACTGAAGTTATGATTTTTATCGTCCTTGCTTAATTAATCTTGTATTCAGTATAGATTTCATAACAATTAAAAAAAATTGTATTTTGTGTAGAGTGGGTGGATCTTTCACACCCTTCGTTTTGCCTCAAATGATTCCATCTCCAACTCTTTCCAAGTACATAGCCCATTTTGTCTATGATGTTAAACAGTTGAGAGCAACTGTCAATGTATGTATCCCGATTTTTCTGGAAATCATATTTAATCTTGAACAGTAATATATAAAGTGAGATATGCATAAGCAACTTTCTTAACTCGGTTAAATGCTGGATTACCAGTGGTGTTATCCATTGTCGTTACTTCCTGAAGAGAGGGGAGCAAGCTGGACATGAAGTAATTATTTAATGTATACAGCAAGTGATGCAAGTATATGATTTCCTTAAAATAGTAAAAGATTAGAATGACGAAACAAATATCTAATAAAGACTTCTCTTGGACGCTTACTATGAAATTCACAAATAATAAATCTTTATTTTCTAGCAGTGTCAAATGATTGTTTAACATTTTCTTCCAGGATTCTTCATGTTATTTTCTACATCTTTAAACTTAGCATTATCTAAATGCCAATGAGTTATCCTGCTGATCCTTGTCTAGACATTTTTATTGTTTAAACAGTAATGCTTAAAGATTGGCATGGTTGGGGCACTGTTAGTTGAGGGATCCGGATAGTTTGCCTATGAGTTCTTGGTAGTTGGGCTTGTTGAGCAAGTGCAGAATTAGCTGTAAGACCATGGTTCATATGTCTAACCATAACATAAAGGGGAATGTTAACTATGTCTGCCCTTCTTTCCTATGTTTCTTTTTTTTTTTCCTTTGTTTCGTTTGTGTTTCTCTTATCTTTACATTTGGCGTTTAAAAAAATTAATATAATGATTAGATCCGAAATTAATATAGTTTCCTTATAAAAAAATAAATAAATTAATATAATGAATTTGATGATCCTAGTTCAGTATATCCTTTGAACTTTGCTTCTGTATGTTAACTTTCTGCATTAATTGTTTCTCACCCATCCCCATAAAATTTTATTACTTTCCTTTTTTTACTGTGTCTCCAAGTTATGGTCCACTCTTAAGCCTAATATGCATAGACTACCAAATGTATCTTTCCAGTGAGGTCCGCAATAATTCATGTTAAAGCTTATAAGAGCAAGGGAAAATGACGATGTAAAGATCAAAGAGTTCCTGAATATAAAATGGTCCCAATCTTCCTGAAACTGACAAGAAAAAGAAAGAGCAGCTAAACAATTGGCATAGAGGGAGTACAAAGTTTTTAACTTACTTTTGTTGGACATACCTAATCAAACTAAGACCTAATTGGATGAGAGCTCTAGCCTTGTGGTCAAAGCAAGTTTTTGGAATGCACATTGTTGTACATGAAAGTTCATAGTTATGATTTCTGTAAACATTTACTGTTCCTGTTGAAATTGGTATACATTTTGTCCTTGTCTAGATGTGTTTCTGAATTTATATTGTGATGCATCTTGTTCTTGAACTTGACCCAACTTTTACACTGATGCAGAGATAAAACATGGATACAATGTGCAGCTTACTGAAGACGACGTGTAAATTTTCACCAATTAACCCTGTTCTGGGAGTTTTAGCATCCATTAGCTTGAGAATCTAAGTGTCTCTCTTGCTATGTCTACTCTGCACAAAGGCCAGAGGTGTTCGTTGTTGTTTTTTGCATGTTGCATTGCTGAATAATCTCTCCCCCCTCCCCCCTCTCTTTTTACATATAGTTTAAATAGAGCTAGAGGAAAAGAAAAGAATTGTTAGTGTGTTTATTTTACAAGTTTTCCTTTTTGGTTTTGGTTTGTTTCCAAGTCATTCTTTGAGAAATCAGCAAAGTCAAAAGTGATTTCTGTACATAAACTCTTGGGTATCTATTTGGCTAATTCTGGCAAAATGCAGTTGTGAGTCATCTTCATTTATATGATTGCGTCCGAAATGATTTTTAAGTATTTATTATATGGACCATAATTTATTAAAGCAGTTAGCAGAAGGCTAGAATGGCTTAAATTGTGTTAGCCTAGAGGTTGTGTTTGAAATTAACTACTCAGTTTATTGCTGTTTCTTCCCAACTTACCTTCAAATATTCGATACATTAAATTACTACAATTAATGTAGTAATTTAAGGCGTTATAAGATACATTATTTATCATTTATAACATGTTATTTTCTTACCAATCAGTACTTCTTATATAGGGTTACTATTGCTATTCATATGATCATAACAGTAAACAAATCAACAATCTTTTTTGCCTTTATATTTCTCCTCCCAATCCTTTTTAAGTTTGGTTTGAACTGCATTCTGAGCTAGCCTAATCAACATAAACCAAAACTTGTTGACTGATTTAATATACTTAATAAATTTCCTTCCTACCTTGTTTAATTTCGTGAGAGAAGATGTAGATCAGCAGTTTCTCATAATTTCCATTTGTATACAAGTGCATTTACAGTCGTCTTATTTATTAAATAATGTGAATGCTACTGCCTACCTTGAGACTGTTGTGTCTAACATCTAGACTTAACTATCAACCATTTTGATCCCTTCCACCAAACGGATTCCAAAAGTGAAAGTCAAAATCAAGAGTTTAAGTACTCAGTTTTGGAGGAATTTCCTTTTCGTTCTGTAGTATGTGTATGTACAGAAACTTACATTATAAAAATTTTGCTAGTACTCCACATCTTTTTTCTTTTATCGTCTTTGTTGCTTATAGTTTGTTCTATGTTAAAAGAGAAAGAAAAAGAAAATGACACACACATATATGTTCTCATGGAAAGCTAATTTGTCCGTTTGCTTTTTTAAAAAAAATTGTGCAAATATAGTGTTCAATGCTTTTCTTAAACATATTACGTACGTACGACTAGAATTTTGTTTCGACTATTGTGGGTTGTCCACTAAAATATGTGAATCATCAAATATGCTGCTCTAATTATAAAACTTGTGTAGACTTTTTATCCTGCATTTAGCTATAACGTTTTCTGTCACTTCCATTTTTTTTAATTTCAAACCCCATTTCCTTTTGTGAGTAAGGATAGAGTTTGCAATTATATTCAAAGGTAAATTTGAATTTTTCTTTTCCCTTTCTAAAAGTTTATTTTGGAAAGGGGGTGCATACGTGAAGAAGAGAAGGAAAAGAAAGAAAAGAAAAACCTTTGATTAAATTTTAATCGAAGTACAATTTCGATTAAAATTCTTGTCTTTGAATCCCCGAAAACAAAAATCTGAGTTCAAGTCCAAGCATTGTACGTATTTTTTTTTTCTCGAAAAAGATTCAAAAAGACAAAATGTTACAGCAATAAAAAAAGAAAAACAGGCACGATTCGTCAATTGTTCGACACTCTTTTGTTTTTTTAAAGCCAAACCCCGACTATTCACACTTAAACAATTCTCCAAATAATTTATCAAGGACTTGTTAAGTTATTTAGATTTTTTCCTTCTTTTAATTAGAAGTTTTAGGCTAAAGAGCAGTAGAAACCCTTTTAGAATTTGGTGTGCTGTGAAAATTATGGATGGTGAAAATTAGGAAATTTTTTATCCATGGTCATACAAGCGTAAGGTTCGTTTAACATAAATTACTATTCTATTATAAAACAATAAAAGAAGAAAAAGAGTATTACAGAGAAAAGTAGGGAGAGAGAATTCTTATTGATCGGGGATGGATTACAATGGAATATAAACCCTCTATTTATAGGAAAAAATAACTTAGCCACCAAGTAACAAACCCTAAAATCTCACTAAAATATAGGCATTCACCTTAAATACAATTCTATTTATAACACCCCCCTTGAATGTCTATTCAACAGATAGTGTGCCTCGTTAAAACCTTAACTAAAATAAAACTCAGTGGAAAAAAAATCTAGAGAAGGAAAAAGAGTACACATGTTTAATAATACGCCTTTTGGTTGCCTCATTAAAAACCTTGCAAGGAAAACCCAGTGGGACAAAACTCTGTAAGGAAAAAAGAGTACAACGTGTATTAACTCCCCCTGATGAGATAATTAATTCACATCTTTGATCCTTCGCATTTCAATTTTCTGCACCGTCTTCAAAAGATCATTGGTATAGATTTGATAAACAAATTAGTCATATTAACTTGAATGAATATATTGCACTTTGAAATCATCATTCCTGATAGAGATGTATTGTCTTCATATGATTTTGTTGGAATCGTCATTTCAATATCATCACATAGGGGCAAAACTTTTGTTATCATATTATCATGCATAAGTTATAGCAAGATATATATGTGCACAAATTACACTTAGGATGTGGTACTTCATGACTAAGAATTATATGTCATATAAGCTAAGTCATGTAAGCCATACAAATCGACTTTAGATGCATATCGAGTTTTCATGCCATGCTAGACATATAAGATAGATAAAAGTGATTGCACACACCATTGACTTTATACTTTCAAGTGTTTAACCTAAATGTCCAAAACTACATGTCTTTCATATGAAACCAATTCTATTCGAATTGTGTCTCTTCCATTTGGTCAATATTTTTGTGTTTGTATTCGACAGACTTAAGATTAGGGTTGTACATGGACCAGGTTGGTTCGATTTTTATCAAAACCAAACCAAACCAACTATATCGGTTTGGATTGATTTGGTTTTGTCGGATTTTTTGGGTTTTTCGGGTTTTTTTGTTATATAGTATTGTTTCAATCTTCCTTTATTAATTTTTTGATAAGTAAATATATGATCTATTAAAATATTCTTATGGAAGAATTTTCTTAGTAACACATGATAGTTATTTTTTAATCGCCTGACAATAATTTTACGTTAATGTAAACTTTCAAGATTAATCGAATTTAATAATTAAACATAAAAATAAATATGAACCTATGTAAGGATATGTTCTATTTAATTTTAAATTATCAAAATACCATTTCAAATTCGAAAAGATATAAGAATTTAACAAATCTTGATATATAAATATAGAAGAACAAAGAGATTAACATATTTCACTAACACTTGATAAGAAAGTGACCATACGACCAATTATTTAAAGTTAATAAATATGGAGCACTTCGTATTTAACTAAATATTACATCCTATAAGAGAATCGCAAATATTTCTTAATATTTTTTAAAGAAAATTTTATAATAAGTCTTAAAAGTATATATAAAAATTATATATTTATATATCGGTTTGGTTCGGATTTTTTTACTTAATACCAAACCAAATCAAACCAAACCTAATCGGGGGTTTTAATCAGTTTGGTTTGACTTTTCGGTTTGGTGCGATTTTCCGGTTTGGTTTGTACACCCCTACTTAAGATCCTCATCTATACTTAGCGCTATGATAGATGTCGTCAACGAACATTTTATATCGGTTCCAATATTTTTTTATAAAGACATAACATAGAGATATCTTCATTCATATTTTCAGGTACCTGCTTGATAAGTTGGTTTACATCACAGCTGTTTTAGCAAAAGGATTTATTGAGTGCCTCCACTTAATAACTAAACTATTGCTTATGAGAACAAAGTTATCTATATCAGTTTGATATAGGTTGTATATGAAAGTATATTACATTCTCCCCTCACAAGTGATTCAGGGTCAGGAACTAAATAATTCTATCTTATTATTGTTGATATGCGGTGTATATTTTGATTAACATCATAACGCACAAAGGTGGGTTTTTAAAGTTGAGGAAGCAAGTTAGTTTTTCTAACATGAGGGGGAGAAAGGATAAACAGTAGAGAAAAGTTTACGTGGAATGAATTATCATTTGTACATCTAGATCCTCGAATAAGATAATATGAACTTGAAGTTCATAAAAGGATAATTCATTTGCAATATATTACAAAGCATGCCAGACGCATTTGCTGACCCAAAGAAAATAACTATATTTTCAATACAAATGCTGCTATTAGAATAAATCCTAGAAGGACAAAGTCTATGGTACGCTTAAAACGTATAGACAAATCGGTTTCAAATAAAATTCTTAATAAAGAAGATGGGCAAATGATCAAAATAATCATAATAAGGAGGCAAGTGATCTAGAAGATCACATGACATAACACTTTATAAAATCTCAGGAGAGGTTGAACTGTCTTGAATAGAAAATCTGGAAATTATGCTCTAAATTAAATTATTGAGCAAGTTACCTCACAAATATCATATTGCGGGTTAATAATAATCGCACATGTAACCATCTCATAAATGCATCGTATGTGATATACATGGCAGGTGAATGGGCTCATATTCACCTTTAATATTTCCAACATTCATGAGATTCAATCCCAATTTTAGTTAGTATAATAATCGCGAGAACAAGAAACATGAGAGAATTCATGAAGAATCTTCTTCAACACTTACCTATGTGAATTCTCATTTATTTTGCATATCATACTTAAATCAAGATTGCTCAATAGGTCATGCTTGATAAAACTGTCTGTATCAGTAAACTTCAGGTTTACATCATGACATGTGCAATTATTAATTAAACTCCAGTTTACTATAACATGGATTTTTATAACAATAAACATTCAGTTTACCGTGTCATGTAATTTCACCAAATTTTTATTTGTATAGTACAAATCAGGCAATAAAGCGAGTAGTTTTCATATACATATTACCTCGCTACAGTTGTAGTAATATGAAAATATTAAATCTTCTCATTATTTATAGTCTTAATATAACCAACCGCTTTCGCGATTACTTTAGAAACTCAATAAATTTCTTTGAGACTTATTACGACACAATATCTTAGTGATAATCAATTTTATTCCTCCAAAATAGTAATGATTGGCTCTTCTAGAGCTCTCAATTAATTTTGTACTACCACATGTTCATCAACATCCATATGATGAATATCTCTTTCAAGGAGAAAGTTATACCATTATGGTCATGGTCAAAATTATTATAGGCAAGATATGTTGCTTCTATTACTTTTTCCCTGTAATAATCACATTGCCATAATATTTTAGCATAGAATAGATACGTGACCAATGACTATTCATGCCATAATAATGACATTATTTTTTTTATTTTATCTCAAACCTCATTCTAGAGGTGAGTGTGGTATATTCACTACCACTAGCAGTGGCAGAGCCACCTTATAAGAAGGGGTATCAAATGACACCCCTTCGCGGGAAAAATACACTATGTAGGTAGGTTAAAAATAAATTATATGTATATATACTATGTATTGACTCCCCTTAATTTTCTGGTATGTTTACTTTTATATATTTTGACATCTTTTAACGAAAATTCTGGCTCTGCCACTAACCACTAGCACGTTCATGTTCTTCCAAGAATGAATATGTATTCATAAATCGGATGGTGTCACATTCACATCATGAATGGACCATAATCATCTATATGTGCTTTACAAAATTCCATGTCAAATCGATGACAAATATTACTTTCACAGAGTGAAGTATTATTTTGAGAATCCTTATTGTTCTCATTACCGCAATGATGACGATTATAATTTCGTCTATTACCACATCCACGTCCATTGATACCTTTGCAGTGGTAATTTTATTTTCTTTCATATTTATTATATATTACTACCACATTCTCTTAAGGGAACGAGAATGAAGCAAATTCAATGTGACGAGTTTCTACTTCTTATGCTCATAATCATACATGAATTTGATAAAACAATTTACCACTTCGAGTGGTTATAATTTCTTACAAACTCTATTAGATTTATAATCAAAATTTATTATTTTTGCTAGTATTTAAAATTAAATTATAGAATCTCAAGAATTTAAAAGAGAAAATTTATGTAAAATACTTATCTTAAATCAAGAATTTATTCATGAAGAAAGTTCATGGAGAATCATTATGCTCAATATTATGTACAAGTTGAGCCTCATGCACGTATCCCAAAGCCTGGTGACCAAAGCAGATGTCTAGTATAGGAATATCAATGCATTCAGGCAAATTCCTATATCTTCTCTCCGCGGGTGGTTTAATTTTTCAAACATTAGACAACTAATTAATAGTATATCTACAAATTAAAACAACCGCCCTCTACTCAATTGATTAGAGTCTCGTGTTGATAACGTGTTATAAAATAATAAAAGAATAAGAAGAGTATTGCAGAGAAAAGTAGGGAGAGAGAATTCTTATTGATCAAGGATGAATTATAATGGAATATAAATTCTTTATTTATAGGGAAAAAGTGACTTAGCTACCAAGTAACAAACCCTAAAATCTCTCTAAAATATAGACATTCACCTTACATGACAATTCCAATTCGAATCGACCAATCGAATTCGATATATTTTTCACATTCATAGGAGTGCGTTTTATGTTTCTGCTTTTACGAATATGATTTTTTTGGGTATTTCTAATAATATCCATCCTTGTTCCTATTTTGGAATTTTTAATTTCTGGAGTGTTATCGAGTATTTGCACTTTAGATCTCATGACTCGACCTGTAGACTGTGATACCGCCACCTTTGGCAACGTGATCTTATGTACATTAACTTCTCTAGTCTTGACTCAGACTAAATACACCTTGGAATTACTCGCACTTATTTGCAAGACTAAGCTCTCGTTACTATAATGCCATCGTATCGTGAAAAGTTATGGAAATAGACCGTTCGAATTTATTTTTCATCTGATACCACAGCCGCTAAACGCTCTATCAAGTCGAGCATCATACGTTCACTTCGTTTTTTGAAATATGTCGGCCATTGAAAACACCACTTCCCGTCCGACTTGCATGTATTAAGCATGCCGCCAGCGTTCATCCTGAGCCAGGATCGAACTCTCCACGAGATTCATAGTTGCATTACTTATAGCTTCCTTGTTCGTAGACAAAGAGGATTCAGAATTGTTGGAGTCTCCTTACTTCTCAGCCCTAAGCTTGTTTATTAACATTTGATAATAATGAAAGTACTAATTTTTTATTTTTTAATTCACATTTGATTTTAATTCAAAATTATAATTATATCCCGTCTCTGTAAGGTGAGAGTGGAATTTCTCATTTATTTTGTCCTTTCCATTCACTCAGATTTCTTTTGTTTCATCAATTTTGTCCGGATCCCGCTTTCGTAAAATTCTTACTTTATTGCTCTAGCTCTTGACTCATATGGCACTGAAATTGGATAGGTTCACGCTTAGGCCCGGTTATGGAAACTCTTTAAGCATAGGAAATTTTTCCTTCAAGAGATACTTTTTCTCGAAATATGGACAAACGGA
Organism: Nicotiana tomentosiformis; assembly: GCF_000390325.3. Lineage (NCBI taxonomy): Eukaryota > Viridiplantae > Streptophyta > Magnoliopsida > Solanales > Solanaceae > Nicotiana > Nicotiana tomentosiformis. The sequence continues at coordinate 104,410,174 of NC_090816.1, read as the reverse complement.
AGTTTAACTGTGAAAGAAGCACTTCATGAAACATCCTGAAATTTAATTGATTTATTTATTCCCCTTGCCTCGCAGCGGTGGCATCTGTCTTTTAAGTCATTTCCTAAGACGACTCCTCTTATTCTACGATAATCCAAGCTGCAGTGGCACCTCACGAACTTCTTACTGGGGCAGTACTATAATAGGCATTTGCGAGTGTGTGGAAGATTTTTTTCCGCATCGGAACAAGACCCACTATACTAGATTTAGCTAATTCGGGTGCAGATGTGGATACCCCAATAGATTCTACAGATTCGGATTTGGAGGCCCATGCGCATAAACATATGGATATGGATGCATCACTAATAGATCTCTCAACGGGAGCCTCATTCTGTCTAGATGAAATAGCTTCGGTGGATCCGGTTGATTAAGTCGTTGTGTCTGTCGATACCCACCTTAAGGAGAATCTGAAGCCGGTTGCTAGCGGAAGTAGCGCGACAAAGAGCAAAGCGTAGCATTCACAAAGAAATGGTGTAAGCAGAAGGGAAGGCGTAACGGTTAGCGACTGCCCGAGCCACGAAAGTCCGTCCCAACAATTGTTGAAGAGGTCGCAAAGAGTTTTGAAACCCAGTGCAAGTATTCATTGAATTTATTGTCAAAATTCTGTCTTTCTGCATGCAAACCGGAATAAGATCTAAAATTAGCCTCAAATGCAGGAGAGCTATTGGATGACCTATCTACCTTGGTTGTAGTGGAACTTTGATTTTATTTAGCGAGGAACCGTTTCACTCGGCGTCGAATGATCAAAGCTAAAAGCTTTAGGTATCTTTTGAGCATGTTCAGCTTCCAAAATTCATGGAGTCCTACGCTACGGCATTATCACAGAAAGAAAATATGTCTAGTAGAGCGCCCTCTCTTTCAATTGAGCTGATCACCTCCCTTCGCTAGTTAGAGTTGTGCTCTTCCTGAGCAGCTTTTGTGCGCTGTTGGCGGAGCTACTTCTTCTTACTGGATGCTCGGTGCCCACCAAAGCACAGACTCTACTCACCTATTCGGAGATCTGAGAAGTCACGAATTAACCCTACAAATAAAATAGGGATTGAAAGAGTCAATATTCGCCCGCGAAAACTTTTTTTATTGCAAAATTTAAGACAATACAATAAAGGACAAAATAAGGATTTGTAACATAATCTAATTTTTTTATCATGACTTAAAAATTATTTAACTAAACTTGGATTAACTTAAAAATAAAACAAGTTAAAAAATTTGCACCCAAGAACTGATGTGGCATGCCACATCAGATTCCACTTAACACCCCAAATATTTCCTCCAACTTTAAAACAATAAACAGTATCCCTTACATATCTTCCTCAATTACAATTTTTATCTTAACATTTCCATGAGTTTTCATACTTGTTTGATAACCATGAGATTTCTGAGCGTCTGCACCGTTCAAAACTTGATAGATGATGGGTCTGTATTCTATCCTTCTCATAATAGGCTTTTCTTCGCTACATCATTTATTGTTCTTTTAGCAACAAAACTCTATGGCCTAACTTTATCTATCTATCTATTTATATCTATATTTATCTATATTATATTAAAAGCACGAAAGACCTTAACGAAATATCGTTTGCCTTTTATACCCTCTAAAATTAATTTTACACTAGATAAAATAGTCATTTATTATTTCTCCAATTTTTAGGACTTTGAAATCAACTAAAATTTTACTTATTATATTATTTCCGTATTTGAATTAGGTAAAAGTCCTCATATTTAGACTTCAACCGACATATAACAAGTTAACTAAATCAAAACTACTAACGTTATTGTCCAAAGCAAAGTAAACCTCTTTTGTTAAAAATCCTTCAAAAATTTAAAAGTAAAAAAAAAAGAAGGAATTTGAATTGGATATTGCCAATATTTGGGAATCTAAATTCATAATTTACCACTTTTACTTTTTTTGAAACTTTTTATCATTTTAATTAGTTAAAAAGGAATTTTATTTCTAGCTCAAAAATATAAATAGTTCATAATAACAAGTAATATAACACTGAATTTGCATTAGAATGGAAGATCTAAAACTTTCAGTTGTAGTTAAATTCGAATGTGTCAGGCCTTTATCGGAAGATAAAAATTAATTAGTATAATTAGGATACATTTTGTTTTTACTATTTTTTTTTATTAACTCTAAGGGTTTAAGAAAAATTATGCTTATAATAAATTAATAATAAGTATTAATTTTCTACCTTAAGGCTGCGTACAATAGACCCTTGTGGTCCTGTCCTTTATCAGACTCCACGTATAACAGGAGTTTAGTGCAATCCTTTTATTAATTTTCTACCTTTTTTATGACAATTATTTTATTTCAATCTAAGAATAAATTTAGTTAGATTTGAATATTACCATCCAATTAAATTCTTCGCATGATAACTAAACTTAATATATGAACTTTCCTTTTATTTTTGGTATTTTCAATTTGAGTTCCAACAAGAATAAGATGAAGTTCATACTAGGTACTTGAGCAAATATAATTCATATTTATGTACGTGCAAATCAAACAATTATCATTTTCAGAAACTCACATTTTTTTCTTAAACTTATTTTATAACTCAAGTGTAATTAGTTAATATAATATTTATGTAATTTTTTAGAAATATATATTTATTGAGACGGGATACACGCGCAACACGCGTATCGTAAGGCTAGTACTATATTAAAAGTACGAAGGCCCTTAGCGACATGTCGTTCGTTTTTTTTACCCTTTTAAAATAGAGTTCTTACTAGACAAAATAGTCATTTAATTATTTTTCCTAATATTTAGGACATCAACTAAACTTTACTTATTCATTTTTCCTTATTTGAATGACTACAAAGAAAATCCTAATATTTAGGATATCAAAATTAGTTAAGTTTACCTTATACCGTTTAAATAATTCATTTATAATTTTTTTCCCCTTATTCTACGATACATAAAAGTTAGGAACCTCAGCAACCTCCAAAACATCTTCATTAACGACGCTATTAATATCCCTCGATAAGGTTATTTACGGAAACTTAAAACAATAAGAATGAAATAGTATAAGACAAAATATGTTCTAAATAAGTTATTGTTATTTATTTTTCTTTCTTTTTGCAAATATTCTAACAAATGATAGCTGCCATATTTTTATATTAATTTTTTATTATAAATTATTGACTCAATGTTAGTCATTTATTGTAACGATCCGGCCGGTCGTTTTGAGTATTACAACTCAGTTTCCCCATTTACTGCTCAATTTATGCTTTATAGTTGTTTTATGACTTACCGGGTTAATTGGTTCGGGTCCGATGAGGTTTTGGAATGAATTGAAATACTTAGTTCCAATGTTTAAAGCTTAAGTTAAAATAGTGATCGGATGTCGACTTATGTGTAAACGACCCCAGAATGGAGTTTTGATGATTGCAATAGCTCTGTATGGTGATTTTGGACTTAGGAGCGTGTCCGAAAAATTATTTGGAGGTCCATAGTGGAATTAGGCTTGAAATGGCGAAAGTCGAATTTTTGGGAAGTTTGACCGGGGGTTTGACTTTTTGATATCGGGGTCGAAATCCGATTCTGAAAACTTTAATATGTCCGTTGTCATTTATGACTTGTGTGCAAAATTTGAGGTTAATCGGACTTGATTTGATAGGTTCCGATGTCGTTTGTGGAAACTTGAAATTTTAAAGTTCATTAAGCTTGAATTGGGGTATGATTCGTGGTTTTAGCGTTGTTTGAGGTGATTTGAGGGTTCGACTAAGATCGTATGATGTTTTAGGACTTGTTTGTATGTTTGGTTGAGGTCCGGGGGGCCTCGGGTGAGTTTCAGATGGTGAACAGATCAAATTTGGACTTAAACCCACTGCTGGAATTTTTGCTTCTAGTATTTTCGCACCTGCGGAGGTTTGATCGCCGGTGCGCACCAGCCATCGCAGAAGCGGAGCGAGCCTCGCAAATGCGAGCCCGCAGAAGCGGCTCCAGTGGAGGCTTGGCAAAATCGCAGAAGCGGTTGAATTCTCGCACCTGCTAGACCGCAGAAGCGGCTAAGTGAGTCGCAGGTGCGGAACCCTTGGACAATATACATTTCGAAGGGGTTCCGAATTTTGCCATTTTTGGACTTCAAGCACGATTTTGGGGCAATTTTCAGAGAGAATTCAAGGAAAACTTGAGGTAAGTCACTTGTGATCATTTCTACTCCATAATATTGAATTATCATCGAATAATCCGACTAGATTATATGTTTTTGAGGTGTAAATCGGGGATTTGAACTTAGGGATTTGGAAATAAGATTTGACGATTTGGAGGTCGAGTTGATGCCGGATTTTGATAAAATTGGTATGGTTAGACTCCTGGATGAATGAGCTTTCGGATTTTATAACTTTTGTTGGGTTTTGAGACGTGGGCCTCACGGGCGATTTTGAGCTAAATTTCGGATTTTGTTGGAAAATTAGTATTTTCTTATGGAATTAATTCCAATAAATTTTATTGACTGAATTGAATTAATTATGGCTAGATTCGAGGTATGTAGAGGCCAATTCACGAGGCAAAGGCATAGCGGAGTAAAGAATTATACGGTTTGAGGTAAGTAACACTTCTAAACTTGGTTCTGAGGGTATGAATCCCCGAAATTTGGTATGATATAAATTGTTTGGAGGTGACACACACGATAGGTGACGAGCATGTAGACGTGTACTACGGAAATTGTATCTTGAATAAATCTTGTGCAGTTGTAAAATTAGTGAATCATGTTATTATCTGAACATGTTCCACGCGTTAGAGAAATTGAGTTGAGACTCTTATTAAATATCATGTTTGGGATACGTGCCAATATTTTTTGGACTCATGGGGTCGTGTTGCTGTTGATTTAATTATTTAAAAAATATACATCTCACACTCAGTCATATTCGTCCATTGTGAGGATATTTAATGGATCGAGCTGCGCGCCGCAGCAGGCCATATTGGCTTTATATATGTTATCATTAAATGGATCGGGGTTGCCCGCCTGCAGCGGGCCATAGTGGCTTTATACATTATTATTTTATGGATCGGGGTTGTCCGCCTATAACAGGCCTTACATGTTTTACTATTTTATGGATTGGAGCTGCCCGCGTGCAGCAGGCCTTATAGGCTTTATTATTATACAGATCGGGATCGCCCGCCTGCAGTAAGCCATAAAGGCTTTATATTACGCTTGGGATGAAGGAGCTCCCCCCCTCTCCCCCTCGGTTTCTATACACACCCCCAGTGAGCGTAGATGGTTATATATATTCGCGATGGATTTTCTAGGGCATGGACTTGCCTTAATTATTTATATTGTAATGAATTTACCTGGACATGGATCGTCTTCGTATCATTTACATTTGGGGATAAATTACCCTAGGGATGGATTGGCCTTATACAGTACTGAGTGACTTACTGTAAGTCGATGTGTATTTATATACGGATTGGAGCACCCTTGTGCTAGATTGACCATAAACAGTACTGAGTGACCGAATAATTTGTGACTAGTATTTATATGAGGTCTTTCTAGTGAGATGTCATATTCCTCATATCATGCAGTATTGATCTATTTTACTTGTATTGAGATTAACTACTGAACTTGAAAGCATGCCTACATTTTTGTACCATTATATATATTGGACTGCACCTGCGGAACTCGTCACTACTTTCAGCCCAGGGGTTAATATTGTTACTGATTGAGTTAGTTGTACTCATACTACACTCTGCACCTCGTGTGCAGATCCAGGTGCTCCCGAATACGGCGGCTGCTAGATTTCGAAGTTAATTCTGTAGGGGACTATCAAGGTAGGTGCTTGACGTCCGCAGACTTGATTCCCTTCCTGTTTAATTATTGTATTCTTCTATATTTTCAGACAGTGATTTTATAAGTCAGACTTTGTATTCATATTAGATGCTCATATACTCAGTGACACCAGATTTGGGGAGTGATTTTTATCTATATTGTGAGAATTCTTTCGTTGAATTTAAATATTTATTTTCAACCCTAAAAGATATCGTGGTTTATTGAGATTGTCGGCTTGCCTAGTAGTAAGATAGGCGCCATCACAACATGTGAGATTTTGGGTCATGACATTTATAAAGTTTATGTTTCCACTTATATATTGTGGGAGCTACATGTCAGTCACGACCCAATTTCACCTATAGGTCGTGATGGCGCCCAACACTACAGCTAGGCAAGCCAACTAATAAGTCATACGTATATTGGTTAAACTTTTATTCCAAGAAAATAATAAAATACCAACTTCTACCAATGTGTATGTGCCAAGACCCGGTGTCACAAGTGCATGAGCATCTAGTAGATTATACAAAACTTCAAATACTGTCTGAAATAAAATAGACAGAATATAAATATAAGAAGAGACACTGGTAGCTGCAGAACGGCTCAGAAAGGCAGCTCACCACTATGCATCGGGATGACGTGGGTATGTGATGATAGGTCCTCCACTAGTACCTGTCTCAGATCCTGCACAAAAAGTGCAGCAAGTGTAGTATGAGTACGTAAAAAACGTGTACCCAGTAAGTATCAAGCCTAATCTCGAAGTGGTAGAGACGAGATGGCCGACTTTGACACTCACTATGGGTCAATAATAATTGAAATAAAATTAGGATATTCAAATCAGCATGATTTACCGAATTTACAAATAATTTATTTAATCAGCGGAAATAATCAAATTCCTTCAAATGTAACAATTCTCAATATATTAATTAAATTCCTTCAATTCAAATAAATTCCAATTTATCAATTAAATCTCATTTACAGGAGTAACAATTAATTCCTAAATAAGCAAGAATAATAATTCATTAAATTCCAAGGATTTTCCAATTTATTACTTAGCTTCACAAGCTGAAATAAATTATTAAAGTATCGTGTAATTATTATTATTAAGCACGATTTGTGCTGAGGACATACGACCCGATCCAGAGTATCGTGTACACTGTCGAGGGGCGTGCGACGCGATCCATAGATGCATCTATCCTGCCGAGGCGTTCGGTCCGCTCCACAAGAAAGGAGGACATTTTCTTATGTGCCTCCGGAAGGAAAGTATATTCATTATAAGATGAATTTGGGAGGAGAACAATTTCATTTAACAATTAATTTTATTTAAACAGACAATCAAGCCTATGAGATTTTCATCCTTTAATATCTTTATCTAACAATTTACAATATATTCATATAGATATCATTAATATAAATAAATCAAATAATACAATTTAGACAAGTAAGGCATGCTTTGAGTCCTAAACTACCCGGACTTTAGCATTAATAGTAGCTACGCACGGACTCTTGTCACCTCGTGCATACGTAGTCCCCCTCACGTAGCCCCCCCCACAATTAGCAATAATTATTTAATTTTAATCACCTATGAGGTAATTTCCCCATCACAAGATTAGACAAGAGACTTACCTCGTCTTGCTCCAATTTAATCCACAATTTTGCCTTTTCCACGATTATCCAACTCTATCTGGCTCGAATCTAGCCAAAATAATTCGATACAATCACTAAAAATTATAGAAAATAAATTCTATAAGGAAATACTACATTTTTAATAAAAATCCCGAAATTAATTAAAAATTCGCCCGCGGGGCCCACATCTCGGAATCCTGCAAAAGTTATGAAATCCGACAACCCATTCAATTACGAGTCCAACCATACCAGTTTCACTCAATTTCAACTCCGAATCGATACCGAAATCTCAAAATTTCATTTCTATGAGATTTCTAAACTTTTCCAAATCTCAAATCTCAAAACACTAATTAAATAGTGAAAAATAATGATACACTTGTATATGTAGACCAAATCTGAGTTAGAATCACTTACCCTAATATTTTTCCCTTGAAAATCTGCCAAAAGTAGTCTCTACTCAAGCTCATGCCTTCGAGCCTTGCCTTTGATCGCGGCTTCGATCACAGGCTCGAGCATGGACTTCGATCATGGCCTCGATTAGGGTATCGAGGTTGGGCCTTCGATCATAGCCTCAATCATTGCATCGAGCTTGAGCCTTCGATTGTGACCCTCGATCTTGGGTCTCGATCCTGGCCCTCGAGCCTTGCCTTCGATCATGGCCCTCGAGCTGGACCTTCGATCATGGCCCTCGAGTTGGACCTTCGATCATGGCTTCGATATACTAGCTCGAGCCTGTACCTCGTCAACCCTGGGCTCGATACCTGGGCTCGATATCTGGCTCAATATCTGGGATCGATATCTGGCTCGATATCTGGGCTCGATCACAGCCCAGAATGTCCAAAAGAAGAGGTAAAATTGCAGCAGCTTTTTAACTCAAATTTTTGATCTGTTAACTATCCGAAACTCACCCGAGGCCCTCGGGACCTCAACCAAATATACCAACAAGTCCTAAAACATCATACAAACTTAGTCGAACTTCTAAATCACATCAAACAATGCTAAAACCATGAATCATACCCCAATTCAAGCTTAATGAAACTAAGAGTTTTCAACTTCTACATTTGATGTCGGAACCTATCAAATCAACTCCGATTGACCTTAAATTTTATACACAAGTCATAAATTACATAATGGAGCTATGAAAATTTTTGAAACTGGATTCCGACTCCGGTATCAAAAAGTCAACTCCCCGGTCAAACTTTCAAATATTAAATTCCTATTTTAGCCATTTCAAGCCTAATTTCACTATGGACTTCCAAATAAAATTCCGATCACGCTCCTAAGTCCAAAATCACCATACGGAGCTGTTGGAATCATCAAAATTCTATTCCGGCGTCGTTTTCTCAAAATGTTGACCGAAGTCAAACTTAGCACTTTAAGGCCAACTTAAGGAACCAAGCGTTCCGGTTTCACCTCAAACACTTCCAAATCCCGAACCAACCATCCCCGCAAGTCATAATTCATTACAAGCACCTACGAAAAGTTTTATTTTAGGGAACGGGGTTCTAAAAGTTAAAATGACCGGTTATGTCATTACATTCTCCACCTCTTAAACAAACGTTCATCCACGAACGGGTTTAGAATTATACCTGAAGTGTTGAATAAGTGTGCATATCTGCTCCGCATGTCTTCCTCGGTCTCCCAAGTCGCTTCCTCGACTGGTTGGCCCCTCCACTGGACTTTTACTGCAGAAATTCTCTTGGATCTCAACTGGCGAACCTGTTTATCAACAATGGCAATTGGCTCCTCTTCATAACCCAAGCTATTATCTAGCTGAACTGTGCTGAAGTCTAACACATGTGATAGGTCGGCATGATACTTTCGGAGCATAGATACGTGAAAAATCGGATGAACTCCCGATAGGCTGGGAGGCAAGGCAAGCTCATAAGCAACCTTCCCAACTTGTTTCAACACCTCAAATGGGCCTATAAACCTTGGGCTCAACTTGCCCTTCTTCCCGAATCTCATAATTCCCTTCATCGGCGAAACCTTCAAGAGAACTTTTTCACCTACCATAAATGATATATCACACGCTTTTTGATCCGCGTAACTCTTTTGTCTGGACTGTGCTGTACGAAGTCGCTCCTGAATCAACTTTACCTTTTCCAAGGCATCCCTTATCAAATCAGTACCATATAACTTAACCTCATCTGGCTCAAACAATCCGATAGGTGAACGACATCGTCGACCATATAAAGCCTCAAATGGAGCCATCTCGATGCTGGATTGGTAACTGTTATTATAAGCAAACTCGGCCAAAGGCAAGAAACGATCCCACTGACCTCCAAAGTCAATCACACATGCCCTGAGCATAACCTCCAAAATCTGAATTGTCCTCTTTGACTCTCCATCGGTCTGCGGATGAAAGGCTGTGCTGAGCTCTACATGGGTCCCCAACTCACTCTGTACTGCTCTCCAGAAATGTGAAGTAAACTGAGGGCCTCTATCTGATATGATGGAAATTGGCACACTGTGCAACCGAACTATCTCTTGAATATAAATCTAGGCCAACCTCTCTGAAGTATACGTAGTCACAACAGGAATAAAATGTGCCGACTTGGTCAACCTGTCAACAATCACCCAAACTGCATCAAACTTTCTCAAGGTCCGTGACAACCCAACTACAAAATCCATAGTAATTCTTTCACATTTTCACTCTGGTATGGTCATCTGCTGGAGTAGGCCACCTGGCCTCTGGTGCTCATATTTAACTTGCTGGCAATTTAGACACCGAGCTACATACTCAACTATGTCATTTTTCATTCGTCGCCACCAATAATATTGCCTCAAGTCACGATACATCTTAGTAGCACCTGGATGAATAGAATATCAAGAACTGTGTGCCTCTTCCAAGATCTTTTTCCTCAGCCCATCCACATTAGGAACACATAGACGATCCTGGAGTCGCAAAACAACATCTGCTCTAATAGTAACTTCCTTGGTATCACCTCGTAGTATCGTTTCACGAAGAACCACCAGGTGTGGGTCATCATACTAGCGAGCCTTGATCTGCTCCAGTAGTGAAGATTGGGCCATAACATATGCAAGAACTCGGCTGGGCTCTGAAATGTCTAGCCTTACAAGTCTGTTAGCCAAGGACTGAATATCTGAGGCTAATGGCCTTTCCTCTGCTGAAATGAAAGCCAAACTACCCACACTCTCCGCCTTTCTGCTCAAGGCATCTGCAACCACATTTGCTTTGCCCGGATGATACAAGATAGTAATATCATAATCTTTTAGTAACTCCAGCCATCTGCGCTGCCTCAAATTTAGATCCCTCTGCTTGAACAAATGCTGCAAACTGCGATGATCAGTGTAAACTTCACAAGACACCCCATAAAGATAATGCCTCCATATCTTAAGAGCATGAACAATCGCAGCTAACTCCAAATCATGTACCGGATAATTCTTTTCGTGGGACTTCAGCTGACGTGAAGCATATGCAATAACTTGCCCTTCCTGCATCAATACACAACCCAAGCCAACACGCAAAGCGTCGCAATACACTGTATACATCTCCGAACCGGAAGGCAACACTAACACTGGTGCTGTAGTCAATGATGTCTTGAGCTTCTGAAAGCTCACTTCACAATCATTGGACCATCGGAATGGAGCACCCTTCTGGGTTAATTTGGTCAAAGGTGCTGCAATAGATGAAAAACCTTCCACGAACCGACGATAATAACCTGCCAAACCTAGAAAACTCCTGATCTCTGTCGCTAAAGTAGGACGATGCCAATTCTGAACTGCCTCAATCTTTTTGGGATCAACTTTAATACCTTCGCCCGATACGATATGTCCCAAAAATGCTACAGACTCAAGCCAGAACTCACATTTAGAGAACTTAGCATATAGCTTTTTTCCCGCAATGTTTGAAGCACTAATCTCATATGTTGCTCATGTTCCTCCTTACTGCGCGAATAGATTAATATGTCATCAATGAAGACAATGACAAAAAAATTAATATATGGCATGAATACCCTGTTCATCAGATCCATAAACGCTGCCGGGGCATTAGTTAAACCAAAAGACATTACCAGAAACTCATAACGACCATATCTAGTACGGAAAGCAGTCTTCGGAACATCCGAATCCCGAATCTTCAACTGATGGTACCCCGACCTCAAGTCGATCTTAGAGAATACCCTAGCACCCTGCAACTGGTCAAATAGATCATCAATACGTGGCAACGGGTACTTGTTCTTAATAGTGACTTTGTTCAATTGGCGATAATCAATACACATCCGCATTGTTCCATCCTTCTTTTTCACAAATAATACTGGTGCACCCCAAGGCGATACACTCGGTCTGACAAACCCCTTGGCTAGCAACTCTTCAAGTTGTTCTTTCAATTCTTTCAATTCTTTCGGAGCCATGCGATACGGTGGGATAGATATAGGCTGGGTATTTGAAGCCAAGTCAATACAGAAATCAATATCACGATCAGGTGGCATACCTGAAAGATCTGACGGGAATACATCGGGGAACTCCCAAACTACAGGCACTGAATCAATAGCCGTAGTCTCTGCAGTAATATCCCGAACATAGGCTAGATAAGCCAAACAACCCTTCTCAACCATGTGTTGAGCTTTTATAAAAGAAATAACTCGATTAAATGAACTAACAGGCGAACCCTTCCACTCCAGCTTAGGCAATGCTGGAATAGCCAAGGTAACAGTCTTGGCATGACAATCTAGAATAGCATGATATGGAGATAACTAGTCTATGCCCAGAATAATTTCAAAATCGCTCATCTCAAGTAATAGGAGATCTGCTCTAGTTTCATAACCACAGAATGTAATAATACAGGACCGGTAGATCCGATTCACAACAACAGAATCTCCCACAGGAGTGGACACATATACAGGAGTACTTAAGGACTTACGAGAAACACCCAGGAATGGAGCAAATAGAGATGACACATATAAATACGTAGATCCTGGATCAAATAATACTGAGACATCTTTGCCACAAACAGAAATAATACCTGTAATCACAGCATCTGAGGCTTCTGCATCTGGTCTAGCCGGAAGAGCATAGAACCGAGCTGGAGCGCCAACTGGCTGGCCTCCGCCTGGTTGACCTCCACCCCTACGACGGCCCCTACCCACATGTCCTCCACCTCTAGGTGGTCGGACTACTGGTGGAGCAACTAGTCCGGTAAGCATAGGCTGCTGACCCTGCTGTACTGGTCTACCCCGAAGCCTGGGGCAAAACCTCCGCATGTGACTAGGATCCCTACACTCGTAACAACTCTTCGGTGTGATGGGTTGCTGACTAAGTGTCTGGCCCTGGGGACCTGAATACCCACTGAAAGAACCCTGAATAGCTGGTGGGCAATAAGAACTCTCTGGTATAGCACTGAAATAAGGTCGTATTGGAGCACCTCGAGGAGGTGGTGGTGCTGGATATGGGGTCTGCTGGATTGTCCCCTCACGAACTGACCTCTGCCCCCGGACGGAGCACCTCTGAACTCTCCAGAGTACCTGAACCGCTTATCTCTCATAATCTGCTCTCGGCTCCGCTGGCGTACACCCTCAATCCTCCGGGCTATCTCCACAACTCGCTCATAAGAAGTACCCATCTCAACCTCTCGAGCCATAGTGGCCTGAATACCAGTATGTAAACCGGCTACAAACCTTCGCACTCTCTCCGCCTCAGTAGGGAGTATCATTAGTGCAAGGCGAGATAATTCAGAAAACCTCGCCTCATAATCGGTCACTGACATCTGACCCTGCTGGAGCTGCTCAAACTGAAACCGCAACTCTTCCCTCTAGGAGGGTGGAATATACCTATCCAAGAAGATACGGGTGAACCTGTCCCAAGTCATGGGAGGAGAATCTGCTGGTCTGCCAAGAGCATAAGACTGCCACCATCTACAGGCTCTACCCTCTAGCTGAAAAGTAGCAAAATCAACCCCATGGGATTCCAATATCCTCATATTGTACAGTCTATCCTTGCAACGATCAATGAAATCCTGTGGATCCTCATGTCGCTCACCCCCGTAGATAGGAGAATGTAGTTAAGTCCATCTATCCAATAGTTTCTGAGGATCGGCGGCTGCAGCTGGCCTGGGCTCAGGTGTAGCTGCTGCCACTGGCTGAACTCCATCCACGAGTAGTGCACCCTAGGTCTGATATACAGCCGCTGCCTATCCATGAGCTTGTGCAATAGGGGTCTGTGCTCCCCCGCCCGCCTGAGATGTGGCTGGGTCTACCGGAAATAAACCGGCCTGAGTCATATTGTCCATGAATCGCAACATACGACCCATGACATCCTGAAATCCCGGTGCAGATGTGAAGTCCACCGGAGCTGGCTCTGCCACAGGCACCTCACCCTGCTCCTCAATAATGGGATTTTCTGCTGGATCCACAGGCGGCATAACCGGAATAGTCCTGGGACGTCCTCGCCCTCTACCACGGGCTGGAGCCCTCCCTCGGCCTCTAGCAACTGGGGGAGTAGCTCTTCCCTGGTCTGGAATCTCATTAGAGCGTGTTCTCACCATCTGTGAGAGAATAAGAGAAGGATATTTAGTACTACATCAATTGCACGATAGAATATGAAGAAAGGTAGTTTCCTAACACCATATAGCCTCTCGAAGATAAGTACGGACGTCTCCATACCGATCCGCAAGACTCTATTAGGTCTGCTCATAACTTGTGAGACCTACGTGAACCTAGTGCTTTGATACCATGTTGTCACGACCTAATTTTACCTATAGGTCCTGATGGCGCCCAACACTACAGCTAGGCAAGCCAACTAATAAGTCATACGTATATTGGTTAAACTTTTATTCCAAGAAAATAACAAAAATACCAACTTCTACCAATGTGTGTGTGCCAAGACCCGGTGTCACAAGTGCATGAGCATCTAGTAGATTATACAAAACTCCAAATACTATCTGAAATGAAATAGATAGAATCTAAATATAAGAAGAGACACTGGTAGCTGCAGAACGGCTCAGAAAAGCAGCTCACCACTATGCCTCGGGATGACGTGGGTATGTGATGATAGGTCCTCCACTAGTATTGTGAGACCCTAGGTTTTATACGTAATATACGTAACGTTGCGTAGTTATATTAGGTATATATGATTGGGTATAACACATTGGGAGAATAAGACTGAAAATGTGTAGTAATATCAAGGAACTAAACTAAAGCTTTAAGTCAAAGAAATCCTTTAAACAAAGGTTCATGGTTAAAGAAATGGCTCGGGTAGCACCCCGCGCGTTCGGAAGGTTTAAGTTAACTTGCACATGTGGGATAAGACTAAGAGTGTATAATATGCTACGAATAATGTGTTATGAGGTATTATAATATCACACTGGTCACATATTAAGTTTTGGAGTCAAGCAAGTTGCGAAATAAAGGTCGGCAAAAGTTTTCGTAAATTTCTCTAATAAATTTTCTAAACTTCGGGTCAAATGTATCAGATCATTTCTCCCAATATATAAAGCGTTATGGGACTCACAACCTACCAAATCGAAGGTTACGAGTCTAGTTTGCAATCAAAGAAATCTCACATCAAACCGACATTGGAGTAAAAATTTATGACTGTTTTACCGCGGACTGTCCGGACTGAAATCGGGTCGCGAACCGGGTCGGGTCAAACAAGTGGTATAACTCGGAAAATCCAACTTTTAAGACCCCAAAACATTTCATCTTCGTCCCAAAATAGTGAGAAAGATTAAGAGAGGGTTTCATGGTGTTCTTGAGTGATTAAGGTGCATTTTTAACGATTTCTATCGTTAAAGTTTGCCCCCGTGCCTAGAAGCGCAATCTCTACGCTTTGCAATCGTTTTCCCCTTCTATTAGCTGTGTTTGGAGCTATTTTTAGAAGATAGGAAATTGTTGTTCTTGCTGGTTCTTCAGGATTTATACTTGGTTTGCCAAGGTAATCATCTTGGGACTCTTTTATGATCATTTTTACAAAGTTCTACGGGCGTTTCTTCAAGTTAGGTTCATATGGCAAATCTGCCGATTTAAACTCATTTATGAACTATTTATAGATGCGTATAAGCTGCATATATATAGTGGTTTCGAAGCTTAGGACGTAAGGAACAACTTTCGTGAAGGAACTACAGGCATTCGGACGTTCGTTGGAGAGGTATGTTAAGGCTAAGCTTCGTCCTTCCTTTTAGCACGAATTTTGGGAAATTCCTAAGACGCCAAATGTGATAATTTACTATTCTGTTGCTAGAAAGACCTTCTGTGAAAGGCATTGGTATCGTAGCTGAAGTATTTTCATGATGCTATTAGGTTGATATTCCACTCGTTCGGTTAAAAAGGATATTCGACATCTATATATGTCATTTTGTCGGCTTTCTTAAATATATGTCCATATATATAAATTCTTATTCGTCTTTGGGTTGTGTGACTTAAAAATAAAGGCATTTAGTATTTGCGATCAGTCTTTCTTCCTTGTTAAAGTGTATTTTAAAATCTCTAAAGTGACACGTCGATTTTAAAATTCTCAAATATAATTTTTATGTTTAAACTACTAAAATATTTGATTTTTTTTGAAATACTTTCTTTTACTAATTATCAAGAAATCAGGTATAAGGACTAAGTGAAGCACCTTAAGCTTTTTATGAACATATTCAGAGTTAAGTTATCTTTCTAAAAGTCGAGTTAAGTTTTCAAACTTATTAAAAAAAGATATGAGGTTCCACGAGACATTTATATGCGATACGAAGGTGATTATGAGATTATGAGAATAAGAGTACCAATGAGCCAAGGTTGGCTAAGTTCTTGTTATGGCCTATTATGTGCTTTCAAAGTTCATATCATACATGACATATTATGCATGGACTTCGAGCTATAATCGGAGGTAAGGGGTCTATTTGCCCGAAATACTATATATATTGTACAGATAGCCACAGGTTGGCAATATGATACCGGTTAGCTACCGGGAGAGACCGCCATTGCTAGCATTTGGTTGGGTATGTCATGCATTTGCATCAATATATATGTATTCACGGCATATGATTACACGAGTATACCATGCATATTTTATTACTATGAGGTCGGATGTCGGCCATGGAGGCTATCAGAGTTTCAGTGTCAGGTGGTATCTTTATTACCTTTTTATATCAGCTATGTATGATTCTACTTTCTGCCTTACATACCAGTACATTTTTATTCGTACTGATGTCCCGTTGCCTGGGGACACTGCATTTTTGTTTCGTGCGTGCAGGTCCAGGTAGGGACTCTGATCGACCCCTCCGCTAGGATTTTAGGGTTCAGCTGTGAGTTGGTAAGCTCCACCTCTTCCTGGAGCTTTCATAGGATGGTTACTTTTGTTGTACAGTTTGGGTATAGTTGGGGCCTTATCCCGACAATGCTTATGACACTCTTAGAGGCTATTGTGGACAAAATATTCTGGATTTTTTTTTCTTTTTGCTGCTTTCAGTCTCCAGCCCATAGGCTTGGCATATATATATAGGTGTGTAGGCATGTATGTCTTCAGTCGCGGCCTCGTCGGCCAGCTAGTATTTTATTATTTTGGCTTGTCTACCTATGTTTATATGGCTTATTGTTATTCATGTCATAACCTTACGGTCCAGGCTTAGTATTTCTGATGTTGCGCTGCCCGATCTGTTGGGCCCCCAGTCTAGTTAGCTAGTATGTTTAGTGGCTAACTTGATCGAATACAGTATCGAGTGCCAGTCGTGCCTCCCCTAGATTGGTGCGTGACAAACTTGGTATCAGAGCAGGTCGTATCCTAGGGAGTCCACAAGCCGTGTCTAGTAGAGTCTTGCTTATGGATGTGTTGTGCACCACACTTATAATCAGGAGGCTATGAGGCATTTAGGAATGGTTACATTTCTTTCAATTAATAGATCGTGCTATAGAGCGAAGTTATAAGAACATATGAAATCTAAATCATGCTTTGTGTTTCCTATCTAATAGGCTACCTACGCTCAGGAGATGGCACAACGAGAGATAGGTATGGATCTGGGAGAAGGTACCAGTCGTTCCCTACCGGGTCAGAGGGATAGATTTCCCTTAGAGGCTCACAGTGAGTCTCCAGTACCCCTAGTTTCAGTTTCCCCAGCACTTGTTGGAGCCCAGGGAGATGCAGTACCCCCTCACCAGTTCCATTGGTACCTGAGGCAGCACCTATTGTTCCCCCATCAGAGACTGGAGAGCAGGGGATGAGGGAGGCTGTTCAGTTGCTGACTAGGATGGTTTCTATTCATGAGCGACAGCTACAGTCAGGAGCAGATGCCCGGAGAGATCGGATAGGAAGCTCGACGGTACGAGAGTTTCTTTACTTGGCCCCTCCATTATTTACAGGATCCAATTCCACTGAGGATCCCCAGGACTTTATAGACCATATGTATAGAGTATTGGGGGTGATGCATGCCTCCGTCACCGAGGATGTGGAGTTGGCTTCTTTTCGACTACATGATGTAGCCGTCCTATGGTATGAGGCATGGGAGAGATCTAGAGGACCTGATGCTCCGCCAGCAGAGTGGGAGGACTTCTCTGAGGCTTTTTTAGTCCATTATTTGCTACGGGAGGTTCGGGAGGCCCGTCTTGACCAGTTTCTTAGCCTAAAGCAGGGGGATATGAGTGTGAGGGATTATAGCCATAAGTTTAATTCTTTGGCAAGGTATGCACCAGATATCGTACGTACCATGAGGGCTAGAGTTCATCATTATGTGGATGGTTTGGGGGATCATCTAATTAGAGACTGTAGGGCTGCATCCCTATCGGATGATGTAGATATTTCCCGCATACAGGCTTTCGCTCAGACTACAGAGGACCTTTCCCGTCGGATTCGTGATACTCGCAGGGATAGGGAGCAGAGTAAGAGGGCTCGTACTATGGGGTCTTATAGGGAGCCACGGGTTGATTTTAGGCCCCCACTCCATCGATATCCACCTCGGTCAACAGGTAGTTTCCCACCACAGATGCAGGGCCAGCGGTTTGATCGTTATATTCGGTCAGGACCGGGGCAGAGCTCAGGCCAGCCTGAGGGTCGTCGACAGGAGCGTTCTGCACAGATGAGAAAGCTTACTCCTCCATGTACTCAGTGCGGTAAGCTGCACACCGGGCAATGTAGACAGGGTTCGAGTGCATGTTTTCATTGTGGGCAGACAGGACATTATATTAGCCGGTGCCCGGGGTTAGGCAGAGATACACCAGCTCAACCTTCAGGATTCATAGTAGCCTCTTCGCCCTCAGTCCGTGCTCCCCGACTAGGTCCACAGTCTACTCGGGGCCGTGGTAGGGGGAGAGGTGGAGGAGACACCTCAGGTTCTAGTGGTGGCCAGAACCGTTTTTATGCACTCACAGGCCGACAGGATTCAGAGGCATCCCCGGATATTATCACAGGTATATTGACAATACATTCTCATGCCATTTATGCATTGATGGATCCGGCTCTACATTTTCATATATTACTCCATTTATTGCTGGTAAGCTTGACATGAGATCTGAGTTATTGCCACAACTAGTTGAGGTGTCTACGCCAGTTGGCGACTCTATTGTAGCTAATCATGTCTATCGAGATTGTACAGTGTTAATTAATGACCGTCCAACCTCTGTTGATTTAGTTGAATTGGTTATGCTAGACTTCGATGTCATTATGGGTATGGATTGGTTGGCAGCTTGTTATGCTAATATTGATTGTCGTGCAAAGTTGGTCCGATTTCATTTTCCTGGTGAGCCTGTCCTTGAATGGAAAGGTAATGCAGCCACGCCCAAGGGTAAGTTTATTTCATACCTTAGGGCTCGGAAGTTTATTGCTAAAGGTTGTATATACCATCTGGTTCATGTTAGGGATATAGATAAGGAGCCAGCGACTTTTCAGTCGGTTCCTATTGTGAATGAATTCCCGAAGGTATTCCCTGGCGAGCTTCCAGGAATTCCCCTCGAAAGGGAAATCGATTTCGCTATAGATTTGCCTCCTGATGTGCAGCCTATATCCATTCCTCTCTACAGAATGGCTCCTGTAGAGCTAAGGGAATTGAAGGAACAACTGAAGGACTTGCTCGATAAAGGCTTTATTAGGCCAAGTACATCCCCATGGGGTGCTCCGGTGCTCTTTGTTCGAAAGAAAAATGGGTCCTTGCGGATGTGCATTGACTACAGGCAACTAAATAAAGTCACTATCAAGAATAAGTATCCTCTTCCATGGATTGATGACTTGTTCGACTAGTTACAAGGTGCCAAATGCTTTTTGAAGATCGACTTGCGATCCGGTTATCATCAGCTACGAGTCAGGGATATTGATATCCCAAAAATAGCATTTAGGACGAGGTATGGCCATTTTGAATTCCTTGTCATGTCTTTTGGGCTTACAAATGCCCCAGCAGCCTTTATGGATCTTATGAACCGGGTATTCAAACCATTCTTGGATGAATTTGTGATTGTGTTTATTGACGATATCCTGATATATTCGCGATCAGAAGCCGAGCATGCGGACTACTTGCGAGCTGTATTGCAGACTCTCCAGGACTACAGGTTATATGCTAAATTCTCTAAATGTAAATTTTGGCTAACTTCTGTAGCTTTTCTTGGCCATGTTATTACCGGCGATGGTATCAAGGTTGATGGCCAAAAGATTGAAGCTGTGATGACTTGGCCGAGGCCCTTGAATCCGACAGAGGTTCATAGCTTTTTAGGCTTGGCAGGGTATTACCGAAGGTTTGTGGAGGGATTTTCCTCTATCTCTGCACCATTGACGAAACTGACACATAAGGGAGCTAAGTTTCAGTGGACTGAGGCATGTGAACAAAGTTTTCAGGAACTAAAAAAAAGGCTTACTACGGCACCTGTCTTGACTCTCCAGGATGGCACTGAGGGTTATGTTGTATATTGTGATGCCTCGAGAATTGGCCTAGGTTGTGTTCTTATGCAGCATGGTAAGGTTATCGCGTACACCTCCAGACAGTTGCGAAAACATGAACAGAACTATCCTAAGCACGATCTTGAGTTAGCCGCAGTTGTATTTGCCCTAAAGATATGGCGGCATTATCTATATGGGGTTCATATTGATGTTTTCACCGACCACCAGAGCCTTCAGTATTTATTTAAACAGAGGGAGCTGAACCTACGACAAAGAAGATGGCTAGAATTACTAAAGGACTATGATGTTGATATTTTATATCATCCCGGCAAAGCTAATATTGTTGCTGATGCCCTTAGCCGGAAGTCCATGGGCAGTCTAAGCCATGTTGAAGCTGATAAGGTCAAGATGACCAAATATCTATGCCAGCTAGCTAGTTTGCAGGTGCGTTTGGTAGATGCAGAGGGTGGACGCATTCTCGTTCAGAATACGGCAAAATCTTCTTTTGTTACTGAAGTGAAAGAGCGACAACACGAGGATCCTGAGCTTATAAAACTGAGGGAAAGTATTCCACAGCAGCGACAACCTTTATTTGAGCTAACTGGAGATGGAGTCCTTAGATACCAGGGCTGATTATGTGTACCGTCAGTAGGAGAGCTCCGTGCCAAGATTCTTTCGGAGGCCCATTATTCTAGATATGCAGTTCATCCCGGAGCGACAAAGATGTATCGGAACCTTCGACAGATCTATTGGTGGAATGGAATGAAAAAAGATATCGCGGAGATGGTAGCCCAATGTCCTAACTGCCAGCAAGTTAAAGCCGAACATCAGAGGCCTAGAGGCCTAACTCAGTGTATTGAGCTTCCATTATGGAAATGGGACATGATAAATATGGACTTCATCATTGGTTTGCCTCGCAGTCCACGGGGGTATGATTCTATTTGGGTAATTATTGATAGGCTTACAAAATCTGCTCATTTCCTGCCAGTCAGGACGACATATTCAGCCGAGGATTATGACAAGCTTTACATTCGAGAGATTGTTCGCCTTCACGGAGTGCCATTATCTATTATCTCTGATCGAGGGGCTCAATTTACAGCATATTTTTGGAAATCTTTTCAGAAGGTTCTATGCACGCAGGTAAATCTTAGCACCACTTTTCATCCGCAAACTGATGGACAGGCACAGCGTACTATTCAGACAGTTGAGGATATGTTACGTGCATGCGTGCTAGATTTTAAAGGAAGTTGGGATGATCATCTACCTCTTATTGAGTTCGCTTATAATAACAGCTTCCAAGCTAGTATTCAGATGGCTCCTTACGAAGCACTATACGGGCGGAAGTGTAGGTCGCCGATCGGTTTGTTCGAGGTCGGGGAAGCAGAGTCACTAGGTCCTAACTTAGTCCAGCAAGCAATGGAAAAGGTAAAACTTATTAGAGACCGGCTGCGTACAGCACAAAGTCGGCAAAAGTCTTATGCAGACGTTCGACGACGAGACTTAGAGTTTGATGTAGAAGATTGGGTTTTCCTGAAAGTATCGCCTATGAAGGGCGTCATGCGATTTGGAAAGAAGGGGAAGCTCAGCCCCAGGTATGTTGGACCGTATAAGATTATTCGGAGGATTGGTAGGGTGGCGTACGAGCTTTATTTGCCTTTAGAATTGGAAGCAGTCCATTCTGTGTTTCATGTATCTATGTTGCGGAAGTGCATTGGAGATCCTTCATGTATTATGCCCATTGAGGATATTCACATTGCTGAAGAATTATCTTATGCAGAGGTACCAGTAGTTATTTTAGATCGGCAGGTAAGGAAGCTTCGAACTAAAGAAGTGGCTTCCGCGAAAGTGTTATGGCGAAATAACAACATCGAGGAAATGACCTAGGAAGCTGAGGAGGAAATGAGGAAGAAGTACCCCCACCTATTTACGACTTAAGGTGAGTCGCATTTAAATAATTTCCAATTATTTCTTTACAGCAACTTAATTGGATTTTAAATGACTTGAAAGTGCAATTTAAATTTCTTATTGCGAGATAGCTACACGAATCCTAGTAGTTGGAATCTTTAGAATTTGATTTATGCTTTGCAAATGTAACAAATATAGCCTCGCAAATAACGTATTAGCGGACAAGAAATGAAACCAAGGAATTGACTTGACCCATTCGCGGACGAATGTTCTTAAGGGGGGAGACTGTGAGACCCTAGGTTTTATACGTAATATACATAATATACGTAACGTGGCGTGGTTATATTAGGTATATATGATTGGGCATAGCACATTGGGAGAACAAGACTGAAAATGTGTGGTAATATCAAGGAACTAAACTAAAGCTTTAAGTCAAAGGAATGCCTTAAACAAAGGTTCATGGTTAAAGAAATGGCTCGGGTAGCACCCCGCGCGTTCAGAAGATTTAAGTTAACTTGCACCTGTGGGATAAGACTAAGAGTGTATAATATACTACGAATAATGTGTTATGAGGTATTATAATATCACACTGGTCACATGTTAAGTTTTGGAGTCAAGCAAGTTGTGAAATAAAGGTCGGCAAAAGTTTTCGTAAATTTCTCTAATAAATTTTCTAAACTTCGGGTCAAATGTATCAGATCATTTCTCCCAATATATAAAGCGTTATGGGACTCACAACCTACCAAATCGAAGGTTACGAGTCTAGTTTGCAATCAAAGAAATCTCACATCAAACCGACATTGGAGTAAAAATTTATGACTGTTTTACCGCGGACTGTCCGGACTGAAATCGGGTCGCGAACCGGGTCGGGTCAAACAAGTGATATAACTCGGAAAATCCGACTTTTAAGACCCCAAAACATTTCATCTTCGTCCCAAAATAGTGAGAAAGCTTAAGAGAGGGTTTCATGGTGTTCTTGAGTGATTAAGGTGCGTTTTTAACGATTTCTATCGTTAAAGTTTGCCCCCGTGCCTAGAAGCGCAATCTCTACGCTTTGCAATCGTTTTCCCCTTCTATTAGCTGTGTTTGGAGCTATTTTTGGAAGATAGGAAATTGTTGTTCTTGCTGGTTCTTCAGGATTTATACTTGGTTTGCCAAGGTAATCATCTTGGGACTCTTTTATGATCGTTTTTACAAAGTTCTACGGGCGTTTCTTCAAGTTAGGTTCATATGGCAAATCTGCCGATTTAAACTCATTTATGAACTATTTATAGATGTGTATAAGCTGCATATATATAGTGGTTTCGAAGCTTAGGACGTAAGGAACAACTTTCGTGAAGGAACTACAGGCATTCGGACGTTCGTTGGAGAGGTATGTTAAGGCTAAGCTTCGTCCTTCCTTTTAGCACGAATTTTGGGAAATTCCTAAGACGCCAAATGTGATAATTTACTATTCTGTTGCTAGAAAGACCTTCTGTGAAAGGCATTGGTATCGTAGCTGAAGTATTTTCATGATGCTATTAGGTTGATATTCCACTCGTTCGGTTAAAAAGGATATTCGACATCTATATATGTCATTTTGTCGGCTTTCTTAAATATATGTCCATATATATAAATTCTTATTCGTCTTTGGGTTGTGTGACTTAAAAATAAAGGCATTTAGTATTTGCGATCAGTCTTTCTTCCTTGTTAAAGTGTATTTTAAAATCTCTAAAGTGACACGTCGATTTCAAAATTCTCAAATATAATTTTTATGTTTAAACTACTAAAATATTTGATTTTTTTTGAAATACTTTCTTTTACTAATTATCAAGAAATCAGGTATAAGGACTAAGTGAAGCACCTTAAGCTTTTTATGAACATATTCAGAGTTAAGTTATCTTTCTAAAA
The DNA here is from genome assembly GCF_000390325.3 of Nicotiana tomentosiformis. Classification (NCBI taxonomy): domain Eukaryota; kingdom Viridiplantae; phylum Streptophyta; class Magnoliopsida; order Solanales; family Solanaceae; genus Nicotiana; species Nicotiana tomentosiformis. The sequence goes on along the minus strand of NC_090816.1, from coordinate 104,386,154 downwards.
GTCGAGTTAAGTTTTCAAACTTATTAAAAAAAGATATGAGGTTCCACGAGACATTTATATGCGATACGAAGGTGATTATGAGATTATGAGAATAAGAGTACCAATGAGCCAAGGTTGGCTAAGTTCTTGTTATGGCCTATTATGTGCTTTCAAAGTTCATATCATACATGACATATTATGCATGGACTTCGAGCTATAATCGGAGGTAAGGGGTCTATTTGCCCGAAATACTATATATATTGTACAGATAGCCACAGGTTGGCAATATAATACCGGTTAGCTACCGGGAGAGACCGCCATTGCTAGCATTTGGTTGGGTATGTCATGCATTTGCATCAATATATATGTATTCACGGCATATGATTACACGAGTATACCATGCATATTTTATTACTATGAGGTCGGATGTCGGCCATGGAGGCTATCAGAGTTTCAGTGTCAGGTGGTATCTTTATTACCTTTTTATATCAGCTATGTATGATTCTACTTTCTGCCTTACATACCAGTACATTTTTATTCGTACTGATGTCCCGTTGCCTGGGGACACTGCATTTTTGTTTCGTGCGTGCAGGTCCAGGTAGGGACTCTGATCGACCCCTCCGCTAGGATTTTAGGGTTCAGCTGTGAGTTGGTAAGCTCCACCTCTTTCTGGAGCTTTCATAGGATGGTTACTTTTGTTGTACAGTTTGGGTATAGTTGGGGCCTTATCCCGACAGTGCTTATGACACTCTTAGAGGCTATTGTGGACACAATATTCTGGGTTTTTTTTCTTTTTGCTGCTTTCAGTCTCCAGCCCATAGGCTTGGCATGTATATATAGGTGTGTAGGCATGTATGCCTTCAGTCGCGGCCTCGTCGGCCAGCTAGTATTTTATTATTTTGGCTTGTCTACCTATGTTTATATGGCTTATTGTTATTCATGTCATAATCTTACGGTCCAGGCTTAGTATTCCAGATGTTGTGTTGCCCGATCTGTTGGGCCCCCAGTCTAGTTAGCTAGTATGTTTAGTGGCTAACTTGATCGAATACAGTATCGAGTGCCAGTCGTGCCTCCCCTAGTTTGGGGCGGGACAAGTATCTGTCTCAGATCCTGCACAAAAAGTGCAGCAAGTGTAGTTTGAGTACGTAAACAACGTGTACCCAGTAAGTATCAAGCCTAATCTCGAAGTGGTAGAGACGAGATGGCCGACTTTGACACTAACTATGGGTCAATAATAATTGAAAATAAATTAGGATATTCAAATCAGCATGATTTACAGAATTTACAAATAATTTATTTAATCAGCGAAAATAATCAAATTCCTTCAAATGTAACAATTCTCAATATATTAATTAAATTCCTTCAATTCAAATAAATTCTAATTTATCAATTAAATCTCATTTACAGGAGTAACAATTAATTCCTAAATAAGCAAGAATAATAATTCATTAAATTTCAAGGATTTTCCAATTTATTAATTAGCTTCACAAGCTGAAATAAATTATTAAAGTATCGTATAATTATTATTATTAAGCACGATTTCTGCCGAGGACGTACGGCCCGATCCAGAGTGTCGTGTACACTGCCGAGGGACGTGCAGCGCGATCCATAGATGCATCCATCCTGCCGAGGCGTTCGGCCCGCTGAAAGGAGGACATTTTCTTATGTGTCTCCGGAAGGAGAGTATAATCATTATAAGATGAATTTGGGAGGAGAACAATTTCTTTTAACAATTAATTGATTTAAACAGACAATCAAGCCTATGAGATTTCCATCCTTTAATATCTTTATCTAACAATTTACAATATATTCATATAGATATCAATTAATATAAATAAATCAAAGAATACAATTTACACAAGTAAGGCATGCTTTGAGTCCTAAACTACCCAGACTTTAGCATTAATAGTAGCTACGCACGGACTCTCATCACCTCGTGCATACGTAGCCCCCCTCCCCTCCTACAATTAGCAACAATTATTTAATTTTAATCACCTATGAGGTAATTTCTCCCTCACAAGATTAGACAAAAGACTTACCTCGTCTTGCTCCAATTTAATCCACAATTTTGCTTTTTTCACGATTATCCAACTCTGTCCGACTCGAATCTAGCCAAAATAATTCGATACAATCGCTAAAAATTATAGAAAATAAATTCTATAAGGAAATACTATATTTTTAATAAAAATCCCGAAATTAATTAAAATTTCGCCCGCGGGGCCCACATCTCGAAATCCGGCAAAAGTTATAAAATCCGACAACTCATTCAATTACGAGTCCAACCATACCAGTTTCACTCAATTCCAACTCCGAATCGATACCGAAATCTCAAAATTTCGTTTCTATGAGATTTCTAAACTTTTCCAAATCTCAAATCTCAAAACACTAATTAAATAGTGAAAAACTATGATACACTTGTATATGTAGACCAAATCCGAGTTAAAATCACTTACCCCAATATTTTTTCCTTGAAAATCTGCCAAAAGTCGTCTCTACTCAAGCTCAAGTTCGTCAAAAATGGCAAATGGGACGAATGTCCTCTTTTTATAAAACTGCCCAGCAGCCTTCGGAACTGGTCCTCGAACTGGGCCTCGATCGCGGCATCGAACATATGCCTTCAATCAGGGCATCGAGGTTGTGCCTTCGATCAGGGTATCGAGGTTGGGCCTCGATCCTAGCCCTCGAGCCATACCTTCGATCATGCCCTCGAGCCTTGCCTTCGATCAGGGCTTCGATCACAGGCTCGAGCCTGGACCTCGGTCATGGCCTCGATCAGGGCATCGAGGTTGGGCCTTCGATCATAGCCTCAATCATGGCATCGAGCTTGAGCCTTCGATTGTGACCCTCGATCTTGGGTCTCGATCCTGGCCCTCGAGCCTTGCCTTCGATCATGGCCCTCGAGCTGGACCTTCGATCATGGCCCTCGAGTTGGACCTTCGATCATGGCTTCGATACACTAGCTCGAGCCTGTACCTCGTCAACCCTAGGCTCGATACTTGGGCTCGATATCTGGCTCGATATCTGGGCTCGATCACAGCCCAGAATGTCCAACAGAAGAGGTAAAATTGCAGCAGCTTTTTAACTTAAATTTTTGATCTGTTAACCATCCGAAACTCACCCGAGGCCCTCGGGACCTCAACCAAATATACCAACAAGTCTTAAAACATCATACGAACTTAGTCGAACTTCTAAATCACATCAAACAATGCTAAAACCATGAATCATACCCCAATTCAAGCTTAATGAAACTAAGAGTTTTCAACTTCTACATTCGATGTCGGAACCCATCAAATCAACTCCGATTGACCTCAAATTTTACACACAAGTCATAAATTACATAATGGAGCTATGAAAATTTTTGGAACTGGATTCCGACTCCGGTATCAAAAAGTCAACTCCCCGGTCAAACTTTCAAACATTAAATTCCTATTTTGGCTATTTCAAGCCTAATTTCACTACGGACTTATAAAATTCCGATCACGCACCTAAGTCCAAAATCACCATACGGAGCTGTTGGAATCATCAAAATTCTATTCCGGGGTCATTTTCTTTAAATGTTGACCGAAGTCAAACTTAGCACTTTAAGGCCAACTTAAGGAACCAAGTGTTCCGGTTTCACCTCAAACTTTTCCAAATCCCGAACCAACCATCCCCGCAAGTCATAATTCATTACAAGCACCTACGAAAAGTTTTATTTTAGGGAACGAGGTTCTAAAAGTTAAAATAACCGGTTGGGTCATTACAATGTCAACCTTGCAGTGATAAAAGTTATTTTTTTTACTTGTTTCTTTGGTATTAAGGCACAAAAATAACAATCATTTTCATAAGATATTCTTATAAAACTCTAAGGATTGGACTAGATTTGGGATCAACATATATATATGTTTAGAAAGTTATGCATTTTATTTTTATTATTAGTTAAAGATATTATTTAATACTACTTATGTAATTTTTTTTACAAATTATTTGCTTATTGACATGGGGAACACGCGCAAAGCGCGTACCCTAAAACTAGTATTTATATTATTATAAAAGCATGAATACAATAATGATTTACAAAAATAACCTTATAATATTAAGCATAATAACTCGTAATAAAAGGACATAACCGGAACTCTAGATATTAGCTTTATAATCCTATTAGTTTTAGGACATAATACTACACGTTAGGAATCCTATTAGTATAATTACTTTTGGACTGTCAAATTCATAAAAAATTGAACAAGTAAATATCTTTAGTCATGTAATCCTATTACTTTTAGGATATACTTCTTAAAAATTCCTATTACTAATTTAATTTGAAAACGTATTATAATATCCTATCACTAAATTTAATTTGAGAATGTATTATATTGTCCAATTCAATATAAGGATTGTTGCGCCAACAGGCCTACGCCTCTCGTAAGTCTCCCACCATCTGAGTGCAGCCCCAGAAAACTGAAAAGTAGTGAATTAGACCCCACAAGTCTCCAGAATACCAGCTGTACGGAGTATCCTCTAACACCTGTCCAAGAAGTCCTGGGCATCCTCTCTCTCTGTGCCACTGAAAGTTGGAGGCTGGAGTCTCCCAAACCTCTCCAACCTACGTTGATCATCCTCAGGCATAGTAGGAATCACATAGTCCTGAGCAGCTACAATCGGCTAGGCAGGTGGTGCCCCCGGTGTCTGGAGTCCCTGAACACCCTGCTCGGGTGTGCGAGCGGCAGGAGTCTGAGTGCTTCCCCCGACCTGAGAAGTGGCTGCGGTCGTCGAGATAGAGACCGCCTGAGCAAGGCCGGTACACACTGTCAGAATCTGAGCTAGGGCCTCCTGAAGGCCTGGAATCACAATAGGCACAGGAGGTGCCTCAGCTGGGGCATCAACAACTAGGATCTGATCCTGATCTGGGGTAACTGGTGGGTATGCAGGTACTGCCCCAGCTGCTGTGCGGGATGCACCTCTACCCCTACCACGGCCTCGACCGCGGCCTCGGCCTCTGGCGGCCATGGCTGGTGGTATTGGTGCCTGTCCATCCCGACCGGTAGCACGAGTCCTCACCACCTGTGAGAGAATGAAACAACAAGTGTTTAATTACCAGAACAAACAGATTCGCACGACAAGAATCCAAGAATGTGAAATTTTCCTAAGGGTTCTGCAACCTCTCGAAGATAAGTACAGACGTCTCCGTACCAATCCACAAGACTCTACTAAACCCGCTCATGACTCGTGAGACCTATGTAACCTAGGCTCTGATACCAACTTGTCACGACCCAAAACCTAACCCGTCGTGATGGTGCCTATCGTGGAACTAGGCAAGCCGACTCATTTCCAAAACAAACCGATATATTTATTTCAAAGTTAATTTCAAGGTTATTTAACATAAAAACCTTCGTAAAGGATTTTAAATCAAAACAAAAGTGCGGAAAAGAAAAAGCCTGACATCGGGGTGTCACTAGTCATGAGCAACTACTACAAACTGTCTGATAACATTAAGACTAACAAAGTCTGGGAAAAATCCAAAATACAACTAAGGGGAAGATAAGGAAAGAGAAAAACAGGGTTGCGATCGCCAAGCAGCTACCTTGCTATCTCCGTTGATCCGCTACTGAATATATCAACAACCATTACCTTAGCTAGCAATGCCTGGATCTGCACACAAGGTGCAGGGAGTAACGTGAGTACACCAACTCAGTAAGTAACAGCAGTAAATAAAGACTGAGAAGTAGTGACGAGCAATAATGCAACTAAAGTTCATATCCCAAAAATTTAGTAAAATACAGCATGCTTTTAAAACTAGATTTTGAATCAAATCAGCTCTTTTAAATCCAGTTCCAGTAAAATCATTTAAAGATATCTTTTAACAGTTTTCAAACGAAGGCTCAATGCAAAGGTGAGCAAAAATAATAAAATCATAATCAGCCCTCGGGCAACATCACTCATATATAGCCTCTCGGGCAAACCTCACAATCACTCATATGCAGCCCCTCGGGCAGACCTTATCATCACTCATGCCTCCCAGTCACTCAGCACTCGACACTTGGCACTCACACTCAGTAGGTACCTGCGCTCACTGGGGGTGTGTACAGACTCCGAAGGGGCTTCTTCAGCCCAAACGCTATATCAAGCCAATCATGGCATAAATCAATGAGACCCTCGGCCTATATCAAACATGTTGCGGCATGCAACACGATCCCATAAATATCCTCACAAATTAGGCCCTCGGCCTCACTCAGTCATAAACCTCTCCAATCTCTCGGGCTCTCAAAAAACAAAGTATTCAGCCCAAAAAACATTTATATAATGCATAAAAATAGAGTAATAGAGACTGAGTTATGTTGTAAATATGTATAAACATGACTGAGTATAAATTTTTAATCAAAAACAATGAGAGGATAGCACGAAAAGACCTCTAAGGGTCCAAACAATACTGGCATAAGGCCTAAACATGGCATCCGGCCTGACTTACAGAAATTCTTTCTAAAACACATAAGAATCATACAGTTTCAACAGAATATTCAACTTTACAGTTGATACGGGATGGACCAAGTCACAATCCCCAACGGTGCATGCCCACACGTCCGTCACCTAGCATGTGCGCCACCTACAAAAAGTAAAATGATACAAAATTGTGGGGTTTCATACCCTCAGGACCAGATTTACAATCGTTACTTACCTCAAACCGATCAAATCCCTACTCCACGATGCTCTTGCCCCTCGATTCGCCTTCCCAATGCTCCGAATCTATTCACAATCAGTACAATACCGTCAATTTATGCTAAAGGAATGAATTCCACAAGAAAAACTACCAATTTAGACCAAAAACTCGAAATTGGCTCAAACCCGCCCCCGGGGCCCACGTCTCGAAATCCAACAAAAGTTACAAAACCCTAAAGCCCGGGACCTCAACCAAACATACCAACCAATCCTAAAACACCATACGAACTTAGTCGAGCCTTCAAATCACGTCGAACAATATCAAAAACACGGATTATGCACGGATTCAAGCCTAATAAACTTTAAAATTTCTAAATTCTACAAACGATGTCGAAACATAACAAATCACGTCTAAATGACCTCAAATTTTGCAAACAAGTTTGAAATGACACCACGAACCTACTCCAACTTCCGAAAATCCAATCCGACCCTGATATCAAAATTTTCACTACCGGCCAAATTCGCCAAAATTTTAACCTTCGCCAATTCAAGCCAAATTCTACTACGGACCTTCATATCACGTTCCGGACGCACTCCTAAGTCCAAAATCACCTAACGGAACCATCAAAATTCAAATCCGAGATTGTTTACACATAAGTCAACATCCGATTGACTTTTCTAATTTAAGCTTCTACTAAGTGTCTCAATTCACTCCGAATCCACTCCGGACCCGAACCAACTAATCCGACACATCATAATATAGCTGAAGAACATAAAAAGAAGTAGAAATGGGAGAAGCATGGTTATAACTCTCGAAACGACCGGTCGGGTCGTTACACTTATGTGTTATGTTAAGTTGCTGAGAATTTAGTGGAGGTAAATGAAAGTATTTTTTTCAAGTTGTTCCAAATGTGTGCCTTTCAAAAATAAAACTCATATCTTATTCGCAAATTTACTAAATTAATTGGAGATTATATTTTTACTTTAATTGATACCTCAACTTTCTCATTATCCTATCGTCGCGTAATTTGTGTGAAAAATTATTATTTCGTTTTACTTTAATAAATCCCATATTTATCTCATTAAAACTTCATTGAATGTCTTATTTGGTATAAGTGCAGTATTTTTATTGGATCTCATATATTTCTAAACTAAACTAAATTGGTATTCTATTTGCACAACCTCTCTACTATTTTACCTTATTTGAATCCTAAATTGGTTCAATAACTCATTTGACGCATCACTGTATTCAATTTGGAAATTGTATTTAAGTATGTTTATATTATTCATTGGTCATCTTGGTTGATATTGATACGGAAACTATACACATAGTAGCACGAGGATTTTATCGTGCAAAAGTGATTCGGAAAGATGGGGGGGAGGGGGCACAAGATGTCATATGTGTAAGAATTGGAAGTTGTGAATCATGATTTGAGGTTTTGAAGAGTGATACCTCTAGTAATTTATGTTGAAATACATGCATTATAAATAATATAATCGATTGATTTGTCATATGATTCCTTACTTAAACCCATTCATATGTCATTTGTACTCTGACTATGTTGTTGTTTAATTATTTGATTGTTTTCTCGTTGTCATCCGTGTTCTCATTGTTCTAATTGTTGATTTGAATTGGAAAGTTTTTTATTATTGGCCTTACAATGATATTCTTTCCTTGTTATATTTATGTAATATTTTGTACAGGTTTATTTGTGTGGTAGGTGTCTTGACCTGGCCTCGTCACTACTCTACCGAGGTTAGGCTTGGTACTTATTGGGTACCGCTGTGGTGTACTCATACTACTCTTCTGCATATTTTTGTGCAGATCCAGGTTACTCGGAGTTGTTGATATTCCTGTTATTTGATCGGGCATTTCGGTGGAGACTCAAAGTACACCTGTTGTCGCGTTCGCATGTCTCAGAGTCACCTTCTGATATTTTCCTTGCACTGTTTGATTCTTTTCTATAACAATTGTATTTAGAGATTTTCTAGCAAACTCTGTGGAGTTTAAGACTTGTACTACCGGTTTTGGGAATGTAGGAAATTTCTATTTCATATTTATTTCAGATATTTGGTTGAGTTATTATCTTTTCGTTTGAACGGTTAAAAATGGCTAAAATTTATTCTAACGTTGGCTTGCATAGCAAGTGAAATGTTAGGCGCCATCACGGTCCTGAAGGTGGGATTGTCGGGTCGTGACATTTATCAATCCCAATGGTAATAGTAGTGCATTTAATAATAGAAGTATTTCTATTATTAGATTAAAAACGCAATTTGTGCAAATCGCATGATAGAATTAAAAAGATATTTTAGCTAGAAGAAATGAATATATTGATCGACTAAATAAAAGTTGATTGCAAAATTTTATAGTAAAAATAAAATATTTTTCAGTTTTTGACTCAGCATAAAATAATACTAATAATTACTACCAAGAAGAATACTTAAATACTTTAATACCAAATGGCCTTCTGCCATACATGTTTGTTGTCAAGTTTCTTATTTTTTATGTATGTTAGTGTCACCGTATATATAATAGACTAAGTTAAAATTGATCTTCTATTGTAAATAGGTTAATTTTGAAGAAACATATGTCCGTCATGCTACTGAAAAACTTAAATACGTCGAATAACTTATGTAATGGCACACATATGGTATATAGAAGTTTTGACAATGACGTCATACATGCAAAAATTATGATACTGGTTAATGTGCTTCTAAGTATATTATTTTTTCTGAATTCAACTTTCGTCTTTCGAGACTCAGGAATGTCCTTTTAAATTTGTGTGAAAATATTTTTTAGTATGTGTATGTTTTGCAAATATAATAAATAAAGCACAAGGACAAACATCCTAAATATTGGATTATATTTACCGCAAATATATTTTCTTGCACGAACAATTATATGTTGTACTTTCAAGAGGGATATCAAGATCGACCACAAGAGTTTTGGTTAAGGCAGAGCAACCAACGCATTAGGAGGAAATATACACAAAAAAAAATATTGTCCACAAAGGAGTGTTCGTTAAGATACCATCACATTAAATACTTTTAAACTATAACATATAATTATCTAACTAACATGACAAAATTGATCATTTGTGTAACTTTTGATGATGTCCTTTTATTTTAAATTCATGTATTATACTAATGTAATAATATTTTCGGTATTTAGATGATTGTTGTATTATTATACATAAAATTTCTCTCATTAATTAAATTTTATTGTTCTTTCATATCAATAAATATTTAAATCATCACATGACATTATTAACGTACACATGTTCATAGATACTAGTTATATTAAACATGACATGCTTTCACCAATGTCATCATAACTTAAATTGTAATTTGAGTCCATTTAAAGTATAACTATAGTAATAATAAATATTTTGATTACTATTTTCATATAACACACATAAAATATATATTTAAATTTTACTGTCTCTTTTATTCTTTATTGCGCACACAATTTTGATTTGATTGTCATATGTGAATGATTTTTAACTTAAAAACTCATTAGAAATATAAACGGCTAATCTTTCATGACTTTTAAAAAACATATTTCTATACTTAATAATTATTATTTTTGTATTATAACGCATTAAATATATATAAAATTATCGCTCTCTTTTATTCTCAATTGCATAAATATATTTTTTAGTTTTGATTGCTATTATTCAAATTCTATAAGAGCAAATTATTTTTAACTAAATTTTTTTATTTTACTTGTTCTTTATATTATTTATGCTTATTTTTACTTAAAATAATAAAATAAAATTTATTCTAAAAAATAAGTCTTTAACATAGATTAAAATAATAATGTTATATTAAAAATAAAGATAAAGTTTGAAGATCAAGAGGGTGAGATAGATATTTAAAAAGGTTAATTAAGATAGGAGGAAGAGTATATGTTATTTTTAAAGTTGGAGGGAGAAATTAATTATTAAAGTAAAATTAGATGGAAATTATAATAATTTTACCCAATACTAGATGATAAAAAAAAAAATATACAATTCTTCATACGTCACACGTAAGCACAATAGAGCCAGCAAATCATTGCTTTCGTCATATCCTTTGAACCAAATATCAGCATTACGCCTAACGAGGCAATTAACTTCCCGTTTCAGTCCCCCATGTTCCCACTTGCGTTTACTCTATTTTTTCATATTTATCAAAAGTAACTTCAGTTATAAAATAAGGACAGTAAAATAAAGAAATTGAAGACAAATATAGAGAAATATTGATATATTATTTAACTTCAAATTAATATACATAATAAACTGAAATCTTATCTATTTATAGAAGAAAGAAAGCTGCTGCTGTAAGCTGCCGTGTAAGCTGCTACTACAAGCTGCTGTGTAAGGTACTCGTAAGCTGCTATGTAAGTTGCTACTGTAAGCTGCTATTGTATCAGATATATATAATCTTCTAACGGGGTAATATTTATCCATAATAGAGTACTAAAAGGATAAACTTTTTCAGGAGGCTTATTTCCAATAGAGTACTAAATAGATAAACATATTTACGGCGAAGTTCCATATGGATAAGAGCCCGTTTGGATTAGCTTATTTTAAGTGTTTTTAAGCCAAAATAACTTTTAAATTATTTTGTAGTGTTTGGATAAAATAAAAAAGTGTTTTTAAGTACTTATTTTTAAGCTAAAATGATAAAAATAAGCCAAAAGCTAAAAATTAGAATTCCTAACTTATGACTTTTGGCTTAAAAGTCACTTACAACAAGCTCATCCAAACGAGCTCTAAATTTCTTCAGAAAACTTATTTACAAGAGAGTACTAAATGAACATCCATAATAAAATATATTTATAACACAAACTAGATTTTACTTAAAGTTTTGTATTTTATAAGAGTTTGTATTTTTGCTCAAAATTGAGATACCATAATAAATTTACACTTCAGTCGTCAATGAAAGAGTCGAGTTGTTACCAAGTCAAAATAGTGGCTCCTATCGAAATTCGTGTTCTTGTCATTTTAAATTTTTAATATTGGTGTTCTTTATAAAATTTGCATTAAAAATGTTACTAATTTATATCAACTAGTACAATATATTTTGGAATTCTTTCTACTCTTTGATAAAAACTAACATTCTATTTTCAAATTCCAATAACTTATAACCCTTGCCGTCTACGATAAATGAAAGAAATAAAATAATTTCATCGCTTATTTTCTCAAAGACAATTAATTTATGTAACGTTAACAAAAAAATATTTTTGGTACAAAGTTTTTGACCAAAAAAAACAAAGAGGAAGTTTAACTTCCAATTAACAAAGCAACATAAAAGAGATCATGGATGTTCGTCTAATGTAATTTTGTTTTAACTTGATTTTGTTGCCTTAAAAAAAACTTCAATTTCAAGCTTATAAATTTTTTCCACCAATATTAGATTAAGATGACTACAACAACAGTTATAAAATATTTAACAAATCAATTTAGTAATTCACAAATTATACTAGTATATTGTAATCTACTATTAAAAAAGTAAATCATCTATTGGATCTCTTAAAATAATTTTTTTAACATATACATACACACCTAATTAAAAAAATAAATATTCCATAAAAAGGACACTAACAAGTACGAGTAATATTAGCAAAAAAGAAAAAATAAAAACAATAGGGTGAAAAAAAAAAAAAAACTAGTAACACTAGTACCCTGAGAAATCCGAAAAGCCACCTCACTTTTATTTCTCTCATCATCATCTTCTTAACGCTTCTCCAATCTAGGAGTAGTATTTATTACTTACAGAACTCTGATTCTCCCTTTTCTCTCACTCCCAACGTTTGAGGAAGTTTGTTACTTCTTGGTTGTTGCAACTTCTCTGTATTATTCTTTTTCATTTATTTTTTCCTGGATTTTATTTATTAGAAAAAAGACTAGATTTTTTTTTGTGTATAATAAAAGACTCTAGGGCTTGACCAGTTGATTCAAGAATCTTGGGTTTTTAATGGTTTTGCCAATCGTCAATTGGATAGCTCTTGTCTCTGCTGAGTTTTGCTTGCTTCAAGATTTCAGGTTATTTTATTTATTTATTTGCTGCTGTTTTTTTTATTGATTCTGTATTGTGGATTCAATAAAGTGAAAACAATTGGATTGTGGGTTTATCTTTTCTTGGAGTATATCTGTATATGTTTAGCTTGTGGTGAGTGTTTTTGAAATCTTTGATTAAATATCAAGAAACAGTTCAACAATGGGAAATTTGATACATGGGAGTTAAAAAGATGGTTTCTTTGATATTTAAAAAGGAAGAGGTTGGTTGCTTTGATTCTTTTTAATTTTAAAAGAATTATATGTAGGTTGTTGTTTTTAATAATTTTGATTTAAAGTGACCCTTTTCAAGGTTGAGAATTCTTTTATATATAAATGTACACCGAGGGCAGGATATTTCTGGTGTGTACTAGAGGTGTATAAATGAAGTTCTTCCCCGACTATTCTGTTTGGAATTCAATCTTTTTGTGGAAGTTGATAGCAAATATACAATATGGGTAATATGATCCTTATTGAAATTTAAAGGTGGAATATTTTACAGAGGATCTTTGCTTTGTCGAATTGTGTTGAAACTTTCACGAATGTGATGCCTTGTTAATAAGTTATTTGTTTGTTTCCTTGACAATAATAAGTAATCTGTCGTCAGGTGAAAGTTTGCCCTTACATTTATTAATTAGTGCTTTCTCATGGTAACAAAGCTGTTACTAAATGTGTAAACTGCACGCCCAACTTTTCAGTTTCAATAATATATTGATGGTGTCAGCAATGACGGGGGTTGAGTTGGTGGTGAAAGCTTAAAACATTTAAACTCTGGATTATTTGCATCTTACATCGCAAAATTACTCCAAAGAGTTAGTGTACTTCTTGGCATTGAGCAAAATTTTCTTAGATAAATAGGAATTGAGAATATCGAAGTTGAGACAACATCAATGAAGGAGTAAAGGAGAAGATTTTGAAACCATGTACCGTTGATTCACAACATTATTTTTTTAGAATGGTAGACTGAGACTTGAGTTGCTCTAGTGGTGAGCACACTCCACTTCCAACCAAGAGGTTGTGAGTTCGAGTCACCCCAAGAGCAAGGTGGGGAGTCCTTGGAGGGAGGGAGCCGAGGGTCTATCGGAAACAGCCTCTTTAAGGTCTGCGTACATACTACCCTCCCCAGACCCCACTAGTGGGATTATACTGGGTTGTTGTTGTTGTTGTTGTTGTTGGTAGACTGAGACTTGAGTTAACTGTCAAGAATGAAACAATCAGCGGTGTTGCCCTATTCAATCAATTGAATTAAGTGGCATTTTCTTTAGATCTAACAAGTCTCATCAATTCAAATTTGATACCAGCTTCTTGTTTTTTTGATAACCGTAGTGTTCGGGACACTTGTGCGCACCTCAACTATTTCCACGGGATACGTAATACCTCCTACCAGCAATAGGTACCGGATAACTCTATCCACCAAGGTTTGGACAGATGGAAAGAAATCACCTAGTGATTAATCACCCAATTTAATCTCATCATTTTTGTGAATGTAATCTCAAAGTTGCTTAGGGCTTGCTGTATAACTGCATTTTGGTTTCGTTATCAACTCAAAATATATGCTATGATATTTTTGGGTCATTCTTGGGTGAAAGAGGTTTCTAAGACCCATGCTACATGATGATGCCAAGTGTGAGGGGCGAATTACTGAGGAATATAGTGCAGGGGTTGGGGAATGATGTTGATCATCTAATGAGGAGCTGGTCTACGCTCAGGAATTGGATCAAGTATTTCTTCCTCCTAAGGAGTCAAGGCATGCATGAGACAAACAATTTGCTTAATATTATTTTGTCAATATATGTGTGATCCGAAAATGAATTGTGATTTTGTAATGGGATCAAGTTCATATGATTATTAGCTGTTACTCGTTTTAGGCCATACTTGGTGTTAGTTGATCTACTACTTCCGCGCTGTGTGGCAACCATCAATGTTCCATGTCTAATGTCTTGACTTCAATGTGCTCAATGTGTTATTGTATATGAATCAATTCATTTGACTAGACCAAGTTTTTAATTTACAGTTACAGCTGTCCAATTGCTTTGAGACTGTGATCTCTGCTGGAAACAAGTTGCACAATATTACGCATGGTAGTTTGTCCAATGATCTGAAGTAGATCGTCAAAATCCCCTTTCAAGAAGTATGTTCGTGTACCGGTTTCTTTATTTGACGGGGCTTGGTTAGCTTTTTCGCCACTTCTGAAAGGTAGCTTTCTATCACCATCTTTAAGTGATCTCTTTATTCCTGCCGTGCATTAAGGTGTATACTGGTCTAATTTGATAGACCTTCATCTGTTGGAATCTTGAATAAAGTCCCATATAGATTTCAGGAGTTACATGATCAGGACTTTGATTCCTTTGGTGTACATGCATCTCGTCATGCTTTCATTTGCCTGTTAGTGATCCATATGAGGTCACGGTTGACACAGTTCAATGCTAAGAAGATTGAGAAGAATAAACCGAATTGCTATAGAAAATCGAACGAGTCCTAGTGAAGTAGCCCATTAATTTGATAAATTACCTGCACATATACTTATGATAAATTATCTGTGCGTATGCTATCTATGCTAAAAAGAACCTGACCCTAGGTATCTAAGGGAGTAGCAAAGGTGAACTTCATTAGGAAAGAAGACGAAACCATTGGACTAGCTGCTGGAATTTGAAGATCCGGCAGGTTACACAACAGAGAGTAAAGATGAGAGAGATAGAATAGAATCAAGACAAAACTGAACCAATCTAGGTCCTATTGAGCTAGCAAAGAAATGGAATAGAACAGAGTGAAAGTAGGATGAAAGGTAGCAGGTACTTGGTGGAATAGTCAAGGTGCACGTTAAGCTGGGCCAGGCACCATCCTTTGTTTTAAAAAGAAAAGATAAAGAAAATTCTTTATTATGTTTATCTCAAATTTTTGCTGTCACAGGGAATTTTTCTAATTTAAGTAATCCTAAGCCATTTCCCTGATCTATAAGCTTGCTCTATCAACCACATCCAAGTAAAACACTCATGAATGTCAAAAAGTAAATAACTGCAACATGGCACACTAATAACTATTAACTAGTCAGTAATAGGATGCTGGATATCAAAACATGCAAATTTCTGTATTTGGTGATATTTGGATTCTCTTTTGCATTTCTTTTGCTTTTCTTTTCTTCTTCCCCCCACACCCTTTTAGAAATATTTGAGAGGGATGGGGAAGCTGTCAGAAGGATGATATAGGTGTTTAAACTTCTTCTTCTCCTTGATATGCTATCATTTTCATGCGGTGGTGGTTTCATATCTAGATTTAGTGTATAACAAGAGCAATATATTTGTGCTGAAACAGTAATATCCTCTACTTTTCATTCTTTTGTTCTTCTGATTTCCTTGAAGTTTATATTTCTTCGTCTCCCAATTAGTAAC
This sequence comes from Nicotiana tomentosiformis, assembly GCF_000390325.3. Taxonomy (NCBI): domain Eukaryota; kingdom Viridiplantae; phylum Streptophyta; class Magnoliopsida; order Solanales; family Solanaceae; genus Nicotiana; species Nicotiana tomentosiformis. Next base: position 104,370,112 of record NC_090816.1, on the reverse strand, counting down.
ATAAACACACTATTCCTACAGGTATCAGGAATTTTTAGCGGCTAAAGTCTGTTGGTCTTGAAGGTTTATTTTCAGAAATGCCTTCTCTTCAACTTCTGCAGTTGACTGAACATGGGCGAGGCCTTCTGGCTTCTAAGAGGTATAGATCCTTTCTCCATTTTGTGCTGCTAGTTCATATCTTTTTTCACGTGTCGACGCATGCCTAGTTTTGAAATATAAAAAAGAAACGGAAAATTACACAAAAGATGCTGAGATTAGTGCATTGTTCTATCTCTTTTCTTTTGATAAGTAACAAAACTTTACTTTTGAAAAGCAGGGTGTACATAATAGAAATTTACAAGTAAAAGTTCCTTCCAACAAAATTCATCCAGTGATCCGAAAAATGAAGAGCTTAGAATGAGAGTTTTAACAAAATGGATTTATGGTCAGGCTTAATAGGATGTAGAATGCGAAAAGCTGACTAGCGATTACCTTCTGTTTTTAAGAAACATACATCTGATTGATTATGATAGAAAATTACTATTCCAGAAATTTCTGAAGCCGGATTTCCTAGGCATGCTGTCGTTGGGGAGTTCTGGCAGGGTTCATGAACAGAAGTCTTGATTTTCCTGGATATTTCCGGAAATCTTCAATAGGATGAAACAATGTTTTAAAAGGCAAAAGTGCAAGTCCGTGCGAAGACCTTTTGGTGTTTGTAGTAACCTGTGGCTTAAAGAAATAAAAATGAATTTTAATCCCAAAAAAATAAGTAATAATAAAAATGAGGATAAAGGAAAAGTTCAGGAAAGCATAGAACATTCACTAAAAGGAGTCACTTATTCAACAAAATTTATTAAATGAAATGAGAGATGCTATACAAATTGAAGTTAAGACACTCAGGAAGTGTGGGGAAAGGGAAAAAGGAGCAAACTACAAGAGTTAGAAGGATCTACAAGAGATATCAAACGTAAAAAATAATGAACAAAAGATTCAATAGTATTACTGGGGAGGATTTAAGTGTAAATATGTCACTGCACGAAAAGAGTGAGAATTTATATTTGCTGCGTGTAGTTTAATTTGATATTTTTAACTGTACCTATTTCTGGTTTTTCCATACTGAAATTCAAGTAACCTGTGATCCAACTTCATGTTCATATGTTCTTACATGCATTACTATCTTCCAACAGTGTTTTGAAAACTGTGCATCAATAGATTTTCTCCTACATGCACTAGTGTTCTTAAAGCTTTACTCCAATTTACAGGAAAGCTCTGCTGCTTGCAACGGGTGTAATTGTTGCTGGTGGAGCAGCGGCTGCATACATGCAGTCACGGAGAACGTACAAGGAGCATGATTCTATTCAATGCAATGGACTGAATGATAGTAAAATGGAGCCAAATAAGATGACCGGGAAGGGTAATAATGTGAAGAAAAGCAGGCAAAAGAAAGGAGGTTTGAAGTCCGTAAAAGTTTTAGCAGCCATTCTGCTATCTAGAATGGGCAAAATGGGAACACGAGATCTTTTGGCTCTGATAGCTACAGTGGTAAGAGTTTTTAGTTAAGCATATACTTCTTGTCTAACTAAAAACATACATTATACTATTCAACTGCATCTTGGATCTGATAAATATGGAGTATCTAGTAATGTTTAGGAGGTATGCTGTAGTTTCCAATGGAGAGACATAAGATTGGGTCTTAATAAAAGAACATAAGAAAAAGCTCGAGCACTATAAAGACTTCACAAGTTAATCACATATGCAGATACTACTCTGGATTGTGGTATTTTTGCTTTAGATGTTTGGCTTTACAATAAGAGGAGTCTTGGTATCATGATCACCTTACTCCAGGCCGCTTTTTCTTGCCTATAAATTGCATTTTGGTCTAAAGAGATGAAAGTTGGGACCAAAGTTACCATAGTGGTTTTGCAAATGTGCTTGGTGTATTTCTATTCAAGCTGCTTTGGTTATAGGACATTTAATGTTCAGAAAATTGAAGTTCAGTGAGCTGAGTTGTAAGGCTGGGTTAGAGCTAGCAAAATACTAACTGAATAATGGCTCTGTTACTCTTTTGATCATATGAAATCAGAAATCAAGTTCAGACCAGAAGGAGATGCAAATACTCCAGCACTGGCATCTTCTCACCATTGGAGTTGCTGCTGAGTTGTAAGGCTGGGTTAGAGCTAGCAAAATACTAACTGAATAATGGCTCTGTTACTCTTTTGATCATATGAAATCAGAAATCAAGTTCAGACCAGAAGGAGATGCAAATACTCCAGCACTGGCATCTTCTCACCATTGGAGTTACTTCTGAAGAGCGCATGAGCTTTACCACTTTTTGTTTACTTCTTCTTTGTTTTCTCATTGTAGGCATGTTTGCATATTTTTTTTTTAAGTACATTTTCTTATGTTTGGCTGGGATGCTCTTATCTGATATTTTCCACTTACCCTCTGTCTTGATCATTGATTCTTTTATAAACGTAACTGACCTTTCAACATCTGCAGGTGCTACGAACTGCTGTAAGCAACAGATTGGCAAAAGTACAGGGGTTTCTTTTTCGTGCTGCCTTCCTCCGACGTGTGCCAATGTTTTTCCGCCTCATACTTGAAAATATTTTGTTGTGTTTCCTCCAGTCAACATTGCATTCAACCTCGAAATATATAACTGGGACCTTGAGTTTACGCTTCCGGAATATTTTAACAAGGCTTATTCATGCACAATATTTTCAGGTAATGATTGACTCGCGACGTCTTCCGACAGTATTTGTTTTGTGTTTCATATTTGGTCTTTGGGGCGCTGAGAGGCTATTTATCATTTGAAATGAGAGTGCAAGAGCAGCTTTGACCAAAACCCTATTTTCTGCATTTCAATTAAATATACTTTTTCAAAGTAGCCTTTCTAGAGCAGGAAAGATAGCATTGCTCTATTCGTATTTGAAATCACATTGATGCTTCCTAATGGCAATTGGCATATATGTATAATTGTACAATGGTCTTACAAATTGTGCTGGAATTTGTTTGCCAAAACACTTGTTGTGGTGTGTGTCCAGATAGGAAGGAAATAGTGGAAGTTTGTTCATTGTCATTGTTTAACAAATCTTTATGATGTTAGGATATGGTGTACTATAAACTGTCCCATGTTGATGGTCGGATAACAAATCCAGAACAGAGAATTGCAAGTGATGTACCCAGGTTCTCTTCGGAGCTGAGTGATCTTATACAAGAGGATCTTGTAGCTGTCACTGATGGGCTTCTCTACACTTGGCGTCTGTGTTCGTATGCGAGTCCGAAGTATCTTTTCTGGATTTTGGTAATTATTTTGTTAAATTATTCCAACTCTTCAACCTTTAACATATGATTGTTGATTTCTTCAAATGCCTATTTATGGTTAATTCCTATTTTCTGTTCTGAAAATATCAATTTGCAACTCTTTTGTCTAGTGGGTTTTCTCAAGTGATGTTATTTTCCAGGCATATGTTTTGGGGGCAGGGGTTATTGTTAGAAACTTCTCACCTCCATTTGGGAAACTAATGTCAAAAGAACAGCAGCTGGAAGGGGAATACAGGCAGCTTCACTCACGATTAAGGACCCATGCAGAAAGCATTGCATTTTATGGTGGTGAAACCAGAGAAGACTTCCACATTCAGCACAAGTTTAAGAGTCTGGTTCGGCATATGAAGGTTGTTCTTCATGATCACTGGTGGTTTGGGATGATTCAGGATTTCCTGCACAAGTATCTTGGTGCTACAGTTGCTGTTGTCCTGATTATTGAGCCCTTCTTCTCTGGCGATTTGAGACCTGAGGCATCTACATTGGGACGAGCAGAGATGTTGAGTAACTTGAGATATCACACCAGTGTCATAATATCCTTATTCCAGGCATTGGGAACCCTTGCCATTAGTTCAAGACGACTTAATCGTCTAAGGTATTGCTTTATTGCCTTTTCAATGCAAGACCACATACACCTTTCAAATTCTCTATCGAATTAAATTTGCTAAGTGATTTAGCCTGGCATTATATAATTGCTTTTTGCATCTCTTGCTTCTTTGTTAACTGCATGTGTATTGCTGCAGCCACAATGAAGTCCCCTATCTACATAGCAAGATTATCTAATTGAGGCCTATGGTTCTGCATCTTTCTTGAGCTTCACTCTTGTTACAGAACCAGGCATTGTAGATAACCAGGAACTAAAGGAAAAAAATAAAGATACATACGAGGGATATGACACGATAAACTTTCCAGCTCTTTTATTACTCATCGATGATAGATTGATAGCAATGAACCCATTTAAGATGTGCAACTCTTATCAGCAATAAGATGAACGATAGATGAATGAAAGACTGCTAGATTTGTTTCCATTGATTCTATGGAGATTATTAGTTTATCAATTTGTGAATACTATTTCTTAGCTGCAAATCTTTGTTGTAGTCACTGGAAGATACTATTTTTGCTTCTCCTTTTTTGTTAAGAACATTGGCCTTGTATGGACTCAACCCAATAACTAGTTCAAGTAGTGAGGATTATCCAAGGCCAAATAAGAGAACTATAGCCTATAAATTCTCATGCACGCCAGTGCATGATGTAACATGGGGGGGGGGTGCACAATCTTGGTAGCCTAACATCACGGTTCTGGCTCTAGCTCTAATAACGTGTAAAGTAGAGATTGAGCAACACTAGTTACTATCTTATTATTATTGGTGTACTAGAGTTGTACTACACATTTTCATTTGCATTTCTACTGTATACTTGAGATAATCCTGTATCTTTTTCTGAATTGATTTTGGTATTTGCAGTGGCTATGCAGATCGTATTCATGAGCTCATGATTATTTCTAGAGAATTAGGTGGACGCAATGCCTCTTCCATGCACTCTAACGGGAGTAGCAATTACGTTACTGAGGCAAATTACATTGAGTTCGATGGGGTTAAGGTGATAGATCATCTCTTTGTTTTGATTTTAGTACCATCCATATTTGGGCTGTGATCCTAGATCTTTGGCGCTTTCAGGTAGTTACTCCAACTGGTAATGTTTTGGTAGAGGACTTGACCCTAAGGGTTGAATCAGGGTCTAATCTTTTGATAACAGGTATGTTAACGTTCTTATATATTTTCTTTTGATTGACTGCTCACTTTGTGCTCAGAGCACGGTGCTTTTGGCTCAGTTATGTCAGAGAAGAACTAAAGGTTCTCATGTAGTCATTAGGCCGAGTTGCGAAATATCCTCAACTGTAGATGGAGGCCAAATGCCAATTACCTGACAGGAATTAGTAGTGCATGGGTGCGCACTCCACCACATCTTTTCAACTACTCTCAAATTGGACAGGAAAGAGGGAATCTATTGTATCCTTCATATTCTAACTAACTACTGAGGGAGGCTAGACCCTCCTAGGAGCAAAAAACTCATTTTATCTCCTTTCTCCCTTACCTTCATTAGATTAAAATGTGGTGTTATGGAGATGAATTGTCCTTGTGTTGATTGTCGAACACTCGAATTTTCAGGGATCAACAACTACTATGAATCAATCCCAAGCTAGTTGGGGTCGGTTATATAAACTCTCACTATCTGTGTCGCTCCATTTAGGCTCGTCTCAATCTAATGTTAAAAATTTTAGGTTCTCTAACACTAAAAATTATTTATATTGTTTATTGGCAATTTGGCACATTTGACCTAAAGTACGCGTACTAACATGATTCCTCAATCCTAGGTCCTAGCTAATCGATTTTTTTTTTTGAGAAGGTAACATATTTGTATATTAATATATAGACTTCACTAAATTTGTGAAGTCACCCATAATTACAAAATGAGTGCCCAAAAAAGGAAATTAAAACACTTATAATCCTTGTTCTTCTCACAAGAAATCTAGCACATCAAAAATGGATTCATGATCTTCCAAAAACTTTCCTTTACACCAAAAATAGAAGAGAGCTAGACATTTCATCTTCGTCTTCTGGATGTTTCTGGATTTGTCTTCAAAACATCTCTGATTTCTCTCTTCCCAAATTGTCCACCATATGCACGCCGGGACAATTCTCCATCTCTCTTTATAACTAGAAAGGCAGCCCTCTTTATTCCAGCAAGCTAAAACATCAAGAATTCTTCCCGGCATTGCCCATAAAATTCCCCTAAAACTGATAAAAATCCTCCATATTTGAACTGTGAATTTGCAATGCAAAAACAGATGACTGATTGTCTCCGCCTCCTCTCCACATAAGTAACATCTAGAGCACAAGTGGAAACCTCTCTTAATTAGATTATCTTGTATTAGAACCGCTTCTTTTGCTAGTAACCATTGTGGATCTTTCTCAACCATTGTGCTTTATTTCTTGCTAAGTCTGCACGGATCCCACAAGATAGGTCTTTTGAGGCAACTTACTTCTATGTGATTTTAGGTATGCCTCATCCCTTTGTTAACCTTCAAGCACCATGGTTTCAACCTATGCATTGGAGGTTAACGTAGGACATGATCAAACCATCTCAACCGACTTTCTCTTAATTTATTCCCTATATGTGCTATTTGCACATTCTGTCGAATATTGTCATTTCTAATCTTGTCTAGTTGTGTACGACCTCACATCTATGTTAACATTTGCATTTCTCTGCAACTGTCATGCTTTGGATATGTTGGACATTATTGGTGCGCTGTATGCGGTCAGTTTTTAGGCAAATAAACATTTTTTGATCTGTCATAATGGTGGGAGCATTTTTCATGTGGGTTTGCCACAAATGTAATTTTTCCTCTGAGATGTCTTTGTTTTGTTATTTGGAAAGAAAATATTTCTAGCTATTCTACTGTGCTATTAAAGAAAAGAAAAAAAATCATTTTTTGGAAAATTTTCACTTGATCATGCCCTCATGCTCTGGAAATTAATTACAGTTTGCAAATATCCAAAATAGGAAAATTACATAATTACAAGCATATAATCCTACTTAGTGTGACTAATTCTTCCCAATCTAAGGCATGGCTAAAAGGATAGAGATTCTTAACTGTTATGTTGGAACATGGTGAAATAGGACTAATGTGGGACAGTATGGAGGGAGATATGAAGGAGTAGATAATGATTTTATACACTTGAGGTGGAGGAGTTGCCATTCCTATTTATATAGAAGATTCTGTGGCTTTTGTAGAAACCATATCTTTTTGTAAGGTTTTCTACTTTTTGCCATCGTACCTGTACACGGTTGTTTTGCGCTTTTCATTAATAAAATTTTATTAATTTATCAAAAAAGAATGTCGGAACATGGTGAACAAACTTTTAGCTATTTAAATTTTATGTTAGAGCATGGGGGACAAAAGTTTTGGCGACAGGTTCTTCAGAATAATTTTTTCGGACATAGGGGTGCATAGAATTTAATTCTCAGAGTTTGCTGGTTTCATTTTGAAGGTCCAAATGGTAGCGGCAAAAGCTCACTTTTTCGAGTCCTGGGTGGCCTTTGGCCACTTGTGTCTGGCCATATTGTAAAGCCTGGAGTTGGTTCTGATCTGAATAAGGAGATCTTTTATGTGCCCCAACGTCCATATACAGCTATCGGAACACTACGTGACCAGATTATATATCCTTTGACTGCTGATCAAGAGGTTGAACCACTCACACGAAGTGGTATGGTTGAACTTCTTAAAAATGTAAGTTCCCATAATTAATCTCTGCAACCTACACATTCACTTACCTATTACTAATCTATCATGTATTCATGGATTGGAACTGCTAATGTCATTCATTTTGGTTTAATGCGGTAAATTCTTCATTGACATGCTAGGTTGATCTTGAGTATCTTCTGGATCGCTATCCTCCTGAAAAGGAGGTAAACTGGGGTGATGAATTATCTCTGGGAGAGCAGCAAAGATTGGGGATGGCTAGACTTTTCTACCATAAACCAAAATTTGCCATTCTGGATGAATGTACCAGTGCTGTGACAACCGATATGGAGGAACGCTTTTGTTCAAAAGTAAGAGCGATGGGAACATCATGTATCACCATTTCTCACCGCCCTGCTCTGGTTGCATTTCATGATGTCGTCTTGTCCTTGGATGGTGAAGGGGGCTGGAGAGTTCACTATAAGAGGTACGAAGCTGAAGTAATAAATCTTTTAACACATGTTCTTAGCGAAAGCAGATACTTATTACTTGTTTGTTCTACAAAATCTCCAGGGCAGATGCTCCTAGTCTCACTGACTCTGAGTTCAATAAAAACCAGGATTCTGAAACAGATCGCCAAAGTGATGCAATGACTGTACAACGTGCATTTGCAAATGCAAAAAAGGTTTGGAATACTCATATGCTGCTCAAGCTTGTTTCCAGAGACTATTTCTACTTCAACTAACTCTTCTATTTGGCATCACCTACAGGGCACTGAATTCTCCAAGTCAGAGGCCGAATTGTATTTTTCGGAGTTAATATCGGCATCTCCATCTGAAGCTGATGTTTCCCCTTTGCCTGTCTTTCCACAGCTTAAGAGTGTTCCAAGGATACTTCCACTGAGAATTGCAGCCATGTCTAAGATTCTGGTGAGTGTTGTGCTACTATGACAGCTAGCTTGGTCCTTTTTAGTTGGTCAGTTTCCAATTTGCTCTCACAATTCTTTGCTTTTCATTTGTTGTCAAATCAAAACAAAATAAATCCTATAAACTTTTTACACAAGGACAAGTTATTCTATTGCGATTTACATGTAACATTTACTGAGTTTGGCTTAAAAAGCATTGTGGAAAAGTAATTGTATGGTTAGAAAATGGTAAGGCGGGTTTGAGTGGGTGCGACTAGTAAGTCGTGAGTTATGATGTAAATTTATATTTAACTGTGTCCAAAGTCAAGATTAATTACTCTGAAATAAATCTGATCACTATCTTTTTTTTTTTTTTTTTTTTTTGTTTTGTTTTGTAAAGAGCTGATCACTTTTTTTTAAATAAGGAGCTGGTCACTATATCTGTGTGGAGGGAGTTAATGTTATTGAGAACCATCTTCTTCACTTGCTTCTTATAGCTCTGGTGCTTGTTTTAGGTACCCACACTGCTAGATAAACAGGGGGCACAATTCCTTGCGGTCGCTTTACTCGTGGTGTCCAGAACGTGGGTTTCTGATCGCATTGCCTCTTTAAATGGTACTTCTCTATTTTCTCTTTTAATTGTTATTCTAATTAATCTGGAGTGAAGGATTTCACTGGACTCTTTATAATACATCTGTTTATATAGGAACAACTGTGAAATTTGTGCTGGAGCAGGATAAGGTGGCCTTCCTACGTTTGATTGGTGTTAGTGTCCTTCAGAGTGCTGCATCCTCTTTTATTGCGCCGTCTCTAAGGTGAATTTTTAAATCTGGAAAGACTACACACCTTCCTTACTTGAAACATGCTTGCATCAACTAGTTTTAAAATTTATACCTGGAAGACTCGACAGAAAAAATAGAACTTAGGTAACTAGGTCTCTTTCCCCGATCAACAAAACCATGATTCAGTTATTATAAAGAGCTATTAGGAGTCCAACCTTTGAAGCGATGCACAAAAGGAAAGTATTCTCGGATACATATATCGTCGATTCTGTGTACATCGAATTTGTGTTTAGAGCTCCATAAGATCAAAAACGTATTCCTTTTCAATGAAGTAAGATTAATTCCAGTGTTCTATTTGATGAATGTTCGCACATAAATAACATACAGACACTAATTCTTTTTTCCAGGAAGTAAGATTAGTTTCCAGTGTTCTATTTGATGAATAACACACATAAATAACATGCAGACTAATTCTGAGGTTCAAACAGACTACATCTTAGTCTAACTACACTCCTGGTTCAAATGCTATAGTTAACCTATATCTGTTTTTTGTTTTATGTATATAGTGATGTTATCTTTGACAAGGTTATATGTTTATTAATTTTATTTTTTAAAGAGAACAAGAATTGAAGAGACAATTCAGCCAGGTGGTTTTTCCCCAACATTATCCTGGAACCTTTTTTCTCGACTTTGGGTTAATAGTGTGGACAACTAGATACCATTATAGCCAAGCAGCATAAGATATCTCTTTGTATGCTGATTCAGGATGCTAGAAAGGTTGGACTTGATGTGGTTTATGTACTTTAGCTCCTCTAAATGAAATTTCTGTTCGGTAAATTTAAGTTTCAATAGATTGCTGCTTTGGTTGCTTATTGTGTGGGCAAACTCTGTTCTATCATTTCATTTAGTGCCATTTATTGTTTGCTATTATCTGCCTCTGAATCTTGCAGTGTTTTAGACCGTTTTATTTCATATTGGCATTTTTGTTGTGTATGTTCTTTGTTGATCTTTGTCCTTTCTTCGTTGAGATCAAACATTTCTTCCTCCTCTCATACAGGAACTTGACAGCGACATTGGCACTTGGATGGAGGATCCGTTTGACCAAGCACTTGTTGAAGAACTACTTAAGAAAGAATGCATACTATAAGGTACCTAAATTGTTCCGCGAGATATTATTACTCTTTAGTTCTGTCACATTACACTGTTGCGTCATTATCATTCACTGTCTTACTCATAAAGGCATCTTGGATGTGCTGTTCAGCAAACCCTAAGCTTTCCTATGCCTTTGGTGAAAGTTCAACACTTGAATATCTTTCACTCTTACTCATAAGGGAATCTTAAATGGATTATTTTTTATGCTACTCCATTTGTTCTAAAATTGTTGGATAAGTCTCACTTTTAGAGGTCAACCGGGGCTTTGGTCAGCATTTTTATGACTATATTTCTTAACTTCTATGAAAATTAAAAAACAAAATTCAACTACATGAAAAACTACCATGTGGAAGGTTTAGGATCTCCTTGACGTTTATGAATTTATCTAGAATGCTGGAAGTCGAATTTAACATTGAAAAGCCAACATGGACAAATCTTTAACAGCTTGTCTATTTTGGTCCTGTTGCATGCTGGTTTTTCATTTGCTTGAATACTAGGACACACTACCATGTGGAAGGTTTAGGATCTCCCCAGACATGGTAGGGGTAAGGTCTGCGTACACACTACCCTCCCCAGAGCTCACGGTGTGGGATAAGACTTGGGTATGTTGATGTTGTTGTTGAATAGTAGGACAACTTCTTGTATAACAGTTGCAACTTCTTTGATCATAATATTTTTTCGTCATCCTTGATCAAAGGATAACTAATGTTGAAGTACTATCCTTATCTTCTCAAGCAGAACTCTGATATAGTATTCAAATATCTCGGAAAAATAATTTTGAAGGATGGATTGTAGGTATTTAACATGGCGGGTGTCAACATGGACGCGGATCAGAGATTAACTCAGGATCTGGAGAAGCTTACCGCTGACTTGTCTAGTCTGGTAACTGGAATGGTGAAGCCAACAGTTGACATTCTATGGTAAGTTCGCTGGTTGGTGTTAACCTGGTGTTTTAACACTATGTTTTCAAGGCTTTAGAGAAGTACTAATGAAATGCAGGTTCACTTGGAGAATGAAACTGCTAACTGGCCAGAGAGGAGTTGCTATATTATATGCTTACATGTTATTGGGTCTGGGTTTCCTGAGATGTGTTACTCCTGACTTTGGTGACCTGGCGAGTCGAGAACAACAGCTTGAAGGAACTTTCAGGTTACATGATGTTTTAGTTACTTGCTTGCTCTATTGTGTTTGGATAGGCTACTGTTAAACCTGAATATCTGTTATCAGGTTCATGCATGAAAGGTTGCGGACACATGCTGAGTCTGTTGCTTTCTTTGGAGGTGGTACTCGTGAGAAAGAGGTAACATTATTTAGCAGCATTATTTTTATCTGCAGCGCAACCTTACAGAAATATGATATAGATTTACATTTGTCTTTTATTTGTATACATGCATATACATTTAGGTGATCATTTTCCTATGTGACATGCTAGAAGTTTGCTAGTACAGTAAATTTCTTCCAATTCATCAATCCTATCTGGAAATCAAAAGGGGTAAATCAACTGTCCAGTTTTAAGAAGTTGTCATCTCTTTGTATCAAGTGCTACAGATTACATCAAGACCTCCACTGTTCTTTTAAAAAGTAACTGTTGGCCAAAATGTGGCTAAGATATTACGTACAAGGACTACCTTCCTCATGTCTGGATTTATCGGTAATACGGGTAAAACTTAAAAGGCCAGGAAGTGGATTGAGGAACTGAAGTGTAGAAGACATGTATTGGTGTGGTATCTATCCAGTACATATCCTAGGGGTTTGGAGTAGTTCTTTGCTGTTTTTATTCTAGACCTGCAAAGTCTGCAACAACAAAATAGGTTAGAACTAATGAGTAATGACTAACTCGAACTAGGGTCAAAGAGCATTTAAGGAATGACTAGCTCGAACTAGGGGCCATCATGATCGAGAATACCATAAAACTAATCCATGTGATCCAGTCACCTCTGTTTTGTCCAAGAAAATGTGATCCTTATAAAAATTTGGGGAGGTTTTGAGTTCCAGAAATTTCTGATCTTCTATTGAACAGGTACATGATGCACTGACTGGAAGACTTCACCTTTGACTGATATTAGTAATTTGTAAAACTTTAACTATCTGATCATTATGAAGGGCATGGATAAACTTCAGGTCAAGGACATCGATATGAAATTGAACTTTATTGCCCTGATTTCTTAATATATACTATATATATACTTAACTACAAGGGGAGGTGAGCTGAGGAAGGAAAGAGAAGGGTTTTGCTTAGCTGTATCTTAAGGAAAAAGAAAAAACTAGTGAAAAGGACAGTAGTTGAATAGGTCTGGCGTACTAGAAGAAAAAAAGGAAAGACTGTGAAAAAGAAAGAGAAGAATAAGAAGCAAATCAAGAGATGCATAAAAGTATTATAGAAGAATCACTGGAGAAATACATAAAGAGAATAATGAAGAGTACCTGGTGAGAGCCCTGGACCTCAAATAGCAGAAGGTCATATTTTTACTCTTTTCTTAACATTCTTTTAAAGTAAAATACCAAATCCTAGCCCAGCTTCTCACTTGGATTGCTTTGCATCTGCTGCTTGAAACACCCGCTTCTCTGAAGTCACATTGCGTCGCCCTTGGAAGCAACAACCCCTTGTCTTTGTGTGTCTCTATTGCTTTAAGCAATGAAGCAATTGCTTTTAATAACACTGGTTCTTGTAAATTTCTTTCTTTCTTTAACTATCATATTAAGGATTCATGGAAGATTTCTTGCTTTTGTTATGTTTTACGGTTTTCTTGTCGATCCAGTTATCTCTATGCAATACTTATGCACGTTATGCATGGCAGATGGTTGAAGCAAGGTTTAAAGAACTTCTTCATCACTCTTCTTTGCTTCTCAAGAAGAAATGGTTATTTGGCATAATAGATGAGTTTATCACGAAGCAGCTTCCTCACAATGTTACTTGGGGATTGAGCCTGTTGTATGCTATGGAGCACAAGGGCGACCGGGCTTTGACTTCAACTCAAGGTGATAGCCAGACAAGTTATGAATTTGTGTATTCTTATACTGTTGTGATTTTGTGTTCAAATTATCACTTGTTATTTCTTTGTCCTGTTTCTTAGGTGAACTGGCTCATGCCCTGCGCTTTTTAGCATCTGTTGTGTCTCAGAGCTTTTTAGCTTTTGGTGACATCCTCGAGCTCCACAAAAAATTTGTCGAGCTTTCTGGTGGTATCAATAGAATTTTTGAGCTGGAAGAGTTTCTCGATGCTGCTCAATATGGTGGGTGTGATTTTTGACATTTTCATTTCTCTTGTTTCTGTTACTTGCAACTTTCAAATGCTTCACTCTGGTTATAAGATTCAATGACATTTATACAAGGTCAAGCTCTATGTTGGCCTGATTCGGAAGGCAAGAGACGTGGTCCAGTACATATGATAGATCTGTTTGAAGCCATACATTGTTGGAATTTCTGCTTACACATAGAAATTTGCTGTTTACTCTCTGGTTTGTTACAAATTAAGTTGAATTTTAGATAGAAGACTGAAATAGGAAAAATCAAATAGCTGACGCTAATTTTTGCTTCTGATAAAAATCCTGATATCCACCGGTGGTCAGGACTTTATAAAACCATTCAAATGGTAACTTTATGAGATGATTATCTTTCCTTTTCAAATTGCTCTTTGCTTGAAACTGCTTCACTAGTCTGCTGTTGTTAGTATAGTTATACGGTACTGATGTTTCTAGTACGCATGCAGAAGTTCCTGTGGGCATTTCTTCATCACCTTCCGCTGAGGATGTAATTTCTTTCTCTGAAATGGACATCATTACACCCGGACAAAAAACCTTGGCAAGGAAGCTGACATGTGATATAGTGCAGGGAAAAAGCCTTCTTGTTACTGGTTAGTGGCCCAATGACCCCTGATTTATACTTTAATACAGAGTGATACTTACTTGCTTATTACTTCCACTCTGAAGGCCCTAATGGAAGTGGAAAGAGTTCAATCTTCAGAGTGCTTCGTGGTTTATGGCCAGTTGTGAGTGGAAGACTAGTCAAACCATGCCAGCCGCTTAACTCAGAATTGGGAAGTGACATCTTCTATGTACCGCAACGACCATATACCTGCTTAGGAACCCTACGGGATCAAATCATATATCCTCTCTCATGTGAAGTGGCAGAGAAAAGGGTACTGGCTTCTTTCCAAGAAGGTACTTTTCTGGCTATATTGTATTCCTCCTCCCTGATTATGAATTGGCTTGCTGCTAGTCTGTGTACAATCTGTACTTGAGGTAAACTCGTTGAAAATCATACAGCTAACATAGGGAAGCGGAGATTTCTAATTGACGTGGTTATGTGATTTTATAACTTTTCCCGATGTATATAGGTGGTACAATAATTTATTTTGACATGGAGCTCTGTTAATGTCACTTGTTTTATTTAAAAAAGGATCCCAATGTGGAGGACTGTTTCAGGGGTATGCATACAAGTTTGTTGTGGTTTTCCAAAGGGGTATAAAAGTTCTTGTGATTTCATACTTGGTTTTCCTTTAGCAGTTGCAAAAACTCTGTTTGTAGCTGTTAACTAATAGGAGTTGGAGTTATTATTATGTAAAAGACATTCAGAAATGGAGATGACGTTGGTTTTGAACCATCCAAGTTTGTATATGTGTTTCTCCTCTTTCATGGCATTGCTCGGAAAACCCGCCGGTATAGAGTAAGTGGGTCGAGCAACCAAGTAGCAACTCTTAAGAAAACAGAGCAAGATGTAATTGAAAATTAAGTAAATTACTGATCATCTCACTTTGGTCTCGAATCTGTAACGCATTTAACAAAAGGTCATATTTTTGTTGATGTTAGCCTCCGGTATCAGGCCATAAATCCGGTGTCTGTGCTTTATAGATTATTGAACAACAAAAAATTGGATTAATAGGAATAGGTGGAAGACAGAAAAAGCTCAAATTTCTGTGAAAATATACATATACCAATACTATTTTCGGCATTTGGCACAAATTTCTATTTTTACTTTTAAGCATGGGTGGCTTTTGCTTGTGTTCCAGTTCTCATTGTTTTAGCAGGTACCGGTTTTGATGCCAACGTAATTGCCTTCTCATTGACTTATCTTGTGAATACAGGTCAGAAACCTCTAGGGTCTGCTAACATTTTGGATTCACATCTGCAAACAATTCTCGAGAACGTGAAATTAGTTTACCTTTTAGAAAGAGAAGGTGGCTGGGATGCCAACCAGAACTGGGAAGACATTTTATCCCTTGGGGAACAACAGCGATTAGGAATGGTGAGCTCAAATTGTGCTCTAATTGCTTGTTGACCCAACAACTATATTCTGAAATGTAATATTCATGTTTTGTTGCTAACTTATCCGGATTTCTACTTATGTCAAGGCACGCTTATTTTTTCACAAGCCACGGTTTGGAATCCTTGACGAATGTACCAAGTAAGTAAACCAGGAGCTCAGTGTCTTCCAATTTTGCGAAAGCTTTTCTATACCTGACCTGCCGTTTCCCCTTCCATTCGCAGTGCTACTAGTGTTGATGTTGAAGAACACCTTTATAGGCTTGCTACAGATGCTGGCATTACTGTTGTTACATCCTCACAGGTTGGCATCTGGTCCTCTTATTCTCATTGTTCTTTCTTATAGCGCTACCACTCCAAAACTTATTCAACTATTTCCTGGCAATGTTTTTCCTCAGCGCCCTGCTTTAATTCCATTCCATTCTGTGGAATTACGGTTGATTGATGGTGAAGGCAAGTGGGAGCTCCGTTCAATTAAGACCGATGAGCGGGAAGGCGAACCAAAATGACATTCCTTTTAGCCGGTAGTTGGCAAAGGTCTATTAAATTACACAACAATTGTGACTATGATTATGTATTCCAATGTTGTGAAAACGTTCTTGGACGGGTATAGAGGCAGTAATGAATTGATTATGCATGTGTTACATTGCAGTTAGATTGAAGCTAGGAAACTATACAGTTAGGGTATACAAATATTAAATTGTTTCTTGTAATATTTCATATAGCAAAACGAGTTTCTGTATAGGCAGTTGTTCTGATTAAGCCTTTGTCCCGTCGTTGTAAAAGGTTTATACCTGATCAGCCCCCCCCCCCCCATGAATAAAAATGGCAGGTAGAATTGAGGCTGATGGTTTTTATTCTACATTTAACATTATATATAATATTAATCAGCAGGCAAAAGGTGTACCCATATCTTTCTGTTCTGGAATTTATGATGTTTAATTGTTTATGCGTAGAACTCACTTGTTGCAAATATCGGGATTTTAGTAGGGCAAGTTACTCATTTGATCGGTCAGCCTAAATTAATTGCATCTGCTAGCCAATATATTAAAAATATGCATTGATTTAAATATGTACATTTTTTGTATGTTCTTATTTTTTCATATATTATATATTAATATATAAAAAAATGTACTATTTACCGGCAATTATTTTGAGATTGTTACACAAATAGCCGGTCAAATTCAAAGTTTACTTTTTTTAGTCGGTATACATAGATTATAAATTGATTATACGCAGTTATACATATATTACACATGAATTATATACATATTATACATCTGTCGGCCGGCTATTTGGGTTAATTCATCTATTTTTTTAAAGCATTTATACTATGTAGTTTTCCCATTTTATTAGTAGGCTCTTTTTTAATTCTGAATAGGCGGAACTATTCTGTTTTGGTTCCTTAGCGGTTAATTTCCTACTTTGTTCATGATTTTCACTTTCTTTTGTAGGTTTAAGTATGATTACTTGATATTTGCTGCGTCTCATGCTTGGTCTAGAACCATGGTTTTGATTTCTGGATATCTAGCCAATCTATATGCAGGGCATTGCGGTCTATTAAAGGTGGCTGGTGTCATGGATTTGACCATATGGTTAGAAGCATGAAATTTGAGTATAATGGATTTGCCTCTATTTTTAAGGTTGATATACGGAAAGTCTATGTGGCTATTTCACAAACATGCATTTGAATAGGCAGAATGGCCGATCAGATTTTACAACAACAACAACATCAACAACCCAGTATAATTCCACTAGTGGGGTCTGGGGAGGGTAGTATATACGCAGACCTTACCCCTACCCTGAGGTAGAGAGGCTGTTTCCGATAGACCCTCGGCTCCCTCCCTCCAAGAACTCCCCACTTTGCTCTTGGGGTGACTCGAACTCACAACCTCTTGGTTGGAAGTGGAGGGCCGATCAGATTTTACAGCCGATATTAAAACTCATTTTCCCTAATTTGGCAACTCAACTCGATAAAAATGATTATGATAAACCCCTCTTAGAGCGTGTATCTCAATTGCTCGATTTTAAAGCTTCTGGGCAACCTAAACTTGCATCGGATTTTAAAGCCGATATTAAAAGAGAAAACTACCCTCTATAGCCCCTCAAAATTTTAATAGCCCGTATTTTTCCTCATTGACCCGAAATGTCCCTCCGATTCAAACATATTACATCTAATAGCCCGAAATGTCTATTTTATATATTTTTTATATAGTGACAGTCTATTTTGTATAGTGACAGTCTATTGTATATAAATTGTATAGTGACAGTCTATTTAGTATATTTTTTATATAGTGACAGTTTATTTTGTAGAGTGAATATTATGCATTTTTCAAATTAATGATGTAACCATGTTTTGCACACGTTGATGCTCCACCACAGAGTTCAACTAATTTAATGTATGTTATTTTCATACTCGACTCCTCTATTTAGGGCATTTCTTGAAAGAAAATGACACCAAATGCACACTTGCATTTTAGCGATTGACAATTTTTTTTTACATAAAGGATTTTCGCCATGCAAAGAAATGCTTTTATATATATATATATATATATATATATATATATATATATATATATATATATATATATATATATTGGAAAGAGTGCATGCTCGTGATAGTGGGAAAAAAGAAGAAGGTAAATTTCACAAATGGTCATATAATTATAATTTTTCTAATCAAAGTCATACAACTATGTTTTTCACATAAAAATCATAAAATCTGCTAGTAACTCACAAAAAAAAAAAAAACATAATGACCGAAAAATATAACTTTTCAATAGCATTTTTTTTATTTTTCAGTCTAACAAATAATAACCGAATTAAAATAGGAATGACCCAACCTAATAAAAATATAAATAAATTGAAATAAATTTAAATCCTTCCCTCAAAAATACGTAACTTCTATTTTTGGAGTATTTTGCTTTTTTAAATTTTAATTATTTATCTCACTTAATATGGGCACATATTGAACTCATATAGGAAAAGGCAAAAAGTAACATTTATGACAAAAGTTTTATTTTTATATTCTTCACAAGTATGTATAAAATATTAATATCTAAATAGCATAAAAGCCAAAAAAGAATAAAGTAATGAATGATTCCCTTTGAATAAATTAAAAGCCATCTTAGAAATCATCTCCCATTGTGTTTCCGTGATAGTTGGGTTTGTCAATTTTTGTGGCTAGCCGCTAGAATTAGTTTTAGACTATAAATTGTATATTATAATTTGTGGCTACCGATTATCATTAATTTTTTTCGGATGGCTAGAAGTGGTAATAGCTCATATTAAAACTCTTATTTTTCCCAATTTGGCACCCCAACTTGATAAAAATGCTTATGATAAGCCCTTCTCTTAAAGCGTGTATATCAATTGCTCGATATGAATACAACGTCAGATTCTTAGACCATTTATTATTTGATAGCTGTAATTTGTGGGTCCTGTCTTTTTTCAAAATTAATTTATTAAGCTTCTATTTTTTCTTATCTTTCCCTTCTTTTATTCTTCATCATAGCTCTACCGGAAGAACCTTCCCTCGCCCAGCCATATTTCGAGCTTGACAGTTTTATTCTCTCTCTTAAAATTAGAAGGAGCATATATATGAAAAAGAAATGGTGAAGGAAAAAAATTAAAATGTTTGACTTTATTAATATGGTAGAACAAAGGGGGGAGGGGGAAAGGGGAGGTGGGAGCTTGGTAGAGAAGACGAGAGAGGTGGGAGGGAGGGGGAAAGAGAAGGGAAAAAGGAAATGTCTTTTTTTTTTCCTGTCTCATTTATGTTTTATTCTGATTCTAATATTTTTTTAAATAAAAATAATACTATCCACGTGCCTTGGCAACGTGATTTGTGTACAATTTAGCCATATCAGCTGCGCCGCTTTCACATAGTGTTCTAAAAAAGGCAAACCCGATTAAATTTTTAACAAGAGGGCATGGAGTCCATGATTATGACGATGGGGAATAACAGAGTTTTATTATTAAAACTGAAAAGGAATGAAAATGAAAAAGACATAAAAAGAGTAAAACCAAAAACAAAAATTTAAGGACCATATATTGATCGGGGATATTTGAACCCGACGTGAATCGAACACGCAACCTTCTGATCTGGAGTCAGACGCGCTACCATTGCGCCACGGATCCTTGTTGTGCAATCTTTTACACAAACCTTTTGTAATATCGTGACATCGTGTTTTCTCTTTATCTGTTTTTATTTTTACATTTTTTTGCGACGGCGAATTGAATATATAAGTGAAAATATTTCTGCAATGAAAAATATATATTAAAACAATATCTCACACAAAAAAAAAAGGACATTAGAAAAAAGTAAAAATATTTTGAGGGGAACGAGGTATTTTTAATGTTAAGAAGGAAAGATGGAACTCATGGAGTCATAGTGTGGATAGAAGCATAAAACGGGATGACAAATCTTAAATGGAGAATGAGGACATAATTAGATTAATAAAATAAAATTTGCAGTGAATGAACACTCAAATACTTTATTTACATCTGTCCTCCTTTCTCAATTTGAAAATTAAAAATAGTTTCCTCAACATCTTTCTGGAGGGGGCATATATTGGTGATGCTAGTTCCACTTTGTTTTCCTTTAAATTATGGAGAGGAAATCTGCAAAATCTTATAAATAGAAATTAAATTAGAAACTACTGTTTAAACAAACAAGACGAAAACAAATCACTAATTAATTACTTATTAGAGTATATATAAGTGAATTAAAAGAGTTGCGGTGTCTACACTTTATATGTGTGGTTTATACTGCTACTTGACTGTGGCCTAACTTGTTACTAGTATTTTATACCAAAAGAACGTACGGGTAATTTTACTTTGGAGATTTGATTTACAGACATGATATGCATTTTATGTTCATGTAGTGTTAATTAATGTATCTTTTTTCACTTTATACTTTATTTTTACGGCTGTCAATTGTCATAATCTTTCTTTGTTGAGTGTAGAAGGTTTGGATTGCTATACTTCCTATTCATTAATCAGCTTTAAGATAATAACAGGAAGATTATCTTTTCGCCTAAACATGTGTTTATGCCCGTGTAGTTGTAAAGCCAAAATCTTTATTTAATTCTTTCTCTTTTGATATAACAAATTTAACTTTAAAAAGTGACCAACAACAACAAACCCAGTGTAATCCCATAAGTGAAATCTGGATAGGGTGATGTTACGCAGACCTTACCCATACCTTGTGAAGGTAAAGATGTTGTTTCCGATAGACCCTCGGCTCAAGAAACAGTAAAAAAGAAGCATCCAATAATAACACCAACAAGAAAAAAAAAAAGTGACAAAAAGCCCAAATATATTAAAATGTAATCTTTGAAAAACAATGGAAATCATAGTACCCTCATGCAATAAATAGAGTTAAACAAATAATTACTTAATAAGAGAGATAAATTACAAAGTCACTATTCAATATCCCTTAATT
Organism: Nicotiana tomentosiformis; assembly: GCF_000390325.3. Classification (NCBI taxonomy): domain Eukaryota; kingdom Viridiplantae; phylum Streptophyta; class Magnoliopsida; order Solanales; family Solanaceae; genus Nicotiana; species Nicotiana tomentosiformis. The sequence continues at coordinate 104,349,021 of NC_090816.1, read as the reverse complement.
AAGATCACATTTTAAACTTTATTTTTATAACTTTATAAGGTAGGGCATCACTATAAATTAAATTACAATTTGGCTTGTCCCTCACTTTTAAAGTACTTAAAGACAGTGGTCTGGTCTCTCTTTCTTTTTCTTTCTTAAGAGAAAAGGTTGTCTCTTAGGACACTTTCCATATACTATACTAGATTTCTACAGTGGAAGGTAGTGATCCGAATTGATAAGCAAGAATCCAGAAATTTAAGTTCAAGTATTATTAAATTTATATTTCTTTTATGACTTTATCATCTGCCTTTTCTTAATCTATCATATATGTCTTTTTTGTGTCTTTTATTTTAATTCTAAACTTAAGATCATAGATCTGCTTGCCAATTACTAGTTGATCTTCTTAACCCAATGGATATTAATCTGTGTGATTAAAAGAGCTTCTGAGTTGTAATTAAAAGAGTCAGAATCTTATCAAAGATTCAAAGATAGTGTTTACAATCCCATTCTTGTTTGTGTATTTTAAAGAACATCCCATTTATAAGTACACATATTTATGGTAGACTGCTAAGCAAGGGCGGCTCAATCTTAAAACCACTAAAGCACTAGTTTTAGACCCCCAAAAATTAAGGCCCCAAAATTAATCATATATATATATATATATAATATAATATAAATAATTATATATTTATTTTTAGTAAAAAATATTTTTTTGCAATTATATGTTGTCAGTTTTTATTAATTACTATTAAAGTTTATACTATGTACTATTTTTTAGTATGTAATGTTACGTTATTACGGTAGAAAGTAGTAGGCAATTAAATTTGTAGTTACTTTTTATCTTAATGTTGTGTCTAATGCATTTGAACTGGAATCATTCTTGTTTATAACTTCGGTGTTGCAAGAATTTTTTCAATTCTTTGAATATCTTTTTAAATACTTTCAAGCTAAAGCTAACTAGATTATTAAACAATTAGATTAGAAAATATGTTGTCTTATAGTCCGTTTCCTCCTAAAAGTTTGGCCAAACACCTCAACTTCTTAAAAAGGATATTTTTTTGGGGGAAAAGTATTTTTGCCCTCGAAGAAGCTTGGCTAAATAAGCTATTAAACTTGAATCTTTTAAAGCATAATGATCTATGAAATTGGTGATTTTACCAATTTTTATAATTAAAAAAGATATAATAAAAGTAAAAGATGATACTCTAATTTGCATATGCGAGGTCTTAATTATATTCTTTAAATTTTTTATTGCTTATAGAATAATTTTTTTTTTTCTAACAGTTCCTTCAATTGAAAAAAGTTTGTAAACTAAAATTAATAAGATTTAACTTAATATCAACAATGTCTTATGAGAATTACACATAATGATCATATTGTTAAATAAACAAAATTGATTATCCAAATATAATTAAGGCAAAATATACAAAGACCCCATTAAACTTGTCCAGAAAATATGTTTGAACACTTAACAGCTTGTTTGGATGGTCGTTACCTATCGTATTGTTACTTTAAATACAATGTTTGTTTTGGTTGTTACTTAAATTTTATTGTATCGTATTGTTAAATCCGTCGTTACGTAACGACGAAATGTGCCACTTTATGTAACGACCGATATATTTGGTGTGGTTGCGTCGTTATCTTATCTTTTTCTCTCATCTCACCCTTCACTATTATTAAATAATTTTATTTTATCATTTACCTTACCTTTTTATATAATAAATTTACCCATATCATAATTTTTCTTTATAATATTATAAATTTATTCTTCATATTGCTGGTGCATGATATCATGAAATAACGACAAACGATATAATCTATCCAAACATTGTATTCATCAAGCGATACAGTACAATACAATACGATATATTATGAAACGATGTGTAATAACCATCCAAACAAGCTGTAAACTAAGCGGGTGATTTTTTTTACCCCCTAAACGTATTTGGAGTGAATTATTATCCTCCCCTGAAATACTAATGCCAGTCTCACAATATGAGGTATTTTACACACGCGCGCCACGTCAAAACCATGCGAGCGACGCCTTAAATCTTTTTTCTTTGGTAAACTTTCCTCTTTTTCTTTTTCTTTTTTCTTACTCATAGTTTTCCACTAATAATCCTAATTAACTATTAAAATACTTCAATAATAATACCAAGTTCAGTGCTTGATTTAACCATCTCTTCAATCAAATGAGTAAGAATTTAGATATAGCAAAATCTTAATCTATTCCTATTTGTTCAACAAATTAATCACAATGCCTTCAAGTGGATTTGTACACCAAACTCCACAGCATTCCACGTAGGGGAAGTGCTGCCAATTGTGCAGGTACCACTGCGGTCGAAGGAGACTGGATGCTTAAAACTTTATTTTGGGGCTAAAAGAGAGAGCTGATGCAAAAGAGCTTTGAGTATTTTATTGATAGCATTCTTCTTTTTATACATAGAGAAGAGAATGAGATCCCATGAAAATAAATCAATACAAAAGAAAAATATACAAAGTGAATCAAAACGAATATTCTTGTGTCTGAGAATATCAAAACAAATATTCTTGTGATTGAGAATATCACAATCAATCTTCAGTTTTCTTATTATGCCTCCGCAAGTTAGGAGTTGGTGAAGCTACTCCTAACTTGATTAGATTGCGCCAAAAAGGTGCTTTTGGCAGAGGCTTGGTAAGCACATCTTCCAGTTGATCTCCCGAGTGAACATGTATTACTTGAATCTTTTGTTGTTGAACTTGATCGCGGACAAAGTGAAAATCAATGGCTATGTGCTTCATTCGACTATGAAAGACTGGATTTTGGCATAAGTAGTGCCCACATTATCACAGTAAACTGTTGGTGTGCGAGATAGAGCAATATGAAATTCAGAAAGGAGATTCATTATCCAATTTGTCTCTGTGACAGCTCCAGCCACAACACGATATTCTGCTTCAGTGGAAGATCTGACACAGTCCTTTGCTTTTTGGACGACCAACTAATGGGATTTGAGCCAAAATAAATAACATAAGCAGAGGTAGAAGACCAATCATTCAAATCACCCGCCCAATCCGCATCAAAATGAATGTGTAAGGTTTTTTCTGATTGACGACGAAGGAGAAGACCATAGTTGATTGTTTGCTTAAAGTAACGAAGACGCTTGACAACTTGCTAGTGTATAACTGTAGGCTTCTGCATAAACTGCGAGAGCTTGTTGACGGCAAAACTAATATCAGGCCGCGTAAAAGCAAGATATTGGAGTTTGCCGATGCCACTTCGATATTGTTTGGTGTCAGTAAGTGCAGAACCATCCTCAAGTTGTAGTGGTGTGGAGGTTCTTGACGAGCTAAAAACACAACACAAAATTATGCTCGCTAGTCGAATATAGTATAAAAAATATCGTATCCACAGGGATTAGATTTAAACAGTGTTTTCGTAGCTTCTAGTTTTAATTGCTATCCAAGATGATCAATAATTTAGATTTGTGTGAATTAAAACTAACATTAACTAAAAGTCTAACTATTGGCTAATAACAATTGTAACAAGAGTAAGCAAAAAGATATCAAGGGGAGAAAATATGGGTTGATTGGATAGGTGTAAGATACTTGTTTAGGAATTAACTTTAGTTACTTCACTTCTATGGTTTAAGTGAGTCTCTCGAATTCACTCTATTATGTTCAAACATTCAGTAGAAACTCCTCTCTCGATTAAGTCTCAACCTTACGATATGAGCTAAGTTAAGCTTGGTGAAGATATGCAAGAATTCGTAGTGGATTGATCCTTAGGAGAACCTCTTTCGATTATCCTCCTAACTAGGTCTAAACATTAATTCAACTAGCCTCTTTTGATTACTAAGAAGAATCAACGAATTCAACCAACAAGATAATGCAAAACATCACAAATTATGCCTCTTTCGATTATATAAACAAGTGAATATATATGCAATAATAAAAATACCCAAAATACTTCAATATATAAAACTAGAGTTAATATCCACAAACAATTCTCAAAATACCAAATCCATCAATCCCTAAGGAAGAATTACTCCATGGATATGGAAAAATTCATCATAATTAAGTTTAAGTCAAAGAAAAACATAAAATATCCAAACCCTTGTCTTGAGTGAGGATGAATGGTGAAATCCTTGTGCTCTTGCTTCTCCCTCTTCTCCTTAGCTTCCTTAGGTCTAAATTATTTCAAAAGTCCTCAAAATACCATTTTTCTATGTATATATACCTAGTAGGGTCGGGCCCAAATATATACACCTTCTCCTACGCAAAAAAGTATACTTTTCCGGAGTTGGACGTGCGCGACCGCGCACCTGGAAGGGTGGCCGCGCACTTTTCACACTTTCTGCAACATATGCGCGGTCAGTGCGTGGCCGTTCTTTTGCCGCGCACTTTCTACACTGTTATGTTGGGAATTTGAAATAACGTAAAACATGAAAATTGTAGCCCTTTGAATTAGATTTCCAACAATATATTGTGGAGCCCAAATAGATTTCTGAGCGAAAGATTATGTGTATTTAACTATACAGTGTGCAATATGCCTGCTCGATTCTTCATTTCGTTGCACTATCATCTGTTGATCCCCGAACATGATTCCGAATTAATTCCCTGGGCTTTTACTCAGACTTTAAAGTTTCAAATCACTTGAATTCATTCTATAACATCTAGATAGCTCGGAATTACTCCTACAAGGCATAAAATACACCATTAGTATAAAGCACTGGCGATTAAAGCTCAACTCAACTAAAGTACAGTAAATTGAAATGTAATAATCGATTAAAATATGAGATTATAGCCTACCATCAGTGCTGAGAGGCGTGGAAACTCTATTGCAATCATCCATACCGAATTCTTTGAGAACCTCAAGTATGTACTTTGATTGAGAAAGAAAAAGGTCATCAGCCAGAGGAAGTACTTCAACACCAAGGAAGAAGTTGAGTGGACCCAAATCTTTTAGTGAGAATCGAGCAGCAAAGGCATCTATCAAACTTTGGAGTGTTTGAGTATTATTCCTTGTTATCACAATATCATCGACATACACAAGAAAAAACAGAGTGATATCCAAGTTTTTATAAATAAAGAGAGAATTATCAGAATAAGCTTTGGTAAAACCTGATTAAACTAAGAAATTTCTTTCGTTGTACCATGTCCGGGGAGCTTGTTTGAGCCCATAAATGGTCTTTCGCAGGCGGCACACATGATTTGGATAGTCAGGATGCTCGAAGCCCTTTAGTTGTTGCATGAAAACTTCTTCATCAAGATGTCCTTGTAAAAAGGCATTATTGACATCAAGATGGTGGAGCGGCCAGCCATGCATTGTTGCAATGGACAAAATAACTCTAACGGTTGTTGGTTTGACGACCGGGCTGGACGTTGTGTGAAGCCTTTGGCAACTAATCTAGCTTTATATCGATCAAGACTCTCATCTGCTTTATGTTTGACATGAAAAATCCATTTGTTACCTATAAAATTCTGATTTTACATTGGTGGAACAAGGTCCCAAGTGTGAATTTTGAGTAATGCAAAAAATTTTTTTTGCATAGCTGCACGCCAGTGGGGGTCCTTAACTTCATGTGAGACTGAACTAGGAGTAATAATTTCATTAGAAATAGTAGCCGTGTAGTCAATAAAGTTTTTTGGTTTGAAAATATTATTTTGTGATCGAGTAGTTATACGTGGGGGATTAGGTTGGTGCAAATTTTCCTATGTGGAAGCACTATTATTTAAGGGAGAGTTATCAGGTGATGAATATAAAGCAGAAGATATTGATGGCGAAGAAGAAATTGAAGGATATTACTTACATGGTTTGAAGATGTACTTGGCGACTGTGAGGGTGCAACGATTGTGGCCTGAGTAAGAGGACCTATTTTAGTGTTCAATTTAGATTTGTTGCTGGAGTTTTAAAGTAAAAAAATAAAAGGAGAATCACTAGAGATATATGATTGGGAAGATTTGTTTGAGATATCAGTGGAACATACTTTGTGCCACAAAATAGGAGGGGATTACAAATTTAAACTGGAAGATTTGAGATGAGCGAAAATTATTTTGAAGGGAAAAACTTCTTCAATAAATCTTACATCACGAGAGATATAGACTTTTGACAAAATAGGATCGTAACATTAATGACTATAATAGAAATTAGAAAAATCCAAATAAACACATGGTACTAATTTTGGCTCTAATTTATTTTTGGCATATGGTTTAAGCCAAGGATAGCAAAGACATCCAAAAGGGCGAAGTAAATCAAAGTTAGGATCTTTGCCAAAAAATATTTGATATGGGGATTTGCGTTAGTAGTTGGTAAGGAAAAATGATTTATGAGGTAGACAGCTGCATGACATGCAAAGGACCATAAATTTTGGGGCAGGTAAGCTTGATGTAATAAAGTTCTAGACGTTTCTAATATATGACGGTGTTTCTGTTCAGCTAAGGCAACACGTTGAGGGGTGTAAGGTGGCGATAATAATTATTGTATTCCTTTAAAAGCTGGAGAAGATTTTAAACCAAGGTATTCTCCAGCACCATCAGAGTAAATAGTCAGGATTTTTGTATTAAAATAATTTTATACTAAAGGCTTGAAATCAGTAAGAATCTTTGCTAAACCACTTTTGTGTTTTAAGGTGCATGTATAACCATATATATTTGAAAAAATAATCGACAAAAATGACATAATAAGAGTTTTGATCGATAGATCGAACGGGGAAAGGGCCCCATACATTAGAGTATAGAAGTTTAAATTGTTTAGTACTGCTTAATGAATTTGTTGAAAAAGGAGATCTACGGATTTTATTGCAATAACAAGAATTACAAAACGCAATTTTTTCTGAATCGAAAAAAGGAAGATGATGACTACGTAATATGTAATCCAAAAGACGAAGATTGGAATGTCCTAATCTACGATGCCATAGAGAGAGAGAAGGTCTTGTGGTGGTGGCCGAGTATACAAAGGTTGATGATGTGCGCAAGAAATCTGATGTGCCACTCATAAAGATCCTTCCTATTCTGGCCACTAACCAACGGTGCCCCCGTATTCAGTGCCTTGATAAAAAATAAGATGGAAAAAATTCAATAGAGGTCTTATTTTGAGAACAAAATTTAGAAACTGAAATAAGATTCCGTTTAATAGAAGGAGCACATAAAATATTTTGCAGAGGAAAGGATCGAGAAGGAGTAAATAGAGAGGAAGTTCATGTGTGAGTAATTGGAATTGCATTACCATCACCCATTGAAATCTCTGCCGGTCCAGTATAATCCTATGCAGTAGCCAAGTTTTGAGGGATGTCAGTGATATGGTGAGACGCTTCTGTGTCTAGAATCCATGGTGCTTGGCTTGAGTTTGATCTGGAAGCAAATAAAGCTTTTGCTTCAAAGTCGTTATGAGACTTTGAGCGACAAACAGAGGCTGCATGACCAAATCGTCCTCATAGCTAGCATTGAATAGGCGACTTATTATAGAATAGGGATGAGGGACGTCATTGCTGAAAGTATCCATTGTTGCTCATATTTTTGTTGGGCTGTAAGTTTGCAGATTGTGGGTTATGTGCATGCCATTATGGTTGTCTGTTTCATGGTTGTGGTCCATTCCAATGCCGATTGCTTTTGGTATTGTTTGAACTAATATTTTGTTGTGCTACTTGAGCAGTAATGGAGTTGGTCTGCTTCTTCTTTTGTTCTTCATGTTGTAAGAAGATTTCATGATCTGAAAGTTTCTCAAATAGTTCTTCATAAGAGATGAGAGTATCACGTGTTCGAATAGCAACACTGAATTGACTGTATTCTGGTCCAAGACCATTCAAAATCTTGATTATTAACTCTTCATGAGCAACAGTTGATCCAACAACGGCAAGTTTGTCAGCGAGAGATCTAATTTCTCGAAGATATTCTATGACAAATTTGTTATCTTTCGAAACCTTAGCAAGAAGATCCCGAAGACTGTAGATTCTGGTTTGAGACTTATTTGCAAATGTGATGTGCAAATAGTCCCAAGCCTCTTTAGCAGTAGATACAGTAGCAACAGAAGGAGCAATTGTTGGGTCGACCGACGCCATCAATGCATTGCATATCAAACTATCATGTTGGAACCATACTTTATATTCTGGAGTAATAACATTAATATCGCCTTGTTTGATGATTTTGGGAGGCCAAACAGCGGAACCACCAAGGTAAGAAATAAGGTCAAATCCACACATCAGTTTGAAGAATTGAGCTTTATAAGTTGCAAAGTTGTTACTGCCTGTGAGCTTTATTGGCAGTTGTGATGCCAGATTAAAGTTGAAGACTTATGTTCTAGCAGAGGATATATCAAGATAAGTGGTATGTGAATGTTCTTGTAAAACAGATGGGTTTTATTGGTTGGATTTGGTTGCAAAGGATTCATATGGAGAGTTAGATGGAGAGCTGCCTGCCATTGGTTAAAAAAAAATGGAGAGAAGTGATCAGATTGCTCGTTTGAGTGTGTAATGCTCTGATACCATAAAAGAGAGAGCTGATGCAAAAGAGCTTTGAGTATTTTATTGATAGCATTCTTCTTTTTATACACAGAGAAGAGAATGAGATCCCATGAAAATAGACCAATACAAAAGGAAAATATACAAAGTGAATCAAAATGAATATTCTTGTGTCAGAGAATATCAAAACAAATATTCTTGTGATTAAGAATATCACAATCAATCTTCAGTTTTCTTATTAGGGATAAATTGCCAATCTTCCTGAGTTGAGTGTAATAATGTTAAATCACAAATGATATGCTACTATATAGCAATCTTGTTAAAATAATTTGAAATCATATGTTGCTGCAACCAAATCAATCCAATCATCTTATCAATAGCTTTCAGAACTATGTTCATTCATTTTATTTTTTCCTCAATTTGCTTCGTTAATTTGATAAATCAAATTCTGAATTCATGTAGATTAGTTCCCATATTTGTCTTATAGATTAGTAAATCTGCATATTAATTCAAATTTTTTTGTTAAACTATTAAAGAAAAGAAGTAAGAAAAAGAAGAAGAAAGTAAACGAACATAGATATGAAGAAGAAAGGGGGAGAAGGAGAAAGAAGGAAGTGATTGAAGAGATCTCATAGAATAGAAAAGAAAGGGGCTCAATTTTTTTTTTGCCACATCAGTTATTAGGGTGGAATAAAATTACTCACAATGTGTTTTGGGGGGGGGGGGGAGGAGGAGGGGATTAAAAATCACTCGCTTAGTTTAAGTGTTCAAACATATTTTCTGGACAAGTTTAATGAGATCTTTATGTATTTTATCTATAATTAACTTCCTTGCATTTTAGGAAGCTATAGGAATAAATATCAAATACAATATATATATAAAAATTTACGAAAGAAATTTAGGGCTACAACACGCATTTATCTTCTTCAATTCACAGGTATGAATTTAAGTTGGGATAAATAATCTAAAGATTTTGGGTCATCAATTCCACTTGAATCCTAGACAGAGTAAAATATATGAATATAGTCATATGTCAAATTGCAGTAGATGCCATATTTTAACAGCTGATTGGACATTCCAGATAAACCCACTAAACCGCTATTTGCCACATCCACAAGCATTCTACCTCAATAATTAATTATCCTAAGAGTCGTTTCATACATTTTTTAACCTTTCAAGATTCTGAAGAGCTTTGTCTTGAAATTCTTCATAAAGACAATATCTTTCATATGATCCCAAAGGATTCACTTCAGCTCCATATATACGAGATTAGCACTAATTCTCGTGTAGTTTAATTTTTCTTATTTATAGTGTAAGGATAATATATTCTAGCTAGCTAGTTCCTCCTCCATAAATAAAGTTACACCACTTTAATTTCCTTCCACTGCACAGAGTGAAGCATGTTTCCAACTATAAATACTCCCACTAACTATTTGCTTCCCATCACCAAAACAAACCATCTCTCAAAGAAAACAAGACAACCCTATAAAAGAAAAGCCGTTTTTTTTTCAATGGATAATACTCAAAATTGTTCATCTATTAGTTGTGAAATACAAATCATAAGAGCAAGAAACATAGAAAAAAGCTCTTTAGCAAAAAGCAACCTGTTTGTTAGATGCTATCTTCCAGCAGGAAACAACCAAAGAATTCAGCTAAACAGCCAAGAAATCTCATCATCAAAATCCGACAACTTGTTTTGGGATGAATCTTTCTCATTGGATTGCATGGGAACTCAAGAATCCATTAACATGCTGAAGCAAGGAACAGTCGTTTTCGAGCTCCGATCAAGAAAATATATTCCAGTTTTTGGGAAAAATATTGGTGGATCACAAGTGTTGGGGAGAGCTGAAATTCCATGGAAAAGAGTATTTGAGTCAACAGAAATGAAGATTGAGGAATGGGCAATCATGGCCACTTCTAAGAATAATGAAAATGTGAAACCTCCAGCAGTTAAAATAGTAATGAAGGTTAATGTAAAAGATCAGGCAAATAAAGTCAAGAAAAATGATAGATTGATAAGATCATGGGATGAGTCGTGTACATGTAAAGGTTACTGTGGGTGCAATGGTGGTAGTATTTTCAGTGCTGATGATTATGAAATCTTTGCACTTGGAGTTGCCCTAGATGCCTTTTAATTTAAGGCCAGAAATGGGCGAAGCACTGTTACTCAATTGGATTGATTTTTTTAGTGACTTAGACTAATTAATTCTTGCATTAACTATGTCATTGTACGTTTTTAGTGTTAAGAAATTTCATTGCTTTGATAGAATACAAGGCTTTTATCTTTTCATAGAAATTGTTCTTTCTTGTTTAACTTCAGTTCCCTTAAAGTGAATCTTGACTTCTTCTTTTTTCAGTATCAGCAACACAATGAAATGATAATTAATTGACATACCATATTACAATTTATAATTAATTATATATAAATCAAGATCTACACCAAATGACCAAGTTAATTATTCACGAAAGTAAAATCTTTATATATGCACATTAAATTTTCAAGAATCAATGCTGTTTTTCAGGGTAATCGAACCAAAGGCCTCAAGGGTCGAGCATAAATGTTTCTGTTGGTTCTCTTTAAAATGGGAGCCAACTCAACAGAAAAATAATGTTTCTTCGAGGGGATATTGAGGGTAATAGCCAAAAGGAGAAGTATAGGAAACTAAATTTGCAAGTATTCTTTAAACAAACAAAAAGAAAACAAACCACTAATTAACTTAGAATACAGAGGTGAATTAAAAGATTGTTGTGGTGCTTACACTTTATATTTGTTGTTTATACTGCTACTTGACTGTGGCCTTTTAAACTTGCTACTACTAGTGTTATATATCAAAAGAACGTAAGGGTATCGCTATTTTGGAAATTCAGTTGAATGCGTTAACCTTAGATTAATCTAGTGTAAATAAATGTATCTTTTTTCACTTTGTACTTTACTTTATGGCTGTCAATTGTCATTAACTTTCTTTGTTGAGTAGATTGCTACACTTCCTATTTATTCGGTATTTGAAATCGACTGGCCCGACTAGATAGGATACGAGTCGATATTGATAAGTCAACTCGTTAGTGTTCCCTATCAAGAAGTTCACAATTTCTAGGGCTCAAACATGATACTTCTAGTTCAAGGGGAAGAAATCCAAATCATGTCATCACATCCCTTGATGATCATAATTAGCTTTTGTCAATTCATAATACTCCCGTCTCTAATAAAATGAGTGTTAAACAAATAATCATAATTACAACTTGGCTTGACCCTCCTTTTTCATAACTGTGATGACCCAAAATATTATTTTTAAATTTAATAATTAATTATGTTTTAAGACCTCAAAAAATACTATTTATCATTCCTCGACTTGCGTGCGTAGTCAGTAAAATTTTCCGGAAAGTTTTCAGGTGAAAAATGGATTAAAATGTGAATTAGTGCTTTAAAACTCAACTAAGTTGACTTTGGTCAACATTTTGAGCAAACAGACTCAGATCAATGTTTTGACAGTTCCGGTAGGCCCGTATCATGATTTGGGACTTAGGCGTATGCTCGGAATCAAATTCCGAGGTCCCTAGCCCGAGATATGGAATTTTGATAAAAAATTAAAAGTTTAATTTCAAATAGTGACCGAATGTCAAATTATATGCAAACGACTCCGGAATAGAATTTTGATGATTCCAACAGCTCTGTATGGTGATTTTGGACTTAGGAGCGTAATCAGAATTTTATTTGAAAGTCCGTAGTGGAATTAGGCTTGAAATGCCAAAAGTTAAATTTTTTGGAAATTTGACGGGGGGTTGACTTTTTGATATCGAGGTCGGAATCCGATTCTGAGAATTGGAATAGGTCTGTTATATCAATTATGACTTGTGTGCAAAATTTGAAGTCATTCCGAATTGATTTGATGTGTTTCAGCACAAGATATAGAATTTGAAAGTTCAAAGTTCATAGATTTTGATTTGAGGTGCGATTCGTCGTTTTGATATTGTTTGATGTGGTTTGAAATCTCGACTAAGTTCGTATTATATTTTGGGAGGTGTTGGAATAATTGGTTAAGGTCCCGAGGGTCTCGTGTGGATTTCGGAAGGTAACGGAATGGATTTCGAACAAAGAGGGTTGCTGCAGAAATTTCGCCAGAAATTTCTAGTGCGTGGAGCCACCTTTGAAAGCTTATATCTCGCAATTTATAAGGAATCAGAAACTTTTCAAAACATGAAAGTTGTAGTCGTTTGATTCTTGTTTAGAGAAAGTTACACCATTCATTATTTGGACATTTGTACAGAAAGTTATGATGGATTGAATGAAAGCTGGTAGAGCAGTTTTGCCAGAAATTTCGCTGTGTGGAGCCGATTTTGGAAGCTTATATCTCGCAATTCATAAGGAATCGGAAAACTTTTAAAATATCAAATTATAGTCGGTTGATTCTAGTTTCCAGAAAGTTAAACCATTCATCATTTAGGCATTTGTGCATAAAATTATGATCGATTGAAGGAAGGCTGGTACAAGCAAGTTCTGGTGAATTTTTAGTGACGGAAAATGGACTTTTAGTGATGGATGGACAGAAACTTAAGGACCAAAAATGGTCATTTTCTTCATTTCGTTTTGGATTTTTGGAGCACGGTTCTTGGGCGATTTGCACGGAAAAATATTGGGGTAAGTGTTTCTTATCCTATATTGATTATATTTCATGATTCCATACCCATTTACATCATGAATCCGTGAATTTATAGAAGAAAAATCAAGATTTTTGCAAAATCTTTCAGAAACAAAAATTTAAGATTTGGAGGTCGAGTTATTGCCGGAATTTGGTAAAATTGGTATGGGTGGACTCGTAATTGAATGGGTTATCGGATTTTGTAAGTTTCACCGGATTTCGAGATGTGGTCCCCACGGGCAAATTTTGAGCTAATTTCGGATTTTATTGAAAAATATAATATTTTCTTATGATTTTGATTACTATAATTTTTATTGATTTATCGAATTAATTATGACTAGATACGAGTCGATCAGAGTCAGAAAATCGAGGAAAAAGCATAATACTTGGTTAAATTGGAGCAAGCCGAGGTAAGTGACTTGTCTAACCTTGTGTGGGGGAAATTTCCCCTAGGATTAATAATTGTAATGTGTGAAAAGTCGTGTACACGGGCTAAATATAAAAGATTATGTTTTAAATTATTTAGATCACTGTTGCGCATTGATTAAATTATTTTATTTTGTTATATTCTTCATTATTGATTTAATGTTTATATTTTAAATTTGCTTGAATTTTTCCTGCTAATTATTTTATCTGTTTAGTTGGAACTTGATTTCTTTTATTTTGTGTATTATTTGAAGGTTGATTTTTTTTAAATTAAATATTATTAATATGAAGTATTTGACATTTTTAAACTTGATATTAAAGCAACGTATTAAAGATTTTGAAATATTATTTTCCTGAATTATTTATTCCTGAATATTTTTGTAAGATTTTCGTACTCATTGTGATGGAGCAGTGAGCTCTTTATTGTGGAAAAATATTATTGTGTAATTATTTTGACATGAGCCGTGAGCTCTTTATTGTGAAAAAATATTATTGTTGAATTATTTTGATATGAGCCGTGAGCTCTTTATTGTGAAAATATATTATTGTTGAATTATTTTGACATGAGCCGTGAGCTCTTTGTTGTGAAAAAATATTATTGTTGAATTATTTTGACATTAGTCGTGAGCTCTTTATTGTGGAAAAATATTATTCTTGAATTATTTTGACATGAGTTGTGAGCTCTTTATTGTAGAAATATATTGTTGTTGAATTACTTTGACAAGTTAAATTATTTGAGCACCTGAGGTGCAAATTGTGATATATTGATACGCATGCGGTGGTATAAGGTCTGGGTATTGAAACGTATGCGGTGAGATAAGGGTGGCTTGATACGCGTGGCTAGTAGGGGGAACTATTAGAAGTCATGCGGTGTGATAAGGATGGCTAAAACGCGGGACGCTATTTCGGGATAAATGTTTTCTTTAAAATAAATTGTGAAGGCTCTCACGGTGAGATAAGAAAATGAGATATTGTGAATTTGTTTATGATTTAGGACTACGAGACGGTACCTCGGGAGTACCCTTGTTGATATTGATTTATGGCCGCAGTTGCCTTTGATTATTGTTGTGATTTTCTTAAAGTTGAAAAGAATTCTGTTTTGTTTTCACGAGGTATTTATTTGTCATTAATTGATGTAATTAAATGTGACATACTACTTGATTCATTTCCATTGTCATTTTAACTTATAATATTATTTAAACATTTTACCATGCCATTATTTATTCTCCAGTAGGGCCTGACCTGACCTCGTCCCTATTCTACCTAGGTTAGGCTTGACACTTACTGGGTATCGCTGTGGTGTACTCACACTACGCTTCTGAACATCTTTTTGTGCAGATCCAGGTACATCTTATCAGACCACGCATCAGTAAACTAGTTGTACGAGGAGACTTCGAGGTATATCTGCCAGCGTCCGCAGACTCCGGAGTCCCCTTCTATCTTACTATGTTGTCTTCCTTATTTACTTTAGACTTTGATGTATAGAGACATAGAGAATAGATTCTTAGAAACTTGTGACTTATTTCTACCGGGTTTTGGGAGCTGAAATTATTTGAATTGTAGTTTATTTATTTCAGATATTTATTATTATTTCGCATTGATAGGCTTACCTAGTCTTAGAGACTAGATGCTATCACGACATCCTACGGAGGGAATTTGGGGCCGTGACAAGTTGGTATCAGAGATCTAGGTTCATAGGTGTTATGAGTCACAAGCAGGTTTAGTAGAGTCTTGTGGATCAATACGAAGACGTCTGCACTTATCTTCAGGAGGCTATGCAACGGTTAGGAAAATATTCACTTCTTTGATTCCTTATTGTGCGATATTGATTTAGCTTGAAACATATATCTCATATTCCTTTGTATCCACTCGTGTATGACATTGTGCACTCTGTATCAGTTGTGCATCAATGGCTCGTGATGCCGCAGATGGACTACGAGGGAGCCAGAGATGCTCAAACATTGCCTTAACGTGTGGTTCCGACTGAAGATGCGGGCATATTGAGAGATCACCTAGTGAATCATGTGCTGGGTGCAACGGACATTGGCGTCTGGTTGATTTATATGAGCTGTGAAGGTTATTATTGTGAATCATCGGACGTTGTGACCTATGACTTCATGCCGTCCACTATCAATGGGTGGATTGCGGGGTCATATATTATATCAGTTTTGGGCCTGAAATATATATATATATATATATATATATATATATATATATATATATATGGTACTGAAAGGTTCCCTAAAATTTACACATGTTTAAGGCTTGAGATTTTGTAGAGGATAAGGTTGGGACTTGTGGTATGTCCTTCCTTAATAATCCTATACTTCAATACCAAAGGAGTTATAGAAACAACTCTAAATTTGTAGAAGGTCTACTCAGCGTGGACGTCACTTTTTGCGGATTTTGGGGTGCTTCGGAGGAAGTACACTTGTTGACGAGAGTCTGGACTATGTGGTTTGTGACAAGATTTGTCTGTATGGACCTCTACTTTTGTGATCGTTGTGTATAAATAGGGGTAAGGGTTACCCCAAAGAAGAATCAAAAAGTATGTTAAGAAATGGGTTAGCTCAACAGTGTTGAGTTAGCATAACAAAAGAAGAAATTTGCCTTGGGAGAGATAATTATCCACCGGTGTTCGTGGCAAGCCTATGAAGAGGGCAGACCAACCAATGCAACACCGCCCGCTTGGCTCAGTTCTCAGAAATGCTTTGAAAAGAGTTTGTTTTCCGGACTCTCCGTAATGCGTGTCATATAGGGTTTGAACAGTTGCGTCAGGTCACCATTGACGGTGTCAGAATATGCCATCAAGTTCAATAAGTTAGCCCGTCATACTCCTACTTTGCAACCTACAGCCAGAGGGCGAGTCCACAAACTCATTAAATGACTCAATTATGACCGTAAAATTTTGTACGACTCGGGAGCTACAAGCTGATACTTCATTTCTTCTAGTTGTACAAATTTCCAAGATATTAGAATGTGTTCGGGGTGAGGAAAAAAAGGAACCTAAGGAGACCAAGACGTCTCGAGGTTCTGGGGGATTCAGTGGATTCTACTCTGCAAGTATAAATCATTATGGCGGGGGCTCGGGCTGTCAGCCAGCCCAGTCCGCACATCGGATTACTCGGGGTGATCCAGTAAGTTCTTTTAATGCACCACCGACATGAGTTCCTACATTGGTTATTCCAGTTATCTGGCACAGACTCAATATGTGTAGCCTAACCCGCAAAGGGGTTGTTATGAATACGGTGATACTAGGAACATCTTGAGAAAAATTGTCCCAAACTTGGGAGAGACTTATTTCATCAAAGCACTCAGGCTACGTGCTCCATTGCAGTTACTACACCACCCATACGACACGTTAGGGGTGGAGGACAGGTGGGTAGAAGGCGTCCTAGAGGTGGAGACCCAGCCGTTGATATATTTGTTTTATGGTATGGCGGAGGTCGCTACATCAGTTGGTGTCGTTACAGGTACGACCTTGATATAATATAAATGAATAATTTCCTTAACTTGATTCGGTTCTGAGTATCGAGACGATTCCTCCTATTGTGCTCCACTTATGAGTGAGTTTCATAATTCTATAATCTACTTATGTGTTTACTTTTGTTGGGAGATTCCATGGAGATAACTACGCTTATCATTCCATGTTGGTCACTAATAAGACCTGTGAGGCTAAATGTGGCTTTCTGTTACTCATTCCGATAAGTTTTAATGTAATTTACGGATAATTAATTACAAATTATGAATTATATACCCTACCGGTGTGGGGTTCATTATGTGTTGTGATTTTATTTAACGAAAATTATTTAGAAGGAGCAAATAAAAAGTTTCGATTGGCACGATGTGCATTGTGATTCAGAACCGAGGACGAGATTCTCGCATTTTAATATAAACTGATATGTTTAAATTGGGCTACGAGCTGCGGTTGAAGTTATATAAGGACGAGATCCTTGTGAGAAAAATTCTTGTGTTTAAGTTATCCCTTGTGAATTTTAATTTGTACTATAGTACTAATAGGGAGTCATGCATGTTAGGCTTATTTGAAAATTCTATATGAAATTCTTTGTGCATACTTACCAATTTTTTGTTGTAATTATTGAGTTTTAACCTACGAGGTAGGTTCCCGCCCAGGTGACGTTAAATGTGACTCATTAATTTGGGTAAATAATTATGAGGTCTTCATGCCTCGTATCTCGTTATCAGTATTGTGAAGGTTTGAAATGAGATTTTTGTTAACATGAAGTTAATTGACGCTTTTGTAATTGATTATGAACAACTATTAAGACCAGATTGACCCAGAAGGGTGCTCCGTTCATATGGACCGAGGAATGTGCTAAGAGCTTCTAAAAGCTCAAGACAACTTTGACTACAGCCCTAATGTTAGTATTACCTACAGGTTCAGGGTCTTATATTATGTATTATGATACGTCACGTATTGACCTCGGCGCAGTGTTGATGCTAAAAGGTAGGGTGATTGCCTACTCGTCCAGATAGTTAAAGGTGTATAAGAAGAATTATCTTGTACACAACCTTGAGTTAGCAGCTATTGTTCATGCCTTAAAGATTTGGCGGCATTATTTGTACGGTGTCCATTACGAGGTCTACACCGATCACCGAAGTCTACAATATCTGTTTAAACAGAAGGATCTTAATTTGCGGCAACGGAGATGGTTGGAGTTGCTTAAGGATTATGATATCACCATTCTCTATCATCCTGGGAAGGCCAATGTAGTGGCCGATGCCTTGAGTCCTACGGCGAAGAGTTGGGCAACTTAGCATATTTACCGGTAGCAGAGAAGCCTTTAGCCTTGGATGTTCAGGACTTGGCCAACTAGTTTGTTAGACTGGATGTTTCCGAGCAGAGCCGAGTGTTGGCTTGTGTGGTTTATCAGTCTTCTCTTTATGACCGTATCAGGGAACGTCAGTATGATGACCCCCATCTACTTGTCCTTAAGGACACAGTTCAGCACGGCGATGCCAAGAAAGTCACTATTGGAGATGAAGATGTATTACGGATGCAGGGAAGGCTATATGTGCCAAATGTAGATGGTTTGCGCGACTTGATTTTCCAGGAGGCTCACAGTTCGTGGTACTCCATTCATCCGGGTGCTGTAAAAATGTATCAAGACTTGATACAACACTATTGGTAGAGGCGGATAAAGAAATATATATTGGAATATGTAGCTCGGTGCCTAAATTATCAGCAGGTGAAATATGAGCATCAATAACCGGGTGGATTGCTTCAGAAGATGGAAATTCCAGAATGGAAATGGGAGCGGATCACTATGGATTTCGTTGTTGGGCTCCCACAGACTCGGAGGAAGTTCGATGCAGTTTGGGTGATTATGGATAGATTGACCAAGTCATCTCATTTCATTCCTGTGATTACTACTTACTCTTCAGAGCAGCTGGCTTAGGTATATATTCGCGAGATTGTCAGACTTCACGGTGTACCGGTATCTATCATCTCTGACCGGGGTACACAGTTTACCTCACGGTTTTGGAGGGTTGTACATCAAGAGTTGGGTACTCGTGTGGAGTTGAGTACAACATTTCACCCTCAGACGGATAGGCAGTCCGAACGTACTATTCAGATACTGGAGGATATGCTTCGTGCGTGTGTGATAGATTTTGGGGGTACTTGGGATCAGTTCTTACCACTTGCGGAGTTTGCTTATAACAACAGTTGCCAGTCAAGCATTCAGATGGCTCTGTATGAGGCCTTGTATGGTAGGCGGTGTCGGTCCCCAGTGGGTTGGTTCGAACCGGATGAGGCTAGGCTATTGGGTACAGACTTGGTTCAGGATGCCTTGGAAAAGGTTAAGTTGATTCAGGATTGACTTCGTACAACCCAATCTAGACAGAAGAGTTATGTGAATCGGAAGGTTCGTGATATTGCATTCATGGTTGGTGAGCGGGTATTGCTCCGAGTTTCGCCTATGAAGGGTGTGATGAGCTTCGGGAAGAAGGGCAAGTTGAGCCCTAGGTATATTGGGCCTTTTGAGATTCTTGAGAGAGTTGGAGAGGTGGCTTACAAACTTGCACTACCACCTAGTCTCTCTGCGGTTCATCCGGTATTCCATGTTTCCATGCTTCGGAAATATCACGGCGATCCGTCTCATGTGTTAGACTTCAGTTTGGTTCAGTTGGACAAGGATCTATCTTATGTTGAGGAACCGGTGGCTATTTTGGATAGGCAGGTTCGAAAGCTGAGGTCAAAGAATATTGCTTCCGTGAAGGTTTAGTGGAGGGGTCATCTGGTCGAAGAGGCGACTTGGGAGACCGAGCATGATATGCGCAGCTGTTATCCACACTTATTCACCAGCTCAGGTACTTTTTCTAACTCCGTTCGAGGACGAACGTTTGTTTTAGAGGCGGAGAATGTGATGATCCAAAATGTCATCTTTAAATTAATAATTAATTTTGTATTGTAAGACCTCGAAAAGCACTATTTATCATTCTTCGACTTGCGTGCATAGTCCGTAAAATTTTTCGGAAAGTTTTCACGTGAAAAATGGATTAAAATGTGAATTAGAGCTTTAAAACTCGACTAAGTTGACTTTGGTCAATATTTTGAGCAAACGGATTCGGATCAATATTTTGATAGTTCCGGTAGGTCCGTATCGTGATTTGGGACTTAGGCGTATGCCCGAAATCAAATTCCGAGGTCCCTAGCCCGAGATATGGAATTTTGATAAAAAATTAAAAGTTTAAATTCAAATAGTGACCGAATGTCAAATTATATGCAAACGACCCCGGAATAGAATTTTGATGAATCCAACAGCTTCGTATGGTAATTTTGGACTTAGGAGCGTGATCGAAATTTTATTTGGAAGTCCGTAGTGGAATTAGGCTTGAAATGACAAAAGTTTATTTTTTGGAAAGTTTGACCGGGGGGTTGACTTTTTGATATCAAGGTCGGAATCCGATTCTAGAAATTGGAATAGGTCTGTTATGTCATTTATGACTTGTGTGCAAAATTTGAAGTCATTCCAAATTGATTTGATGTGTTTCAGCACAAGATATAGAATTTGAAAGTTCAAAGTTCATAGATTTTGATTTGAGGTACGATTTGTCGTTTTGATGTTGTTTGATGTGGTTTGAAGCCTCGACTAAGTTCGTATTGTATTTTAGGACATGTTGGAATAATTGGTTAAGGTCCCGAGGGTCTCGGGTAGATTTTGAAAGGTAAACGGAATGGATTTCGGACAAAGAGGGTTGCTGGAAATTTCTGTTGCAGAAAGTTCGCCAGAAATTTCTGGTGCGTGGAGCCATTTTTGGAATCTTATATCTCGCAATTCATAAGGAATCGGAAAAATTTCAAAACATGAAAATTATTGTTGTTTGATTCTAATTTACAGAAAGTTAAACCATTCATTATTTGGACATTTGTACCGAACGTTATGATGGATTGAATGAAGGCTGGTAGAGGAGTTTTGCCAGAAATTTCTAATGCATGGAGCCGACTTTGGAAGCTTATATCTTGCAATTCATAAGGAATCGGAAAACGTTCAAAGCATAAAAGTTGTAATCGTTTGATTATAGTTTCCAGAAAGTTAAACCATTCATCGTTTGGACATTTGTACATAATGTTATAATCGATTGAAGGAAGGCTGGTACAAGCAAGTTCTGGTGGACTTTTAGTGACGGAAAATTGACTTTTAGTGACGGATATGCAGAAACTTAAGGACAAAAAATGGTCATTTCCTTCATTTCGTTTTGGATTTTTGGAGCACGGTTCTTGAGCGAGTTTTGGGCGATTTTCACGGGAAAACATTGGGGTAAGTGTTCCTTATCCTATATTGATTATATTTCATGATTCCATACTCATTTACATCATGAATCCGTGAATTTATGGAGGAAAATCAAGATTTTTGCAAAATCTTCCAATAACGAAAATTTAAGATTTGGAGGTCGAGTTATTATCGAAATTTGGTAAAATTGGTATGGGTGGACTCGTAATTGAATGGGTTGTCGGATTTTGTAAGTTTCGCCAGATTTCGAGATGTGGGCCCCACGGGCAAATTTTGAGCTAATTTCGGATTTTATTAAAAAATATAATATTTTCTTATGAAATTGATTACTATAATTTTTGTTGACTGTATCGAATTAATTATAACTAGATACAAGTCGATTGGAGTCGAAAAATCGAGGAAAAAGCATAATACTTGGTTAAATTGGAGCAAGCCGAGGTAAGTGACTTGTCTAACCTTGTATGGGGAAATTCCCCCAAGGATTGATAATTGTAATGTGTAGAAAGTCGTGTACACGAGGTGACGGGTGTGTACACAGGCTAAATGTGAAATATTATGTTTTAAATTGTGTAGATCACTGTTGCGCATTAATTAAATTATTTCATTTTGTTATATTCTTCATTATTGATTTAATATTTATATTTTAAATTTGCTTGACTTTTTTCTGCTAATTATTTTATCTGTTTAGTTGGAACTTGATTTTTTTTTATTTTGTGCATTATTTGAAGGTTGATTTTCTTAAATTAAATATTATTAATATGAAGTATTTGACATTTTTAAACTTGATATTGAAGCAACATATTAAAGATTTTGAAATATTATTTTCCTGAATTATTTACTCCTGAATATTTTTGTAAGATTTTCGTACTCATTGTGATGGAGCAGTGAGCTCTTTATTGCGGAAAAATATTATTGTTGAATTATTTTGACATGAGCCGTGAGCTCTTTATTGTGGAATTCGTGAGCTCTTTATTGTAAAAAAATATTATTGTTGAATTATTTTGACATGAGCTGTAAGCTCTTTATTGTGAAAACATATTGTTGTCGAATTAATTTGGCAAGTTAAATTATTTGAGCACCTGAGGTGCAAATTGTGATATATTGATACGCATGCGGTAGTATAAAGTCTAGGTATTGAAACGCATGCGGTGAGATAAGGGTGACTTGATACGCGTGGCTAGTATGGGGAACTACTAGAAGTCATGCGGTGTGATAAAGATGGCTAAAACGCGGGATGCTATTTCGGGAAAAATATTTTCTTTAAAATAAATTGTGAAGGCTCCCGCTGTGAGATAAGGAAATGAGATGTTATGAATTTATTTATGATTTGGGACTACGAGGCGATACCTCGGGAGTGCCCTTGTTGATATTGATTTATGGCCGCAGCTGCCTTTGATTATTGTTGTGATTTTCTTAAAGTTGAAAAGAATTCTGTTTTGTATCCACGAGTTATTTATTTGCCATTATTTGATGTAATTAAATGTGACATACTACTTGATTCATTTTTATTGTCATTTTATCTTATAATATTATTTAAACATTTTACCATGCCATTAAATATTCTCAAGTAGG
Organism: Nicotiana tomentosiformis; assembly: GCF_000390325.3. NCBI lineage: Eukaryota > Viridiplantae > Streptophyta > Magnoliopsida > Solanales > Solanaceae > Nicotiana > Nicotiana tomentosiformis. Next base: position 104,326,215 of record NC_090816.1, on the reverse strand, counting down.
GCCTGACCTGACTTCGTCACTACTCTACCGAGGTTAGGCTTTGCACTTACTGGGTACCGCTGTGGTGTACTCATACTACGCTTCTGCACATCTTTTTGTGCAGATCCAGGTACATCTTATCAGACCACGCATCAGTAAACTAGCTGTACGAGGAGACTTCGAGGTATATCTGCCAGCGTCCGCAGACTCCGGAGTCTCCTTCTATCTTACTATGTTGTCTTCCTTATTTGCTTTAGACTCTGATGTATAGAGACATAGAGAATAAATTCTTAGAAGCTTGTGATTTTTTTCTACCGGGTTTTTGGGAGTTGAAATTGTTTGAATTGTAGTGTATTTATTTCAGATATTTATTATTATTCCGTATTGATAGGCTTACCTAGTCTTAGAGACTAGATAACATCACGACATTCTAGGGGGGAATTTGGGGTCGTAGCAATTAGACCACACACTTTAAATTGTACAGCATTATATGGTACAACATCACTATAAATTACAAACTTGGCTTGGCCCTCCTTTTTCAAATTTCTTCCCGACCATAGACGCTTACTATGGATTAGACACTTTCCATCTATACTAGATTTCTAATATATTGGTGGAAGCAGTAATCCAATTAAGATGGAATCCAGAAATTTAAGTTCAGGCATTGTTAATTTTATACTATTTCTTTTATGACTTTATAGTCTATTTTTTCAATTATTAATCCATCATTCATCTTTCTTTCTTTTATGTTATCTGTTCTAGTTTCTTAGATTTAAGATATGGATATCTACTAGTCGATCTTCCTTAACCCTATTTATAATATCTATGTGATTGTGCGCATATAAATATAAGGTCTTTTGAGTTGTAATTAAAAGAGTCAGAATCTTATCAGTGATTTTTTCCCCAATAGAATCTTATCAGTGATTCAAAGATAGTTTTTAGGATCCCAATCTTTTTTGTGTATTTTAATGAGCATCCCATTCAGAAGTACACTTGTCTGTGCTGGACTACTAAGATTAGATTTTCATACGTCTGTGCATTTAAAAATAAAATTTTTGTGTTAGCTTTATACCTGGAACTGGATTATGCCAAGAGAAAAATGGGTCCCTTTCCAAAGTGCACTACTTTGCTCCTTGCACACTAATGAAAGGAAAAAAGAGAAACGGCATGAGTTGGTTAATTATAATGCTTTCACTAATCGAGTAAGATTAGTGATAATTAGAGACCAAAAAATGATTTTGATAACATTGTTTTGTAGTTTTGAAATATATAGCGAAGATTATTATAGATTTATCGGTGTTTGATATACACTATTACAATATTCACTTGTATCAAAATTATTAGAGTTGGACACAGAGGCAGAGTTAAGATTTTAAGTTTATGGACCATAATCTGTTTGACTTACTATATTCTAAATAGACTATTTATACATATTCAATAAAGTTTTTAACACAAATTCAAAGTTTGAGTCAAAACTATTAGGTTCTGTCGAACCGTAACTATAAGGCTGGCTCCGCTCCTGGTTTGACATGTCCAACTCACATATAGACGTATAACAATATTTACTTGAATCAAAATTGTAAGAGTTAGACGTTATATAGTTTATGAGGAGTTTCGGTTTATGTCTTTCTTCTTTATGTACTTATTTTTGAATTTTAATATATAGGCAGGGGTCAAGCTCCAGATCTAATGGTCAAATGACTTTTCAAGGAGAAAAAGAAAAACACAAAGATGCAAAGGAATTTAAAATGAATACAATGTCAAATTGCAATGCCATATTTTAACAGCTGGTTGTCCATTCCAGATCAATCCACAAAGCTCTAGCTAGACGAGCATTCCACGTAACTCAATACTTATCCTTAGAGTCGTTTGGTACATTATTTAACCTTTCAAGATTGCAACGAGTTTTTTTTTATGAAATTGTTTCACAAATACAATCTTTCTTATGATCCACAAGGATTCACTTCAGCTCCATTATGAGGGTAGCACTAATTCTCGTTGGGTGGACGTGGTTTTCTTTTTCTTACAATATATTTGTAAGGATAATTATTATTATACTCAGGGACGGCCAACCTCATCGGAGGCCTAAAGCAAAATCTTAATAAGAGGCCTTAAGAGTGTGTATATATATATATATATATATATATATATATAATTTAATGAACATCGTTTTTAAAAAAATTAGACAAGTGAGGATGTAGAATTAAAAAAATGAGAACTTAGTTTTATAAAATACAGAAAATTATATGAATTTAACGTTGATTGTATCACAACTGAAATGGGAGAACCCACAAAACATAAGTGACTCCTTTTTTTTAGTAAGTCCCTTTCTATATTTGGTAACAATTCAACTTTAGATTTTTCTTTTTACCATTAATGAGATGATTTCTAGCCCAAAAACTTCTATGATTTATTTAAGATTACAAGTTTCAAAAGTCTTCCTTTATTTCATAAAATCCATGTCCAGTCAAATATTTTCATATAAATTGGGATGGAGAGAGTATAATTTATGTAAGAAAAATAAATAATAAGTTAGATTATTAGATATAGTTACGTGACCAACTAATGAATAGAAAAATATTTAAGTAAAAAAGTAAAATAAGATTGACAGAAAATTATTTTAGTTATATTAATTAGACGAAGAAATTGAATTATTAAAAATTAATATGACAATAAAAAAATAAATTTATCAATAATAAAAGATATAAATATATATATAAAAATAATATACTACTATATATAAAGAATACTAGTAATTTTGGGGCCTTAAATTTTTGGGGCCTAAAACAAGTGTTAGGGTTGGCCGCCCCTCATTATACTAGTTAGCTTGTAGTAGCTATTCTTCTTGCAACGATTACGTCCTTGAACGTTTTGTTGTTTTGATAAATTTCATGGCTTTGATAGAATATTCTCTCGAGTTTAACTTTTAGTTCCCTCAAAGCAGGGCGGACCAATGTACGTGAACCTTGACTTCAGGGCCGGATCTATGGTAAAAAAAAAAATGTGATTCACTTGAACCCGTGATTCTTCGACTAAAATATATATATATAATTCACAAAAAAGTGATTATATATATATCTCATGGCACCTATGGTTAAAAGAGGTTAAATGGTGCATTGGTTTTGTCCTCTTATTCCTAACGGCCTAAGGACAAGGGATCGAATTCCTGCTTGCCTCATGTTTATTTTATTATTTTTCTTAAATCTTTTTTTTTCTCTTCTATTTTTTCTAACGCACCGTTTAAGTTTGTCTTCTATTCTATTATATCGATCAGTGCCCAATGTGAGCACTTAATTTTTGATCATTCTTGAAATTTCACCACTCTTTAGTATGTAAATATATTTTAAGTTTAAACTACATATTTTAGCTCTTATTTTACCTTTTATATTATTACTTAGGAAAATTCTATCACATATTTTACCACCAACACAATTATTCCCTCACAACTCCCACTCCCACTCTTCCTCTTTAACAACTCACACTCCCACTCTTCCTCTCTTATTTCTTATTATTTAAACACCCTCAAAGGGCAGCCCTTAGTTTCGTACAGAGATAGCAGCAGGGAAACACCTTCTTCCTCCTCCCATAATCCACCTCCAAAACACCCCTATTTCAGCTCCAAAACCTCACGTTTTTGCACACAAAACCAGTCACCAAACAGTCCCAAACCAGCCACCAAACGGTCCCCTATCAGCTTCAAATTGCAACTGAAACCTCTGTCCGAAACAGCTCCAAAACGCAGCTGTAAAACTATCTCGAAACCACTAAAAAATCAGCAGTGAACCTCTGCTCCCTTCCGCCCAGTTACACCACTAAACTCCAACCTAAAGCACCACAAAACAGCCCCCTAAACCATCGTTAACCACCCCAACGGAACCCAATTTTTGATTTTTTATCAAAGTTGTTGAGGTCGTCGTTCGAGTGCTCTTGCCGCGGGTCTCGTTTGAATTCTTCATCCGAGTTGTAGTCGCCGATTTTTTCTTGTATTTTGATGACAATGGAGCTACACATTTGCTCTGTCGAAGAAGCTTATTACTGAGTCTAATAAAGGTTCATTCTAATTTTTCCTTTAACGCAAGTTTCTTAGTCGTTTCTTTCCATATTTATTTGTTCATGAATCTCTATCCATGTGTATTGTGTGGCTTCTGTTAAATACTTATGAATATAGAATCTTTGGCTGAATTTTTTTTTTTCAGTGCTTCGTTGTAAATTTAATTGTATTTTAGAGTTTGGCAACAGTGAATGCTTAAGCATGTTATCTATTATTTAATTTCATGGATGTTGGATTGTTTATACAATTTTCTGAGTTAACTTTTTACATCTTTGTTAACTAAAAGGAGAAAAGGCCCGTAGGATTTGTTTTAATACTTATCTAGTTATTTTATTAAGGTTGAATCCACAAATGCTTAGCATGTTGAATGTTATTGGGTTTGAAAAGTTATTCTACCGTATGGACTAAAGTGATTTCAACCAGGAATGGGCCGAGCGACTGATTTTTTGTCAAGCTCATTTAAAAACAAAGGCTCACATGCCCAATTTCTTCAATACTAATAGTTTGATGATTCTAAAGTTAAAACACTTTATGGCTTCCAACAATTTCATATCCATAACTTATTGCCTTACAATAATCTCAAATTTTAGGAAGAATAATGAACACTGTTAGAGTGATTAAGGCGCGCTTTTAATTAGTTTATCGCGATTATGTATACGTTCGCGTGGCATAATTATGATTTCCAAAATTAAAACCGAAGTATGAGTTCGCGCAATTTTGGGCAAAATAATCAAATACTATCAATTGTGTACACGTACGTGTGGCATGATTTTGGCACAATAAATAAAACGGGTTCATACACGTGATTCGTTTCAAAGATATTTTATATTTTAATAATTAAAAGTGTATAGATAAAACATGGAAACCAATAAATTACAGTTTATCCAAAATCAATTCAAGCCAAGTTGTAGTCAATAAAGCGACCGTGCTAGAATCACGGGACTCGGAAAATACCTTACACCTTCTCTCCGGTCAACATAATTCCTTATCCAGACTTTACTTTCGCAGTCCAATAATAAGAGAGTCAAATCTTCCTTTGAATAGGGATTCAAATAAAAGGTAACTTGGAACACTCAAAAATCAAATTCCAAGTAGCGACTCTGAATAATAAAAAAATCCCTACTTCAAAAATGTCACTTTAATTAAAAAAGTTCTTTAACCCACAACAATCCATAATACATACATATATATCTTTTGGGGTATAAAAAGGAGGTGTGACAGCTCTGGCGACTCCGCTGGGGACTTCTCAAGAATTCGAGCTTGTACATTGACTTTATTTGGCTTTATTAATTTTTGTATATATTGTGATTTATTTGGGCCTAATGTGCTACTTGTCCACTTTTTACCGCTTTAGTATTGTTAAACTGTACATATAAATTGTATCCTCTCTCGCACCCCTCTGAGTCTTCTGATAGTTAGTTATGTTGTGTTTGCCTACCGGCATCACAAAATTTCTATTTTGAGATAAAGCCAGTTAGCCTACCAGCTTCTGGTGAAGGATTTAATCACACATATTTAGGCGGGAGAGCCGTTAGCTAGCCAGTGCTGTTCTACTACTGGTGACGCTTGACGCTCCTCGACTCGGGTTGTCCGCCCGGGTAAGCGAGGTCTAGATACCATCTCCTTTAGAATTTTTAAACCTGGAAGAACAAACCTCATGCTGGATATGTAGGTTCGCTTTATTTGCATCACGTGCATTTAGCTTTGGGGACTCAACACAGGGGTTGGGTCTGTCTAGGACAGGTGTACCCGAAATAAAAGACCATCCTGATGCATCTTACGTGCTATTTGTGCATTTATTTATTTCGGCTTGCATGTTGATCGGCTAAGGAAAGAAAATCAAAAGAAAAATCAAGAGTGAGGTAGGAAAGAGAAATTTTCTCGTTTATGAAAACCTCGGTATTTGAAAAAGTCCTGAAACTCTGCCAAAATTTTTGAAAAGAAAAAGAAAGTCATTTCCAAATGAGTCAATATCTTCAAAAGCATATTTTCCCGGTTGTGTCAAAACTGAATGAACTACGCGGGTCTAATTCTCACCGTATGTGAGATACGTAGGCAAACCTCATCGGTTCCGGCCCCAATTTTTGAAAATTCAAAAATATTGTACTTTAATTCTTTCTTTAGAAGTCTTTCCTTAGAAAATCCCAAATAGAAAAAAAAAAATTAAAACAAAAAAATATTTTCTTTCTTTTTATAAGTCTTTCATTTCTTTTTATAAGTCTTTCATTTGAAAAGAAAATCAAATCAAAATCAAAAAATATTTTTTTCTTTAGAAGTCTTTCTCCGAAAAAATCAAAATTCAAAAAAAAAAATTCTCTTTTCAAAATTTTTTAAAAGAAAAAATAATTAAAAAAAATCGAAAATCAAAAATATTTTCTTTCTTTTTTATAAGTCTTTCTTTCTGAAAATAAAAAACAAAACAAAATTCAAAATCCAAAAAAAAAAGAGTTAGTTTATTTACTTTATTCCTAATTTGACCGAACTACGCGGGTGTAATTCTCACCGAATTTGAAATACGTAGACAAACCTCATCGGTTCCGGCCCTAATTTTCAAAAAAAAAAAAACCAAAAATATTTTTCCCTTTCCTTAATTCTTTCTTAGAATTCTTTCCTTAGAAAATTCAAAAAAAAAAAATCAAATCCAAAAATATTTTTCTTTTTTTCTGAAGTCTTTCATTCAAAAAAAAAAATTAAATCAAAAATATTTTCTTTCTTCTTTAGAAGTCTTTTTTTCGAAAATTCCCCCCAAAAAAACATAAAACAATATATAAAAAATCAAAATTCAAAAATATTTTCTTTATTCTTAAAGAATTTTCCTTTCAAAAATTCCAAAAAATAAATAATCAAAATTCAAAAATATTTTCCTTGTTAGGAACTTTTGTGGTCTGTTTGTATATGAAAAAAAATAAAGGAAAAAAAGTTAGTTTATTTACTTTATTCTTGATTTTTCTTGAACTACGTAATCGTCGGATTCATGCGGCGTCATGATACCTAGGCAATCCCCGTCGAATGCGATCATAACCCTAATTAATCTAAGTGAAAATCAACAAAAATAGAGAAGAAAAAGAAAGGGAAGAAAAGTGTGATAAGAATGAAAGAAAAACCAAGAATGACAAAGCGAAAGAGAAAAGAGAGTGGAAATGAAAGAAAAGAACTACAAAATGAAAAAGAGATAGTGAAAGCCGGGATGAAACACGCCGCTGTTGCAAAAATATTTTAGAAACGTTTAACTGTTCAGGTGCATTACATCCCCATTGTGCGATTCCTTATATGTTAAATGTCTCAAAACTGACAAGGGTGTTATGTGTGCAATTCAGTAGGTCACGTGGTTGGTTTTGTCGGTAATCTGGCTTCTCACCCCTATTTTCCAAGATCCAAAGGAAAGATCCCAATGGCTTTAGAAAGCAATCTCCGTATCATTAACACAGAGGATAGCCCTGAGCTGGCTATTTCACAACCCGAGTCGACAACTGCCGAAGAAAACAAGATGTTGCATCTCCACACGTTGGAAATGTGGGACGCCTGGTCCAACAGTAACGAACCGCCAAGCGCAATTCCTGGGTTCCCAGAGCTGGTCCCGAGGACAGTTGGAACCACCGACATCCCTATGACAAATCCATTTGTCCCATTTGGGTACCCTTCTATATCATCCAACTTCACCAGTATGCCTTCTGTGGTCCGCCACCCAGGCACCATTCTCTGGAGCACCGTCAACGTTGTTCTCCGCACTACCGGTCTTCACCATGGCACATCCAACTGTGCCCAGGCCATGCTTTGAACCTTCAACATTCACCTTCCAAGGCCTGCAATTTCAGCCTGACCTGACTCATTTTACTCCGGACTTATACGCTCTACAACCACAATATAAGTCCTCGATTGAACAAGAAAGAGCGATTAGGAATCCCGAGCAAGAAAAAATAGCTCGGAAGATGAGAAGCTTGGAACAAAGCTTGAAAAACATGCAAGGCCTGAGTGGCCAAAAAAGTATTTCCTATTCAGACTTGTGCATGTTTTCAAATGTTCATCTACCTGCCGTCTTCAAAATGTCAAAGTTTGAGAAGTATGATGGGCACGGAGATCCAATTGCTCATCTAAAGAGATATTGCAATCAGCTGAGAGAGACTGGTGGGAAAGAAGAGTTGTTGATGGCCTACTTCGGAGAAAGCGTGACAGGAATCGCCTCAGAATGGTATATGGATCAGGAAATCTCCCACTAGCACATATGGGACGATTTAGCTCGGGATTTTGTCAGACAGTTCTAGTACAACATCGACATCACTCCAGAAAAAAACTCCATGTCTAATTTGAAGAAGAAAATCGCGGAAAGTTTCCACGCGTATGCTATCAAATGGCGCGAGCAGGCCGCCAGAGTGAAACCACCCATGGACAAAGCAGAAATGGTTACAGTCTTCTTGTAAGCCCAAGAAGCTGATTACTTTCAGAATATGATATCCTCTATGAGTAAACCATTTGCCGAGGCCATCAAAATCGGGTAGATGGTAGAGAACGGTCTGAAATTGGTCGGATATTGAGTCAAGTTGTCTTGATAGCTACCTCCCAAGCCATCGAGAACGGTTCATAGGGTTTGACTAATCACAAAAAGATGGAGGAGGAAGCCATGATGGCTTCGGGTTCAAGAGGGCCTCGCAGATCATTTGATCACTCTAATATTTCAACTCCAAAACCTCACATTTTTGCACACAAAACCAGTCACCAACAATCCCAAACCAGCCACCAAACAATCCCATATCAGCTCCAAATTGCAACTGAAACCTCTGTCCGAAATAGCTCCAAAACGCAGCGTAAAGCCATCCAGAAACCACCAAAAAATCAGCAGTGAACCTCTGCTTCCTTCCGCCCAGTTACACCACTAAACTCCAACCTAAAGCACCACAAAACAGCCCCCTAAACTATCGTTAACCACCCCAACGGAACCCAATTTTTGATTTTTTATCAAAGTTGTTGAGGTCGTCGTTCGAGTGCTCTTGCCGCGGGTCTCGTTTGAATTCTTCATCCGGTTGTAGTCGCCGATTTTTTCTTGTATTTTGATGACAATGGAGCTACACATTTGCTCTGTCGAAGAAGCTTATTGCTGAGTCTAATAAAGGTTCATTCTAATTTTTCCTTTAACGCAAGTTTCTTAGTCGTTTCTTTCTATATTTGTTTGTTCATGAATCTCTATCCATGTGTATTGTGTGACTTCTGTTAAATACTTATGAATATAGGATCTTTGGCTGGATTTTTATTCTTTTTTATTGCTTCGTTGTAAATTTAATTGTATTTTAGAGTTTGGCAACAGTGAATGCTTAAGCATGTTATCTATTATTTGATTTCATGGATGTTGGATTGTTTATACAATTTCCTGAGTTAAATTTTTACATCTTTGTTAACTAAAAGGAGAAAAGGGTCGTAGGATTTGTTTTAATACTTATCTAGTTATTTTATTAAGGTTGAATCCACAAATGCTTAGCATGTTGAATATTATTGGGTTTGAAAGGTTATTCTGTCGTATGGACTAAAGTGATTTCAACCAGGAATGGGCCGAGCGACTGATTTTCTGTCAAGCTCATTTAAAAACAAAGGCTCGCATGCCCAATTTCATTTAAAAACAAAGGCCTATAACAATTTCATATCCATAACTTATTTCCTTACAATAATCTCAAAATTTAGGAAGAATAATAAACACCGTTAGAGTGCTTAAGGCGCGCTTTTAATTAGTTTATCGTGATTATGTATACGTTCGCGTGGCATAATTGTGATTTTCAAAATTAAAACCGAAGTATGCGTTCGCGCAACTTTGGGCAAAACAATCTTAATATAATAAAATACTATTAATTGTGTACATGTACGTGTGGTATGGTTTTGAGACAAAAAACAAAAATGGTTCATACACGTGATTCGTTTTAAAGATAATTCTATATTTTAATAATTAAAAGCGGATAGATAAAATATGAAACCAATAAATCACAGCTTATCCAAAATCAATTCAAGCCAATTTGTAGTCATTAAAGCAACCGTGCTAGAACCACGGGACTCGAAAAATGCCTTACACCTTCTCCTCGGTCAATAGAATTTTTTATCCGGACTTTACTTTTGTAGACCAATAATAAGAGAGTCAAATCTTCCTTTGAATAGAGATTCAAATAAAAGGTGACTTGGAACACTCAAAAATCAAATTCCAAGTGGCGACTCTGAATAATAAAATAATCCTTACTTCAAAAATGCCACTTTAATTGGAAAAACTCTTTAACCCACAACAATACATAATACATACATATCTTTTGGGGGGTAAAAAGGAGGTGTGACACCCAACTTCTGCACAGACCCACACGCTTGGAGATGCCCAATTCCCAAATATTAATATTATTCCCTAATTCCTAATCCCAATTTATCCCAAAAGCTCAAAAGTAAAAAGAAAAAGAAAAAGCAAAACCCTAGTTCCTATTTTGACTTCTTCTTGTCTTTTGTTCTAAAATCTAAAGGCTAATCTTGTCTCCATTGACTGCGTGACTGCTTGTGCAATGCTATTTTCCTCCAAGGTAAGGTCCAATCTTTTTCTAAACTAGTCAATAAATTTTTTTGTAGATTTATTCCGATTTTGAGATTTTTTTTCTGTAACTATTGAATGAAGGATTTTTTTTTTCTGATTTAGATTAATTCTGATAACTTTTCTTGAGCTAATCCTTTTTTATTAATATGACAGTGTATACAATTTACTCTATTGAATCTAATAAACTATGCATAACACAAAGTGCTCCTAAGAGCTTATTCATAAATAAAGATAAAGCAACTCTAATTCTAAAGTTATGGCAAAGACGAAATTGGATCAAACTTGGTGTCATATTTATTTACTTATGAAGTTGACTTTGATTCTACTTGTTGCTACTGCAAGCGTGGAAAGGGCATTCTCCTCAATGAAGCTCATAAAAATGGATCTACGCAATAGCATTAGTGAAGAGTTTTTGAATGGTTGTTTAGTTTGCAATATAGAGCGTAAGGTATTTGCAATTGTGGGTAATGATGCTATTATTGATCGTTTTCAAAGTATGAAAACTCGTCGAGTACAATTGTAAATTGATAATATTTTTTTGTGATAATGAAACTAATTATTTTTTGCTCGCCAAGTTGTTGTGATTGTAAAATTTTATATTATCAAACTAAATAAAAATGTTAAAAGTAATGGTGCACCCATCATCCCGAATTTCTAGATCCGTCTCTCCTTGACTTCTCTTTTTCAGCTTCAGCAACACAATGAAATGATAATTGACATACCATATTACAATTAGTTAAATCATTATCAAACACAAATGACAAAGTTAATTGTACATGAAAGCAAAAAATTATATGTAAATTTCTATAGAACTAATTGCTTAGATTGTCACTCAACAATAAAAATTGTCTAAAAAAGTCATATTTTTGTATTTTTCAATCGAAAAGTCACTTTGTTAATACTAATTATCTCACGACCCAAAATCCATCTAGTCGTGATGGCACCTAACCCAACCTGCTAGGTAAGCCAAATAACATTCAACATAACTTAAAAGAGAATAATAAGAGCCAATGAGTAAAATATCTTAACTTCCATACCAAATCTGAAGGATTGGTAATACAAATCATGACCCACTAAGAGTTAGATTTACAAAGCTGGTTGACGAGTGCAAAACACAACACAAAATTATTGTCCGCTAATCAAAGATAGTATAGATTAATTATCATCTCCACAGGGATTGAATTTAAACAGTGTTCGAATAATCTTGAGTTGATTACTATCTAGGAAAATTAACACTTGATTTGATGACTATTACTATAATTAACTACTAAAAATTAAGCAAATAATAATTGATCACAAAAGATAACAGATGAGAAATGAAGAAATATCTATTAGAGAAATAAGGGTATTTGACTAGATAGGTACAAGATAATTGACTCGGGATCAAAATTTTGAGTTAATTCACTCTATAATACGGTTGATTCTCACTAATTCAACCGATAATCATATTACATTTGAAGTAAATATTTCTCTTTTGATTAAACATTAATTTCATTAATTAATCCAATTGAAGCACAATAAACAATTGCAACAATAAAATGATGGTTATGATCTAAAGGTTAACTTATCACGAATATTTTCCTATTTTCTAGTTCGATTAACAATTCAAGAGGATCTTTCAATTACCTATTTGAATCACAAATTTGAACTAGAGCGTAAGATGTGAAGAAATTCAATATCAAACTCCTCTTTATATTAAGCAAAATAATAAATAACTCCACAATACAAATTAAAGCTCCATCAATTTATTCTAACAATTATCAAATCAATCCCTAATCGAGTTATCAAAATACCGTATTTGTCAATACCCTAATGGAAATTACTCCATAGCCATGGAACAAGACATCTCAATAAGGTTCAAAAATAAAGAAAACATAAATTCTAAAGATTCGATACAAACTCTCGTATTGCCCCGATTGCAGGTTGAAATCTTGATGAATTCTTGAGTCTTGTTGCCTTGGTTGGTTCTCCAATCTTTCGTAGGTCAAAAGTTCTCTAAAATCGTATTTTTGGTATATTTATACCATGTAGAAACATGTCCGGTCGAAACTGCCCTTTCTTAGCCGATCTATGAAATCACTTTGATGATTTTGCACACTCGCGCCGCGCCATGCGGCGCGCTTGTGAGAAAGTTCAAAGAGGTGATATTCTGTCAGGAAGCAGCAATTACACAGCCGCGTCGCCCCATGCGGCGCGACTGTGAGGTTTTCTTAGAGTAAATCATTTTGTTCACTTTTTGACATTCGGACTTGGTCCTCGACCCCCGAATGTGATCCCAACTTATTTATTGGGCTTCTACTCAGATTTTAAAGCTCCAACTTGTTCGATTTCGCTCCAAATAATCTAAATAGCTCGAAATCATTTCCTACAAGGCATAAAATACGTAATAAGTATAATTCACTATCATTTAAGCTCAAACACACGTAAAATGTAGTAATTAGAGTGCAATACTACGGCTAAAACATGAGTTTCTAGCCTACCATCAATACCCCATAATTAAACCATTGCTCGTCCTCGAGCAATCAAACTACACTTCACATATGGACGACCTTTTCATCAAACAACCTCCCTAAAACATCATGCCAAGAATATTTAAAATAGACTAAGCACCATGTCATAACATTCTAATCTCAAGACTCGACTCAAAAGCACCATGCGTTTTTTACAACTTGTTCACTTACTCTAACATAGAGGTCAAAGACTTTACCTTACCTTCACAAGTCATGTGCCCTCACACAAACAATAGAGAGTAGTTACACACACAATAAAATTCAAGAACAAACAGAAACTCAAGATAGAAAGAATTCACTCTCTCATAAATAAAATTTATGCTCCACAGAAACTGTACCATAAGCTTGCATGTAGTGTAATACCCTACTAATTGAGCTCATTCAGTCAAGGATCAAGTAAGACTTTATTTTGGTTGTAATGTAGGTTGCAGGACGAGTATGATACATATGGATATAGTAGCTACACCACCCTGAGCACTTTAATACTTACAATTTTATAATTTAAACCCCACACTTGTGTTGGACCAAACCCCAACCTTCACATCATATTAATACCAAACTTCCAATTTCTTTAAGCACAGACAAAGCAAGATTTACCACTAGCAAGGAATATATACACACCAATATTTTTTTTTCTTTTTCTAGATTCTAATTTTCTCTTCTTCTTTTTTCAATTCCCTATAAGTGGCTTTCACAACATCTTTTTTCAAACAGTGCACCTTTCTCCTTTTTTATAGTTACACTCAAAAACCCAACCACACCTCCACTTAGCTTTTAACAAGCTTATGAATATATCAAGTGTTCAAGAGAGGTAAACGGTTCAAACAAATAGACAATTCAAATAAAGGGTCAAGCTTGTAGTGTGGTTGCCAAAGAAATAGGATTACAGGCTCAAAGAGGCTAACTAATATACACATTCATTAGGTGGGTAAAAATATATATCTGGCTCAACAAAGAAATATCTATATCACTTTCTAGACTAAACAAGACTACTATTTTGCTTTGCAAACACACGGGGCACGTTCTAGACATCAACTAACATGCACAGAATATCACAAAACCTCACACACACATTAGCACATAACTCACTTAGGATCGGATCTATCCTGACTCTCTAGTCAAAGCAGTTAAGCAAAGTTACAATCAACCAATTTAAGATACTTATTTAAGAGTCAAGAACTGAGCCTAGCCGTCACAACTAAGGCACTCACCACTCTCAAGGCATATGCATTCAAGGAAAATTACTTCAACTTAGCACTATGACTCAGGATTCTTTATTCCTCTAAAACTAAAAAAAACTAACTACACCCGGTTCAATTAAAACCCTTGAAAAAGAACCGCGGCACAAAGAAAAACCAAGGAGAAATTGTTACACTATCTAAGAAAATAGAATAAAATAGAATAAAACACATATTTTTGGATTTTCAATTTTTTATTTTTTTGGATTTTTCTCGTTCGACTTCTAGTCCCTCAAGAAACCAGTCGACTAAATCCATCGTCGGGAATAGTCAAAACTACAATTAATTACTAACTATTAGAGGCCGATAAAACTCAGAGTTATGATTACAGACCATATTATCTAACAAAGCAAGAAACAAATCAAACAACATTAACTGGTATATAGAAACAAGTATAAATACAACCAAATAGGAGCACCCTACCATAACAACAACAACAACAACATACCCAGTATAATCCCACAAGTGGTGTCTGGGGAGGGTAGTGTGCACACAGACCTTACCCTTACCTGGTGAGGTAGAGAGGCTATTTCCAATAGACCCTCGCCTCAAGAAAAGGTAAAAAGAGAGAAAGAAAGAAGACGAAGAAGAAAGAGGAAGAAGAAAGAAAGAATAAGGGGGACAAAGGACGATAAGGAAAAGGGGAGAAAGACAACTATAGTAACAACAATAACAATAACAACAACAATAACAATAACAACAACAACAACAACAACAACAATAGCAGCAACAACAACAACAAAACTAATAACAGAAAATAGCATCAAACAGTAACAAACTGGAACATACGATACACAAAGCGAAAAACAAACAAACAAGGGAGCTACTAATACTACTAAAAAAGAACGGGGAACTCTCGACTTCCTACTAGCCAACTACCCTAATCTTTGACCTCCACACCCTTATATCATGGATCCTCAGTGAGCCAAAGTAACGCCATATCCTGCCTAATCAGCTCTCCCCAATACTTCTTCGGCCTTCCTCTACCCCTTCTCAACCCCGCCATGGCCAGCCTCTCACACCTCCTAACATTAGCATCTGTACTCCTCCTCTGCACGTGCCCGAACCATCTCAGCCTCAACTCCCACATCTTGTCCTCCACGGGGGCCACTCCCACTTTGTTCTGAATAACTTCATTCCTAATCTTATCTCTCATAGTATGCCCATACATCTATCTCAGCATTCTCATTTCTGCTACTTTCATCCTCTGAACATGGAAGCACCCCACCCCACACTTAAGAAATTGCATTGTCCCCAATGCAAAATAGTAAAACAAGAGTGAAAAGGTAACTCCCTGAGGCTCATGGCCTACTCCTCATCAACACCCTCAAAGGTGAGCATGTACTCTTTATCATCAGAGGGAATAGAGTTGGCGTCCTCATCCGGTGGCATCTGTACTCCATCGGCCAAGCCCAACCATTGTTGAGTGACCACTGAGAGGGGATGGTCCACCTGCAGCTCTGCCAAGTCAATCTCCCCCCCCCCCCCCCGAGCAGCGCGAAGGTGCATATCAGCAAATAGTAGTTGCAGTGTCTCCTCAACACGAATAAATCTTTGATCTAAAGGAACAACAACAGTGGGGGGAGGGGTCTATCACAGCTGTGACATCAAAAGGATTAAGAGGCCGCGGAACCGGAATCATCTGGTCATAATGGTACTCCTCCACATGGTGTGTGCGCAGAAACCGCGTGATCATGCTCGGGAAATACAGGCGGCAGGCCCAAGTGTTCGTACTCGAGACATGTGCTCAAGCATAATCTTACCCAGATCAAACTTCATCCGAGTCAAGATAGCATAAATAAGACACACCTTCAACTGGGAGACGTTAGTGTCGTTCGGGGTAGGCATGATCTTTGCATAAATCAACCGGAGAATGACTCTGGCGGGGCACTGGAAATGGAACTTCTTCATGTCTTTGTGGAACTTATTAGCATCTCGCGTCCATGTGGCAAGAGACCCCGTGCCACACAGTTGGTGTCTATTATCAGGATAGGGGGCCGATGCAGTAACCTCAGGAACAACTTATGCGAGTGCTTCATGAACCCCATGATTTGATTTATTACCTGGGTCACCCGTGTGACAGGCGGGAATACTCACCACTATACTACAACGACAACATCACTACATCTTCACAATAGCACAAAGTGCACCAATTTCACACAAAACTTCACTAATTTTCGGCCACATGGGCACCCCCACCAAGCTTCAACACAAATTAATTCCAAACACACCAACAATTACCCACAATCATAAGAACAATGAAAATCCCACAAGTTTATTCACAAATTTCGGCCAAAATAGAAGAAAAATATCTAAAAGAGTAGCGAAAATAAACTACCTAGAGTTAGACAAATTAAACTACAGTTAACTAAAAATCTACGATTAAAGACTAAAAGAAAGAGAAGAATCACTTACCTTGATGAGTGGTGAAGGTGGAGAGTTGGAGTGGAAGGAATTTGAGGAAGAAGAAAAAAATAGGGGATTTGGGGACGAGTTAGAGATGAGAAGTATTAGAGAGAGAATGAGAGATATGGTAGAAAGTGAAAAGAAAACGGGTGGGGGGGGGGGGGGGGGTTAGAGTAGTTTGTTTTTTTAAAAAAAAAAAATTAACTGCCAAAATTTGACACTGCCGCGTCGCTGGGCGCGGCGCCTCATTACGGCGCGGAAGTGGAGAAATACAAAGAGTTCTTTTTTTTTCAGAGTCGAGCCTTTTTCCTAGCGCGGCGCCCGATGCGACGCACTAGGCCAAATTTCTCAGAGCTCCGGCGATTTTTGCGTTTTAGCCCACGGGTTGTACCCTGACTCTATTATGTACTTATTTTATATTCAATTCATGCTTATACCTGTCCAAACAAGTACCAAAATTTCTAAACTTTAATAATCCTACACTATAATTATCTAACTATTGTACAAAAGCAAGAAAAAGGGTTAGAAATAGTTTTGAGTTATAGTCGTCAGCTTGACTCCGTCACTTAGGCTCATTTGATCACGATGCTATAGGATTACTTGTCAAATTCTCCAACAAGGTACGGTTTCAACTTGTACCCATTCACCTTAAAGCTTTCATTCCCTTCTTCATCCTAAATTTCAATGGCGCCATACGGTGAGACATGTTTTACCACATACAGACTTGTCTATCTTGATTTGAATTTTCTGGGGAACAACCTAAGTCTACTATTATGCAGTAAGACTTTGTCCCCTTCATGAAATTCCTTTGACTTAATCAGACGATCATGCCACCTTTTTGTCTTTTCCTTAAAAATTTTTGCATTTTCATACGCGTTCAGTCTAAACTCCTCCAATTCGTTCATTTGCGCCAACTTGTGTTCACCTGCAAGGAAAAGATCAAGATTAAGTATCTTAATTGCCCAATAAGCTCTATGTTCTACATCAACAGGTAGGTGACACAATTTTCCATACACTAGTTTGAATGGTGAAGTCCCTATGGTTATTCTGAATGCAATTTATACGCACATAGAGCTTCATCCAACTTTACAGATTAATCCTTACGAGAAGCACTAATCGTCTTTTCAAGAATTCGTTTAAGTTCATAGTTAGACACTTCAACTTGCCCACTAGTTTGGGCATGGTATGGGGTTCCTATTTTGTGTGTGACCCCATACTTAGACAACAATGTAGTGAACTGCTTGTTCACAAAGTGCGACCCATTGCCACTGATAATCACTTGAGGTGTCCTAAAGGGCGTAAAGATGTTTTT
Organism: Nicotiana tomentosiformis; assembly: GCF_000390325.3. NCBI lineage: Eukaryota > Viridiplantae > Streptophyta > Magnoliopsida > Solanales > Solanaceae > Nicotiana > Nicotiana tomentosiformis. The sequence continues at coordinate 104,308,169 of NC_090816.1, read as the reverse complement.
CCGTAAGAATTCACACACCGCCCGAGCATCATTGGTCCTAGTAGGCATTGCTTCAACCCATTTAGAGACGTAGTCAACAGCTACTAAGATATACTTATATGAATGGGACGATGGGAACGGGCCCATGAAGTCAATGCCCCAAACGTCAAAAAATTTCACATACCAGAATGGAGTTTAGTGGCATCTCATCCCTCTTGCTAATGTTACCTGCCCTTTGACACTTGTCACATGCAGCTACATACGTCCGTGCGTCTTTGTACAAAGTAGGCCAATAGAAACCATCTCCCATGTCCTTTGCTGCAGTGCGATTTCCACCGTAGTGTCCTCCAGCTGCTCCATCATGGTAATGAAAAAGAATGCTTTCCATATCCTTTTAAGCACACACCTTCAAATCACACCATCTGCACACAGTTTTAACAAGAAATGGTCATTCCAAAAATAACATTTTACCTCACCTTGAAGCTTCTTTCTTTGATCACGAGAGAGGTCACGAGGCAACCATCCACTAACCAAAAAGTTTTCTACATAAGCATACCAAGGCGGTCTTTCGGAGACCGCAACAATGGAGAAAATATGCTCATCAGGGAACTCTTCCCTTATGTCAATTGTTTCAGCCGGAGGTCTCTCAAGTCGAGATAGATGATCCGCAACTTGATTTTCTGTGCTCTTTATATCTTTGATCTCCTAGTCAAACTCTTGGAGCAACAACACCCACCGCATCAGATGTGGCTTGGACTCATTCTTACTCAATAGGTATTTTAAGGCTTAGTGATCAGTGTGTACAATCACTTTACTCCCCACCAGGTATGATCTAAACTTGTCAAAAGCAAAGACCACAACAAAGAACTTTTTCTCACTAGTGGCATAGTTGACTTGAGCATCATTCAATGTCCTGCTTGCATAGTATATGGGCCTAAACATCTATCTTTTCTTTGCCCCAGAACTGCCCCCACAGCTACATCACTGGAATCACATATTATCTCAAATGGCTGGCTCCAATAAGGTGTCACCATAATAGGAGCACTCACAAGCTTCTCCTTTATCAATTCGAATGCTCTTAAGCACTCCACAGTAAAAATAAACTTGACATCTTTCGCTAGCAATGCAGTCAAAGGCTGGTAATGCTGGAAAAGTTTTTGATGAACCTCCTATAGAATCCAGCATGCTCTAAGAAACTCCTTATGCTTTTCACAGAAGTCGGTGGAGGGATCCTAGCAATTACATCAACCTTAGCTCTATCAATTTCAATGTCGTGTGCACTCACCTTATGGCCTAGGACAATTCCTTCTTTCACCATAAAGTGGCATTTCTCCCAGTTAAGAACCAAGTGAGTGGCTTCACAATGTTCAAGCACGAGCTCTAAATTCTTCAAGCTTTCCTCAAAGTCATCACCAAAGAGGGTGAAATAATCCCTGAATACTTCTAGACACTTCCCATTTAAATCAGAGAATATAGACATCATGCACCTCTGAAAAGTGGCAGGTGCATTACACAACCCAAATGGCATCCTCCTGTAAGCAAAAATACCTGACGGGCAAGTGGATGTGGTCTTCTCAACATCTTTTGGGGCAATGGGTATATGATTGTAGCCTGAGTACCCATCCAAGAAGCAGTAGCATCCATGTCCAGCCACTTTATCGAGCATTTGATCAATAAAGGGAAGTGGGAAGTAGGCCTTCCTTGTTGCATCATTCAGCCTTCTATAATCAATGTACATTCTCCACCCAGTGACGGTTCTTGTGGGGATCAATTCATTGGCTTCGTTCTTCACCACTGTCACGCCCCCTTCTTAGGAACAACTTGCACTGGACTAATCTACTGACTATCATAGATGGGTAATATCACTCCCGCATCTAGCAATTTGATGATCTGCTTGTGCACTACCTTTTCCAAATTTTTGTTCAACTTGCGTTGGGGCTGCACCACTGGCTTCCTATTTTCTTCCAACAAAATTTTGTGCATGCAAATGGCTGGACTGATTCCTTGAATATCAGCTATACTTCAGCCAATGGCCTTCTTGTGCTTTTTCACCAACTCCACCAGTGATGAGCTCGAAACACACACTTAAATTTTGCTCGCTAGTCAAAAATAGTATAGTATAATATCGTATCCACAGAGATTGGAGTTAAATAGTATTTTTATAGTTTCTAGCTTGATTGCTATCCAGGAGAATCAACAATTAAGATTTATATGATTAATAACTATAATTAACTAAGAATCTAAAGCTATTGACTAATGACTATCGCAATAAGGAACACGCAAAGAAGTTATCAATGGGAGAAAATAGGGGTTGATAGGATAGGTGCAAAATAATTGTTTGGGATCTAACTATAGAAAATTCACTTTTAATGTTTAAGTGAGTCTCTCGAATTCACTCAATAATTAGCTCAAACGTTTGGCAAAAACTCCTCTCTCGATTAAGTCTTAACCTCACAAAATGTACCAATTTAAGCACGCGAAGATATGCAAGAATGTGTAGTGGATTGGTCTTTAGGAGAACCTCTCTCGATTACCCTCCTAACTAGATTTAATCAATAAATGCTTCAATACATAAAACTAGAGTTATAATCCACAAACAATCATCAATACACCAAATCCATCAAACCCTAAAGAGAACTACTCCATAGATATGGAGCAATTCATCACAAATAAAGTTAAATTATAGGAAAATATAAATTCATCCAAACTCTTGTCTTGAGTGAGGAAGGAATGATGAAATCCTTGTGCTTTTGCTCTTCCAACTTCTCTTTAGCCTCCTTAGGTCGAATATGTGTCAAAAGACCAGAAAATAATATTTTTTCATGTATTTATACCAAGTAGGGTCGGGCCCAGACGAAATCATGTTCTCCTAGCCGAAATAAGAAAATTACTCTGTAAAAATTACACAGGCGCGTCGCATGGGGAGACGCGCTATGCGGGGAATTAGTGGGGAAATTCAGAGAAGTTGGTTCTGATAGGCAGCAGAGATTTTGTCACGACCCAAAACCTAACCCGTTGTGATGGCGCCTATCGTAGTACTAGGCAAGCCGACCTTTCCAAAACACTTTCAAAATTTAACAGAAATGAATTAAGACATTTAAAATAACCGGAGTTTTTCATAACACGAGGGTAAAACCCAATTAATACATAAGTGCGGAAAACAATAGCCCGACATTGGGGTGTCACTAAGTCACGAGAATCTAACAACCAATTTAGAAACAGAGTCTACTACAGTCTGTGCCAAATGCCAATACAAGAGAGAAAAGATAATAAGAAAGGAGAAACAAGGACTGCGAACGTCGGCAGCTACCTCGTGAGTCTCCGATAATCAGCCCGCGCACGAACTCAGCGACCACCAGAACCGTACACACCTGGATCTACATATGAAGTGCAGGGTGTAGTATTAGTAAAACTAACTCAACAAGTAACAGAATTAGATAAGGAACTGAGAAGCAGTGACGAGCTATAAAAATACAGTTCATTTCAAAAGTTTTCAGTAAAGAGTGAACATGCTCTCAATTCCGGTGGTGTAAGTCAAATCAGTTCGAACTCAAGTAAAACAGATATGAATCTTCCAGAAATTTCACCACAATAACAGATAACAACTAAGTGCAACAATAAATAAAAATAAGTATAGCCTCTCAAGGCAACAGTCACTCAACTCATCTCAACAACTCATACTCTCGGCTCTCAGCCCTCAATACACACTCTCAATAGGTACCTGTGCTCACTGGGGGTGTCCAGACTCCAGAGGGGCTCCTTTCAGCCCAAGCGCTATATCGCTGCGGCGTGCAGCCCGACCCAATCATACACTCAAAACTAGATTTAAGACTGTTACTTACCTCAAACCGAGCAAATCTCTACTCTGAAATGCCTTTGCCTCTCAAATCGGTCTCCAAACGTCCCGAATCTAGCCACAAGTAGAACAATACAATTAATATAGGCTAAAGGGATCAATTCCACAAGAAAAGTACTAAATTATAGCCAAAATTTCGAAATTGGCCCGAACCCTACTCCCGGGCCCACGTCTCGAAATCCGACAAAAGTCATAAGACCCGAAAGCCCATTCACTCACGAGTCTAACCATACCAAATTTACTCAAATCCGATAACAAAATCCCATTCAAAACCTCAAAATCCCAACTCGAGAGTTCTTCCTCTTTTTCCCCAATTTCTCACCCCAAATCACAAATTAGATGATAAAATTAAAAATGAAATCAGGATTTAACCAAAACTAAGTAAGAATCACTTGCCCCAATCAACTCCACGAAAATCCCTTCAAAAATCGCCCAATTCCGTGTTCTCTAGCTCAAAATATGCAAAAATGGGTTCAAACCTTCGTTTTGGAAATTAATACTGCCTGCCCAGATATCCTTCATCGCGATCGCGGAACATTCCTCGCGATCGCGAAGCACAACTATGCTGCCCCATATTTTTACCCTACGCGAACGCGAAATCACCCACGCAATCGTGGATCACTGCCTCTAATACCTACGCGATCGCATCGTGCCTCACGCGATCGCTTAGAGCATTGGCCACACCTCCCCTCCTGCTCAAATCCTTCTACGCGAACGCGACCTTAGCTACGCGTTTGCGAATCACATCTTCACACACATACGCGATCGCGTTCCTAACTCTACGATCGCGTAGAACAAACTCACCTCTGCCCCAAATAAGCTTACGCGATCGCGAATGAATCCCTGCAATCGCGTACAAGGAAACCAGAACTTGTTGCAACCAGAATTTCAGCTATCAAGCCAAGTCCAAAATTGATCCGTTAAGCATCCGAAACTCACCCGAGGTCCCCGAGACCTCAACCGAACATACAACCAATCCTAAAATACCATACAATCTTAGTCGAGCCTTCAAATCACTCAAAACAATATCAAAACACCAATTACAACCGGATTCAAGCCTAAAGAACTTCTAAACTTTCAAATTCCACAAACGACACCGAAACCTACCAAACCCCGTCTGATTGACCTCAAATTTTGCCCACAAGTCATATTCAACATTACGGACCTATTTCAACTTCCGAAATTGGAATCCGACCCCGATATTAAAAAGTCAACCCCCAGGTCAAACTTCCGAAGTCCGGACCTCAAATTCACAGTCCGGACATGCTCCTAAGTCCAAAATCACCCAACAGAGCTAATGGAACCAAGGAAACTCCATTCCGGAGTCGTCTTCACACACTTCCGACTACGGTCAAAATCCCAAAACTTAAGCTTCCGTTTTAGGGACTAAGTGTCCCAAAACACTCCTAAATCAAAAACAAGACCTCCCGGCAAGTCACATAAGCAGAAACAGATACGGGGAAAATAGTAAATAGGGGATCGGGGCTACTACACTCAAAACGACCGGCCAGGTCGTTACATCCTCCCCCTCTTAAAACAATCGTTCGTCCTCGAACGAGCATAGAGACATACCTGAAGTGGTGAAAAGATGAGGATAACGGCTGCGCATATCATGCTCGGTCTCCCAAGTCGCCTCCTCGACCGGCTGACCTCTCCACTGCACCTTCACTGAAGCTATGTCCTTTGACCTCAACTTCCGAACCTGCCTATCTTAGATCACCAACGGCTCCTCAATATAAGATAAATCCTTGTCCAACTGGACTGAACGGAAATCCAACACGTGAGACGGATCGCCGTGATACTTCCGGAGCATAGAAACATGGAATACTGGATGAACTCCTACTAGACTGGGAGGCAAGGCAAGCTCGTAAGTAACCTCCCCAACAAGTCACAATACCTCAAATGGACCAATAAGCATCGGGCTCAGATTGCCCTTCTTTCCGAACCTCATAACACCCTTCATGGGTGACACCCGGAGCAAGACCCGCTCTCCAACCATGAATGCAATATCGCGAACCTTCCGATCTGCATAACTCTTCTGTCTGGACTAGGCTGTGCGTAGTCTATCCTGAATCACCCTAACCTTCTCCAGAGCATCCTGAACCAATTCCGTACCCAACAATCTCGCCTCGCCCGGTTCGAACCAACCCATTAGAGACCTAAACCGCCTACCATACAGAGCCTCATACGGCGCCATCTGGATGCTCGCCCGATAAATGTTGTTGTAAGCAAACTCCGCTAGTGGCAAGAACTAATCCCACGAACCCCCAAACTCCATCACACACGCACGGGGCATATCCTCTAATGTATGAATAGTGCGTTGGAACTGTCCATCCTTCTGAGCTCAACTCCACTCGAGTACCCAAATCATGTTGCACGGCCCTCCAGAACCATGATGTAAACTGCGTACCCCGTTCAGAGATGATAGGTACCGGTACACCATGAAGCCTGACGATCTCGCGGATATACACCCGAGACAGCTGCTCAGAAGAATAGGTAGTCATCACAGGAATGAAATGAGCTGACTTGGTCAGCCGGTCCACAATCACCCAAACTGCATCAAACTTTTGCTGAGTCCGTGGAAGCCCAACAACGAAATCCATAGTGATCCGCTCCCATTTCTACTCCGGAATCTCTCACTTCTAGAGCAACCCACCTGGTCGATGATGCTCATACTTCACCTGCTGGCAATTTAGACACCGAGCTACATACTCCACTATGTCCTTAGTCATCCTTCTCCACCAGTAATGCTGCCTCAAGTCCTGATACATCTTCGCAACACCCGGATGAATAGAATACCATAAACTGTGAGCCTCCTAGAGAATCAGCTCACGCAAACCATCTATATTGGGCACACATAGCCAGCCATGCATCCTCAATGCACCATCATCCCCAATAGTGACATTCTCAGCATCACCGTGCTGGACCGTGTCCTTAAGGACAAGTAGATGAGGGTCATCATACTGGCGCTCCCTGATACGATCATAAAGAGAAGACCGAGAGACCAGAAAAGCCAATACTCGACTCGGCTTAGAAACATCCAATCTAACAAATTGGCTGGCTAAGGCCTGAACATCCAATGCCAATGGCCTCTCTGTTGCTGGAAAATATGCTAAGCTCCCCAAACTCTTCGCTCAGCAACTCAAGGCATCGGCCACCACATTGGCCTTCCTGGGATGGTACAAAATGGTGATATCATAGTCCTTAAGAAGCTCCAACCACCTCCGCTGACGCAAGTTAAGATCCTTCTATTTGAACAGATGCTGCAAACTCCGATGATCAATGTAAATCTCACAATGGACCCCTATAAGTAGTGCCGCCAAATATTCAAGGCATGAATAATAGCTGCTAACTCAAGGTCATGGACAGGATAGTTCTTCTCATGGGTCTTCAACTGGCGCGAAGCATAAGCAATTACTCTACCCTCCTGCATCAGAACATATCCAATACCTATCCGCGAGGCATCACAATACACTGTGTAGGAACCAGAAGCTGATGGCAGAACTAGAATTGGAGTCGTGGTCAAGGCAGTATTGAGTGTCTGAAAGCTCTCCTTGCACTCATCCGACCACCTGAATGGGGCACTCTTTTGGGTCAATTTGGTTAAGGGCGATGCAATAGATGAAAAACCCTCCATAAAATGACGGTAATATCCCGCCAAACCAAGAAAACTCCTAATCTTCGTGGCTGAGGATGGTATGGACCAACTCTGCACCGCCTCTATCTTCTTCGGATCCACCTGAATACCCTCACTGGACACCACGTGCCCCAAGAATGCCACTGAACTGAGCCAAAACTCACACTTGGAGAACTTTGCATTAAGCTTCTCCTCCCTCAATCGTTGTAACACAATCCTTAGATGTTGGGCATACTCCTCCTGGCTACGAGAGTACACCAGGATATCATCAATGAATACAATGACGAACGAGTCTAAATACAACTGAAACATAATGTTCATCAGATGCATGAACGATGTTGGGGCGTTGGTCAGCCCAAAAGACATCACAAGGAACTCATAATGACCATATCGGGTCCTGAAAGTTGTCTTAAGAATGACTGAGTCTCGAATCTTCAGCTGGTGATACCCTGACCTCAAATCAATCTTGGAGAACACCATCGCTCCCTGAAGCTGGTCAAACAAATCATCAATACGCGGCAAAGGATACTTGTTCTTGATTGTGACCTTGTTCAACTATCTGTAATCAATGCACATTCTCATAGTACCATCCTTGTTCTTCACAAATAGAACTGGTGCACCCCAAGGTGACATGCTAGGCTGAATAAACCCCTTATCAAGGAGTTTCTGAAGCTGCTCCTTCAATTCCTTCAACTCAGCCGGTGCCATACGATACGGTGGAATAGAAATGGGCTGAGTACCTGGCACCAAATCAATACCGAAATCAATATTTTTGTCGGGCGGCATGCCCGGCAGGTCTGCAGGAAACACATCCGGGAAATCTCGCACCACCGGAATAGAATCAATAGCAGGGGCCTCTGCACTAACATCCCTCACAAAGGCCAGATAAGATAGATAACCCTTCTCAACCAACCGCTGAGCCTTCAAGTATGAAATCACTCTACTGGGAACATAGTCTATAGAACTGCTCCACTCAACTCTTGGCAACCCCGGCATTTCTAACATCACAGTCTTAGCGTGACAATCTAGAACAGCATGACATGGAGACAACCAATCCATACCCAATATCACATCAAAATCGACCATACTGAGCAGCAAAAGAACCATTCTGGTCTCTAGACCCCCAATATTCAAGAGTAGATACATGAATAGATGAAATTAAAGACTCACGGGACATATCTAGAAAATGAGCGAAATATGAGGAAACATATGAATAAGTGGAACCAGGGTCAAATAATACAGAGGAATCTCTGTGGAAAACTGAGACAATACCTGTAATCACAGCATTTGAAGCAATGGCATCTGGTCTGGCATAGAAATGGGTGGCCACCCCCTGATCTGCCTCCCCCTCTCGGGAGACCCCTAACTAACTGGGCTCCACCCCGAGCTGGCTGAGCGGGTGGTGAAGAGACTGGTGCTGATGTCGTAGACTGGCTCCTCTGCTGAGGCGGACCTCCCGTAAGGAGGGGACAATGTCTCCTGATGTGGCCAAACTCTTCACACCCATAGAAACTCCCCGGTTCTGTTGCTGGGGACTGAAGGGAGCCCCGAGCACCGGGATGACTGGTAGAAGGACCCGGCATAGACGAGCCCTAACCCGATGGAGCACGGGACGAACTCTGAGTTGGGAGGGCACTGAGAGATGAATGGACCTGTTGATAACTGTGTGAACCAGGGCCAGATAATGCACCACGGTGGACCGAGCGAGCTGTCTGAGCATGTCTGAAAGGACGACCCCTACCGTGGTGGAACTACCCCCAGAAGGAACACCGCTAAATCCACCATGCTCACGAGGCCTCTTGGCCTCCCTCTCAACCATCTCCTGACTGCGAACCATCTCAATCTAAAGCGCAATGTCGACAATCTCATCAAAAGTAGCACCAGACACTCTCTCTCTGGTCATAAGCAATCGCAGCTGAAAAGTGAGGCCATCTATAAACCTCATGATCCTCTCCCTGTCTGTGGGAACCAACTAGATAGCATGACGGGCCAACTCCAAGAATCACGTCTCATACTGCGTCACAGACATATCACCCTAACGAAGCTGCTTGAACTGCCTGAGAAGCTCCTCTCTGCGGGACTGTGGCACGAACTTCTCCAGGAATCGCTCGGAGAACTACTGCCATGTAAGGGGTGCTGCGCCGACCGGCCTACGCCTCTCATAAGCCTCCCACCAACTGAAGGTAGCCCCAGAGAACTAAAAAGTAGTGAACGAGACCCCACTAGCCTCTAGAAAACCTATTGTACGGAGTATCCTCGGACACCTGTCCAAGAAACCCTGTACATCCTCTCCTTTGGTACCACTGAAAGATGGAGGGTGGAGTCTCCCAAACCTCTCCAATCTATGCTGCTCATCCTCAGGCATAGCAGGAACCACATAGTCCTGAGAAGCTGCAACTGGTTGGGATGGTGGTGACCCCGATGTCTGGAATCCCTGTACCACTTTCTCTGGCGGCGGGCGGCGGGAGTCTGAGCACCTCCCCCAGCCTGAAATGTGGCTGCTGCGGCCAGAAAAGAGACCGCCTGAGTAAGACTGGTACACGCGATCAGAATCGAAGTTTCCTAAGGGTTCGGCAGCCTCTCGAAGATAAGTACGGACGTCTCCGTACCGATCCGTAAGACTCTGCTAAACCTGCTCATGACTCGTGAGACCTATGTAACCTAGGCTCTGATACCAACTTGTCATGACCCAAAACCTAACCCGTCGTGATGGTACCTATCGTGGTACTAGGCAAGCCAACCATTCCAAAATACTTTCAAAATTTAACAGAAATGAATTAAGACATTTAAAATAACCAGAGTTTTTCATAACACGAGGGTAAAACCCAATTAATACATAAGTGCGGAAAAAAATAGCCTGACATCGGGGTGTCACTAAGTCACGAACATCTAACAACCAATCTAGAAACAGAGTCTATTACAGTCTGTGCCAAATGCCAATACAAGAAAGAAAAGATAATAAGAAAGGAGAAACAAGGACTGCGAATGTCGGCAGCTACCTCGTGAGTCTCTGATAATCAGCCCGCGCACGAACTCAATGACCGCCAGAACCGTACACACCTGGATCTGCACATGAAGTGCAGGGTGTAGCATGAGTACAACTAACTCAGCAAGTAAAAGAATAAAATAAGGAACTGATAAGCAATGACGAGCTATAAAAATACAGTTCATTTCAAAAGTTTTCAGTAAAAAGTGAACATGTTCTCAATTCCGGTGGTGTAAGTCAAATCAGTTTGAACTCAAGTAAAACAGATATGAATCTTCCAGAAATTTCACCAAAACAACAGACAAAAACTAAGTGCAACAATAAATAAAAACAAGTACAGCCTCTTAAGGCAACAGTCACTCAACTCATCTCAACAACTCATACTCTCGGCTCTCAACCCTCAATACACACTCTCAATAGGTACCTGCGCTCACTAGGGGTGTGCAGACTCCGAAGGGGCTCCTTTCAGCCCAAGCGCTATATCGCTGCGGCGTGCAGCCCGACCCAATCATATAAATAGCCATAAGGCTCGTCGCGGTGAGCAACCCGGTCCACAATCCATAAATACCCATAAAGCTCGTTGCGGCGTGTAACCCGATCCATATAACCTCACATAGCTCACAGCTCGGCACTCAGGCCCTATCTCAGTCACTAACCTTTCCAGCCCCTCGGGCTCACATAATATCATAATAATCAGCCCAAATAGAGAATACAACTAGTATCAACAAGAACTGAGAGGGAATAGAGATGTAACACAAAAGTAAGACTGTGACTGGGTACAAGACAACAATTAGTAGTCAATTCAACGAGTATACGACCGATGCGGGTCTCAACAGTGATATCATATGGCATGGTTTCTAACATGAAAGGCACTCAATTGCTCAAAGAGAAGGAAAAACAAGTAATAATAATGGCTATTCGACTTTACAGTCTCACGGGATGGACCAAGTCACAATCCCTCGCGGTGCACGCTCACACGCCCATCACCTAGTATGTGTGTCACCTCCAAACACTCACACCATATCAATTCTCGGGGTTTCATACACTCAAACCTAGATTTAAGACTGTTACTTACCTCAAACCGAGCAAATCTCTACTCAGAAATGCCTTTGCCTCTCAAATCGGTCTCCAAACGTCCCGAATCTAGCCACAAGTAGAACAATACAATCAGTATAGGCTAAAGGGATCAATTCCACAAGAAAAGTACTAAATTATAGCCAAAAATCCGAAATTGGCCCGAACCCTACTCCCGGGCCCACATCTCGAAATCCGACAAAAGTCACAAGACCCAAAAGCCCATTCACTCACGAGTCTAACCATACCAAATTTACTCAAATCCGATAACAAAATCTCATTCAAAACCTCAAAATCCTAACTCAAGAGTTCTTCCTCTTTTTCCCCAATTTCTTACCCCAAATCACAAATTAGATGATAAAATTAAAGATGAAATCATGGGATTTAACCAAAACCAAGTAAGAATCATTTACCCTAATCAACTCCAAGAAAATCCCTTCAAGAATCGCCCAATTTCGTGTTCTTTGGCTCAAAATATGCAAAAATGGGTTCAAACCCTCGTTTTTGAAATTAATACTGCCTGCCCAGATATCCTTCATCGCGATCGCGGAACATTCCTCGCGATAGCGAAGCACAACTATGCTGCCCTATATTTTTACCCTACGTGATCGCAGAATCATCCACGCGATCGTGGATCACTGCCTCTCATACCTTCGACGTGAACGCGATCTTAGCCACGCGTTCGTGAAGAACATCTTCGCACACATACGCGATCGCGTTCCTAACTCTGCGATCGCGTAGAACAAACTCACCTCTACCCCAAATAAGATTACATGATAGCGAATGAATCCCTGCGATCGCGTACAAGGAAACCAGAACCTGCTACAACCAGAATTTCAGCTATCAAGCCAAGTCCAAAAATGATCCGTTAAGCATCTGAAACTCACCCGAGGTCCCCGGGACCTCAACCGAACATACCAACCAATCCTAAAATACCATACGAACTTAGTCGAGCCTTCGAATCACTAAAAACAACATCAAAACACCAATTACACCCGGATTCAAGCCTAAAGAACTTCTAAACTTTTAAATTCCACAAACGACGCTGAAACCTACCAAACCCCATCCGATTAATCTCAAATTTTGCACATAAGTCATATTCAACATTACATACCTATTCCAACTTTCGGAATCGAAAACCGACCCCGATATCAAAAAGTAAACCCCCGGTCAAACTTTCCAAAATTCGACTTTCGCCATTTCAAGCCTAAATTAGCTACAGACCTCAAATTCATAGTCCGGACACGCTCCTAAGTACAAAATCACCCAACGGAGCTCTAAGTGTCCCAAAACACTCCGAAATAAAAAAACAAAACCTCCCGGCAAGTCACATCAGCAGAAACAGATACGGGAAAATAATAAATAGGGGATCGGGGCTACTACACTCAAAATGACCGGCCAAATCATTACAGATTTGCACAGTTGCGGCGCCCCATGCGCCGCAGAAGTGAGGTCTTCTCAGAGTACGGATCTTTCTTGCGTTTTGACGTCCATACTTGGTCCTCGACCTCCGAACACAATCCCGGATTAATCCCTTTGGCTTTTACTCAGATTTCAAAGCTCCAAATCACTCGAATTCATTCCATAACATCTAAATAGCTCGAAATCAATCCTACAAGGCATAAAACAAACAATAAATGCAAAACACTATCAATTAAAACTCAAAATGAGTAAAATACAGTAAATTAGAGTGCAATAAGCGACTAAAACCTGAGATTATAGCCTGCCATCAACCAGATTTTGCTCATGTGTACCTGTCAAGTCAGCAGAAATAATCACAGAAAAATTATTAGTTTAAAAAAAACATATTTCAAGTGAGTGGGGAGGACTTTCAATTCCACATTAGGCTTAGAAGCCTCCTCTTTTAGTTCCTCCACATCAACCAATTGATCCTCAGTTTCAAGAGCTTCAATCTCTTTCTTTAGTTCAAGATCTTCATCCTCCACTATACTAGACTGAGTAATACACCTCTCTAGAGTATCTGTCACAAGCTTGTAAAACTTGTATTTTTCAGCCAATTCCCCAAAAACATCTAGCTTGAAGCACGAGTAGGCAGACACCTCATCACTGGGGTATTTCATCATCCTCTTTATCTGGAACACTACTTTTTCATTTCCCACTCTGAGCATAAGTTGCCCCTCATAGATATCAAAAATAGCTCTACCTGTACAGAAAAATGGCCTTCCTAGAATTAGAGGCACCTCCTTGTTCACCTCCATATCCACCACAATAAAGTCTACAGGGAACACAAACTTGTCCACCCATACTAGAATATCCTCAATAATTACCTCAGGTAAATGGTGGTCTGGTCAGTCAGTTGTAGGGACACTGGTATTAATTTGATCACTCCAAGCTCACCTTCCAATTTCCTGAATACAGACAGAGGCATTAGATTTATAGACGCACCAGAATCACAGAGGGCCTTTTCGAATTTCTCACTCCTCAACGAGCATGGTATGGTGAAGCCTCCTGGGTCCTCACACTTTTGGGGAATTTTATTTTGTAATATGGCACTACAGTGGGCATTCAGCTTGATCACTGTTGTCTCCTCCGATTTTCTCTTGCTAAACAGGATTTCCTTCAAGAACTTTGCATAAGCAGGCATCTGAGTGAGTACCTATGTGAAGGGAATGTTCACATAGAGTTGTTTGAGCATCTCTAAGAATCGCCCAAAATATTTGTCAAATTTTTTCCGCTTCATCTTTTAAGGGAATGGTAGAGCAGGCATATGTATACTTTCTTCAATATTCTTTTGTACCCCACTATTCTGGCCTTTCTGCTCTTCACTCTTTTTCTCTTCCAGTGCCTCGGGTCTTGCTTTCACCACTGGTCAACCAATGTTTTGCCACTTCTTAGAGATACAACTTTGATGGTTTCCTTTGGGTTCTTTTCAGTGTCAGAGGGTAAAGTTTCAGGAGCTCTCTCAGATAATAAATTTGTAATCTATCCCAATTGTCTTTCTAAATTTCGGATGGTTGTGCCCTGCTCTTGGATGGATGTGCCCTGAGTCTCAAATTTTTCATCTGATTTTTTGGTGAATGCCTTCATGGGATCTTCCATACTAGACTGATTTGACTGTTGTGGATAGTATTGTTGCCTCTGCTGGTTCTGAAAACCTGGTGCTCCTTGACCCTGGGGTCTGGGATTATTTTGTTCCCATGAGTTTAAGCTCCTAGTAGGTGAACTTCACGAAAACCTGGATGTATTTGACCCATAGCATTATAGTTGTTCCCACCTTGGTAGTTTCCTCTGTTAAAGTTCCCCACAGCGTTGACTTCCTCAGCTGATGCTTAACACTCATGTGTAGGGTGTCTCATTCCATAAAAGCCATATGTTGCTTGCGGCTCACTCTGTACCTTGGCCATTGTCAGCTTTCTTATCTCCTTGGCCATAGTGTCTAGTTGGGCTTGCATGGATATATTAGAGTCCACCTGGTGAACCCCAACTGATTTTCATCTGTCATTACTCGCAGCCGGCTACTGGTTAGCATCCTTAGATAGTTCATCAAGGATAAGACAACCTCCTCCAGAGTTTTCTTCATTAGTAGACCTCCACATGCAGTATTCAGAGTTCGTCAAGAAGAAGGTGTCAGTCCATCCCAAAAATCTTAGAGTTACATCCACAAATTAATGCCATTGTGCTGACACTTTTTGACTATCTCCTTGAATCTTTCCCAAGCTTTGAAAACTGTTTTTGTCTCCTTCTGGCAGAAATTGTGGATTTCCCTTCTGAACTTCCTTTTTTTTGCAGTTGAGAAGTACTTGTCAAGAAACATTATAGTCATATCATCCCATGTCCTGATTGAACCTGTGGGTAAGCTACGAAGCCAGTCTTTCAATGAAAAGGGGAATGCCCTTAAGTAGACTAAATCTTTTGATACTCCGTTATATTAGAATGTGTTCATGATTTCTTCAAAGTCCATCAAGTGAGTGTTAAGATCTTCGTTCACTTTTCCTATGAAAATGCAGTTGTTTTGGATAGTTTGAAGCAAGCCTTGGTTCAATTCGAAGTTGTTTGCTACAATGGGTGGAGGTCTGACACTTGACATTCCTTGATAATATACTGGCCTAGCATAGTCACCCAATGATCTTCCAGGACTGGGTGCTGCATTCTCGAACTGGTCTTCAACCAAGGGTCTGTTTAGATTGAATCTTCGACCCCCATTATATTCTACAATCTCATCAGCAATTCTCCGGGCTGCTTCAGATGCTATCCGTACAGCTTCTTGGTGTGCTGCCTCTCTTGCAGCTAAGTCTACTCCATTATTCTCTTTGTTTGCCATGGTATATTGAGTCGAAGTTTGACCCAAGAATTTTTCTGTTAATTCTCTTTCTTTTCTCAGTTGTCACATGTGTTTCTCCAACTCTGGTTCATAGGGTATCACTTCTTGTAGTACTAGAGTCATACACTAGAGAAATCAAACCTGCATCTTACACACAAGTGAGAAAACGTGAATACACTAAAGTAAGAATTGGTTCCTGAATTAGTACTAAAAACTATTTTAAACACTATTGATTGCAAATCTCTGGCAATGACGCCAAAATTTGACGAGTGCCAAACACAACATAAAATTATTGCTTCCTAATCAAAGATAGTATAGATTAATTATCGCCTCTACATGGATTGGATTTAAACAGTGTTCAAATAATCTCCAGTTGATTACTATCCAGGAAAATTAACACTTGATTTGATGACTATTACTGTAATTAACTACTAAAAATTAAGCAAATAACAATTGATCACAAAAGACAGCAGATGAGCAATGAAGAAATATCAATGAGAGGAATAAGGGTATTTGACTAGATAGGTGCAAGATAACTGACTCGGGATCCAATTCTTAAGTTAATTCATTTTATAATATGGTTGATTCTCACGAATTCAACCGATAATCAGATTACACTTGAAGTTAATATTCCTCTTTCGATTAAATGTTAATTTCAGTAATTAATCCAATTGAAGCACGGTAAACAATTGCAACAATAAAATGATGGTTATGATCTAAAGGGTAACTTCTCACGAATATTTCCCTATTTTCTAGTTCGATTAACAATTCAAAAGGCTCTTTCGATAACCTATTTGAATCACAAATTTGAACTAGAGCGTAAGATGTGAAGAAATTCAATATCAGACTCCTCTTTCGATTAAGCAAAATAATAAATAACTCCACAATACAAATTAAAGCTCCATCAATTTATTCTAACAATTATCAAGAATCTACACTATTCTCACATTCCACTTAATTTGCTACTATTTCTTTTTCTGTTTTCTTTCTTATATTTTGTTGAAGAATAATTGGAAATATGGAGTGATATATAATGTAAGGAGAATCAGCTTTTCCATATTTTATCTATACTCGATAGGTATCTGAGACGCACTTGATGTTGAAGTTAATGGAATTTAGAAAAAGATCTCTTATTTTTCTTTTTCTTTTTTCTAGATTTCTAACGTAATTTTAATTTCTGTTTATGAAGTTTTATAAAGTGATATTACAACATGGGGTCATGGACTAACACAAGATTGTATAATGCAAAGCAGCTGAAGAATATAAGTACACGAGTCATGATATGTGGGTATAATTCCATAGTTTCGTACATTATTTACCTTGCATTTTACATGCATTAATAATAAATTACACTTTATTTGCGCGTAATGGAGTCTATTTTATGTGTAGGTGAATTAGAGATGAAAGTAGAACAAAGGGGATACTTAAACATTGAAAGTGTGCTCGAGAACAGTGAAAAGGAGAAAGCTGGCGACGCCGGGCTTGTATGCAGGCGTTAGACCTGGTGAGGCTAGGCAAAGGCCAGCTTAACCGGGCGTTAGACCTGGTGAGGCCAGGCAAAGGCCAGCTTAACCGGGCGTTAGGCTGGCACTGCAAGGCAAAGGCAGTTTAACCGGGCGTTAGCTTGGCGACGCCAGGCCTAGGGCGAGGTCCAGTCCGAGTTTTAAAGATTTATTTCGTCTCCTGGTTTGACTGGGACTTGACCTACACGTTTATGTCTTTTCCTACACATATAAATAGACCTCAAAAGCCACTTTGAGGAGTTTTTTGACGACCGGAGACAAGAACATCATGTGGACAACTTTTGGAGGAGAAAATTATGAGTTCTTCATCCCTTTATTTTTTCTTTGTAATTTGTTTATGCAAAATACTTGAAAAATTATTACTACAAACATGAGTGGCTAAGCACTCTACGTTCTAGGGTTGTGGTTAACATGATTATTAACGTTTATTAATTACATTTTCGTTAATTCGGATTATCATCTTGTGGTTGTTTCATTTATTCTAGTTTTAATTTGTGAATTGTTGTAGCTACCAATTCATACTACTATCTATGCTATGCTTGGGAAAGCCGTGTTTAGATTAGAGTAGAATTAGAGAGAGCTTGTTTCTGAACCCGTGGCTCGGGGAAAGATTTCGCGGTTAGGATAGAAATATACCTAACATTCTTGCTTAATTAAATACCGTATTATATTCGTTCATGATAGACTTAATACCATAAGAATATAAGATTGATATATTGTGGGCAGACGAGTAGTATTATGGGAATATGCTATTCATATAAACGAACCGGTTAATTAGCAACCATAGATAATCTGGATTAACGAGTGTGATCACTGAACTTAATAGGATTGATAAACCAACCACAACCCTGGAATTTTCATCTCCTCTGAAGTAAAATCTCGTCATACAAAATCGTATTCTTGATAATTTAGTTGTTATTTGTTTAATTTCCGTAATAGTAGATTAATAAAAAAATATCACTCTTAAATACCTTGGACAATTAATTGATTTTAGTTTGCTTAGTTAACGATCAATCTAAGTCTTTGTGAGTTCAACATCCGACTTTCGAGTCACTTTATTACTTGACGACCACGTATACTTACGTGTGTGTTTGATCCCAACAAGTTTTTGGTGCCGTTGCCGGGAACTTAGTTATTGATTGTTTATCTAAGTTAAGCTTTTAATTGATTTCTGTTCAAGTTTTTAATTTTCCTGTTTTGTTATTTTTTTATTAGACTTTTACTTTTATCTTTACAGGTTTTGCTTATTTTTTCTTTTTGTAAATATTTTAACAATTTAATTTTTCTCTTAGTGTGTTCATAGTTCTCTCAACATGACATCTGGGGATGAAATATCCAGAGGTAAGGTTATTGATGAAGACGCTTGGTTGACAGAAGACTTTTATGGCCCGTCCTTTTGGGCTTGTCATGACCTGAACTATGGGAGGTCTGAATTTGAATATGGGAGTAAGGGTTGGTATTGAGACGAATATTCACGATTAAGGAAATATGAGGAACGGCGTTATCTTCTAACAAAGTTGGTGAATGATTGGTCGAAGGAGAGAGTTGATCTTGCGCAGGAAATTGATAAGTTTGGCTTGGCTTTGCACAACTTGGATGCAGATTTGAGTGCAAAGGTTGATGCGTTCAACGCCAAACAATTTAATGATGAGTTGTGTGAAACTGAAAAAAATCTTCTAGACCAAATTGAGGAGCTAAAACGAGAATACTAAGCATTAGATCATATTTTTCTTGAGGATGCCAATGCTGAGATGAGTGGTCTAGATTCATGTGAGGAAGTAGATAATATTATAATTGAAGACTCTAGTCTGTGTACATATGAGGATATAAAGAGTAATACAATTCTAGAGTTAAGGCTTATTGGTCCTCATTCCATACATTTTTCAACATTGTGTTTGGATAATGACATGGAAATCGAGTCATCCGAGCCTTTGAAAGAGCCAATGGACGAGGAACAGGGTGCCTATATTCTTGAATTTGTTGTGCCAAAAAGCAAAAATTACATTCCTCATCTAAAGGTCAAGAGGTATAGAGCGAAAATTTTATTGCTTGGCCTGGTTTTCTTTGTCCACCGAAGGAGCATAGCCACAGACTAGATACCCTATTGGGGGTTCAATTTATAAGTTCGAGATGGAGACAAAAAGTGCTACAAGTCGTGCCGCGACGTTAAATTAGGCGCCTGTTGGGAGGTAACCCATCTTTACTGCTTTCTTTTATTTTTATTTTTATCTTATTATTGTTGTAAGGTTGTTTTGTTTTGTAGGATTATAAGAATAGGAAGAATAGCCTTTGAAAGAACGCAAAATCAAGCTAGATGGTGAGAACTAAGTGTGGGGTGCCCGCATAAAGGATCATGCTTGGGGAAAGTCTGAGTACCCCGTGAGCCGCTATTGCTTCAGCCTTTGGACTTTCAGGGAGTTTTTTGTCCACCCTTGTTATTATTTTACTTTATTTATGCATTGGGGACACTGCACTCTTTTAAGTGTGGGGTGGGAGAAATCTCTAGATAATTAGTAGTGGGATGTAGAAAAATATTAACTTCTTATTTTTGTTTTCGTAGTTGTGTAGTATTTTAGTAGCAAAAAAAAAAAATCGATAAAAAAGGTAGAAAAATTGGACTCTTCCCGACGATAGATCTCCTAGACAGTTTTCTTGAGGGATTTAAGTCTAAAAAAAAAGGACAAAAAGATTTTCTTTGTAGGTAGTGTAGTAATTCCCCCTTGGTTTTTCTTTGTGCCGTGGTTCTTTTCCAAGGATTTTGTTTGAACCGGGTGTAGGTAGTTTTTTTAGGAGTAGGATCCATTGTGGTATGAATTGAATTGAAGCAATATCTCTTGACTTTGTTATGCCTTGAGAATAGTGAGTACTTTGGTTGTGACGCTTAGGCTCAGTTTTTAACTCTAGCATAAGTACCTTAAATTGTATAATTTTAAATTTGCTTAACTGCTTTGGCTAGAGTATCTTGATGAAACCAATCCTGAGTGAGTTATGTGCCATGTGTGTGAGAGGTTTGTGTGTTATTCTGTGCATTGCATTTGATGTCTAGAACTTGCCCCGTATATTTGCAAAGCGAAATAATAGTGTTGTTCAGTCTTGGATGTGATATAGGTATTTCTTTGTTGAGCCAGTTATATGATTTTACCCGCCTAATTATTATGTATCGTAGTTAACACCTTTTGAGCCTGTAATTCTATTTCTTTGGCAACCACACTACAAGCCTTACCCACTTGTTTGAATTAACTATCTATTTGAACCTTTTCACCTTTCATGAGCACTTGAATTGAAATGAAATTTGTAAAAGTTAAAGAGTGGGGTGGTTGGTTTGGCTTTTGAGTAGAACTAAAGAAATAAAGAGAAAGGTGCACTGTTTTGAAAAAATAAGAGCCACTTGAAGTGAAAAAGAAAAAAAAAAGAGGAAAAAATAGTTGTATTGCTGTGGAAAAT
Organism: Nicotiana tomentosiformis; assembly: GCF_000390325.3. NCBI lineage: Eukaryota > Viridiplantae > Streptophyta > Magnoliopsida > Solanales > Solanaceae > Nicotiana > Nicotiana tomentosiformis. Next base: position 104,287,388 of record NC_090816.1, on the reverse strand, counting down.
ATTCCTTGATCGTGGTGACTCTTGATGTAATTGTGCTTAAAAGAAGTATGGAGTTAATATACATTGATGTGAAGGTGGAGTATGGTTTGACATAAGTAGTGGGTTTGGACGTTAAAGTATATGTATTAAAGTACTTAGGGAGGTGTCGTCACTCGTATATCCAAATGTATCATATCCGACCCGCAGCCTACATTACAACCAATTAAAGTCCTGCTTGATCCTAGACTGAATGAGCTCAATTAGTCGAGTATTAAACTATGGGCAAGCCTATGGTGCTTCTTTTGTAGCATATGAATGTTATTTCTGAGAGTGAGTGAATTCTTTCTAACTTGAGTTCCTAATTGTTCTTAAAATTTTATTGTGTGTGGAACTACTCTCTTTTGTTGTGTGAGGGCACTTGATTCATGAAGAAAAGGTAATGTCATTGACCTCTAGGTTAGAGTAAGTGAGTGAGTTGTGAAATAATGCATGGTACTTGTGAGTCAAATCTTGAGGTGAAGATGTTACCCCCTTGTGCTTAGTCTATTTTAAAGATTCTTGGTATAATGAGTTAAGGGGATTGCTTAATAAGTTGTGTCTATAAGTGTAGTTTGACTGCTCGAGGACGAGCAATGTTTAAGTGTGGGGTATTGATGTGTGGCTATAATTCCATAGTTTCGTACATTATTTGCCTTGTATTTTACATACTTTAATGATAAATTACACTTTATTTGCGCGTAATGGAGTCTATTTTATATGTAGGTGAATTAGAGATGAAAGTAGAGCAAAATGAATACTTAAACGTTGAAAGTGTGCTCGAGAATAGTGAAAAGGAGAAAGCTGGCGACGCCAGGCTTGTATGCAGGCATCAGATCTGGCGAGGCCAGGCAAAGGCCAGCTTAACCGGGCGTTAGGCTGGCGACGCCAGGTCTAGGGCGAGGTCCAGTCCGAGTTTTGAAGATTTATTTCGTCTCGTGGTTTGACTGGGACTTGACCTACACATTTAGGTCTTTTCCTACACATATAAATATACCTAAAAAGGCTACTTTGAGGAGATTTTTGGCGACCGGAGGCAAGAACATCATATGGACAACTTTTGGAGGAGAAAATCATAGAGTTCTTCATCCCTTTATCTTTTCTTTGTAATATGTTTATGCAAAATACTTGGAAAATTGTTACTACATACATGAGTGGCTAAGCACTCTACGTTCTAGGATTATGGTTAACATGATTATTAATGTTTATTAATTACATCTTCGTTAATTCGAATTATCATCTTGTGGTTATTTTTTAGTTTCTAATTTTAATTTGTGAATTGTTATAGCTACCAATTCACCCTACTATCTATGCTATGCTTGGGAAAACCGTGTTTAGATTAGAGTAGAATTAGAGAGAGCTTGTTTCTGAACCCGTGGCTCGGGGAAAGATTTCACGGTTAGGATAAAAATATACCTAACAGTCTTGCTTAATTAAATACCGCATTATATTCATTCATGATAGATTCAATACCATAGGAATATAGGATTGATATATTGTGGGCAGGCGAGTAGTATTGTGGGAACATGCTATTCATATAAACGAACCGGTTAATTAGCAACCATAGATAATCTGGATTAACGAGTGTGATCACTGAACTTAATAGGATTGATAAACCAACCACAACCCTGGAATTTCCATCTCCTCTGAAGTAAAATCTCGTCATACAAAATCGCATTCTTGATAATTTAGTTGTTATTTGTTTAATTTCCGCAATAGTAGATTAATAGAAAAATATCACTCTTAAATATCTTGGACAATTAATTGATTTTAGTTTGCTTAGTTAACGATCAATCTAAGTCTCTGTGGGTTCGACATCCGACTTTCGAGTCACTTTATTACTTGACGACCACGTATACTTGCGTGTGTGTTTGGTACCAACAAGTCGTTAAAAAATTAAATATCACTGAACTTACTGCTTAGCAAGTAGTATAAGTACAATCACAAATTTAAGATGTAGTATTTGAGAAATTTTCGAATTTGTAAAAGGTTAAGATCCGAGATTTGCATTGGATGGTTTCAGGACTCGTGGTATTTCTGTATTAATATGGATTCTACATTTCAGTATCAAATAGGTTAAGGAAACAACTTTAGATTCACATAAGGTCTCTTTAGAGCGGGTATCTCCGATGCGGTACTTTTGGGTGTTAAAGAGGGTATACAACGACTTATGGGCCTTAAGACGACGTGGTTTCATGTTAGGATATCTTGTGATGACGTTTGGTTAAGGATCATGATGTATTGGCAAGGAGAAGTGTTAACTTGAAGGCAATTCGGAAAGAACAAAAAATTATATGTAAATTAAATTATCAAGAATCTATATAATTAATTGCTTAGATGGTCACTCAACAATAAAAATTATCTTAAAAAGTTAATTTTTTATTTTGTAATCAAAAAGTCACTTTGTTAATGCTATTTAACACACAAAGTCACTTTTTTTTTTACCCAGTACACACAGAGTGCTCACCACAGAATACTCATCCGAAAGACAGGGACTGTGACAAAAGCTGTAGCGGCTACGAATTTTCTTTGGTTCCCAACATTCCACCAAGATTTTCTTTTTCTGACCCCATCTTTTCCTTAAAATTGGAAGATACGTAAGGCAGCTACTCCAGTAGTCAAATGACTTTATAAGGAGAAAAAGAAAGAAGAAAAGAAACACAGACGATAATGCAAAGGTATTAAAATGAATATAAGTCACATGTTAAATTGGGGTGCCATATTTTAATAGCTGACTGGACGTTCCTGCATATCAACCCACTAATTAAGACTTAGTAGATGCCACATCTACAAGAAACATTCTACCTCAATGCTTATCCTAAGAGACGTTTCACACATTTTTAACCTTTCAAGAGTCCAAAAACAAATATTTACTTTAGCTGCATGAAGAATCCTTTACGAGATTAGCACTAATTCTCATTGGGTGGGTACTTCTGTTTTTCTTATATTTTATAAGGACAATTATTATTCCAGCTAGCTAGTTGCTCCTTCCTGGTAAAGTTACTCCACTTTCCTTCCACTGCCCAAAGTGAAGCATTTTAATTTTTCCAACTATAAATACCCCCATTAACTAAGTACTTCCCATCACCAAAACAAACCATCTCTCAAAGAAAATAAGACAACCCTAACAAAGAAAAACCGTATTTTTTTCAATGGATAATACTCAAAATTGTTCATCTATTAGTTGTGAAATACAAATCATAAGAGGAAGAAACATAGAGCAAAGCTTTTTAGGAAAAAGCAACCTGTTTGTTAGATGCTATCTTCCAGCAGGAAACAACCAAAGAATTCAGCTAAACAGCCAAGAAATTTCATCATCAAAATCCGACAACTTTTTTTGGGATGAATCTTTCTCATTGGATTGCATGGGAACTCAAGAATCCATTAACATGCTGAAGCAAGGAACAGTCGTTTTCGAGCTCCGATCAAGAAAATATATTCCAGTTTTGGGGGAAAATATTGGTGGATCACAAGTGTTGGGGAGAGCTGAAATTCCATGGAAAAGAGTGTTTGAGTCAACAGAAATGGAGATTGAGGAATGGGCAATATTCATGGCTACTACTTCAAAGAATAATAAGCGTTTGCATAATGAAGATGTGAAACCTCCAGCAATTAAAATAGCAATGAAGGTTAAAGTAAAAGAGGCATTTAAAGTTACTAATAAAAATGAGAAGTTGAGAAGATCATGGGATGAGTCATGTGCATGCAAGGGTTACTGTGGGTGCAATGGTAGTAGTATTTTCAGTGCTGATGATTATGAAATTTTTGCACTTGGAGCTGCTTTAGATGCCCTTTAATTTAAGGTGATAGGCTAATTTTAATTTGTACTAGTGGTTTTAGGTTTTACAGTTTCTAGAAATTTTATGCCTCTGATAGAATACAAGCTTTTGAAAAAAATCTTTTCAGAGAAATTGTTCTGAGTTAACTTCATTCAGTTTCCTTAAAGTGAATCATGACTTCTTATTTTTAACTTTCAGCACCACAATGGCACGATAATTAACATATCATATATATGTGATTTCTTACAATTAAATAAATCACTATCTAATACAAATGACAAAGTTACGTTGTTCATGCAAATTAAGATTACGAAAAAAGTTTAGACCCCCAGTGGAAGAAACTTTTAAGAGTCCAGCAATTTGTTTCTGTTGGTTCTTTTAAAATTTGGAGCCGAAAAAGTGTTTCTGGGAATGGGGTGTTGAAGGCAAGTAGTCAAAGCAGAAAGAGTTTAAGGGTCAAATGCCTAACCCTCACTACGATAGTGGTATTTAAATTACCTATTTGATTGGGCATAGAGTTTAAGAAAAAATGAAAACTTTTAAAATTTGTGGTTCTAAACAAGTCAAAAAAGGGTCGAGAGTATTTGTGTGGTTATAAAAGCTTTTCACTAAGGGTAAAATTAGGAGTCTAAGCTAAATTATTTCCAAATTTAGAAATGAGTCATTCTTTTTGGAACGGACCAAAAAGGAAATAGGTTCACATAAAATGAAACGGAGGGAGTATTAAAAGAAAGAAAAAAAGCAGTCTACCCACAAAATAGAGGGATTTATGTGTTGTGTATGAGATGCAGTTTTTATGAGATTACACAATAACACCTCTCTATAACATCCTTATATAATAACTATTTACTATAAAATCCGAGTTATTCTCGGAACCGAATATTATATTATGTTATAATATATGTCCTCCATAACAGCACTTCACTATAGCAGTCAAAAGATTTCGGAACAAATGAGGTTGTTATAGAGAGGTTTGACTATAGCCTGTTTGGCCAATCTACAAAAATTAGCTTATTTTGAAAAGTATTTTTCTCAAAAGTACTTTTACTGAGAAGCAGTTAGTGTTTGGCTAATTTATTTGAAAAACACTTTTGAGCAGTAATTATTATTTGGCCAAACTTTTAAAAATTGCTTCTAAGTGTATTTTTCTCAAAAGTATTTTTCAAAAAAGTGCTTTTAAAAAAAAACTACTTTTTTCTGTTTTGCAAAACTGTTTCTGCTTCTACTCAAAAACACTTTTTTTTTCTTCTAAAGGCTTGGCCAAACACTTAAACTTTGAAAAAAAATATTTTTTTTGCAAAAAAAAAAAAAAAAATACTAATTTGGAGAAGCTTTGCGAAACATGCTATTAGATATATAGATTGTTTCATATATACCTGAAGCATAGTTAATGTACGGATGATAAGTACCTAATGGAATAGTACCGTCTCTTCACACTGCAATTAGATACTCTTATATACTTTACTACTAGTATGCTACATTTATTCTTCCTTTTACCGCAAAGAATATAAAAGGTAAGAAGAGATATGCGATTGCGGCGAAGATTTGATCTAAAACGAAGCATTTCGTCTATAGGCATTGTAGAAAGGATAAAATTTGAGCCTAATTATTTTTCTCAAATCGTTTCAGTACGATGAACCAGGGGCTAGAAAAAATGCAACACTGATAGAAAAGTTCGCTCCGCCGCGTAAGATACTCGAATCTACCACGACTACCATTTGAGGTCCATTTTCGTTCTCTTCCATGTCCAGAAAGGGGATCAAATAAAGGTAGTATGCTTCTCTCCTGGACGGATGACGATTTATGTAGTTGGGCTATGTCAATAAAAGGTAATACCTACTAGTTAGGAATATAATTTAGATTTGTTAGAGAACTTCTCTCTCTCTCTCTCTCTCTCTCTCTCTCTCTCTCTATATATATATATATATATATATATATATATATATATATATATATATAATTTTATTTTATTTTTACTCATCTTATTTTATTTCGGTATGATAATTATTTTGAGTTGAGTTTCAAGGAAGAAGTGAGGATTTATATCGTCATCCCCAACTTGTTTGGGACTGAGGCATATTTATTATTTTCGTCGTCAATCATTGGGTTTCTATTTTCTACTTTAACAGATGAAAATTTTGAATACTTGAAAGATTCGTTTTCAACCTCCGATCTTTCTACTATTAAAAATCCTCATATTAAAAATCTTCATTTGTGACCAAAACAGGTTAGTGCAAGATCATGTGAGTAAATTAAGAACAGTATACCACAGACAGAAAGACTCCTTAGGCTCCATATTAAGACCTTAACTTGTGACTTAAAAGATCTTACCAACTTCACATGGCGTCTGCTAGTAGCAATTTTTTTAAATTAAAGTCATCACCAAAAGCTATACTAACTTGGGATAGAGGGTTTGGAAGGGCTTTACCTATCTTTAGAAGCATGCTTTGTTTAATTGATTAATGTGATATAATTTTTCTCATTAGTTGTTAAAGGGGCCTCAAATATTGAGCAAGCAGAATCAATATCAAGACATAGTACATATAGTTGTCTAGTTGTATAAAATATAGTTGATTATAGATTTTTGGTCTAGTTGTATAAAATATAGTTGGTTATGGTTTTTTATCCTTTTTTTTAATTTTTATATAGAATTGGTTATGGGTCTTTGTCTCTTTTTGTTTCCCATTTCTTTGTATAAGTAGAGGTACATATACAATGTGCAGACATAATGTTGAAGTAAAAGGTGAAAAATATTCCTACTGCTTTCATGGTATCAGAGCAAGTGCTCTAATTTAGAGATCTTATTTCTCTATCTTTTGTTATTTTTTTCCCCTTTTGTTTTCTCCTTTCATCTTTCTGTTCTATCATTTCCTTGCTATGGATGTTGCTTTAGAATCTGGTATTTCATCTGGAGAAGTCACACCCGGGACTGTCCTTGATGCTGTTGTTGGGAATACCATAGTAGTAGCTTCAAATTTGGTGGATGGAACACATTCATATTTTCTCAACTCTTCTGATTCTCCTGGAATGGACTTTATTAATGTCAGTTTCAATAGAACCAGTTATAGAAATTGGAGAAGGGGAATATTAATCTCTCTTTCTGCTAAAAACAAACTAGGATTCATCAATGGTTCATGTTAAAAACTAGTTAAAAACTCACCTCTGTTTGCACAATGGAGGAGATGCAATGACATGGTCATTGCTTGGTTGTTAAACTCCTTAAACAAGGATATAGTAGAAAGTATCATTTACTCTCAAATAGCTGAAGAACTTTGGGCTGAGTTAGAACAAAGATATGGCCAAGCTGATGGTGCAAAGTTATTCCAGCTGCAAAGAGAACTTAACAACATTTTGCAAAGAACAAATGATGTTGCAGTATACTTTACCAGGCTCAAAAGAATCCGGGATCAAATGAAAGTTCTTAATCCCTTCATGACTTGTGGGTGTGAGTGCAATTGTGGAGCAAAAATTCACAATCACAAAATGAATGAAGATCAAAAGCTAATCCAGTTCTTGATGGGGCTCAATGAGGGATATTCTGGAGTAAGGGGGAACATCCTCATGATGAAGCCTCTTCCTTCCACAGCACAAGTTTATTCAATCATTTTACATGAAGAGTCTCAAAGGGAGGTACATTCTGGTCACCATATGTCGGCTGAGCCTAATGCCTTCAAGGTTACTACAAAAAAAAAAAAAAAAAAAAAAACTAACAGTGAGTACATCGGTAAAAATTATAACAGTAACACTAACAGTGAGTATATCAATTAACTCTAATCAAGTAACAAAATATTTCTAATGATCAAATTTATTCTTTTATGTACAGTTTTCTCTCTCTAGGTTGATATTTGCTAGTTTTGGACAAAAATTTTGTCAACAAATATTTTTAGATTTATACTTTTGAGTACTTTAATTTAGAATATTATAGGTTATAACTTTATGCACTAGTTAGTATTCAAACCGAATAAACCGAAGTTACCAAACCGAATAAACCGAAACCGAAAGGAGAAAAACCGAACCATACCGAATTTAATTAGGTACAGTATTGCATTTTAAGAAATCGAATACCGAAAATACCTAACCAAAATGTCTAAATATCGTATCGTACCGACCGACGAACCCCTAGTTGTTCCTATTGTGCAGTACAATGGGCCTCAAATACTACGGAAGTGACATAACAGATTTTTATGGTTAACTGGAAATTAGGCCCACCAACGCTGGCCCATCCTTGGTTCAGAACGATAGATCGATAATGTCATAAATCAAGAATAGATATTTTGGCAAACTCACACTTGGCGGAACACAACTATGTGAAAGAAATCGCCGGCCGGATGGGGGGGTTAGGGGTGACACAACAAGGAAGGGGGGAAGTGGTTGCCGGCCGGATCTGTCGTTGGCGGAACACAGCCCTAGCTAGGGTTTCTAAAAGTAGGGGAGAAAAAAATCGAGGAAAAAAAAAAAGAAGAAAGAGGAAAGAGAAAGGAGGAGAGAGGGAAGAGAGAGGGAGAGAGAAAAATAATACACAGAGTATTTAATGACTTAAAGGTAGGAAGTGGTCATAAATAGATATTTTGCTATAAAAATTAAAAGGTAGCTATATGAGATAATTTTTTAAAAGTGTATTTATCTATAATAAATAAGGTATCAACCTTTATTATAGGAGGTAAAATTTTCTATTTTAATCAACATTTTCGCCACTTCAGAGATTATTTTTAATCATGTTTTTGGTAGATTACTCGAATAATAATTAACGAATAACTAACATTAATAATTACTAGTTAACTCTATTAACAGTTGTATATTAGCTAAACATGATTATTTTCCATAAAATAGCCAAATAACGACCTGCATAAGTATTGGTTTGTGCAGCATAAACTCCCAAAATCGTTGCATATTGTAATTAACGATTTCTTATCTTTTTCCTGCAATATCTTGACTTGGAACCAAACGCAAATAAAACATAAATTAAAACGAAAAAGAACAGAAATAAGAAGAAAAAGGGGAAATGACCAACAACAAAAAAAATGCAAAACTCAAAACCATACAACGAAAAACTAACCACCAACTAGTTTTTGAAACTTCAAATATGAAGTTGTCTTTAATAGAAAATACCGAATTAAAAACTAAAAAAGAAACTTCGGACAAAAAGGACCATGAATCATGTTCAAAGCATTTTAGTCAATCATGGCAAAGCTGCAGTTAGCAAGCACTACTTTTTCTTTGCCCTCACATCAATGTTTGAGCATTAATTTGGTCCCCATTTTCCATTGATCGATTCTTGAATTTACCCAAACCCTGAATTTGAAAAAATAAAGTTGTAGGCCAGACCCTAACAGAACCACCAACACCTTTAATTGCTTCCATTTAAGAGACCGAAAACAGATAATTAATGTGTGGGCTCATTTCTACTTGGCATGTATACTAAAAATAAATTTTTATTTTTACTTGTCACTTTACACATATCAAGAGAAGACAAATTTCTTTTCCTGTTATACCCACAATATTTATTACTCATTTTAAATAATTTTTTTAAATCAAATAAAATATACATCAATTAATATAGGTATTATGGTAAATTATGCACTTCATTTATTATTTTTTTAAAGGGCGTTTAAAAACAAAAGTGAACAGGATGCATATGGCTATAGATATGTGGGATAAGTTTTGCATGTATGTCACTTTTTTCTTTTACTTCACTATTGCATTTAAGTGTGATGTGTAGGAGGCGGGAGGCCCCCCAAGATACTTTTGAAAGTATAGACTACTAATTAATGGTCTCATACTGTCAAATATGCCAAATTTGAGTTGGTTTAAACAGGTTGAAATAACAAGAGATTGGGTCATAGTATATCCAAACAAATTTAGGATTTGGATAATTTTTTCTTTCCCATGTTCTATGTATCAAATCAAACACAAGAGTTTTTTTTTTCTATGTTTGACAATTTATGCAGCACAATTTGATCCAAGTTTTAGATGACTTTGCTTATTTTATTCAGATTGACTCGCTCAATCTAAGTCGTCCAAGTTTAAATATATTAGAAAAGTTATTTTTTCATAGGTTAAATTTGAAATCCCTGATATATGAGTTGTCCCTACACATGCACTGCAATCTTTTAGTAATGAACTACAAGAACAAATATAGTTATTTTAACTTTGTTTTTGGTTGCCAATTATCTATTCAATTTCTATTTTGCGTATTACCACTTGAATTGCAATGATGATCTAAAACCAAAAGATTGAAATATTGTTGAGGTTTTTGTTTTTAAGATGAAATAGTCTTAAAATGAGGGTGAATGGGAAATGGAGGGAAAATGAAATTTTTGAGTAAAATTTTAAGTTTCCCCCTCTTGACAATGAGACATTGTCCCATATTGGAAGATGAAGAGATTTTTGGTGGGTATATATATAATTGCTCTTCTTGTAGCTCTTAAAGAGTTAAGAAGAAAGCAAGCCTCGCGCCGTCGTCGTCGTCGTCGCTCGCTCGGCTTCGGCTTCGGCTTCGGCTTCGGCTTCGGCTTCGGCATTTATTTGTTAATAGTAAATATTAACGTAAGATTATCCGTATTTGTAACGGATATTTTTCAATCTGTGTATTGACTACAAGGTAGCCGCCTAATGCTCTTCCCACTATAATTGTGCTTGCTCCACAAACAAGCTAATGCTTGCTCCACCATGGAGCTGTTGAAGAAAGACACACAAGACACAAACTGAAATCGCTCAACAGATTTGGCTATACATTGCACTCCTTCCTCTCAGCATTTCCATACGATTTTCTGAGTATCTACTCCTTCGTTCTGCATTGTTTTAACTTCAAACAAAGCAACTGTAAGTGTGATTTGCTACCGAACTTTGTGTTCGCTGAAACACTGGGGTTTGAAGTACCGCTACACCAGTGTGTGATTCGTTCTATCCTGGGAGGAAATAATCTATTACCTTGGGTACTAGGAGGGGATTAAATTCCTTAAGGAAACACTGTGAATTCAGTGGGCTCGAATTAGTTACTGTTTCATTACGATAACTTATATTTTGCAGAATTATTATTTACAAATACAGCAATATTGGCGGGAATAACAATCTTAAGGAATTTAATATTTATTTTTGTATTTGTGTTATTCTTATTATTCTGCAAACTAAAACCTTTTTGGTTTTGTGTACTCCCATTTTGGAGAGTAAAGCCTTCGTGGCATTTTGTTAGAGATTAAAATCTACGTGATTTTTACTCCAGTTTGAAAACGTGTATTAAACGTTTGTTTGTGTCATTATTTTACAGAAAAGATGACGACTGAAAGCGAAAACCAAGCTATTCTGATGGTGACTACCAACGCATCAACAAGCCAAACACCGGCGTTGGCACCGGTGGAAAAACCCGAAAAATTTTTCGGGATTGATTTCAAGCGCTGGCAGCAGAAGATATTCTTTTACTTAACTATGTTATGTCTACAAAAGTTCATCAAGGAAGATGTTCCTGATCTTCCAGATAAAACTCCAGAGAATGAACGCTTTCTCGTAATTGAAGCGTGGAAGCATTCTGATTTTATATGCAAGAATTATATTCTTAGCGGACTGGATGATAATCTGTATAATGTATACAGTAGCGTGGAGACGTCAAAAGAATTGTGGAATGCGCTTGAAAAGAAATATAAAACTGAAGATGTCGGGATGAAGAAATTCGTTGCCGCAAAATTTTTGGACTCCAAAATGGTAGATAGCAAGTCTGTTATTACCCAAGTCCAGGAATTGCAAGTGATTATTCATGATCTACTTGCTGAAGGTCTTGTCATCAACGAAGCATTCCAAGTAGCAGCAATGATTGAGAAGTTGCCTCCGTTGTGGAAGGACTTCAAAAATTATTTGAAACACAAACGAAAGAAAATGTCCCTTGAAGATCTCGTTGTTCGGTTGAGAATCGAAGAGGACAATAAAGCTGTTGAAAGGAGAGGCCGTGGTAATTCAACAATAATGGGAGCAAATATTGTTGAAGATAACAAAAAGAGGAAGAAGGCTTCTGGTCCGAAATACAACCCAAGCAAGAAGCGGTTCAGTAGAAACTACTACAACTGTGAAAAAATCGGACACAAATCTACGGAGTGTCGTGCTCCGAAGAAAGACAAGAAAAGGGGTCAAGCAAACATGGTAGTAAACCATGATGATGTTGATAACTTGTGTGCCATGCTTTCTGAATGTAACTTGGTGGGAAATCCTAAACTGTGGTGGTTTGATTCAGGAGCCACTCGCCATGTTTGTGCAGTTAGAGAAGCTTTTGCTACTTATGCTCCTGCTGGACCCGGAGAGACAGTTTATATGGGAAATGCTTCAATAGCAAAAGTTGAAGGATATGGGAAGATATTTCTGAAAATGACTTCTGGCAAGGTCATGACTTTGAACAATATCCTTCATGTTCCCGAAATGAGAAAGAATTTAGTCTCTACTGGACTTCTTGTTAAGCACGGTTTTAAGTGCGTTTTTATGTCCAACAAGATTGTCATTAGTAAGAATGAAATATTTGTAGGAAAAGGTTACCTCACCGAGGGCCTTTTCAATCTGAATGTAATGGTTGTGGAAAACAATAATAATATTTCAGCTTCTTCTTACTTACTTGAGTCAAATGATTTATGGCATGTACGTTTGGGTCATGTCAATTATAAAACCTTGCGAAAAATGATTAACTTGGAAGTACTGCCCAAGTTTGAATGCGAAAAATCAAAATGTCAAACATGTGTGGAATCTAAGTATGTTAAACATCCTTATAAGTCAGTTGAAAGGAATTCAAATCCTTTAGACTTAATTCACACAGATATTTGTGACATGAAGTCAATACCATCTCGCGGTGGAAAGAAGTATTTCATAACTTTTATTGACGATGGTACTCGATATTGCTATGTTTACTTACTGAATAGTAAAGATGAAGCAATAGACGCATTCAGGCAATACAAAAATAAAGTTGAAACGCAACTTAACAAGAAAGTAAAAATAATAAGAAGTGATAGGGATAGTGAATATGAATCTCCTTTTGAAGAAATAAGTTTAGAATATGGAATTATTCATCAAACAACAGCCCCTTACACGCCCCAATCTAATGGGATTGCGGAAAGAAAGAATCGCACATTAAAGGAGATGATGAATGCGTTGTTGATAAGTTCTGGTTTGCCACAGAACTTGTGGGGGAAAGCCATTCTTACGGCTAATCGAATATTAAATCGAGTGCTCCATAGCAAAACACAATCTATTCCATATGAAAAATGGAAAGGAAGGAAGCTCAACTTGAATTACTTTAAAGTGTAGGGGTATTTGGCAAAAGTGTAAGTTCCTAAACCCAAAAGGGTAAAGCTAGGACCGAAAACCGTTGATTGTGTTTTCATAGGATATGCGACAAATAGTAAAGCATATCGATTTCTGGTTCATAAATCAGAAAATTCCGACATTCATAATAATACGGTTATAGAATCAGATAATGCTGAGTTCTTTGAAAATATATATCCGTATAAAAAGGAATGTGAGTCATTTGGTGAAGGATCTAAACGACCTCGGGAAGAAATAAAAGAAAGTACATGTAATCAGGAGGATCCAAGACGTAGTAAACGTCAAAGAACGTCTACTTCATTTGGACCAGATTTTGTGACTTTCTTATTGGAGAATGAGCCTCAAACATTTAAAGAAGCTATGACTTCTTCGGAATCATTATTTTGGAAAGAGGCAGTCAGTAGTGAAATAGAATTCATATTGAACAACCATACATGGGAATTGGTTGATCTTCCTCCTGGAAATAAACCTTTGGGTTCTAAATGGATTTTTAAGAGAAAAATCAAAGATGATGGCACTATTGATAAATTCAAGGCAAGACTCGTAGTCAAAGGGTATAGACAACGAGAAGGTCTAGACTACTTTGATACATACTCTCCAGTTACAAGAATTACGTCCATACGGATGTTAGTAGCATTAGCTGCAGTGTATGGTCTTGAAATTCATCAAATGGATGTTAAGACGGCCTTCTTAAATGGAGAGTTGGAGGAAGAAATTTACATGAAACAACCTGAAGGGTTTGTGGTTCCAGGTAAAGAAAAGAAGGTATGTAGACTTGTTACGTCTCTTTACGGACTAAAACAAGCACCCAAACAATGGCATACAAAATTTGACCAAACAATATTGTCAAATAGTTTTAAGATAAATGAATGTGATAAATGTGTGTACATTAAAAATGTTCCAAATCACATAGTCATTATTTGCTTATATATGGATGATATGCTGATAATGAGTAATGACATTGCCAGCATAAATGCTACTAAGCGTATGCTCAATAGCAAGTTTGATATGAAAGACTTGGGAGTTGCTGATTTAATTCTGGGAATTAAGATCCATAAGACTCCTCAAGGTCTGGCATTGTCACAATCTCATTATATTAAGACAGTACTTGAAAAATTCAAGCACTTGGGCTTTAAAGTTGCAAAGACTCCAATTGACGTGAATCTTGCATTAGCAAAGAATAAAGGCCAAAGCATATCACAATTGGATTATGCTCGTGTGTTGGGATGCTTAATGTATATCATGAATTGTACACGACCAGATATAGCTTGTGCTATAAGTAAACTGAGTCGATATACGAGCAATCCAGGCCAATCTCATTGGATGGCAATGAAACGAGTTTTGGGATATTTAGAACATACCCAGAACTTTGAATTGCACTACAGTAATTTTCCTGCGGTGATTGAGGGATACTGTGATGCAAATTGGATCACCGGTTCAACTGATTCTAAGTCCACGAGTGGATATGTATTCACTATTGGTGGAGGAGCGGTATCTTGGAAGTCGTCCAAACAAACATGTATTGCCCGCTCTACAATGGAGGCTGAATTCATAGCCTTAGATAAAGCCGGTGAAGAAGCTGAATGGCTCCGAAATTTCTTGGAAGACATTCCATTTTGGCCCAAACCGTTGGCACCAATATGCATACATTGTGATAGTCAAGCGGCAATTGGAAGGGCTGGGAGCGTTATGTATAACGGTAAATCTCGTCATATACGACGAAGACATAAAACCGTTAGGCAATTACTCTCTAGAGGAATTATCACGATTGACTATGTAAAGTCAAGTGATAATGTGTCGGATCCACTTACAAAAGGCCTAACTAGAGAGGTAGTTGAGAAATCATCAAGGGGAATGGGGCTATGGCCGAGAACAAGTCATTGTGGCGGTAACTCTACCTAGAAGACTGGAGATCCCAAGATCTAGGTTCAAGGAGATCAAACAAAGTCATTAATGACGGTTCAACATTGTCAAATAAAATTTTAGTCTGTTCTCGTGATGAGACAATGTTCAGTACCAAGGATAAAATATTAAGGCTTTTTAATAATTTCTAAATTTGATACGAGGTATATCAAATAGTGTATCTACAGGATGACACGTTTAGGAATCACCTATGTAAGTGTGAAGTGTTAGCCGCTTCAAGGAGAACTTTGTAAGGCCAGTTCTCTACGCACTTATGAAATCAGGCGGTGTTTATGGCTGAAACGAACACAACAATGAGAACCAAAGACGGTTAAGGATTGATTGTGTGACTTATGGTTGTCTAGGTATACACCAAAGATCGACGGTTCAAAGATATCAAATCTACCGATTGACCGAGTATATCCGACATAAGTTTACTACGGAAAGTTCAAAGAGAAACCTACTTATCCAGATGCGATTAATCCTTGCTTGTAAATCACACAGTTTTTCCATGCATACTTCCGTGATATAGCCATTCCCCATTCATGTGGGGGATTGTTGAGGTTTTTATTTTTAAAATGAAATAGTCTTAAAATGAGGGTGAATGAAAAATGGAGGGAAAATAAAATTTTTGAGTAAAATTTTAAGTTTCCCCTCTTGACAATGAGACATTGTCCCATATTGGAAGAGGAAGAGATTTTTGGTGGGTATATATATAATTGCTCTTCTTGTAGCTCTTAAAGAGTTAAGAAGAAAGCAAGCCTCGCGCCGTCGTCGTCGTCGCTCGCTCGGCTCGGCTTCGGCTACGGCTACGGCTTCGGCTTCGGCTTCGGCTTCGGCTTCGGCTTCGGATTCGGTCAAATGATCGATTGATTGATTAATTTTTTGGACCAAATTTATTTGTTAATAGTAAATATTAACGTAAGATTATCCGCATTTGTAACGGATATTTTTCAATCCGTGTATTGACCACAAGGTAGCCGCCTAATGCTCTTCCCACCATGATTGTGCTTGCTCCACAAACAAGCTAATGCTTGCTCCACCATGGAGGGTGGACGATTGTTCTTCTTCAACACTAGCTGCTATATATATATATATATATATATATATATATATATATATATATATATATATATATATATATATATATATATATATATATATATGTGCAGCAGCTGTTGAAGAAAGATACACAACACACAAGACACAAACTGAAATCGCTCAACAGATTTGGCTATACATTGCACTCCTTCCTCTCAGCATTTCCATACGATTTTCTGAGTATCTACTCCTTCGTTCTGCATTGTTTTAACTTCAAACAAAGTAACTGTAAGTGTGATTTGCTATCGAACTTTGTGTTCGCTGAAACACTGGGGTTTGAAGTACCGCTACACCAGTGTGTGATTCGTTCTATCCTGGGAGGAAATAATCCATTACCTTGGGTACTAGGAGGGGATTAAATTCCTTAAGGAAACACTGTGAATTCGGTGGGCTCGAATTAATTACTGTTTCATTACGATAACTCATACTTTGCAGAATTATTATTTACAAATATATCAATATTACGGGAATAACAAATACACCATGTGATATTTTGATCTGCTTAGTGTCCTAGTGGACATCATGATTGAACGTATCTTACGATGTTTAGCTGTAAAATGAAATAGAACAACGTATACTAGCTATAGTTTAATAATACTGAGAAATGGTCATAAAATTTTCATATCTCCTTTCACTAATCCATATATCTTGAACAAATTAATATGCACTAGGTGTTTTCTGTTTTATCGCTAATCTTGGTCCTAAAGTTTGTTTAATATCAATGTTTTATTTGTTTTCTTTTCACATCTTACAAGTTACTATCCAAAATCTCTCCATGCTGGAAAAATTAAATACGCACGAGGAGAGGAATAAAAACTCCAGTTTCTCCGCAATAGATTACTCATAAATCATATTAATATATGTTCTACTTGAGTAGTGTTTCCGACGAATCCTTCCTTAATTCTTTTCATTTATATTTAAAGGCTAAAATTTCGATGCCGATGAATATAATAATATGCTAATAAGGGAAGACTTAGAGTAAAACTTAGGAAAAGGTGCCTGTAGTCTATGATTTCCTTTTCTTCCTTTGACTTTTTCTTGCTTAGCATTAGTTGCTTACTAAGAAGAAACATATATAGTTGGCTCTTAACTTGCTTATTTTAAATGAAATAGATCAAACCTTTGTAATATTAGTATAATTAACATTATTTGCTTTTCTCTCTTTTCGAAATAAACTTTGCCCTCACTTTGGCACGTTTTTACTTCTCAACAGCAATCCAACCCTAGGTTTTTATTTTAATCATTTTCTCCTATCGTGTTAAGATACAAACTCTAGTCTTTCAAATAGATTAAAAGATGTGATCTCTTTAAGAAATTAAATTTTTAGATAAGATAGTCACATACTTCAACATGATGATATAGTAAAAAAAGGTCTTGAAATCAAGTCTCACGGCTACTCTTTATCAAAAAGAATTTTCGGGAGTTTGGTCTATAAAAAGAATCAGCCCTCGATGCATTTATATATAACGTTATGTACTCTCAATGATATTCCTTTGAGGTTACTCTTCTAATTTCTTGAGTAACTAAAGTCAAATTAAAAGATGTTATCGTTTTAAAGGTCAAAGCAACTCGATAAGGACATGTATATTAAAATAAACAACGAAATTTGTCTGAATATTCGTGAAATAAATAAATAAATCTAATTATTAATAATGGTTACCAATTTATTGCGATTTGAACTGATAATGAGGTGAGAGAGCGGTTACCGAAAATCTTTCTGGATATGTTAATGTTAACTCCTAGAATCACATGGGTTACGAATGAAATTATTTGAATTGTTGCATGTATTAAATTATATTAACTCATTATAATTAACTATTAACTATTAATTATTAATAAGAGAACATATTAATTGACCATAAGTAAGTCATAAAGTTATATTGAAGTCGCTTGCTATACAGTTAGGAGTTGTTTGGTTCATATAGGAGTATTAGTTATGCAGTATTATAATACGGGAATTATTTATGCGGTAAATAATAATAATGAACAAACTGTTATGAGATGAATAAAAATACGAGGAGTATTACCCGAGGTTGATAATATGAGAACGATTTACAAGAATTATTTACTGTAAGAATATTTTTATCTTTAAATATTTCTATTCCCCCGTTCCTAATTCACGTTATCCCATTCAAAACTACTCTCGTCCGGTCCACTTTAATTAAATTTTTTGACTGTTTTCATATATATATATATATATATATATATATTAAGAAATCCACCTTTTAACATTAATTAATAATAATATTAATGCTGTGAAAGAATACTAGTACTAGATAAAATGTTGAAGCTGTAAAATTATACTGTTATTTTTCTCTCTCTAGAGTATTTTCTCTCGACACATGATAGGAGAGCCCTTATCGTACGCCTCCGCCGGAAATGCCTAGAGGCCGGCAAAAAAAGCAAACAAACAAAATTCAGCTCTCGGAGGTTAAGAAACTCAAGACAAATCGACGAATACTTACAAAGGAAGCGCTAGTAATTGCATCTGAGGAAGAGGGTCGGCACGAGCTAGGAGCTATGACTGATGGAACCCTAAGGGGAAAATCAGGGGGTTCTGCTAGAGAGCACGTGGTCACAATGAAGAGTCCTGCTACATCCAATTTTACGGCGGCACTGACTACAAGTATACCCGAGAATGTAGCTAGTCCTAAATTACCTGGGCAATCAAGTGAGATGAAGATGACCCCGACAGGAACTCCAATGAATAAAATTGCAACGGGTGCAGCAAGTAGTGCATCTCGGTCTAACCAAAAGTTGAACGATATGCCAATTGAAGCACAGAAGACAGCAATTCTAAATCAAACACAGAGAGGGAATTCATGGGCCCACCTATTCTCTGAGAACAAATTTGCCGCAAGAGGTATGGAATTGAGCTATATTGCACCTATTATTATATAGGGGGAGATGGTTGCACGACTGTTACAGGAAAAGGTGGACAAGAAAACTGAGAAATGGAAGCATGCTTTGATTATGTATGTGGTAGGTAATTCACCTTCCATTGGAGCAGTTGAGAGGTTTATTGCCAACAACTGGAACTACATTGCTAAACCAAAGGTATACTATAATAATGAAGGATACTTTATGGTGAAATTTGCTAGTATTGGGGACAGGGATGAGGTTCTATGCTCTGGGCCACACATAATGAACAATCGACCAATAATTGTTAAGGTTTGGGAAGCAGATTTTGATTTCAGCAAAGAGGTATAGCGGATGATCCCATTACGGGTTAAATTCCCTAATCTCACTCTTAATTGCCGGAGTATGAACTCTCTAAGTCGAATTGGTAGTGTGTCGGGGAGACCCCCATATGCGGATGAATGTACTTCAAAGGTAGATAGGGTTTCTTATGCTCGTATGTTGATAGAAATAGATGTTACTAAGCCTTTACCAAACACGGTCAAAGCCAGGGATCCAATGGGGAAAATATTTGATCAAGAAGTTGTGTATGATTGGAAGCTGGAGTATTGCCCGACTTGTCTGTTAATTGGACATAGTTGTCAGAATCCTCCTCAGAAGAAAACTGCAAATATGGCTCAAGGGATGCCAACTAAGCAGAAGACTGTCTGGCAAAAGAGAGAAGAAACGACGACTGCACCTAAGGACAATGGGCAGAACAAGACCTTACAGACTATACCATAAGTGAATGTGCAGAATCAAAATCAAAAGGGAAATTAGATAGAGGTAAGGGGGAAGTTTGCTAGTAAGAATGCTCAATCTAAACCCAAAGATGGCAGGCTAGCTATTACAAATGGTTTCAGCTCATTGGAGGTAGCAAATACTCAGCAACAACAAAACCACTCAGGAGGGGGAACATCGGGGAGCAGCAGTGGTTACATGGGTACTGGTACACGACCTCCTGACGTTTGTTCTCAATGAAGCTTATAACATGGAATGTTAGAGGTGTTAATAAAGTATATAAGCAAGTAGAGTTAGCAAAGTTTATTAGAAAGAATAATATAGGTGTACTTGCCTTGCTTGAGCATAGAGTTCAAGAGATATATGTTGCTGGGATAATTAGGAAAGTGGCCCCTGGTTGGCATTGGTGCTCTAACTATAACACTTCTGAGAAGGCTAGAATATCGATAATATGGAATTCAAATGAGTTTGAGTTTACGGAGATCATCAACCACACATAGCTTATCCATGGGAAGATCAAAATTAATTCGCTGAATGTAGAGTTTCATGTGACAATTATGTATGGCTTACATACGGTTAGGGACAGGAAAGCATTGTGGACTGAATTGAGATCAATTGCAAGTATACAGCAAGGAGCTTGGCTTGCTATGGGTGACTTCAATACCATCAGACATCTTGATGACAGACTAAATGGGAACCCAATCCAGGAATTTGAGGTGGCTGATTTTCAACAATTCCTAGTGGACACTAATATGACAGAGCTAAAGACAATTGGAAGGAGGTATACTTAGAGTAATAATCATGCACATAGCAAGATCGACTGGGCATTGGGTAATAGTAAATGGATCAGTCGATGGACACACTTGGAAGCTACTGCTCTTGACCTAGGATTTTCAGACCATGCATCACTAGTTATGGAGTTTGCAGACATCCCTATTAAGGGTGCATTTGGTGCAACACCCGGATTTTCTAATTCTGGTGGGCAATGAATGGAGCAATGGAAGACATAAATAAGGGATGCATAACATCTGGACTAGATTGCAATAGGTGAAGCAAGGATTGAAAAACCTAAAAACTAAGGGGTACTCAAAGATAGGTGAGAAGGTGGAGGAATGCAGGAAACTCTTGGCTGAAATCCAAGTCCAAACAAGAGATCCAAATGAACAGGTGGTACTAGCTGAGAGGGAAAAGGAGTTTAAAATGCAGTTAGAAAAATGGATATCCATTGATGAGAGCATTCTCAAGCAGAAATCAAGAGTTAAATGGCTACACCTGGGGGACTCGAACAATGCATACTTCTTTGCGTGCATGAAGAACAGGGTGGCACAGAATCAAATAAGACGATTGAATACATTGGATGGCAACATTGCACACACAGAAAGAGAGGTGGAGACAGAAATCTTAGAATTCTATCAAAGTTTGCTAGGATCTGCTGCAACATGTCTGCCTATTGTTCAATTGGACATATTTCAGGAAGGAAATAGACTTATCAGAGATCGACAATTGCAGCTGATCGCACCTATGACTGCTGAGAAAATTTTGAATGCTTTGATGGACATTGATGATCAGACGGCCCCTAGATATGATGACTTTAATGCATATTTCTTTAAGACAATCTGGCAGGTCATTTAGGGAAAATCACTGAGGCTGTTGATAACTTCTTTAAGACAAGAGATATGCACAGGCCCATCAATTGCACTGTAGTGACACTCATACCAAAAGTAAGGAACCCTCTTAGTGTGAAAGAGTCTAGACCTATTTCCTGCTGTACTGTGCTATATAAAATTATATCCAAGGTGATTACTAAGAGGATGAAAGCTCTTATGCCTGAGTTAGTTGATAATAGTCAATCTGTATTTGTGCTGGGTACAGTTATTACAGACAATATCATCTTGGGACATGAACTTGTCAAAGGTTATGGTAGGAAAGGGATACCTCCCAGATGCATGCTCAAAATTGATATGCAGAAGGCATATGACTCTGTAGAGTGGGTATTTATTGAACAGGTACTACAAGATTTTCACTTTCCAACAAAGTTTGTGAGCTAGATCATGACCTGTTTGAAAATAGTGTCCTACTCAATCAATATTAATGGCAAACCAAGTAGACCTTTTGCAGCAAAGAGGGGACTTAGACAGGAGGATCCAATGTCTCCCTATTTATTTGTGCTTGTGATGGAGTACTTGAGCAAACTACTAAAAATTATGATAGAAAATCCAGCATTCAAGTTCCACCCTAAGTGTGTTAAACTTAGGATCACTCAGCTTGGATTTGCTGATGACCTACTTCTATTTTGCAAGGGTGATAAGACTTCAATGCAACTATTATTCAATTGTGTTAGGGAATTTTCACGGGCATCTAGACATACTGCCAATCTTACAAAGAGCTCGGTATACTTTGGGGGAGTTAATCCAGTGCTTCAACAACATATATTAGCTATACTAGGATTTTCAAAAGGGGAGCTTCCATTCAGATACCTGGGGGTGCCCCTAAGCTCTATGAGGCTATCTATTACACAATGTCAGCCATTGATAGATAAGATGTTGGGTAAAATCACAAGCTGGACCAGTAAGTTTCTCTCATATGCTGGAAGAGTAATGCTAATTAAGAGTGTCTTGTTTGGTATTCAAACATATTGGTCGCATGTTTTTTGTTTTGCCAAAGAGGATAATCAACTTGATAGTGACAACATGTCGAAGATTCTTGTGGATTGGAGATACAGGAAGTTATAACAAAGCACTTCTTGCTTGGAAAACTTTGTGTTATCCCATGACAACGGGGGCAGTAAACTTTGTTGATGTAGAAATATGGAACAGAGCTGCCATTTGCAAATAATTATGGAACCTATGCAAGAAGAAGGACAGATTATGGGTGCGCTGGGTTCATGCTTACTATGGTGCAAACATTTCAATCTGGGAAGCTAGGTGTAATCAGGCGTCGTGGTTGCTACAGAAAATAGTGAAAGCTAGTAAGTATGAAGATTCAAGCTGGTATGGGCATGCAAGATTTGATCAATATACAACAGTTCTCCATCAAAGACTACTACAAGAAGCTAAGGGGGGACTTCCCTAAAGTAGCTTGGAAAAAATTGGTGTGCAATAATTATGGTGCACCAAAATAGATATTCATTCTAAGGCTAGTTGCTCATAAAAGGTTATATACTAGGGACAGGTTGATGCAATGGGGTATCACCACAAACTCAACTTGTCCTTTGTGTGATGTAGAGAATGAAAGTGTGCTGCATTTGTTTTTCCAGTGTGTAATATCTGCGAAGATATGTCACCAACTGCTATAATGGCAGGGAATAATCAGACGACCAATGGGATGGCATGATGAGGTAGCTTGGGCAGTCACCCACTGTAATGACAAGAATGTAGATGCCGAAATCTACAGAATTTCACTTGCAGGCTGTGTTTATTTCATATGGCAGGAGAGAAATCAAATGTTATTTCAGAACAAAAGGCGAGGCAACCACTGCATCATCATAAAGATAATATAGGAAATATTTCACCAAGGGACCATGAAGCCACATTTGTCAAGAAAACTAGATAGCTACCCTTAAGCATGAGAGAGCACTAGTGTAATGTCAATTAGAAGTAACTTGTTGGCGTAGATGGTAAGATAGGGAAACTGTAGTCTGGGACTATGTCTAGACTATTTCTGGTTCTTAGTTTTGTTTTTCTCTTGAGCTGTAAATATTATTACTTGGTAATGAAAGTTATTATTTACCAAAAAACTAAATAATAATATTAATCATATTAACCTTAATTTGTTCATTGGAAATATAATAAATACTCCTAGACTCTTTATTCCAATACCAACTTTAGAAAAATAATTTAATTACTTTTTGATATCTGAAAAAGTAAAATATTATGGACCACGAAAAAAGGCTAAAAATTTAATTAACGTGCACCGAAAATTATATAAAATCATGTATAACTTACTATGTGTATTTCACTAATACCGCTAACCAGGCGTTGCATCAAATATGAAGAATTTATTATTTTATACAACCTTAAATGTTGTATTAGGTATGTAGTGACTAGTGAATACTTATATTTTACTATCACTTCAATCAAATAAATATAGTACTAATATCTTATGTTAGGAATTAGGATTAGTTTACCAAATTAGTTGGGTGCATACTTAACGCAGTGTCTCACTGATTGCAATAAGTTTTGTAGCAGCTTTTACGATGCACGTTCCATACTTTACCATGAAACGTGGGTCCCACAGGCCGTAATTTTCCAACTATCCACTTGACCTGTAACCTTAGCAAACTTCACATCAAATTAATTCATTTCAAATTTCTTCTTGGATAAATCAAACATTTTCAAAAACACTCAAACACTCTTTCAGCTGCTTAGCTTTACACACACAAACAATGGAGAGAGCAACACCTGTACGGAAACCCCACACCAATACCGCCGATCTGCTCTCCTGGTCCGAAGTTCCGCCGGCAAACAACTCCTCCGCTTCCTCCGTTGCCTCCGGCAATGCCTCTCGCTCCAGCGCGCGTTCTCATCAGGTAAAACATTGCCATTTCACATTTGTGTTATTTCCTCATATGATTCGTTAGTGATTTATTTATTTATTTATTTGTTATTATTAATTACTTTTTGTTTTTTTAGCCGTCTGACGGAATCAGTAAGACGCTGTTTGGAGGTCAAATCACTGATGAGGAAGCTGAGAGCTTGAACAAACGGTAAGTATATACGCGATCTGAGGATAAAGTGATTTCAATGTGTTTTTCTTATTGTCATTTTTATTTTGCATTTTTATGTTTTAAAAAAAATTAAATATGTAGTGAGTTTTCTTATATGCTTTTTCGTGATGCTTGTGATTTCGATTTCAAAAAGTTTAGATCTTTACTTGAAATGTCCAAATTTTCTCTTTTCTTTCCAAAGCTTCGATGATTTCTTAGATCTGGTAATACATTTTCTTTTTTGCCTTTTCCACTTTTTAATGTTCCTGTCATGGTCTGTTGCCCTTCCTTGTTGGGCTGCTCGGGGTTCTGGTTTACAAATTACACGTGTGATAAAGTGGCCAAATGAGCTTGTTCCGTGTCTTCTTGTTTTTAGTTCCAGTGATAAAGTGGCCTCCACTTCCAACCAAGAGGTTGTGAGTTCTAGTCACCCCTAGAGCAAGGTGGTGAGTTCTTTGAGCGAGGGAGCCGAGGGTCTATCGGAAACAGCCTCTCTACCCGAAGTTAGGGGTAAGGTCTGCGTACACACTACTATCCCCAGACCCCACTAGTGAGATTATACTGGGTTATTGTTGTTGTTTTTCTTTCTCTAGTGAAATACAGAAGAAGAAGAAGATGAAGGAGAGAAGAAAGGGAATCAATATTTGAAAATCTGAAAAAGTGGGGTGCATGGGCTATGTTGCTCGGACTCTCCGAAAATGTTGCCGGGTGCGTGTCGGATCCTCCAAAAATAGTGTGATTTTGGAAGATCCGACACGGGTGCGGCATCATTTTGGAGAGTCCGTGCAACATAGTGCATGGGGGTTCTTTTTGAAATTTCAGATGTTTTAATAATTTCCCTCAAAATTTTAGTAATTCTGGTTTTTACATATCAGGAGTTAGGGAGAGCTCACAGAGTCCGCTATTCAGTACTTCACTTCGGCGAAAACTTTGCTTGATATCATAACTCTACTATTATGTAAATTCTGTTGACAAAGCAGGTCCCATGATTTTTGAGTTGCTTGTTTCTGAGAGGATCAGCATCTCTCGACATTTCAAACTGCTGCTCTATTGATGTTCATTAAATAGGTAGGATATCCGTAGTTAGGGGGTGTTCATAAAAACCCGAAAAACCGAACCAATCCGACCAAAAAAGTTTCTATCCATAGTTAGGGGGTGTTCATAAAAACCCGAAAAACCGAACCAAACCAAAAACCGAACCAATCCGACCAAAAAAGTTTCTATCCATAGTTAGGGGGTGTTCATAGTTAAGAGTTTCATGGCTGATCTCATGTCCTTCCTTTAGTTTCTTACTGATCATGATTTAGCATCCAGAGACCAATGGTGGGGCATTGTCGTGAAGGTAGTCCATGAGAGAAATAAGTGGTTTACAATTTTATATGATTCTCTCTCTGTATTGGGTGGAGGCCTTAGGTGGGAATCAAAGGCTTTTCTTCAAGTCTTCTTTTCTTTGATCACCTAAGTCCTTGAGTTTGGCTCAAATGAAGTCATCCCATCAACTTCTTAAAGTGATGATTATTTTCTTGTTTGGTCACATTGAAATTTGCAGCCATAAGAACCGTATTAAATCGGCTAATGCAATACATGCTTGCTTTTAGGCTGGAAACCTAATTTAGTAGATGTAAAAATGAAAAGCGCCCAAATTCAGTGAAGCTTCTCTGTCAAAGTACGCGTAAAGTTGAGAGTTTTTTCTTCTCCACCATTTGCAACTAGTGGAATCAAAATCTATACATGGAGATCTGGAATATATTTTTGGGTTATAACTAGTTTCATTGAATCAAGAGGTTCCAATGTTTGGACAATAAAAGAAGAGTCCAGAGATTAATGGTCTCTAAGTGAATGTGCTCTGGTCCTAACCCTGCTTGAAACATGCTGTCTTCAGGAAACCTTGTTCAGGGTATAAACTGAAGGAGATGAGTGGTAGCAATATTTTTTATGCTGATGGTGAAGATGATGCCTCAGAATCTGGAACTGTTAATGGTAACTTTAACAACCGGACATCTGTCCGCATTGTTCAGGTACTATTTTCTTCTTTAGGGTAAAATTGTGCTCTTGTGTGGATAGCAATTTGAGCATGCTACAAAATAATCTAGTATATGGAAATTTCGTCTAAGGTTTTGTATTTCATTGTAGCAAGCTGCAAACGGGATAAGCCAGATTTCATTCAGTACTGAAGAAAGGATCTCTCCCAAGAAACCTAGCACTCTGACTGAAGTGGCAAAGCAGAGAGAGTTGAGTGGAACACTAGAAAGTGAGTCAGATAGCAAAGTGAAAAAGCAGCTGTCAAATGCAAAGAGCAAGGAACTCAGTGGAAATGACATCTTTGGCCCTCCTGCAGAAATTCCTCCTAGATCTTTGGCTGCTGCCCGATCCATGGAGTCAAAAGAAAGCAAGGACATGGGTGAACCTGCTCCACGAGCTGTACGGACGTCTGTCAAGGTTTCTAATGTGAGTTGTGTATTAGACTTGTTTTCTTTTTTCTTTTTCCAATATCTGTCTACAGTCTTCATTCTTCACTTAACACCTCTTCTAACCCTCCGCCCTCCAGACCAAAAGAAGTACGTTTATGCAGTCCACTGAACTATCTTTTTTCTCAAATGAAGCCAAGATATTCAATATGGTAATATATGAGTAGGTGTTGGGAGAAACAAGAGGCTTGCCGGGCCTCATTTTGATTTTAACTTGAACAAAGATTGGGATCAAGTAGATATTTGGTAATTTACTGAAAAACTGGCATAAAATATGTAGAAGGATTTAAATTTAAAGCGTCAGGCAGATTGAAAGTTGAAGGAGAAAGAGTAGTAGTTCAGTGAGGTGCTTCTCAATATACCATGGAACTGGAAGAAATCTATCAAACAACTACTAATTTTTTTGTACTTCCTCTATGTCTAAAACAACTGTATTTCTTGAGAATCTTTTTTTTCTTTTCCAAAATTGGGTTTTCTCCTTATTTTGGCTTATTAGCTGTTATGAGCTCTCATGTGGCTGTGTTATTCTGTAGCCTGCTGGTGGTCAAAGCAATATCTTGTTTGGTGATGAACCTGTTGTCAACACAGTAAAGAAAATACATGACCAGAAGTTTGCAGAGTTGACCGGCAATGACATTTTCAAGGGAGATGTCCCTCCTGGATCTGCAGAAAAGCCACTGAGCAGAGCAAAGCTGAGAGAAATGAATGGCAATGATATTTTTTCTGATGGCAAAGTTGAATCCAGAGATTACTTTGGTGGCGTGCGCAAACCACCGGGTGGAGAGAGCAGCATTGCACTAATTTAGATATATGCCACCAAACTGCTTTTATGTTAACTTATAGTGTTCGTGCAACATTTCAGCTGCTGACTAGTGATGCTTTTAGTGTTTCGTGGAATTAGGACTGAGGGTTGTAGACTTTGATGTGTTAACCATGTCGTACGAACAACTTCCAAAATCTAATTCACATCAATTTGGAGGATTATTAGCCTAACGGAGTATTTTCACAGATTTTGCTCTTTATGCTTGTAATAAGCTGTTGTGTTTGTTGTAGATTTTAGTAATCTAGAAAGCACCTAGCCCATAAACTTGGTCCTAGCGGGCTTGATCAGTTAGGTTTACTTTTCCGTTTTTCCTTGAGCTGGGGTCTATCAAAAACAACCTCTTTACTTTTACAAGATAAGGGTAAGGTCTGCGTACACTCTGCCTTTCAAATCTCACTATGTGGAGATTACACTAGGTTTGTTATTGAGATTATAGTTGATTCTCTTGAAACGAAACTACAAAATGAAAAGGCTACCGAGGAATCCACTTCCCATTGGGTTTCTTGAGAAGAGCGTTGAATTCAATCATAACTAATAGTGTGATTACGTTTGTCTAGTGAGTTTCATGAAGCACAACAATTACTACAAATCTAAGATAAAGAAGGGAGTTGTGGTAGGTTGATAGTCAAGATTTGTTTGGGCAATTCCAACCACTTTTTGGGAAGCTCAATTAGTTGATTGGAAAAAATAATTGGCAGTTTGGTATGCTGACCTAGATGATAAACAATAAGATCACTGGTTGAGGAAGTCAGAATATATAGAACCAAACCATGACAAGTGAAGAAAAAAACAAAACACAACACCTGGATTATTTAAATCCATATAATGCAAACCAAACTCTGGGCATACATGCCACACATCATCAAACAAATTCAAACTTCAGACATTAGGAAATAGTTTCTTATCCAATCTTAGAACACATATTCCATTCAAGCATCTCCATGCCCAATCAAAGCCAGAAGCATCCTTTCATAGTCTCCTGAAGTGTCTCCAGCAATTGCACGGTCCAATGGAACACTGTTCCTCTTATGGTACTCTTCTTTGATACGTTCCATGTCAACTTCAGCCCGAGTAGTGACAACTCTAGTAAGGTCCCATTCGTCTGTGCCTGTACCCTTGATAGCCAATCGAAGAACTTTCTCAAAGTGTTTCTCTGGGGTTTTCAAGCATTCTATTGCTGCGCTGAGTAATTTCAGGTACTCATCATCAGAATCAGTTTCCAGATCCTGCATCCGTGCCCAATACAATAAATAGTTATATTTGATATGAGTTGCCAAATAAGAATCAATATGAAGATATTGAAGCAATGATTCAAAGTGAGCAAATAGAATTTCAAAGATGGAATAGCAAATAGATCCCATGTAAACAATGGTAAGTAATCAAATTGCAAGTCTTTCTAATGTTTGAGTTCTACCTTGTTGATTTCACTGCCATGTTGGTCAAGGTAGTGGTTGAATGTTGCATTCAGCTGTGCTTTACTCCTAGTAGAAATAATTCGGATGAGCTCCTCATCATTGTAAGCCTTGTCAGAGATCTTCTCGTGTAGTATATTTGCCTCCTTTCTTGCCAATGTCATGTTCGCCTCTTCTCCTTCGTATCTGAATGCAGTTAAAAGAGGAACCAAAAGCTGTTCGGGGATTAGTTTACAGTGAAATGAGCAGATCAAGAACGGTGATTGTAAGACTTATTTGTTGCGTGTATTCTCATTATTCATTGGAACAACGACAAACAATGTGAAGGTTAAGGTGATCATCTAACTTTTGACAATGTTATCGCAGAGACTGTGTACCATTCAACCTTTTCTTTTTTCTGGACACAGTAAACTCTATCCCCAATTTCCCCTTCCCAGAAGCCCAACGGTAATCATTTTCCACTTTGTTCCATTGGTGATCTGAATTCCCAACATTTAGGCGGGAGGTGGATGGTCGTTACCCCTAGGCTATCTATCCGTTGTCACCATTTATCATTCATCTTAACATCACAAATGTAACCAATAGGTGCAACAGCATATATGGTAGAAAGAATCATCCCTCAGAAATCATAGTAAGCAAAGAAAAGAGTTAATGAGCTTGACTTGGCAAAGGACATACTGGTCCTAAAATGAATAAATAGTTAAACTAGGTTCACTAGCACTAGAATAGCAATGAATCAATTCAGGCACTGCAGATCTTATGAAGTACCTTACGGAAATCCCCAGTTGTGTGATAAGCAACATCTTCTTCAAGTGATTTCTTGTATCGAGCATGGTAGGCCTGCCTCGCCTTAAAGAGATCATCAGAAGACCTTGTACAAGCAATTTCCAAGATAACCCAATTGCTAGAAGTCAGACGTTTGGTAGCTTCATTAACCAAGTAGGCGTCGCGCTCAGCAGGACTCAAAGTCCACAGAAGCACTGCACGCTGCAATGACATGTGAATCAAATTATATTCTAGTCAAAGCAATCTTTGCCATAGGTTAGTAACGTAAGCCAAAGCACGGCTTTAAACATTCAATACGCTTCAATGATTCATAGACGGGGTATTTCAATACAATTTTGCACAAAAACGGGAAAATTGAGCCCAACCTGAAAATCACTTGTCAGTTCAGCATCCAAGTCCTTGAGAAGATCCTCTCCATAAGCTGCAGCATAAGTTTCTCGGATTAACTTGCGTTGTGCTGCATTTCTATGTGCCAGAATCTGAATAATAAGTGCCTCATTTGTACCCCATCCTGCATAACATTTAGCAACGATCAGACATTATCAGTTCTCGTCTACTATCAAAGACAAAATTTGTCTCCTTCCCTGCAAGCCCACTAAATCAAAACAAGCATTGTCTAATGAGATTTTCCTTTTCTTGTTGTTGTTTATTTTTTTGTTTAACCATCTGGTGGTCCAGAACTTATTGGCCCGACTAATCAGCTTTTGCTCCATAGAAAGCCCACTATTGGGGGGTTTTGGTGATCTCTACCAAAGAGGACTCTATTCTCATAGCTCGAGCCTGAGACCTCTAGTTAATGATAAAGTAACCTTTACCATTCCACCAGCCCCCTTGACGGTCTAATTATCTTTTCCAAAATTACTACGACATTCAATTATAACCACAAGATGGAAATCAACTCTTTTAAACAGCCAAATAAATTATGCAAGAACCTTTTATCAACAAATTAATAAGCATTGCCGAAGCTAGATGCAACTAGACAACAGACAGCTAGACCAACCAACGTCCATATGTTGAGGAATGTTAAAAGAGAATCATAGAGAAATGTCTTATACAAAATGGCTACAGGCGAAGATAATCAATTTCTACCTTATCCTCCAATTACTGAACAGATCAAAAAAAATCTCACCGCCTTTTTGCCCATGCCCACCTTCAAACCGCGCAAATTCAAGATTTAGAGTCAGTGGGCGCACTCAATTATCCATATACGTTTTGAAAAAAAAAATTGGAATATGTATAACAATCAATTATGAAAATCCAAGAATTAATCTCCGTCAACAAGGAATAACAGGTAAGGAAAAGTAAAAGTCAACTTCATGGTTATCAAAAAATTAAATGTCAATCTCAAAGTCTAATTAGTCTTCAGTGATCAATCAAAAAAAGAGCAAATGCAAATGTAAATGAGTAAAATTTCCACGATCATGTTCTAAGATTAAAATTCCAATGCTACATACGACAATAGGGATCTGAATATATTCAAACTGGGACAAAACAATTAACAGAAAGAAAGAAAAAAACAAACCAGCAAAAGCTTTTTTGAGTTGCTCAGCATCTTCATAAGGTTCTGGAACAGATGTTGGAACTTTAAGACTCGCCATTTTTTTGTTTTCTTGTACTGTGGAGAATTGTGGATGTATTGTTGAGTTGATGATCTATGACTCAGTCCCTGTTTATGTACAAAGTCGAGAATAGTAGAAACGTCTTTTTGGTAGGTGGAAAATCGAAATTGGTAGGAAATAAAAGCGGATTCGGACAATTTTTGTAATTGCAAAAGACATTGAGATCCACGCCCCATGACCGTGTTTGATTATTTTACAACCGCTTTTGTCGGAACATGACTTTTATGACTTAGACTTTCATAATACTACTGCCAGCCAGGTAAGCAATTTTCCTCTTTGAGGAAGGTACGGCAACATTTGCTTCAAGAAAATTTGAAAAACTTATCAATCTGATCTATATGCAGCTACAGAATGAAGTTTAATTCTAAATAGTTACTATAGCTAACAATATATACAACCTTCTAACGACTAAATTAACCAACCAACTAAATACAATGTACAGCTGGCCCCAGCTAGTGTCCAGCTCAGCATTAGTGCACTATAGTGCATCTATCTAATTCCTTTACATTCCTCTCAAACTAGGCGAGATGAAGATATTCTTCCTTCCTAGCTTGGATAGAAGATAATATTGATGAGCAATAGGAAAACCCTTAGTCAAGATGTCAGCATGTTGCTCTGATGATGGCACATAGAGAGTGTCCACCAGACCTTGATGAATCTTCTCCCGAATGAAGTGATAATTAATGTCTATATGTTTAGTCCGCTTGTGGAACACGGGATTAGCAGCAATCTGTATGGAAGACTTGCTGTCACTGTGCATAGGAATAGGCAAATGTAAGGAAACTCCCAATTCTTTGTATAGACCTATGAGCCAAACGATCTCTGCCACAGTGGTTGCAAGACTCATGTATTCAGCGTCAGTTGAGCTTCTATCCTGTAACTGACTTTTTAGTGTTAGGGCAGGAGGCCCAGTCTGCATCACAAAAGGCATGAAGTGTAAGAGAGATATGAGATGACATAAGGATACCAAGGCCAGGTGCCTGTTTGACATATCTCACTACCCTGATGGTTGCTTCCATGCGAGAGGCTTTAGGAGCATGCATAAATTGGCTCAAACATTGCACAACAAAAGCAATATATGGCCTAGTGATGGTCAAATAAAGCAGTCTACCTATGAGTCTTTGGTAGCTGCTAGGGTCCTCTAGTGGTAGATCAGAAGATGAGCCAACATGGGCATCAAATTCACTACTGGTAAGCTTCTGATTCAACTCCACTGGTACACCAAGTGGTCGAGCACCTACTAGCCCCGTGTCTGAGATTAATTCCAGAGAATATTTGCGTTGATGCATCAGAATACCTTCATTACTTTTGGCAAATGCTATCCCAAAATAATACCTGAGCTCACCTAGATCCTTGATCTTGAAATTGTTTTGCAGAACAACCTTCGTGGCATTAATAAACTCAAGATCATTTTCAGTGATTAGGAGATCATCAACATAAACCAGAATCACCACTAGTTTGTTGCTTGATTTTTTGGTGAGCAAAGAATAGTCCAAATAACTTTGTGTATAGCCAGAAACAGTCAATGCCGAGATCAACTTAATATTCCATTGCCTGGATGCTTGTTTAATCCCACAAATGGACTTGTGTAATCTGCATACTTGATGTTTACCAACTTTAGAACTGAAACCTTGAAGAAGGTCCATGTATACCTCCTCATGTAAATCACCTTGCAAGAAGGTATTGTAGACGTCCATTTGGTGTAAGGTCCAACCTTCGACTGCAACTAAAGAAACAACTGCTCTAATAGTGACCATTTTGATAATATGAGAGAATATTTCTTGGTAGTCAATTCCCTCCTTTTGATTGTAGCCCTTAGCCACTAACCTTGCTTTAAATCTTTCCACTTCACTATTTGCCTTATACTTGATCTTGTAAACCCATTTATAACATATGCATACTTAATGTTTGCCAACTTTAGGACTGAAACCTTGAGAAAGGTCCATGTATACCTCCTCATGTTCCTCATGTAAATCACCTTGCAAGAAGGCATTGTAGACGTCCATTTGGTGTAAGGTCCAACCTTCAACTGCAGCTAAAGAAATAACTACTCTAATAGTGACCATTTTGATAATAGGAGAGAATATTTCTTGGTAGTCAATTCCCTCTTTTTGATTGTAGCCCTTGGCCGCTAACCTTGCTTTAAATCTTTTCACTTCACCTTGCTTTATACTTGATCTTGTAAACCCATTTATACCCTATGCCCTTCTTCCCCTTAGGTAGTGATACAACCTCCCAGATCTTGTTTTCTTCCAATGCTTGTATCTCAACTTTCATTGCCTCTATCCACTTGCTATCTTTGGCAGCCTCCTGATATGATCTGGGCTCATTAATGATGCGTTCTGGTAGGGCCTGGACAGATGATCATAACTAACCATTATTGAAATAGGATAAAAGCATGTGTTTGCCACTGTCTGTCCCTTGCCTTGAGTTACATAGTCCTTGAGCCAGATGGGAGGCTTGCTGACTCTCTCTAATTGCCTGACTGCATTGTGTATGGGCTTAATATCAACAAGTGGCCTGAGAAATGGGAGCTGAAGACTGAACATGTGTATCGTGAGCTGGTGAAAGAGAGTCAGCCATGGGCAAGACTTCCTGATGATGTGCTTGTTGTTCAATGGGATCAGTGATGAGCCTGTCTACCTCCAGCTCAGGTTCCCTCAACACATGTGATTGCTGACATGAGTGAAATAGCAAGTAGTCTGGGCTGGAAGAACAATCTGTCACGACCCAAAATTCACTATAGGTCGTGATGGCGCCCAACGTCGCCGCTAGGCAAGCCAACGGTGAACTACCAACTTAATTATTTATTTTATTATTTTTAAAATCATAAATCTTATTTAGATAGAGATGTTAGTGCATTAAAATAAATCATAGTTACGCACATTTTAATTAAAATAATAAGTAAAAGCGTATCAATGTAGAACAATCCATAAACAAATTCTAGAACACCCCAAAAACCCGGTGTCATAAGTACTAGAGCATCTACTAGAAGGTACAATAACAATACAACATATGTCTGGAATACATGTTAGACAGAAAAATATAAATAAATTATGATGGAGACTCTGTATGTTGCGGGTCGTAACACAGGATGTATCGCACCGTAAAGTCCCCGCAATAGATGTGCCTTTGCGCCCAGAAGACCACCAAAAATATATACCTACACAATAAGTGTAGAAGTATAGCGTGAGTACATAAATCAACGCGTGCCCAGTAAGTATCTAGCCTAACCCCGGAGAAGTAGTGACGAAGGGTCGACATCGATACTTATTAGTGGTCCGATAAATTAAGTGCAGTAAAAAGTAAACAAGTATGAGGAATGGTAAATAAACAGTGTAAACAAATATAAGTACGTGGTACGATCCTCATCTGAACAGTAAACACAAGCTCTCAACTATCGTTTACCTCCTCAACCAGTGTGTGTGTGTGTGTGTGTGTGTGTATATATATATATATATATACACCGTTAGCTAGACCGTTAGTTCTCCGACAACGGTGCCAAAATTTGATCACGCCCAACTATGCCTTATAAAAAGGACTAAGCGGTCGCTGCAAAAATAATCCAATTCAAGAGTCCGGAGTCGAATCCCACAGAGAACTAAGGTTTAGCTACAAATATTCACTATCACCAAGAAGACAAGCTTGAACAATTCCTAAGTTATAAATATTAAGATTCTTATATCTAACTAATTAACTAATAAACTAAAGCAGTAAATTAACAACTAAAGATACTAAGGGTTGGAGACTAAATTCAGGAGGTCTAGAGTTATGATTTTCCCAATTGTCGGAATCCTTACCGCTATGTTTCCTACAATTTTGCCTATGTATTATCTATTGATCATGAGCACTTTAAGTGCTGTAATTCTCTCTCGAGCAACTACAATAATTTACTAGGCATATTCTCTCGAACTACGCTAGTTGGCTTTATCAAACTGCTCACTATGACCACGCCAAGGCTTTGTTATTTCTAAACCTACCTTTAAACCCATTGTATTGATTTCTCACATACGTTAGGAGTGACATTGTTCAACAACCACCTAAATATGTATCCTTTCTCAAGAAACACATAATATATAGGCACAGTCAATCGATGACCATTCAATCAACTGAAATAAGCACGTAGTTGACAAATAGATAAATTCAAAGGTTAAATTATATTAAAACATAACAAGAATTCATCCTCCAAGAGGTTCCATCAAAACTCTAGATAATTAATTAGTTACTCATAATAGTATGTAATACTACAATACTAAAAGTCATAACCAACAACGAAAAGTAGGAAGAAGAAGGGGAAAAACTCGTGGTTAAATCTTCCTCCTTGATCCTAGCGTATTCTTGCCTCCTTGGGTGTTGTCTTACCCTAAAGTGGTGTCTTCCTCCTCAAAATACTATTTTTCATATATATATATATATATATATATATATATATATATATATATATATATATATATATATATATCAAGTAGGGTCGTGCCTAAATAATTATACCTTCTACTACGCGAAAAAGGACACTTTTTCCGGACAGGACGTGCACGGCCGCACACTTTTCACACTTTCTGCCCCATATGCGCGGTCAGTGCATGGCCGTGCACTTGCCGTGCAAGTTTCACCCTGTTCTATTAGGAATGTGAAAAAACGTAAAACATGAAAGTTGTATCCCTTTGAATTAGCGTTCCAACCATATATTGTGGAGCCCAAATGGAGTTTTGGTCTAAATGTTATGTACATTTTACTAGATAGTGCGCAATATGCCTGCTCGATTCTTCGTTCGTTCTAAACTGTTATCCGTTGATCTCCGAACATGATCCCGGCTTAATTCCTTGGGCTTTTACTCAGACTTCAAAGCTCCAAATTACTTTAATTCATTCCATAACATCTACATAGCTCAAAATCACTCCTACAAGGCATAAAACACCCAATTAGTGCAAAATACTAGCGATTAAAGCTCAAACTCAACTAAAGTGCAGTAAATTAGAGTGTATTAAGCGACTAAAATACGTAATTATAGCCTATCGTCAGAACCTCATCAAAACCACGCAACCGCTAACCTCCTCATCGGAGATAGCCCACCTGTGTAGCCTCGTACTGACCTCCTCCAACGTCATTGCTATAGTTACATCCATCATGAGATCAATTAACCTCCTTGGGTCTACACTGATCCGCCAGCCGTAAAAATCCCTTTATTCATTAACAAGAATTTTTTTTCCAGATCTGGGTTTACCCATAATAACACATAATAGTAAGAATTGAGACGAAGAAGAAGGGGGATAGTGAAGCTGGAGTTCATATTTTCCGTTCAAGCAAAGTACAATTTTTTTTGCGAAAACGCCAAAATTTCGACCAAAGCTATACAGATCCGCCCAACTCGAGGTTGCCGACGTTAAGTTTTTGCCTAAATCTGGAAGTTGCGGCGGGTCAGGGGTGATCGCTGAGTGACCGGCCAATGGGAAGATAAGAGACGGGGATGAGGGATGAGAAACGAGGAGTAGGGGTCGCCGACCAACCTTCATCGGTGATGAAATCCGATGGGCGGCTGGAATCAAAGGGGATGAGGGCTGCCCTTATTCTCTCAACGAGAGAGAGATGATAGGTGTTGGGCGACTATTTCGAGAGATAAGCCATGTGGGTGGCCGAAAATCGCCAAGCGGAGAGAGCTTTCATGAGAGGCGGTTGCCCTCTTAGAAAGTGAGAGATTGAAAATGAAAATTCAGTATCTGATGGTCCCCCTTTTTGTGTATGTGTGGGTAAAATATAAATGTGGAGTGTGGGGTAGAAAGCTTAGGGATTAAGATTTAGGATAGGACAAAATAATGAGTTTTATCCAACGGGCAAAAGGGGTTTTACCCATGGAGTAAGAAAATGTCATGTCATATCGATTGGCATGTCACATCATGATGTTGACGAGACACGAAGTTTGACTAGATTTGATCGGTATTTTAAAATAAATTCTACCGGCTTTCATGTAATTATTAGACTGTGCTTTAAATTAAAAAAATAATTATTTAATTAAAAAATTATATAGTATTTATTTAACATTGTAACTACTACGATGACGTAGTAATTATTATTTATTTTTTGAAGGACAATAAATTGATATAATATTTGAAAAATAGGACAATTATCAATAAATTATTTGAAATTTAGAAAAAAATACACAAAAATTGTAGTATTTAACTGATTGTAATAGAATGATAAAAATTCCTATATTTTATAAAAATAGGGATAATTATCAATAAATTGCATTAAAGTCAAATAATATGCAAAAAACTACAATTTTATTATTTTTATTAGAAAGCCCGCAGAAGTTAATTTTAAAATACGGATGGTCAAAATTGAGTGCCACCAAAGGGTAGATGTCCTCATGAAATGTGACATCTCTACTAACAAAAATAGATCTGTTAGTTACATCATATAACTTATACCTTTTTGATTTGCAGCATATCCTAGTAAAACAAATTTTATTGCCTTAGAAAAATATTTATCCTTCTTTATGACATCTGTGGCATAACATAGAGATCATATAACTCTCATGTGCAACAAAGAAGGTGCTTTCCTATAGACAAGCTCATAAGGAGACTTGTTGTCTAATACTACAGATGGCAACCTATTAATAATATACACAGCCCCAATGATTCATTCACCCCATAATCTGATAGCTAAGTGTACCTGAATTCTTATTGCTCTAGCTGTCTCTAACATATGTCTGTGCATTCGCTCAACCATTTCATTTTGTTGTGGAGTGTAAGGTCAAGAGCTTTGATGAACAATTCCATTAGTTTTGAACAAATCACTACAATTGGAGTTGAAGAATTCCGAGCCATTGCCAGACCCGAATACCTTAATTTTCTGATCAAATTGAGTAGCCACCATCATAATAAAATCCTTCAATAAAACTACAACGTCAGATTTAAGACGCAAAAAATAAACTCAAGTCCATCTAGAGTAGTCATCAACCAATGCCAGAAAATACCTCATTCCATTATGTGTTGGCACCTTATAAGGGCTCCATACATCCATATGTAAGAGAGCAAACATACTATCTGCCTTGCTACTACTAATTGAAAATGGAACTCTTGTTTGTCTTGCTAAAGGACATACTTCACAGTGAGTAATACAAAACTTATCACTATTCTCAAAAATAGTAAATTTCCTAAGAACAGACATGGGAACATGTCCCATTCTCTTATGTCAAAGTTCTGCAGGTATACTGCTTATTGTTGCCAAAGGCTTTATATCTTCAAATTGAACTGTCTTATTTTGTGAACATAGAACATACAACCCATCTTCACCTCTACCAATCTCCTTCACCCTCCTAGTGAAGAGATCCTGAAACACACAAAAACCAGGAAAGAATGTGTAACAGTTCAAATCTGTTGTCACTTTTGATACAGACATGAGATTGAACTTAAAAGTCGGCACACACAATATATCTTTGAGGACTTCACCTCCTGTCAATGAGCAATTTCCAATTACACTTGCTGAATCAATAGTTGGAAGTTGCACCTATCTAGAATTTGCAACTACAGGATTTGTGACTGATACACCAGTGTTCAATATGGATTTATCACCAACCATGTGGTTAGTTGCCCCAGAATCCATATTCCATTTCAAGTTAGTTAATGCAGAAAATAAAGGTTTACCTGCCAAATTTACACTTGCACCAGACATGTTTGCCTTCTTTAACATGGTTAAGATTTGACTGTATTGTTCCTTAGTAAAGAATGGTGCTACTGGTGTATTCATGTGAACAACTGACTACTGACCATAATCTCCCCATGCATTCACCAAGTTGACCTTCCTTTTCCTTTTGAAATCAGCTGTGGCCTTTGTTCTTACAAACCTCACATTTCATCAGCTTGAAGCAATTTTTCCTGTTGTGTCCTTTCATGTTACAATAGTCACAATACATATTGTAATTTTTTCTATTCCTCTGTCTTACTCATGTGCCTCCTTTTGCTGTGAATAAAGTTGTTGGTTCAGTGTCATTTCCTCCCAAATTTAGCATTCCAGAAGTAGCTTTCTGACTCTCATCTTGCACTAGCATAGCATATGCTTGATTTACACTAGGAGTTGGTATCATCATAAGGATTTGATTCATTGTTTGACTATAGTAGTCATTACGTCCCATTAGTAACTGCAGTAAGATGAACCACATAATCTTTAGATTCATCATAATTACAAGAAAGAAAAGCAATAATTGAATCCATTTCGTCCCAAAAGTCTTTCATTTTTGAGTAGTAAACAAAAATATGTGAAACACCTTGTGTTAGTGTACAAATTGCCCGAAGCAAATGATAGATTCTCGTCAGGTTAACTTTGTCAAATCTCTCCTGAAGGTCATTCTAGACACAAAATGCATTTGAACTATAGAGAATTCCGCTGAGTAAATTTGCACTTACATTGCTGGTAAGCCACGAAATCACCATTGCATTACAGCGATCCCACTATTTCACCAGATCTCCTCTGTAATCTTCTCGTCGCACTGAGCCATCTATGAAACCTAGCTTGTTCTTCACTAGTAAAGCTACTTTCATGGCTCGACTCCACAACGAGTAGTTTCTCCATTCAGACCAGCTGAATTCCGATCTGAACGGCTCCAGAAGTGTCGCCGACACCAATGAATAAAGGATAATTGTGGTCAATCACCATCGAGCTACCACCAGTGACTCCGCTTAAAGTATCACTCATGTTTTCAGTAATTGTGTCCTCAATCGCCATTGGATTCGAAAAAAGGGTTTGCTTGCTACACTATCTCTAAATTCCTCGTTTTTCACTGTCAGTTCTGTGAAAAATCCCTCAATTCAGTAGCTAGTTAGCTCTGATACCATGTTAAGTTGGCTGATTCTCAGCCATGATCGAAGAGATTAAGAGCAGAAGAAGAATGAAGACAGAGCAAGGAGAAATCGATAGCTTCTAGATTGATCTGATCTACATGCAATTACAGAATGAAGCTTAATTCTAAATAGCTACTGTAGCTAACAATATATACAACTTTCTAACCGACTAAATTATCAACCAACTAACTACAATGTACAGCTGGCCTCAGCTAGTGTCCAACTCAGCATTAATGCACTGTAGTGCATCTATCTAGTTCCTTTACACAAGAAATTTAAAAAAAAAAAATTAATTCTGCAAAAGTTGAAATCTTTATTATATATTTTGTTGGAAAATAATTTCAACCTCTACTTAGATAACGAGAGTAACAGATTTTCATGGGTCATATAGACTATGGTGATATTATTGTGGAGATTCTATTTTTCTTCCCAGTTATGAAAATTCTATTGACTGGCAGAGGATTTTTGTTCAAGTAACTGCAGTTTTTTCACAATGATTGAAAAGAGCAGTTTGAACATGCATGTTACACAATCAGAAAACTAGCTAGTGAAATGACGTCTTGTCTATTTATTACTCCCTACATTGTACTAGCATGTTGCAAATGGGAAAGTCAGCTTTGACTTAAGTAGCAAAGCACAGAAACTTGACTGGCAATGACTTCAAGCCGTCAAGGGAGATGTTCCTCCTGGCTCATTGAGAAGGGCAAAGCTGAAATTTGGAATTGAGTGACATTGATATTTTTTCCTATGGCAAAGTTGAAATCTGGAGATTAGTACAACCATACTAGTAGGTAAA
Organism: Nicotiana tomentosiformis; assembly: GCF_000390325.3. NCBI lineage: Eukaryota > Viridiplantae > Streptophyta > Magnoliopsida > Solanales > Solanaceae > Nicotiana > Nicotiana tomentosiformis. The sequence continues at coordinate 104,246,209 of NC_090816.1, read as the reverse complement.
TCATGACATCAAGCTGCTTTTATGTTAACATATAGCGTTCATGCAAAATTTCAACTGCTTTCTGTCTAGTGAAAGCTTTTCGTGTTTTATGGGTTTCAGGACCAAGGTTTGTAAATTTTCATGTATTAACCAATAAACCGGTGGCGAAGCCACATGATCATAACTGACCACCCTTCGTCGAAAACTTGCACTATATAAATAGGTAAAATATTACGTTTTAGAGGTATATAACATATACTGAACACCCTTTATCGGAAAAATTAATTACGGCAGCCTAGGAACCTAGCTAGTTCTCAAAGTCAATTGTTTCCATTTGCAGCTGACACATTCTATCTAGTTCAGAATTCCATTAGTTATATCGTTCATCATAAATAATAGAGTAACTAAAGTTGCCTATGTGAGTTAAAGCATAACCAGTCCAAACTCCAGATAAAGAAAAGAGTTGTGGTAGGTTGACACAGTCAGCATAGAGCTAATCATAAAATATCCTCTGGAGATTCATATAAGTTAGTTTGGATAGTGCAGTTAATTTATTGAAACAATAGAACAATTGGCATCTGTGTATGCTGACCTAGATGAGCAACAGTAAGTACAAAGGGAAGCGAAGTCTGAATATAAAGAATCATGACAAGTGAAAAATGTTTGAGCAATCAAATCGGCAGGCTAACAAAGAGCTTCTTTTTCAAGAACAATTGTGAAATATCGTGTACAACTTCAAAGATTTGATTGCAAAAAGATCACTATTAGTCATTAGACAATTGTTAAGTAATCAAATTTCACGATAAATATTTCCACTGTTTTTGAGCTCTAATTTGATGACTGCATTGCCAAATTGTTGCATTCAGCTGTGCTTTACTTACGAAATTATTGTAGTGTCTTTGGAAACACTACAAAAATGAAAAAAAGATATATATTCGACTCTGCTGGGGATCGAACCCAGAATCTCTGGTTTCGTAGACCAGCGCCTTATCCATTGGGCCACAGAGTCCTTTGAAAATAGGTTTCTTAATTTATTTTAAATACTATTTGATATTTTACAGAAACAAAAGCATGGTGAGAAGGTTGATGATTATCCATGTCTAACCACTGATGAGAAAGAAAAGTCCCTTCCAACGCACTCTTTTTCTACTTTCTCCCGTTTTCTCCTAATATTCCACCCACTTTCCTTTTTGTTTTTTTTTCTTTTTAAAAGAAAATAAAAAGGGTATATTCTGAAGTCTTTTTGCCTTTGAAGGTATTGAAAAATATGGGATATTAGAGCAGCATCACAAACCCAAAAAAGCATAGTGGAATTTCTTGTCATCAAAAGGAGAAATACCAAAGCTTTAATAAATAAGATTAATAATGGGTAGTGAAAACAAAGAAGAGGAAAATCAAGAGAATCTTGTTCAGGAACAGCAGCATAAGAAGAAGAGTTCATTAAGGAGTAAAGCAGCACACTTTGTATCAGATGTTGCCACTGTTATTCTCAACCCCATTTCTGATAAACCCTTAAAGCCCCGTCCACCTCCTCTACCCGTAAGTTTAATTATTTTTGGGATTCTTCAAATTCGAAATTTCATGTGATATTAATTAATGCTTTCTTTTCTGAGGTTAATAATTTTCTTTATTGGTGATAATTTTCAGCTCTTGAATACCCAATTGGAAATTGATCAGCAGTAAAGATTTAGGTTGACTATTGATTGTTGCGTAGTTGTGCTCCGCCTAATTCTTGAGCTATTTTTTTTTTTTTTTTTTTGCTAAATTGCAATTTTGGAGAAACATTCTGGTTACTGCTTACTACAGTAGTAATTTTAATTTTCACCTATTAACTATTCAATCTGAGATTTATGCTTTGGGTCTGTGTAAAAGATAATCTGGAATCTTTAGCTGAACTGGGTAATTGCTGATTTTTTTTTTTTCTAATCAGAGTTAACTCAAGTGAGTTTTCTTTTCTTATATATTCTTGTTGGAGTTTAACTAATATCCACCAACCGTCTTTACACTATCAGGTCACTTTTACCTTGGTAATCTGCCTAATTTTCAAGATTACAAATTCCATCTTTTTATGGAGGGTTATCTGGAAATATCTTTCGAATGACCTGATAGTGTAAGCATTTCTTTATACTGTCAGTATATATAAGTTGAACTCTTTTTGTTGGTTTTCAGAGGGATTCAGTTCAGTTTGCCGCTCGTTGATTTTTCCACCATAAGGTAATCGTTAGGTCATCTAGGGTTAGAGAAGTACAAGATATGACTAGGATTGCAGCATCATAAGCACTTTTTAGTATTCACTACCTGTTATTTTAGACGAATAATGCAGCGTAGATAACAGTATAAATATTGGGGCATATAATTTGGAATTCAATATGAGTTTAAATGGAGTAACATGGTATAGCCGACCTCCATCTTGTTTGTGACTCGGGCGTATTTGTTGTTGTATAACTTGGTATGCAGTAACTCACAACGAAGAGGTTTGTAATATTTCCCATGTTAATTTAAAAGAGTATGCTAATACTAATTCTTATGTTTCTTTAGGAAGATGGATCTGATTCAGAGGGAAGTAAGCATGATTCATATGCAGAGGAAGATGCCAAGGATTTAGTTGATGGTCCTGATACATCTTCTTTCACCGCATTTCTATATTCTCTGCTGTCGACCACAGGATCTGATGGTAAGTCTAACATTAGTGGCAAGCAAGACGAGTCAACACCTGAACCTATAATGAAGGAACCTAGCAGAAGAAAAAGTATACTTTCCAGAGGTAAACAGTCCCTCGGTAGAGCGTTTCACGGAGTCGCTAGACTAGGCGGCTTTAGAAATCAGGGTTCTGCAAAGGGCAGTTCTGAGATGGTGTTTGATGATGGAAGTAATTCCAAAGTTGATGATCAGATACCTTTGGAAGATATGAATCAGAAACTTCCTCCGAGCAAACTTCCGGAAACTTCTGAGCCTTCAATGCTCCTCTCTGAGAAGGCTAGAAGCACTCTTTATGCTGCATTGCCGGTGCTTGTGCAGGACAGGAAGTGGGTCTTGTTATACAGGCAGGGGATCATAAGTTGAATTAAATTTGAATTCCTTTCTCAGCAGCATCTATATGTTTATTTTCTCTTCTACTTTCCACTTTAACTTCTCGTTTCTATTTTGTCAGTACATGGAGGAATGGAATATCACTCTCAACGTTATATAGGAGAAGCCTACTCTGGCATGGCATCAGTCTGCTGGTAATTATGTTAAGAGATATTTATATGCTTATAAAGGCGTATGTACCAGGAGTAACATATTGGAAAATAGTTTTGTTTACATTTTGAACAGTTGTTGATTACGTGGGTCCTGTTATCTTTTTATGCCCTAAATTATTAGTGTTGCTGTCACAGTCCAAATTATATTTTCAAAAACCAAGTAATCCTTCCAATTTCAGGGAGGTCAGCTAGATTTATATTTTCACTGAAAAGACGAGGTGTGTCCTTGTTTCATAACAAGACCTAAGTAATGCCTCTCTTGGCTGATAAACTCATAATTTGGTAATTTATTCCTTCTGATATTTTTGGAACTCAAGATTTCTGGGTTAGGCGTTATTGTTTTGAAAAATATAAAAGATTGATCATGAGCTGGAAACGCCTCTGAAGTTCGCTGTGTGCCATTTTTGAAGTCAAAGGGCGGTAAAATTTTCACTTTAGTTTTTGATTCTAGCTGGTTGCTCTTTTTGTATGAGTCTGAGCGCTCCATCTCTTTTTGCATTATTGAAGTTAAAATCATTCCTGTGTCTGGTGTCTTTTTCTTTTCTGTCACTGTGAATTGTGGATGTAGTCATTAAGACGTCAGACTTGAGATTATTAAATCTGGTATGAGACGCTAGTTGTGTCTCTCTCATGTCGTCCATATCTTATAGGTTGTGGGGGATCGTAACGGTGCTGTATTTGGTGGCCTAGTTGATGCACCTTTAAGGGCAACAACTAAGAGAAGATATCAGGTAATTCTTAGCTGAAAACTCAAAACATGTCGCTTTGTGTTTGAGTTTCCATTTTTCTTCTTTATTTTGATTGTGGTATTTGGCAGGGTACAAATAATTCATTTGTTTTCTCAAATGTATCTGGCCAACCTGTTATATTTCGACCCACAGGTATCTCTTTTTTCCTTATATTTTTACCAGACATTTCATGTTGGAGAACAAATTTCCATTTTTGGTTTTTGTTTGCTGTCCTGTATAAATTTAATTAATACATTGGGATGGGAGTGGATTGTTCAGCATCTCATTATCTTTTGTTGTTTGTGAAATTGATGATCGAAAGGAGAATCAAAATAGTGGTCCATTTGTGGGAGAGCATGGGGTTGAAACATTTTCAATCCATTGGTTACATGATTTACTGTCATTTGTGATGATGAAAACATAAGCATACAAGCTATGAAATATTGTATTCGTGGTGTATACTAAAGATGTAACAATCTTTTTACTATTTTCCAGAAATTAGTCATATTTTTCTCTACGAAACCACGACTGTCCCAATCCTGGCATGAGTCGCATGACTGGAACGAGAGGATAGGGGATAATAATCCCGTGGAAAAATGTGGGATCATTTATCCCGCGTTGGTTGAGTTTTTTATTTCGGTACAAGTAATCCCGGGATTTTTTGTACCACAATTGTGGTATTATTTTTATACCACACTTTATGTGGGATAACAATCTCGGGATTACTGATACCCAGAGACAAACCAAAAAATGACACTCTTCTCGAGAACTCTTCTCTCTAAGTCTTTTAAGAAAGCCAAGGTTAAAATTGGAGATAAAAGTTTATCCAAGTCTATCTAGTGTAGTATGACATGATATATATTATACCCGCATATACCATTTTTAGTCCAACGATCCAAATAAGAAAAGGTGAGCCCGCACCCCGGGGGGTGTGATGTAGACAACCTACCCTAATGTAAATATTAGTGGCTGCTTCCACGGCTCGAACCCGTGACCTATAAGGTCACACAGAGACAACTTTACTGTTGGTCCAAATTATTTATTGGATATACTTTTAATGATCCAAATATCTACCAATAAAAGTATATCCAATAAATAATCCTGTCATGATTTAATTTAAACCCCGTATTATAATCTCAGTATAACTTGTTCACAAACCAAACGATCCCGAACTGTTTCTGTTTTTGACTCTTATTGTTCATTTCCTTTTGCTTTTTATGGATATGTTTCAGCCTTAGGACTGTTTAGAATTCAAATCAATTCTAATGAAACTGATACTGGTGCCTAAGTAGGTGTCAATCGCTATTTCACTGTCTGCTCCACCGAGTATTTGGCTTTGGGAGGTGGTGGTCATTTTGCTCTCTACTTAGATGGGGATCTGTAAGATTTCTTTCTCCTTTCTTTTGCTCCTGATTTCATTGCTTTATGTTTTTTAATAAGTAAAGATGAAATCTAATAAATGGTGTAACAACACTAAGATAGTGCGTTGCAAATTGTGCAAGGCCCCCATCATATCTAATATGGAACTATATCTTTAACAAAAGCCAGGTTGCACCAAAAAAGCTAGCCAAAAGATTGTGTTGGCTATGTATGTTTCAACTTATTGAATCTACTGTTGAATTATGTTTGTATGACTTTTCACCACTTCTCACTTAGTATCATAATGTCCTCCAATAAAGGGAGAAAAAAGAGGATTATCGAATGCCCCACAGCCTCTTGGGAGTTATCTTCTTTGTCCATCCAAATTTTTGTTGTCATGTCAAAATTTGAAATATTAACCTTCTCAATGAACTTAAGGTGGAAACTATCATCATCATCGTCATGAACCTCACCTTTTTGACTTAATATATTTACTATGAAATCAAATCTGATGATTCCAACTTATTTGGGATTAATTCAAGTCGACTTTTTCAGGCTAACAGGTTCAAGTGCAACATCAGAAACGTATGGAAATTCTTGTTTGGCACACACTGAAGACTTTGAAGTTAAGGAAGTTGAGGTAGACTCACAACTGTATCTCTGTGTGTGTTTGTGTTTGCATACGTGTGCGGGTTGTGGCCTGCCTTGTCTCTGTCTGTATATGTAAATGCATGTGTGTGTCAGCCTGTCACAGGGCAGTTTGTTTGCACTTAGCTATATGAAATTTAACTTTAAGAGTGCAATATACATTTATCATGTGCCATGCAGTTATGGGGCTTTGTATATGCTTCCAAGTACGAAGAGATGGTTTCCCTTTTGCGAACGGAGGCACCTGGAATTTGCCGCTGGTAAATACCGCTTTTCAGATGCTTGCCCTTCAAGTGTAAATGATCGCGTCTGTTGGATGCCTGTGCTTGAGCACCATGTGGAATGCAGGATAGTTTTTGTACATATTTTGTCACATGTTAAGCAACAATGTTACACTTGTATAGATGTGTTTCCTAACATGTACAGCGAACCAGTTTGATAAAATGCTCTTCTCTTCTTATTTGCTATGGCAAATAAGAATGAATATGAGAGCCAACTGAAAATATCCCTTAAACTGTTCTCCAGTAACTGAGGCTAATGTGCTGTGATTAGAGGCGAAGTCATGATTATGATTTGAAGTTTATAGGCTTGAGATTCTAGTTCTTTTTAAGTTATGGGTTCCAAACTAATATTTTGTACATATTCAATGAATTTCTTAAGACAAATACAGGGTTTGGATCAAAGCTACTGGTTATACCGAACCTATAATCTACACACTAGCTCTGCCCTTGTGATGCTGCAGAAGAATTTTTCTTTACGGAATTTAAGATGTAAGTTAGACTTGTTTGAGCAGGTGCTTGGTGTTGTCTATTTACATCCGAAGAGTCGGAATCTTTGACAGTATGATATTATGATATTTCGTAGTGACAAAACCAGGTCCTGGTGTTGGGTCAAATTAAACCTCTCAAGCCATATTCTCAAGTGTTGTGTATTGAGGCAACCCCCTGAAGCAATTCCTACTTGAATGTGTACTCATTAAGCTAATTAATTTGGTATCTTGAAGTCTTTTGCTACAGTTTTGGCTATGGTCGATCAACCATTGATCCTACTGATGAGTTAAATGTATTATTACAAGTGTTCATTGCAAGTACACCTAAACCAATTCAATGCGGATTCTAATGGGACGAAACTTGGCCATTTTCTGTAGCCAACTGAAATTCTTAACCATCCGAGGGAAAAACATTTGAATGGTGAACAAGAACGTTACATATTTATTTTACATGAGTTGTACAAGGTCGTTAATAATAGATAACTTCTCAAGATGCAATATAATTCTACTTATCGATTTGATGCATGGATGTGGGAATAAGTATATTTATTTATGTTCCATCATTTAAAATTGTGGGCATGGTATTTGAGAATGTGAAGGAATTCAGAGAAGCGGTAACCAAGTATTGCGGTAAAGAAGGGAATTCAGCTAGATAATCCCAATGAGCCACATATGGTGAGAGTTAAATGCAAGGTAAAGAAGGGAATTCAGCTAGATAAGGAGACTGGTTGTCCTTGGATGTTGTTTGCTAGCAAAGAAGGTAGGAGTACAAACTTTACAATCAAGACTTACAATCCAAGTCACAAATACAATAAAATCATTTATAACTATCTATGTAATTCATAATATTTGTTAAAGTATTTCAGAGACAGAATTACCTCACAACCTAGAATTAAAGATTGAAAAATTCAGGAAATAGCAAGGAAAAAGTTTGATTTATATGTTGGTAAGGATATTTGTTTGAAGGCAAAAAAACTTGTGTTGAAAGAAATAATAAGGGATCATGTTGCTTAGTTTGCTAGGTTTCTGGACTATAGGGATGTGCTACTCAAAATAAATCCTAGTAGCACATGTGTAGTGAAATTGACAGAGACAGATGATGGGCAGAAATAGTTTTTCAGTTTCTATATTTGTTTTGCAGCTATGAAGAAGGGGTTCATGGAGGGCCGTATATGTATAGGGTTAGATGGATGTTTATTGAATGGTATTTGTAAAAGTCAAATGTTGGCAGCAGTAGCAAAGGATGAGAATAACCAAATGTTCCCAATAGCTTGGGTTATTGTAGGCACTAAGAAAAAGCAAACATTGAGTTGGTTCCTCGGGTTATTACAAAGTGACCTAAACCTAAGAGATGGCAGGGAACTCACCATGATAAGTGATATGAAAAAGGTATATATTTCAGCTTTGTTTTTACTTTTTTGCTTTTAACACTAACTCTTTTTATTTTTCTATTTTTAACACATGCTTCTCTACTCTTAATTATGTACTTGATTTCTTATTTGTTATGCAAGGTCTATGTTCAGTTTTTGAAGAGATTTTACCTGAATGTGATTACAAAATGTGTGTTAAACACATTCTAGCAAATAGAGTAATAAAATAGAGAGAATTGGAAGAAGAAAATGATTCTGGAGTATTGTTAGATCAACCTTTGAGTCTGAAATAAAAAGAAGGTTAGATGATTTTGATAAATTGGGTCATAATATTTGTGAAGACTTAGTTAAATAAAACAAAAAAAAATGGTGCAAAGCCTTCTTCCAAACATTCTCCAAGTGTGATAGTGTTGATAATAACATGTGTGTGTAACGACCCGACAAGTCGTTTTGAGTGTTGTAGCCTCGTTCTCCCATTTACTGATTATTATGTGCTCAATTTTTGTTATGTGACTTGCCGGGGTAATTGGTTTGGTTCCGGAGATATTTCGGAATGAATTGGGACACTTAGTCCTAAGGTTGGAAGCCTAAGTTGAAAGAGTTGACCAGATATTGACTTATGTGTAAATGGCTCCGGAATGGAGTTTTGACGGTTCCGATAGCCCCGTAGGGAGATTTCGGACTTAAGAGTATGTCCGCATATTGATTTGGAGGTCCGTAGATGATTTTGGCTTGAATTGGCTAAAGTTAAAAAAATGGAAGTTGGAGAGTTGAGAAGTTTGACCGAGAGTTGACTTTGTAGTTGTCGGCTCAAATTTTGGTTTCAGAAGTTGGAATAGGTCCGTTGTGTCAATTATGACTTGTGTGCAAAATTTGAGGTCAATCGGAGTTGATTTGATAGGTTTCGGCATCGAATGTAGAAGTTAGAAGTTCATAAGTTCATTAGGCTTGAGTAGATGCGTGATTCATGGTTTTAGTGTTGTTTGATGTAATTTGACGCTTCGAGCGAGTTCATATGTTATTTTAGGACTTTTTGGTATGTTTGGTTGAGGTTTCGAGGGCCTCGGGTGTGATTCAGATCATGTTCGGTGCATTTCGGAACTATGAAGGACTGCTGATTTTGCTGGTGCTGGTTTCCTTGTACGCGATCGCGAGATGAGGATCGCGATCGCGTAGTGTTGTTGTGGCAGCTGGGATTTTTGTTTTGTGCGTTCGCGAGCGTGTGTCTGCGATCGCGTATCTTGGAGAGTGAGTGAATTGCGAACGCGTGGATTAAGTCGCGTTCGCGAAGAGGAAAGGCATAAGCTGGGGTCACACGCTTTGTTCATCGCGATCGCATAGGTATGGGAAATTTGTGAGTCACGTTCGCGTGGATTTATCCGCGTTCACGAAGAGTAAATTTTGGCAGCTGTGGATTTGTGTTTCGCGATCATGAAGCATTTCTCGCAATCGCGGAGAAGAGTCACCCAGGCAGAATATAAGTTTCAAAAATGAGGGTTTGAGTTATATTTCACAATTTGATTTTGGGAGCTCGGATTGAGCCGAGTCTTGGAGGTATTTTCAAGGGAGTGATTGGGGTAAGTAATTCTAACTCGAATTTGGTTAAATTACACGAATATATTATTATTTTCATCATTTAATTAGTGTTTTGGGTTGAAAAAATAGGGAAAAATTGTAGAAATTTCATAGGCTTTAATTTGAGGATTTGAAGGTAGAGTTGTGATCGTATTTGAGTAATTTTGTATGGTTGGACTCGTAGTTGAATGAGTGTTCGGATTTTATTAATTTTGTCAGATTTCGAGACGTGGGTCCTGGATTGACGTTTTGAGTTTGACTTTTTGACTTTTATTAAAGAACTTAGCTTTTTCATATGCAATTGATTCCTATAGCCTGAGTTGATTGTATCAAGTTGTTTTTGGTTAGATTCGTGGCGTTCAGAGGCCGATTCGCGAGGCAAGAGTTTATTGGAGTAGAGATTTGCACAGTTTGAGGTAAGTAACACTTCTAAACTTAGTTATGAGGGTATGAATCCCTGAATGTCGTGTTATGTGATCAATGTTGAGGTGACACACATGTTAGGTGACAGGCGTGTGGGTGTAAATCGTAGAAATTATGACTTAGTCGATTCCGTGGAACTGTGTAGTCATCTTATTTGAATATTATTAGTGTACTCTATGTGTTAGAAAATTTGAGTTGTGAATTATGTTAGAAATCCTGTTTAGGCTAAATGCCGGTACTAGTGGGACCCACAACGGTCGTTCTTTTGCTATTGAGTTATTTGTTTAATCTGCAGTTATGTACTCAGTCGCATTTATCATTACATATCATATCTCAGTCTGTTTTATCATTTATTGTCACATCTTGTATCATTATTTTGGGCTGATTGCCATGAGTGTTGTGAGCCCGAGAGACTAGAGAGATTGATGACTGAGTGAGGCCGATGGTCTGTTTGTAAGTGATATTGATGGGATCGGGCTACACGCCGCAGCGGGTACAATTGACTCATGATGGGAGTGGGCTGCACGCCGTATCACGCACTATTGACTCATGATGGGATCAGGCTGCACGCTACAATATGTATTATTGATTCATGATGGGATCAGGCTGCGCGTCGCAACATATTTTATTAGCGCTTGGGCAGGATCTGCCCCTCCGGAGTCAAACATACCAGCAGTGAGCACATGTATCGTACAATGTTGAATGACTGAGTGTGATGAGCGAGAATTGAGACAGTCAGATTGAGTACTCTGAGAGTGTTAGTGTTGAGTATTGAAGTTTTGATGATTAACAAAATGTGACTAATTACTCAAAGAACCAGGTCTTCAATGTAGCTGTTTAACTGTTGTGAAGAACCATCTTCTCAGGTTAAATGATCAACTCCTCATGATTGATAGTTGTATGTTTGTACAAGACAATGTAACTTTATCTCAAAGTTACCAGGTCCGAGTTTGGTGGAAGATAGCTGCTGTAAGTGATAAAGGTCGCTGCTCAAGAAGATATGGATAAGTCCGTCAGAGACAAAAGTCCCAAATCTTGTGGAATCCTTGGAACAATAGGAGTCCTATCAAAGAGAAAGCTAATTATGAATAGGACTCCTAGAAGATATCAAGTCGTGTTTAAATAGGATTGAGTTTGGACTTCTGAACGATCCTTTTACTCATCAACAACAGAGTCATAAATGTGGTTCACTTATGGTGAGTACTTGTCTTGTACTATTCCCAAGTTAGTCTAGTAAATGTGTTTTAGGAAATTGAGTTGTAATCAAGTGTTATAAACAATTAATGAGTTGAAGCGAGTGTTTGGTTTTATAAGTTAGAGTTACTTGTGAATCAAATAGAAGTAGTAGGAGTATTGGAGAGTAATTAATTACAACATTGTAATTGATACATTTTGGCTCATTGTTCTAGTGGAGTTGGAGCTGAAAATTCTACTTGGTAGGTGATGATTTTTGCACCTTTTGAACCGGGTGATTTTCTACGTAAAAATCAATGTGTTCATTTTATTGCTTGTTTACTTTTCGCTTAAGAAACATGGTAAATAACCAATTTCTTAGTTATTTAAATGGGCACTCAAACTAAAAATTTATATCAGAGCAGGTTCTCTCATTTACATGGCTAACACCTAGAGAGATCTTGAAAGAAAGATGAGTGCTCCACCTAGAATTAACGAAGGATAATCAACTACCAGACCACCCCTGTTCAATGAAAAATATTACAGTTGGTGGAAAGCAAGAATGGAAGATTTTTTGACAGCTGAAGACTATGTACTATGGACCATAGTAACCAAGGTCCTTTGATTCCTTCTAAACAAAATGCACAAAGTGAAACAGTTCCTAAGGACCCCTCCGAATTTGTGGCAGTAGATTTCAGAATGATGGAGAAGAATGCAAAGGCTAAGAAAATCCTTTATATGTGGACTTGGTCCTGATGAGTACAATAGAATTTATGTGTGCTCTAATGTGAAGCAGATTTGGGATACACTCCAAACTGCTAATGAAGGAACAAATCAAGTTAATAGATCAAGAATTGAACTACTCACAAGAAACTATGAGCTTTTCTCCATGAAAGAGTCTGAGCCCATCTAGGATATGATGACTAGGTTCTCTATAATAACCAATGAACTAAAATCACTTGGAAAGGTGTTTACCTCAGAAGAGTTGGTTAGCAAAGTCCTAAGAATCCTTCCAGCTTCACGGGAATCAAAAGTCACTGCAATCCAGGAAGCCAAGGAATTGGATAAAATCTCACTTGATGAGTTGGTTGGAAACTTAAAAACTCATGAAATGAGAAAGATGGAACTGCGTAAAGAAGAACCAAAGAAGGATAAGGCCTTAGTCCTTAAGGAATATGAGGATGATGAATCTGACTATGATGATCCTGATCTAGCAATGTTTGCCAAGTTCAAGAAGTTCATGAAGAGTTTCAAAAGTTCATCCAAAAGAGAGACCAGTAGTAAGCACAAGCAGATCGATAAAGCTAACTATGATGGGTGCTACAAGTGTGGCAAGCTAGATCACATGGTAAAGTACTACCCAATGTGGGAGATCGAGCATAGGAAAGAACGAGCTGAAAAAGAAAAACGGGAGAAGATGAGAGAGAAGGGTTTCAACAAAGGAAAAATCCTAGGCAAAGGATTTATTGAAGCTATGAAGCAGGCATTCTTGGCAACATATGAGGATAGTGAGAGTGATCAAGAGGAAAAAAAATGAAGGATGAGGCTATTAGTCTCTATGCTGTGATCGATGAACATCAAGCTGTGAAGACAGAACCCCCAGTACAACTTGGGATGCACATTGGATGACCTTCTCTGTTTGATGAACTCCACTATGATGAATAGAAGCTACGTATGGAAATATTTCTTTATGCTACTGACTTTGGTCTATGGGTAATCGTCAGTCATGGACCAATTTTCCCAACCAACTTGGATGATGAAGGTAACAAGTGCAACAAAAGAGAAGAGAAATACGATGAGGAAGATCGTTAGTTAGTTCAGAAAAATGCCAAAGCAAAGGACTTGCTCTACAGAAGTCTGTCTAGAAACACCCTCTTCAGAGTGTCCTCTTGTATCTCTACTCATGATATATGGAGGACATTGGAAACTGACTTTGGAAATGAAGACATCGAAGTGGCTCTGGTGGCGATTGAAGAATAAAAAATAGAGGAAGAAGTGATAGGAATGATGGCCATAAGTGATTCAGAAACTGAAGATGAAACAAACCAGGTAAGTATATCAGACTTGAAAGAAAATATTCATGCTATGTCCAAAAAGCAACTGATGGCCATAATTATGACTTTAATGAATGAAATGGATAAAATGAGTAATGGAAATGATGAGCTAATCAGTAATCTTTCTTGTGTCAAATGTGACATCAAAGAGCTTGAATCTGACAAAACTAGTTTAGAGAAACAGGTCAAAGACCTTAAGAACCAGGTTCTTGAATTAGCTTCTGAGAATGAGAAGTCTCCGGATACATATGGCAAAGGCAAAATGAGTAATATGCAGGATAAGCTTGAAAAGGAATTAAAAATTGCTAATGATAATTTTTATAAAGCTGAATGTAGAAATAAAGTCCTGCATGAGAACCTAGAAAAGGCTAATTATGAACTCTCTAGACTAAGCAAATGACATAGATCTTCTGATGCCTTGAATTGGCTGAATGAAAACTGTAGCACTAACAAATCTGGAATTTGCTACAGAAAACCTGTCCCTAAGTTTGACCCAAAGTATGTAGAAATTTCTGATAATAAATTGTGCACTCATTGTGGAAGAGTAGGACATTTTAGAGACACATGTCCTGCCTTAATTCATGCTCAGTTTAGAAACACCTGTCCTACCTTAATTCATGCTCAGTTTAGAAACACCTTTGGTATTGCTAAAAATGTGAAGAAGGAAGAGGAGCCAAAGGTTTATCCTCTTATCCATACTAATTGGATTAAGGTTAACACGAAAGTAGCTTCTAATCCTCTTCCCTTCTGGGCAAGAAGGGATCTGATTCATGCTTTTTCAAACAAAAAGGGACCCAAGCTAGTCTGGGTTCCCAAAACTAACTTGTGAATTTTGGTGCAGGCTAAGATGAGAGGAAATAATCAGGACTGGTATCTAGACAGTGGATGCTCAAGACATATGACTGGAGAAAAGAAAAAATTTCTCTCACTGACAACCTTCCAAGGAGGGAGTGTGTCATTTGGTAATGAAAAAAGGGCCAGATAACATGTATTGTTAAGATTGGCGAGTCACTCTCTCATGCTATAGAAGATGTGTATTATTTGGTAGGTCTTAAACACAATTTTCTTAGCATCTCTCAAATGTGCGACAAAGGAAATGAGGTAAAATTCAATTCCAAAATCTGCACTATCACTAAGCTTGATACTGATGAAATTGTGCTAAAGGGAAAGAGACATAACAATGTCTACAAGATATCAATTATGTCACTTCCCTACAGTGAGCACACATGCTTGAGTGTAGTGGAAGATGATCCACTACTATGGCATAGAAGATTGGGACATGCCAGACACTCTCAACTCAATAAGTTGGCAGCTAAGGACTTAGTCCTTGGGCTACCTAAAGTTGAATTCACCTATGACAAAGTATGTGATGCCTGTATTAGAAGTAAACATGTTAGGTCATCCTTTAAATCTAAGAAGTTTGTAAGCACTTCTAAATCTCTGGAACTCATTCACATGGATCTATGTGGACCAATGAGAATAAGGAGCAGATGAGGTAAGATGTATATGTTTGTGATTGTTGATGACTTTTCTAGGTATACCTGGACTTTATTTTTGGGATCCAAAGTTGAAACCTTTGATGTTTTCTCTGTATTTGTCAGAATGATTCAACTAAAGATAGGATGTAATGTTTTAAGTATAAGGACTGACCATGGAACGGAATTTGAAAATTCAAAATTCCTTGAGTTCTGTGGCTCACATGGGATTGACCATAATTTCTCTGAACCAAAAGCTCCACAACAAAATGGAGGTGCAGAAAGAAAAAATAGATCCTTAGAAGACATGGGGATGACCATGTTGATTGCCAGTGGACTGCCTAAGAACTTCAGGACTGAGGCAATAAATACTGCTTGCTATCTGCTAAATAGATGCATGGTCAGACCCATTCTTGAGAAAAATCCCTATGAGTTACTTTGAGGAAGAAAACCCAACATCACTCATCTGAGAGCCTTTGGGTGCAAATGTTTTATGCATAATAATGGGAAAGAAGCTCTAGGTAAGTTTGATGACAAAAGTGATGAGGGAATTTTCTTGGGTTACTCTCCACATAGTAAGGCATATAAGGTTTTAAATAAAAGAACTATGTGTGTGGAAGAAAATATTCATGTTATTTTTGATGAATCTAACAATTTGACTGAGAAAGGTTTGCAGGATGAAGATTATGACATAGGATTCACTAGTGACAGAGATACAAAGGAATCTGATGAAGATGGATCTGAAAACCATAAGGAAATTGACAGTGATAATGAGGAACCAGAAGAAGACCGAGCTACTCTAACTGCTGATCAGATTAATGAATTCACACCCACTGAACCTGTTCCCTTGGGTCACTCCTCAGGTGAATCTTCTCTGGGTATGCAGACCAGACCATGAAAGCATCAAAGCTCACTCCCTCTTGAAAATATCATCTCCGATCCAAAAGCAAGAGTGCAAACCAGGTCTTCTCTAAGAAATCTATGTGCACTCACAACATTTCTCTTACTAGTTGAACCTAAGACCATCAAAGAAGCTCTAAAGGATCCAGATTAGATCATAGCCATGCAAGAGGAGTTAAATCAGTTTGAGAGATGCAAGGTCTGGCACCTGGTACAAAAACCCAAGAATAGAATAGTCATATGTATCATATGGGTGTTCAGAAACAAGTTGGATGAACAAAGAAATATCACAAGGAACAAGGCCAGACTGGTGGTTTAGGGATATAATAAAGAGGAGGGCATTGACTATGATGAGACATTTGCACCTGTAGCTAGAATGTAGGCTATAAGAATGCTGATAGCCTTTGCCTCCCACATGAAATTCACTTTATACTAAATGGATATAAAGAGTGCCTTTTTGAATGGGTACCTAAAGGAGGAGATGTTTGTCAAACAACCTCCTAGATTTGAAAAGGAAGAATTTCCCGACAATGTGTTCAAAATGGATAAAGTTCTTTATGGTCTAAAAGAGGCTCCTAGATCTTGGTATGAAAGGCTCTCAAAATTTCTCTTAGCTAACAACTTTGTAAGAGGAAAGGTGGACAACACTCTATTTTTGAGGAGTAAAGGAAGGAATATCCTGATTGTGCAAGTGTATGTGGATGATATTATCTTTGGTGCTACCAATGACGCAATGTGCGAGGAATTTGCTAAGATGATGGGAAATGAGTTCGAAATGAGCATGTTGGGTGAACTGAACTTCTTTCTGGGGCTACAAATTACGCAAACATCTACTGGAACCATGATACATCAGCAGAAATATCTCAAAGAGTTACTGCAAAAATTCAACATAGACTCCTCCAAGTCTATTGATACCCCAATTGCCATTGCAACAAAGCTGGACCTTGATGAAGAAGGGAAAAGTGTGGAACAGAAGCTATATAGAGGAATGATTGGGTCAGTATTGTACCTCACAACAAGCAGGCCTGATATAGTATTTAATGTGGGATTATGTGTAGGATTTCGGGCAAATCCCAAGGAATCCCACCTGAAGGCTGTCAAAAGAATACTAAGATATCTCAAGGGGACCCATGACCTCTGTCTATGGTATCCCAGAGGATACAAGTTTGATATAGTTGGTTATGTTGATGCTGACTATGCAGATTTTCATGTTGACATGAAAAGCACTTCAGGAACAACACATTTTCTAGGTTCTTGTTTGGTGTCTTGGGGAACCAAGAAGCAAAACTCAGTAGCATTATCTATGGTATATTTATTGATTGTGTTTCCATTTTTTGTGATAACACCAGTGCCATAAACATTGCAAAAACTCTATGTCAGCATAAAAGAACCAGACACATTGACATTAGACATCACTCTCAGAGATAATATTGAAAAGGGGAATATCTCAATTAACTTCTGTAAAACTGAAGATCAAATTGATGATATTTTTACTAAAGCTCTGAGTAGGGATCACTTTGGAAGGAATAGACTAGAACTAGGTCTAATCAACTCCTCCCACTAAGTTGACTCCCAGTGATTGGTTAGAAAAACCATAATAAGACATAGATATTTAAGTACAATATGTTTAATTCAGCTTTGTGCTTGTATTAAGCTCACACACTCGCATAAAAATGTGGCTGATAACTATGTTGCATGATACTAATATGAAGTGCTGAAGCTTTATTGCAGAAACGAATAAGGAGTTGCTAAGGAGTTGATTCTTTGACTCAGGTATGTGCCAGACTGTCTTAAGTCACTAGAACTTATATTCTAAAATTGCTACTTTACTCAGACTTTTATTTCAGTTGGAATCACTTCTAGTCGTCTTCTAGTCAAAGAGTAAGAGGGAATCCTTGTGTAATTAGAGATCAATTACTCCTGAAAACATTACAGTCAAAGTAACCGTTATAAGAGTCCCGTTAGAACTCAAATTCGGTCACCTTCTCTCTTCTAGTCAAATCAGGAGTAATGCCTTTAAAAGGCCCTTATGATTGGCTTCTCTGACCGGCTTATCTGACCTTACTATTCCTTTCAAACCCTAAGCAAGAATTGAAAGCAAGTATCAAGAACTAACCCTTCCATTATCTTCTTCGAGGTTCTCATCTGATCACTATGCCTAATGCCAGTCAAACACCCTCTAAAGCTAAATCATCAACCATGGCTGAAGCAAAACCCAAAATCTTGAAGCCCAAGTCAAAGAAAAATGTCAAGTCTTCAAGAGAACCCATACCCACACCTATTCCTTCTCCATCAATATCCTCCACCATACCTACCTTATCCTCCCCTGCTCATACTGCTCCTATTCTTGTTATTCCCATATCCACAACACCTCCTCCTTCAAAAGCCATTACCCATACACCTGAGTTTCCTACAAAAAATATCTCTAAGAGGGCAAAGGTCAAAGCAACTTCAAGAAAACCTATCAAGAAAATGCATGAGGCTAATACGTAGAGTGACTTTGGAGTCAAGGAATCTATGATTTAGGGGGAATCAGGTATAAGCACTACTGATTAGGTACCACATCCTGCTTCCAGGTTAGTTGTTTTGGCTTCTGCTATTGCTGTTGCACCCCTAGATACTACCAGTAGAGAAATTCATGGTAGAAGAACATACATGGGATTTGGGAAATGAGGTAGATACAAGGGATGTGGAGCCTGTGGTTGAGGGGGAAGGATGTAAAGTACCAGTACAAAAGGATGCTTCTGATGGCCTTAATTTTAGCTGGACTGAGGATGAGGAAGATGATGAAGGTGAGAAGGAAGAAGAAGCTGTGACAAGTCATGAGGAACATGAAGCTTAAAACATAGCCAATAAAGAAGGAAAGAGTGAGAATGAGGTAGTAACTAGAGATGATAAGGAGAGTGATACAGAGGATAAGATAAGTGAAGAGGCTAATAATTCTGCAGAAGAAAAAAATATAAGTGAAGAAGAGGAGGTTTCTGAAAGTGAGGGAGATGATCAAGAAAATATGGGTGAGAGTGAAGAAGTTAATGACGAGAGTGAGGAAGATAAGGGAATGAGAGTGAGGAATCTAAAGGCTCTATGACAATTGAAAACACTGTCATAGCCCCTTCAGAAGAAATTGGTGAAGAGACGAGGGCTCAAGAACCCGGGTCTTTGTTGTCTCCTTTCACTAGAGATGAAAAAGTTAGCAGTGATGAAGATGATATGCCACTATCTGAGGTAGGGAAGAAGATCAGAAAGACCTATGAGAAAGCTACAAAGGCAATAGTTTCAACAAGAAAAGAAGTGGTTCCTCCTGCTAGAACTCCTCTCACAAGGAGTAAAATAAAGGCTGTTGATACACAAATCATGAAGGAGTCCAGAAGTGCAAAGAAGCCAAAGAAGAAGGTTTCAATTGTGGAACCTGTTGTTGAGGTGGATGGAGAAGATGAATCTGATTCAGCCTTGCCAGCAAAGTCTGCAACACCAAAGAAAAGGGGAGCCAAAGTCACCAAACCTGCTACCTCTTCTGCAAGGGCCAGTAAGGGTAAGATAAAAAAGAATATTTCAGCTGCAGTTGATCGACTCACAGAGTTTAGGAATAGAAAAGTACTAAATTAGAAGATTCTTGCTAACACTGATGAGAAAGGAACGACTCAACTAGTTGAGAAACTTGAGATACAGGGGTGGAAGCACATATTTATCAAAGCTTTTTCCCAGTATGTGTTCCTGTTGTGGTGGAGTTCTACACAAATTTCACTTTTGATGGGAAGGTAGTCAAGAGTAAAGTAGGGGGCTTCGACATGGAGTTTGATGCTGAGGAACTGGGACTACTTCTAAATATCCCTTCTTTGGGATTTGACAATTATTTGAAGAAGAAGTGGACAACCATAGACAATGATGTTGACACTAGCATTGTGGTCACTAGGAAGTTCTCCCAAAAGTTTGAACTAGATGCTACCCAGAAAGTGTACAAGACTGATATGACCTCCTTTCACAAGCTATTGTTTCAGTTTTTAACTCCTACATTCTTCCGAGATCTAAGAGAAGTCATGAGGCTACTCTATTAGACATGGTTGTGATGGAATTTCTTGATACTGATCGACCTATCAATCTTCCTAGCCTGATAATTCAGCACATGAAAAGTGCTGTAGATACCAAAGCGTTCTATGCCATATGGTTTCATGTTAACCGAGTTATTTGACAAGCTCAACATTGCCATGCCTGAGCTTAAGTTTGGAAACCACAATGATGTTTTAGATATTGTTACCCTCAAGCAGTATGGTTTTGAGGAGATCAAGGCTAGAGGACCCACATGATCTGCCATTTTTCGTGGGAGTAGTAGGGTTGTAGAACTCAGCAAGAGGTTGGAGTTAGCTGTTGAAGAGAACGACAAGCTTTGTGAAGACAATAATGAACTGAGTCAGGAAACTAAGCAACTCATAGAAGAGCTCCGAAGAGACAGGGAGGCCCATGCTCAACAGATTTCTACCCTTGTGAAAGCCTTGACCCCCTCTACCTCTCACCCTTGAACCTGTTCCTTCACAGTGTCCTTAGTTTGTTTGCCTTTCTAGTGATGTCTTATCATTTTTTTTCTCTTTCTTAGTATGAGTTGTCTACAGTATGCTTAGTTTATTATGTTCTAATTATGAAGACAAGGTCCTGGGCTTCTTTTTGCACTACTTAATATCTCCCATTCCTCTGCTTTATTGAGTTGCACTATTTTGGATCATCAGCTTAGTATATTTTCCTTTTCTTGTGCTTGTGTTGTCGCCTGATAGGATTTGAATCTTACACTCTATGTGCTTACTATCTAACATTTGTTTGTATTTTTTTCGATGATGCCAAAAGGGGGAAGATAAGGTGGTTACATTCGTGTACTTGATGTGATCATATGGTTCTTTGATGTGATTGCTAGTTCTGGGTACAGAGTTTGTCATCGTCAAAAGGGGGAATTTGTTGAGTATTGAAGTTTTGATGATTAACAAGCTATGACTAATTAATCAAAGAACCAGGTCCTCAATGTAGCTGTTTAACTGTTGTGAAGAACCAACTTCTCAGGTTAAAGGATCAACTCCTTATGATTGATACTTGTATGTTTGTACAAGATAATGTAACTTTATCTCAAAGTTACCAGGTCCGAGTTTGGTGGAAGATGGCTTATGTTAGTGATAAAAGTCGTAGCTCAAGAAGATATGGATAAGTCCGTCAGAGACAAAAGTCCCAAAGCTTGTGGAATCCTTAAAATAGTAGGAGTCCTATCAAAGAAGAAGCTAACTATGAATAAGACTCCTAGAAGATATCAAGTCGTGTTTTAATAGGATTGAGTTTGGACTTCTGAATGATCCTTTTACTTATCAATAATAGAGTCATAAAGTGGTTCACTTGTGTTGAGTACTTGTCTTGTACTCTTCTAGAGTTAGCCTAGTAAATGTGTTTTAGAAAATTGAGTTGTAATCAAGTGTTATAACAATTAGTGAGTTGGAGTGAGTGTTTGGTTTTACAAGTTAGAGTTACTTGTGAGTCAAATAGGAGTAGTAGGATTACTGGAGAGTATTTAATTATATCATTGTAATTGATATATTTTGGCTCTTTGTTCTAGTGGAGTTGAAGCTGAAAATCCTACTTGGTAGGTCAGGGTTTTTGCACCTTTTGAGTCGGGTGATTTTTCACGTAAAAATTAATGTGTTCGTTTTATTGCTTGTTTACTTTTCACTTAAGGAACACGGTAAAGAACAAATTTATTAGTAATTCATACGGGCACTCAAACTAACAGTGAGTACGTGAGGTTTTCATCGTGATGCATCACATATGATATGCACATTTGCATGTAGATATAGAGATTTAATATTCCTCATATCAGTCATACATGACATATTTGATTAGTATTGAGCTTAACTATTAAACCTGGAAGCATGACATCATTCCTGTACTGTGTATCAACAGATTATGAGTTTCTCTGAGATATTATTATCATATTTCCTCTCATTTATGTACTGTTAAACTTTGTATTTGGACTATATTGTGCGAGCTCGTCATTTCTTTCAACCCAAAGGTTAGTTTTGTTATTTTTTAAGTGCATTGGAAGATTGTACTCATACTATACGGGCACGAAGGTTGCTAGTGTTGAAGCTTATTCAGTTCGGAGACTATCGAGGTAGCTACCTTGGCGTCCACATACCTTGACTCTCCTCCTTTATGTTTTAGTTTTATTTATACTGTTCTACCTTCCTAGATCGTGTTTCAACAGTCAGACCATGTTATTGTATAGATGCTCATGTACTCAGTGACACCTGAATTTTGGGGAGTATTGTATTGAGTCGCGATATTTTCTTATTAGTATTTATGAGATTTTACTCTTGAACTTATATTACTATGTTTCCAAATTTAAAGTTGCGTAGTTTATTGTTATTGTCGGCTTGCCTAGTATTGTGATAGACGCCATCACGATATGTGAGATTTGGGTTATGACAACTTGGTATCAGAGCCTAGGTTACATAGGTCTCACGAGTTATGAGCAGGTTTAGTAGAGTCTTGCGGATCGGAACAGAGACGTCTGTACTTATCTTCGAGAGGCTGCCGAACCCTTAAGAAAACATACATTTTCTTGTATTCTTGTCTTGTGAATTTTTTGATTCCGGGAACTAAACTTCTATTATTATACTCTCTGACATATAGTGAGGACATGTGCTAACGGATCGGGCAGACGGCCACCAGTACAACCAGCTAGGGCCACGAGTGGCCGAGGCCGAGGTAGAGGCTGAGGTGCACAACAGCTAGAGCAGCACCTGTAGACCCACCAATTGTTCCAGCTCAGGAGCAGATTCCAGATGTGGTTGAGCCGGTGGGACCAGCTCATCAGAGGAGTCATGCGATGACTTTCACACCAATTACTTTACTACCCGCTCAGCCAACTCGGGGTGGGGCTCAGGCAGCTAGAGGTCTCCCTAGAGGGGGAGGCCGATCAAGTGGCGGTCAGGCTCGATTCTATGCTATTTCTGCTAGGTCAAAGGCCATTGCTTCAGACACATTGATCACAAGTATTGTCTCAATATGCCACAGGGATGCTTCTATATTATTTGACCCTGGTTCCACTATTTCGTATGTATCATCATATTTTGCTCGTTATTTGGATATATCCCATGAGTCCTTAGTTTTACATGTTCATGTATCTATGCTGGTGGACAATACTATTGTTGTGGACCGTGTGTATCGGTCGTGTGTGGTGACTATTGGGGGATTAAAGACTAGAGTTGATCTCTTATTACTTAGTATAGTTGATTTCAACATGATTTTGGGTATGGATTGGTTGTCTCCATATCATGCCATTCTAGACTGTCACGCTAAGACCATGACGTTGGCAATGCTGGGTTTGCCGAGGATTGAGTGGAGAGGTTCTCTAGATTATGTTCCCAGCAGGGTGATTTCTTATCTAAAGGTCCAACAAATGGTTTTCGCACCTTTGTGAGGGACGTTGGTGCTGATACTCCTACTATTGATTATGTACCTGTAGTGCGAGACTTTCCGGATGTGCTTCCTATAGACCTGCGAGGCATGCCACCCGATAAGGATATTGATTTTGGTATTGCCTTGGTGCCAGGCACTCAGTCCATTTCTATTCCTCCGTATCATTTGGCACCAGCAGAGTTGAAGGAATTGAAAGAGCAACTTCAGGAGCTTCTTGCTAAGGGGTTTATTAGGCCTAGTGTGTCATCTTGGGGTGCACCAGTTATGTTTTTAAAGAAGAACGATAGTACTATGCGGATGTGCATCGACTATAGGCAGTTGATCAAAGTTATAATGAAGAAAATGTATCATTTTCCACGCATTGATGATCTATTTGACCAGCTTTAGGGAGCGAGGGTGTTCTTTAAGATTGATTTGAGGTTTGGGTATCACCAGTTGAAGATTCGAGACTCGAATATTCTGAAGACGACATTCAGAACCCGCTACGGTCACTATGAGTTCTTTGTGATGTCATTTGGGCTGACAAACACCCCAACAACATACATCCATCTGATGAATAGTGTATTTTAGCCATATCTTGATTCGTTTGTCATAGTATTCATTGACGATATCCTGGTGTACTCACGTATCCAGGAGGAGCATGCACAACATTTGAGGATTGTACTATAGAGGTTGAGGGAGGAGAAACTTTATGCCAAGTTCTCCAAGTGTAAGCTTTGGCTTAGTTAGGTGGCATTCTTGGGGCACGTTGTGTACAATGAGGGGATTAAGGTGGATACAAAGAAGATAGAGGAGGTTCAGAGTTGGCCCAGACCATCTTCAGCTACTGAGATTCGGAGTTTTCTCGGCTTGACCAGATATTATCGTCGCTTCGTGGAGGGCTTCTCGTCCATTGCAGTACCTCTGACCAGGTTGACCCAGAAGGGTGCTCCATTCAGGTGGTCAGATGAGTGTGAGGAGAGCTTTCAGAAGCTAAAGACTTCTTTGACCACAACTCCAATTCTAGTTTTGCCTTCAACGTCGGGTTCTTATACTGTGTATTGTGATATTTATCAGGAGGGTAGAGTGATTGCTTATGCTTCACGCCAGTTGAAGCCCCATGAGAAGAACTACCCTATTCATGATTTGGAGTTGGCATCCATCGTTCATGCATTGAAGATTTGGATGCATTATGTCTATGGTGCGTCTTGTGAGGTATTTACAGATCATCGAAGTCTCCAGCACTTGTTCAAATAAAAGGATCTAAATTTGAGGCAGCGGAGATGGTTGGAGCTGCTAAAGGACTATGATATTACCATTTTGTATCATCTCGAGAAGGCCAATGTCGTGGCCGATGTCTTGAGTAGAAAGGCGATGAGTATGGGCAGCCTTGCATTTATTCCGGTAGTTGAGAGACCACTTGCATTATATGTTCAGGCCTTGGCCAATCAGTTTGTGAGATTAGATATTTTGGATCCCAGCCGGGTTCTAGCTTGTGTGGTTTCTCGGTCTTCCTTATATGATCACATCAGAGAGCGTCAGTATGATGATCCCCATTTGCTTGTCCTTAAGGACACAGTTTAACACGGTGATGCTAAGAAGGTTACTATTGGGAATTTTAGGGTGTTGCGGATGCAAGGTCGGATTTGTGTGCCCAATGTAGATGGTCTACGTGAGTTGATTCTTGAGGAGGCCCACAATTTGCGGTATTCCATTCATCCGGGTGCCGTAAAGATGTATCAGGACTTGAGGCAGCACTATTGGTGGATGAGGTTGAAGAAAGATATAGTGGAGTTTGTAGCTCAGTGCCTAAACTGTCAGCAGGTAAAGTACGAGCATCAGAGACTGGGCGGATTGCTTCAGAGGCTTGAGATTCCAGAGTGGAAATGGGAGCGTATCACCATGAATTTTGTAGTTGGGCTTCCACGGATTTCGAGGAAGTTTGATGTTATTTGGGTGATTATGGATCGGTTGACCAAGTCTGTGCATTTCATTCCAGTTAGGACTACCTATTCTTCAGAGTGGTTGGCTGAGATCTACATCCGCGAGATTGTTCAGCTTCACGGTGTCCATCATTTCAGATCCGGGCACACAATTTACATCGTAGTTTTGGAGAGCAATGCAGCGAGAGTTAGGCACACGGGTTGAGTTGAGTACAGATTTCACCCTCAGGCGGACGGACAGTCCTAGCGCACTATTCAGATATTGGAGGATATGCTACGCACTTGTTTCATAGAATTCGGGGGTTCTTGGTATCAGTTTTTGCCGCTTGTAGAGTTTGCCTACAACAACAGCTACCAATCGAGCATTCAGATGGCTCTATATAATGTATGGGAGACGGTGTCGGTCTCCTATGGGTTGGTTTGAGCCGGGTGAGGCTAGGCTATTGGGTACTGACTTGGTTCAAAATTCTATGGACAAGGTTAAGTTGATTCAAGATCGGCTTCACACGACGCAGTCTAGACAGAAGAGCTATGCCGATCGGAAGGTTCTAGCTGTTGCTTACATGGTGGGGGAGAATGTACTACTCATGGTTTGACCCATGAAGGGTGTTATGAGGTTTGGGAAGAAGGGCAAGTTGAGACCCATGAAGGGTGTTATGAGGTGCTCGAGAGGATTGGAGAGGTGGCTTACAGGCTTGCATTGCCGCCTAGTCTATCAAGTGTTCACCTAGTGTTTCATGTTTCCATGATCTTAAAGTATGTCGGTGATCCGTCTCATGTTTTAGATTTCAGCACGGTTCAGTTGGATGGTGATTTGACTTATGATGTGGAGCCGGTAGCCATTTGGATCAGCAGGTTCGAAAGTTGAGGTCAAAGAATATAGATTCTGTGAAGGTGCAGTGGAGAGGTCAGCCAGTCGAGGAGGCTACTTGGGAGACCGAGGGGGAGATGCGGAGCAGATATCCATGCCTATTTGAGACTCCAGGTATGATTCTAGACACATTCGAGGAAGAACGTTTGTTTAAGAGGGGGAGGATGTAACCACCCGGCCGGTCCTTTTGAGTGTTGTAGCCTCGTTCTTCCAATTCCTGCTTATTATGTGCTCAATTATTGTTATGTGACTTGCCGGGGTAGTTGGTTTGGTTCAGGAGATGTTTCATAATGAATTGGGACACTTAGTCCCAGTGTTGGAAGCCTAAGTTGAAAGAGTTGACCGGATGTTGGCTTATGTGTAAATGGCTCTGGAATAGAGTTTTAACGGTTCCGATAGCTCCGAAGGGTGATTTCAGACTTAGGAGTGTGTCTGTATATTGATTTGGAGGTCCGTAGATAATTTTGGCTTGAATTGGCAAAAGTTAGAGAGTTGAGAAGTTTAACCGAGAGTTGGCTTAGTGGTTATCGGGCTCGGATTTTGGTTTCGAAAGTTATAATAGGTTCGTTGTATCAATTATGACTTGTGTAAAAATATTGAAGTCAATCGGAGTTGATTTGATAGGTTCCGGCATCGAATGTAGAAGTTAGAAGTTCATAAGTTCATTATGCTTGAAATGATGCGTGATTCGTGGTTTTAGCATTGTTTGATGTGATTTGAAGCTTTGAGCGAGTTCGTATGTTGTTTTAGGACTTGTTTGTATGTTTGGTTAAGGTCCCTAGGGATTTGGGTATGATTCGGATCATGTTCGGTGCATTTTGGAACTTGGAAGGACTGCTGATTTTGCTGGTGCTAGTTTTCTTGTACACGATCGCAAGAGGAGGATCGTGATCGCGTAGTGTTGTTATGGCAGTTGGTATTTTTATTCTGTGCATTTGCGGGCATGTGTCTACGATCGCATATGTTGGAGAGTGAGTGAATCGCGAACGAGTGGGTTAAGTCGTGTTCACGAAGAGTTAATTTTGGCAGATGTGGATTTGTGCTTCGCGATCGCAAAGACGAGTCATCTGGGCAGAATATAAGTTTCAAAAATGAGGGTTTGAGTTATATTTCACAATTTGATTTTGGGAGCTCGGATTGAGGCAATTCTTGGAGGGAATTTTAATGGAATGATTGGGGTAAGTGATTCTAACTCGCATTTGGTTAAATTACATGAATATATCATTATTTTTATCATTTAATTAGTGTTTTGGGTTGTAAATTGGGAAACAATTATAGAAACTTCATAGGCTTTAATTTGAGGATTTGAATGTCGAGTTGTGATCGGATTTGAGTAATTTTGGTGTGGTTGGACTCGTGATTGAATGGGTGTATGGATTTTGTTAATTTTATCGGATTCCGAGATGTGGGCCCTGGGTTAATTTTTTGATTTGACTTTTTTGAAAGAACTTAGCTTTTTCATATGGAATTGATTCCTATAGCTTAAGTTGATTGTATTGAGTTGTTTGTGGCTAGATTCGAGGCGTTCGGAGGCCGATTCGCTAGGCAAGGGCTTAATAGAGTAGAAATTTGAACGGTTTGAGGTAAGTAACACTTCTAAACTTGGTTATGAGGATACGAATCCCTGAGTTTCATATTATGTGATTGGTCTTGAGGTGACGCACATGCTAGGTGATGGGCGTATGGGCGTACACCGTAGAAATTGTGATTTTGTCGATTTCGTGGAACTATGTAGTCATCTTATCTGAATATTATTAGTGTACTCTATGTGTTAGAGAATTTGAGTTGTGAATTATGTTAGAAATATTATTTAGGCTATATGCTGGTACTAGTGGGACCCACATCGGTCGTTCTTTTGCTATTGAGTTATTTGCTTAATTTACAGTTGTGTACTCAGTCACATTCATCATTGCATATCTTATCTTAGTCTCCGTTATCATTTATTGTCACATCCTGTATCATTGTTTTGGGTTGATTAGCATGAGTGTTGTGAGCCTGAGAGACTGGAGAAATTGAAGACATAGTGAGGTCGAGGGCCTGTTTATGAGTGATATTGATGGGATCGGGTTGTACGCTACAACGGGTACTATTGACTCATGATGGTATCAGGTTGCACACCGCAACATGCATTATTGACTCATGATGGGATCGGGTTGCACGCGATAGCAGGTATTATTGATTCATAATGGGATCGGGTTGCACGCCGCAACAGGTTTTATTAGCACTTAGGTAGGATCCGCCCCTCCGGAGTCTGACATACCAGCAGTGAGAGCAGGTTCCATACAGTGCTGAGTGACTGAGTGTGATAAGCGAGAATTGAGACAGTTAGATTGAGTACTCTAAGAGTTTAAGTACGTGAAGTTTTCATCGTGTTGCATCACATATGATATGCACATTGGCATGTAGATATAGAGATGTAATATTTCTCATATCAGTCATACTTGGCAGATTTTATCTGTATTGAGCTTAACTGTTAAACCTGGAAGCATATTTTCATTCATGTATTGTGTACCAACATATTATGAGTTTCTCTGAATATTATTGTCATATTTCCTGTCAATTCTGTAATATTAAATTCTCTATTTAGGTTGTATTGGCTGAGCTCGTCACTGCTTTCATCCCAAAGGTTAGTATTGTTACTTATTAAGTACATTGGTCGGTTGTACTCATACTACACTCTGCACTTCATGTGCAGATCCAGGTACTTTCGGGCACGTAGGTTGCTAATGTTGGAGCTTATTCAGTTTGGAGACTATCGAGGTAGCTTCCTTGGCGTCCGCAGACCTTGACTCTCCTCCTTTATCTTTTAATTTTATTTATACTGTTCTACCTTCCTAGACAGTGTTTCAGCAGTCAGACCATGTTATTGTATAGATGCTTATGTACTCAATGACACCCGAATTTTGGGGGATATTGTATTGATTTGCGGTATTTTCTTATCAGTATTTATGAGATTTTACTCTTGAACTTATATTATTGTATTTCCAAATTTAAAGTTGCATAGTTTATTGTGATTGTCGGCTTGCCTAGTATTGTGATAGGTGGCATCACGACATGTGAGATTTGGGTCGTGACAGTGTGAAAGCTTCAATGCTTGAATATTAGGCCCTAGACACAAGACAATTATATCAATGCTAGAGGAAATAAGGTTCAATGTTATGAGTAGCGTTGCAGGGATGTGAGAACTTGATGAAACTTGGCAGGATGGTGTATCTCCAAATACAATTATGATGTTCAATACTAATGTTGAGAAGTCAATGAGGATTGACTTCATATTTAATGGAGATACATGCTTTGAACTCTAAGATGATCCATGCAAGTTCATTATAGATTTAAGAATAGGCTACTACAGTTGCAGATCTTGGGAACTGAAAGACATTCCATGTCTGCATGCTATAATAACAATGCATTAAAAGAGAGTTGATCTTTCAGAGAGCATTGTAAACTGGTACATGAAAGAGACCTACATAGAGGCATATTCATACTTCATTCAACCAGTTTCCAATATGATAATGTGGCCAGAAAATAGTAACCCCAAGGTTTCAAAATATGCGTGGAAGGCCAAGAAAGAATATAATAAAGGAATTTGGAGATATAAAAAAAGCTGAAAAGTTATCAAAGAAGTGAATAGCTATAATGTGCTCCCTTTACAAAGCAAGTACTCATTGCATAAGAAGTTGTCCAACAAGACCAATAGCTAATTAAGAGGTACCTTCCTAATATTTTTCTTTGTTACTATCTTCTTAGTTATCTAATAGCTAATTCCTCATTTCTTCATATACTAGACTACTAATTCCTCACAATAATCAAGAATAAAGATTTCATAAAAGAGAGGCAGAAAGGATTCTGATAAGGCATCTACAAGTACTGGAGGAAAATTTGGGGGGGGGGGGGGGGAGGAGAAGCCACTACAAAAGGCCTAGGCTTTAAGGACATGGTGTTTTGTTGTACAATTTGGTTTTACAAGTGTTAATGTAAGTGTATTTATTTTGTTTAACTTATATTTCCTTGTCTAACATAATATCTTATGTTTGAAATGTATCTTTTATTTTTAATGTTATCAGTATGGTTTGCTTACATCCAGAAAGTTTTATACTTGCCCATTAGTTGATTCTGCCCATGTTACTGGTGATAAATCATATAAGCCTTCTTAAAGTTTGAAATGGAAAGGGAAGGAAGTTGTGACTCAAAGATAACTGCAAGTCCAATCTGTAATGGCTAGAATCAAGACAAGGTCCCAATTAACTGGAATACAAACAAGATCTAAAGTAATAGGGAAATCTCCCTCCAAGAAGACCACTTGAATTTCTATACTGTTTGGATGTAGTATTTGAGATACTAGACTGTTTTTTTGTTGAATCCATGGGATGGCTGTTTTTGTTGATACTTGATGGTGGTACACCAGTTTTATGTATTTTGTGAACTTGTTAGTCATGTGTATGTCTAGTTGTATATGGACAACATAGTTCAACTCTAGCATTTGATGTTAAATGACGACTTTTTTTTGTTAAATAACCAGATATATGTGATTATATTTATACAAATTGTTATTTCAATTTCTTATGTTGACAAAGTAGTCTCGAATAGCATAGCAGATTGCCTAACTTCTATTACATAGTAGCAGATATCTATCATTTATCCATGAACAAAATTAGATTACAAAGCAAACTGAAAAATAATAGAAACTTTAGCATTTAGTTTGTTAGTCTTCTTCAGCAATCCCAGATAACAATGTTTGCTTGCTCTGAAAATGGAGGTTCATACCACTGAAAGAATCAACATGAATTTGATGTCGGATAAAGACTACATCCAAAGAATCATCGTCCAGGATTTGCAGTACTATATGCAATTTTTAAAGGAACCGGCTTGCAACATCTACAAAATACATTCATCATGTTTCTTCAAGTAAAAAATGGCTGTTATTTGGGAAAAATAAGTTTCAGAAATGGCTTTTATGGAATTGGAATGACAAAGGAAGAAAGTGAGAAGAAAGAAGATGGTGAACAATAGGAAAGAAGAGAATAAATAGGGGTGAGAAGTTGTAACGACCCGATCGGTCATTTTGAGCTTAGTATGTCATTCGGCAGTTTGAGCTTTTGAGTAGCTTCACTTCGGGTATTATGACTTGTACGTGTGGTCGGAATTGAAATTCGGGAAGTCCGGAGTTGATTTGGAAGGAAATTCTAATTTCAGAAGCTTTAAGTTGGAGGAATTTGCTAAGGGTTGATTTTTGAGTAAACGACCTCGGAATAGGGATTTGAAGGTTCCAACAGTTTCGTATGATGATTTTGGACTTGGGCGTATGCCCGGATCGGGTTTTGGAGAACCCGGGGGCATTTCGGCGCATATTGTGGAAAGTTGGCATTTGGAAGAATTTCATAAATATTGGGTTGAAATGCATTTTATTGTTGTCGATATCCATTTAGGATTCTGAGTGTGGGAATATCTCCTCATGATGATTCTAGCCTTAGGAGTGCGTCCGGAAGTGGATTTGGAGGTCCGTAGGTCATTTTGGGGTCATTTGGCGAAAGTTGGAAATTTGGATAATTTTGAGAAGTTTTACCGGGAGTGGACTTTTTGATATAGGGGTCGGATTCTGATTTTGAAAGTTGGAGTAGGTCCGTAATGTCAAATATAACTTGTGTGCAAAATTTAAGGTCAATCGGAAATGATTTGGTAGGTTTCGGCATCGATTGTAGAATTTTGAAATTTTAAAATTCATTAAGCTTGAATTGGAGGGTGATTCGTAGTTTCGATGTCATTTGATGTGATTTGAAGCCTCGATCAAGTTCGTGTCAACGGATCGAGTTTGGGCTTGGAGGAATGCTGGAGTTATTGTCATCTGGTGTAACCGCACCTACGAGGTTTTGGCCACAGAAGCGGACCAGTAGCCGCAGAAGCGGAATTTGTTGCGCACCTGCCGAACCGCAGAAGCGATCTAGTGAGCGCAGGTGCAAAGGTCGCCTGGGCAGTATATAAGTTGCAAGAAAATGGGTTTTGGCTCATTTATATCTCATTTCCTCCATGGGAGTCCACCTAGGAGTGATTTGGAGCACTATTTTCACCATCAATCATGAGGTAAGTGATTTCTACTAGTTGTGAGTTTAATACTTGGTTTATATATGGATTTAAACATGGAAATTTGTAGAAATTTGGGATTTTGAAGAAAAAACTAGAATTTGGTATTTTTGGATTTTGACCACGAATTTGGGCATGAAATTGAGAATAAATTATATATTTGAGTTCGTAATGTTATGAGTAGCGACTATCTCTGGAAATTTTTGGAATTCAGGCACGTAGGCCCGAGAGTGATTTTTATCGACTTTTCGAGCGAAATTTGAAATTATTGTAAATTGAATTATAATGAGTATTAGAGTATATATTTATGAATTTGCACATTTATTGACTAGTTTTGGAGCGTTGGGTGTCGGTTTGAGTTATTGGAAAGGCTTGGGAGCCGGTTATGGAGTTTCGGAGCGAGGTAAGCCTCCTTTCTAACCTTCTAAGAGGGAAATTAACCCCATAGGTGAATTGAATTCACGTGTGCTCTTATTTTCGGGGGCTAAGTACGCACAAGGTGACGAGAGTCCGTGCATAGCTACTAATTATTCCTATGTCCGGGTAGTTTTAGGTTTACAACATGCTTTGTTGATACCGTTATTTGATTATGTTTATTATATGCGTTGAAAAGATTGAAATTGAGGATTTCGAAATTTGAAAGTTTTCATTTGATTTTCGTATTTTGAAAAGAATTGAGAAATATTATAATAACTTGAGAAATCCATGTTCAACCGTGTCGCAACTATATTTCGCGAGCGGGGTAAATTTCCACTACTCTCATGGGAGCGGGCCGTTGGCCTCGGCAGGTTAATAGATGCATATATGGTTCACGTCGTTCGACCCTGGCAGTGCACAGTTTAAATATTTATGTTGGATCGGGCCGTACGACCTCGGCATGACTGACACATGATAACTCTTTTAAACTAATAATACTTGACATTGATTCATTGACTTGAGATATAAATTATTAAATGATGAAAATAAGATTCGGGAATTTCTATTAATAAGAGGATTGCTTATTATTTCCGGTTATTGAGTTTCAGCTATATATAAAAAAAATCCATGCTAAACTATCACATTAGTATTTTATTGTTAGCCCATAGTAAGTGTCAGAGTCGACCTCTCGTCACTACTTCTTCGAGATTAGACTGGATATTTATTGGGTACGCGTTGATTTACGTATTCATACTACACTTGCTGCACATTTTTGTGCAGGTACATATATGTCTAGTTGCCTTGTGAGCGCAGAGGCACAATTATTACGGGGACTTAGGTGAGTTTCATCCTTTGTTACGATCCGCAACCAGTAGAATCTCCTTCAGAATTATTTATATTTTTCCTTTCTAATTTGTATTTCGGGCAAATATTGTATTTTATTTTCCTTCCTAGTTGATGCTCATACACTTGTGACACCGAGTTTTGGGCGTACTTATGGGTTGTTCAGTATTGTAGTCGTGAAAACATTTCCACTTACTCTATAAACTTTATCTCTTATTATTTAATAGAAGGAAATTTTATGATTTCAAAAATACTAAAATGAGTAACTAAGGCAATCATTTATTTTTGGCTTGCCTGACAACGGTATTAGGCGCAATCACGACCTTTAATGGATTTTGGGTCATGACAGCATGGTATCAGAGCACTTAGGTCTCACGAGTCATGAGCGAGTCTAGTAGAGTCTTGCGGATCGGTGCGGAGACGTCTGTACTTATCTTCGAGAGGCTACAGGACTGTTAGGAGCATCTC
The DNA here is from genome assembly GCF_000390325.3 of Nicotiana tomentosiformis. Lineage (NCBI taxonomy): Eukaryota > Viridiplantae > Streptophyta > Magnoliopsida > Solanales > Solanaceae > Nicotiana > Nicotiana tomentosiformis. The sequence goes on along the minus strand of NC_090816.1, from coordinate 104,212,463 downwards.
TCTTCTTGATTCCTCATCGTGCGATTGATTCCTTTGAGGCTTATGCCTTCATTCCCTTCCTATTCAATCTTATGCGACACAAAGCATTTGTTATAAATTGGGAATAGGGAAATTTTAATGGCACTAGAAATGTAGTGCAAGATGTTTCTCTCTACATATTCGATTAGGCTAATGTCGTCGCCTTGCGGAAGGATGTTCTGCCATCTTAGCTCGGTAGCTGTATTTCTGATAGTTTTGGGGCTATGCACCAACTGCTATGATGTTAATGAATTGTTATCGCACAATATTGATGTAATGGTAGGATACTTGTCTACGTGTCGGGGCAGTGAATGATTTGGAAGAAGGTTTTTTGTTTTTTACTCAATGCATGATTCGGAGGTTCAGTGTTCTATTTCTAATGGAGGAAAGGCAATCAGAATAAGAATGTTCAGGTTTGGGTTGATAGAGTAAGAGACTTGATATTTTCGAGCGTGGTTGATTTTTCATCGGTAATGTGGCGTTGTTGTCCTTGATGAATGTGTTAAGTTTGCCGGTGTTATGGTTTTCTTCAATTCGCCTTCGGGGCAGGGTATTGTGAAGTGGTGCTGGAGAAGCGGCTGTCAAAGGTTGTCGCAGTATGCTGTAGTTCAGAATCGAATCGGTGATCCTAATATTGATGGCTCAAGGAAGATGATCTTCGGGGAGGTTTAGAGTTGGCGGCGATCTGTTGGTTCAGGTGCTACAGAGATGGATTTTGATTTAAGGCAACAATTGGGCAGCGAAAGATGAGGAAGGACATGTGGGAGGTGTCTTGCGGTGGTTAAACTTCTAGAAGGCCAAGTGTAAGGAAACAAAAGTCGAGTAGTTTCTTAAAGGAGAGGGTTTGACCAAAGTGGGAGAGTGGCATAGTAACATATGGGTTCTGTGGTAGGATAGCTACACACGTTGAGGAAAGTTTAGAGTGATTTGGAACTCATGGTGGACAGTGACTAAGTCTACAAACTTAATTTGGAATATTGGCTGCTATACTAAGGAAGAATGGATACGACAAAAAGGAGTTGCTTGATATGAAAAGGAATGCAACATGATTTCGGGTTGGAACATATTGTCGTACCTGTAGTTGATGTCAATAGGGAGTGAACGGACTTGTACAACCGGTGAATGTGCACGGGCTCAGGATGGTTTATTGATTTCGTAGTAATTATACTCAGCGCAGCGTCGTTGGAAGGTGTTGGCATGGAAATTTCCACAAGTGAGTTATCTCCTATGAGCAGGTTAACGGTTGCGTGGTGTTGACAAAGCTTCTACAAAGAATTTGACTGGCTATCCGGTAAAAGGTCGAACCTATGAAGTGATTCAGAGTGCTCATGAAGTATTTAACATAAAGGTTACGAGAAATTTGGCGGGTTGGTTATGCAATATCATGTCAATGTGGAATAAGGAGTATTGGTAGGTTCCAGGGTGATGCAATGGTAGCTTCAAGCTAAGTGGGAGAGCTCCACCACCTACGATTGGATTGATGGTTGTCTACTTGGGAGATTTCTGGTTATCGACATATTTGTGGGTTATTATGGCTAAGGAAAGAGAACATAAGTGGTGATTTGAGCAAAGAATTTGAGGAATTGTGTGATATAAATGGCCTTATCGATTCATGTTCAGGATTTGGGAAGACTCAGGATTTATGCTTCGTGTAGATGTGATGTACAAGAAAGGTGATTCAGTCGGGTGCTTCTTTGAGAGGGCGTTCATGTGCTAGCAGAGCCTTGGAGTTGATTATATTCGGGACCAAGTCAGAGTGGGTGGCTCTCAACAATGGTCCTAGTGGATTCAAAGGTTAAAAGTGCGGTGCCTAAGGATTTTGGGTCCGTAGTATGGTTAAGTATCGAGCTGTTGTAGTGGAGTATAAAAGAGACTTAGAATGCTCTATGTTATTATTTGGTATGTGGTGCAGTATTGGAGGAAGGGAATAAGTAGTTTCGGATTTGCGGGAGGTCTTGTAGAACAAGTGTACCAGTTGGCGATGCTATTGTGCGCTTAAGGAGAACATGAAATGGTTCATGGGTATTGAGATGACGTGGTCTCGTGAAATAAGGTCACCGAGGGTGAGTGCGGATTGGGTTCGGTATATGTTGAATTGAGCTATTATTATTCCTAAGGTAGGTCCAGAGTAAATTAAAAGAAGTCGGATCGGTTAGCAATGGTCGAATTGGCATGATAGTGGCAATGATCAGTTCCTTCAGCGTGTTAAGTTATGCATGTTCCTTGTGGTGGTATGTACGAGGCATGACGGCAGCCATAATTGATTTTTATTTGGAGGCATTCAAGTATTATGGCATGTTATGCGTCGATAGATCCCGAAAGAGTTATAGTGGTTTAGAACACTATTCGAGGTTTGTATTTTCTGCGGTTATAGGAATTCAGTCACATGTTACAATGGTTCTCCTGAAACGAGTAAAGCGAAAGGTTTCTATATGATGAAGTGTGTATCCTATTAGTGGTTCAGGAGTTATGAAGAAATTCTCGGGCTCTCACGTGCTGGTAAGATAGATGTGGTGAGCGGCATGGAATTTGAAAGTTGAGGATCAAGGTTATTGCTCGGTGTTGACATGGATGCCACGAGCTCAGATGAGCAGGGAAGGATTCAGATGTTTAGAGTAAGACTGTATCGTCCTTAGCGTCACCTGAGATCGGTGTCCTGCGTGAGAGGCTTTGTGTACTGATTTATGGATTTTTGATTTGCTATACAATATTAGTATGGCCGGTGGTATGGATGTGTAGACTTGTTACCCGGTACGGAAGGCCGGGGGAGCGTATTCCGTAGGAAGATTGTATAAGTGTGACATGTAGTCACTTGATTGATTAAAGATTGAAACCAAGTATGAAGATTATGATCCTATCGCTAATGTGAGAAATTATGACTGGAAGGCGCTCTATTCATTTGGTTGTGAACTGTGGAAGTTTGTTTCAGATTTGACGGTTGTTCTTGTGTGTCATGGGAAAGGGGGTATTGTGGATCCTTGAAAGGTTATTAGTCTAGTGTGGTACGATCAGAATCGGTATGAGGTCTGTTGATGGACCTAAATGTGAATGTGAGCTCTATATCAGGCCGGATGCGTTCATTTCAGCATAGCGTTATTTACAGAGGAGTCTTTGGGCCTTGGATGTTATTTCTGTCATCAGCTATTTCATGTAATACTTTATTGTGCCATGTGGGTTGTGAGACGGCTTGATTATTCGCACATGTGTTGTGGTCCCGTGTAGCTTGTGGTGTTATATGGGCAGGATGGCTCTTGCGATGCAGGTCATTTATTGCACCTTAGTCGTGCTTGAGTTTTGTAGCGTATGGCGCTATCTATCTCCCCATGAATGGTATTATGCACTTGGCGTGCTTGTGGTCGACATTCAGGTATTTCGTAGTTATGAGCATTTTGCTCGGTAAGTATTCCTTATAGATTTTTATGTGTGGATCGGGTGGCACGCTGCCACGGGTATCATGGGTGGATCGAGTTGCATGCCGCAACAGTGTGATGTTGAGTACAGTTCTATATATATATATATATATATATATATATATATATATATATATATATATATATATATTCTTGTGTGTTTTGTTTCTCATTTATGGGGAAGGGTCATAACATCGTTTAGGTTGTTTAATTAGTTACGTGGGTTGAGTAGTTCTTTCCAAAGTTCGTTTTCCTTATGTATCACATTCGAGTTTATAGCTTGTGGGCACATTATGGCATTATATGAGATTTCTGGCAGTATCAGAGGTGGCTTATTGCCTGAGCAGCTTATACTGGGTGAGACGAGATTATTGGACCTGGGATCAGTGCGATCAAATTTATATGAAGCGTATTAAAGAACAAATATCGTTACTTGGTTCATAATGAGGTAATGGTTCTTGTCAAGAAGAGAAACTCAATGATTTGTTGACTCGACAATTGGTTATGAATTTCTACACATCTCTTCCGTCGTGGCAGCATTGCAAAAGTTAGAACATGACTTATGTGTCATGAGGTATGTTGTGGGCATCAGATTCGTGGAATTTCGGCTATTGTTATTGGAGGATGTTATTATGGTCATGTAAATTTTGCGGTGCATGGTGTGAATTCAGCAAAGGTATGCAATCATGTATTGGCGCATCGTGTAGTGATTGATACGGTATTCGTATGTTGAAAACAGGCTTGGTGGAGAATTTTGGATGTTGGAATTTGGCTCTAAGGCTTATTTGACTAAATAAAAGGGAGGATATTCAGACCGGCTCAAGCTAATATGCTCAACAGGGTTGTGGTAGTACGAGTAGGTGCACGAGGGTTAAACAGTGATTTCGGACAACTCCAGAGCAGTTTTCAGCACATTCGAGGACGAATGTATATTTAAGTGGGAGAGAATGTAATGACCCGATCGGTCGTTTTGAGATTTATCGCATCATTTGGAGGTTTGAGACCTTGAGTAGCTTCACTTAGGGTATTATGACTTGTACGTGTGGTCGGATTGAAATTCGGGAAGTCCGCAGTTGATTTGGAAGGAAATTCTAATTTCAGAAGCTTTAAGTTGGAGGAATTTGCTAAGGGTTGATTTTTGAGTAAACGACCTAGGAATATGGATTTGAAGGTTCCAACAAGGCCATATGATGATTTTGGACTTGGACGTATGTCCGTATCCGGTTTTGGATGACCCGGAGCGTTTCGGTGCCTATTGTGGAAATTTGGCATTTGGAAGAATTTCATAAATATTGGGTTGAAGTGCATTTTAATGTTATCGATATCCATTTGGGATTCTGAGTGTGGGAATAGCTCTGCATGATGATTTTGTCCTTAGGAGCGCGTCCGGAAGTGAATTTGGAGGTCCATAGGTCATTTTGGGGTCATTTTGCTAAAGTTAGAAATTTGGATGATTTTGAGAAGTTTGACCGGGAGTGAAATTTTTGATATCGGGGTTGGATTCCGATTTCGGAAGTTGGAATAGGTTCGTAATGTCAAATGTGACTTGTGTGCAAAATTTGAGGTCAATCGGACGTGATTTGGTCGGTTTCGGCATTGATTGTAGAAGTTTGAAATTTCAAAATTCATTAAGCTTGAATTGGAGGGTGATTCATAGTTTCGATGTCGTTTGATGTGATTTGAGGCCTCGAGCAAGTTCGTTTCATGTTATGGGACGTGTTGGTATATTTGGTGGAGGTCCCGAGGGTCTCAGGTGGATTCCGGATGGTAAACGGATCGAGTTTGGGCTTCGGGGAATGCTGGAGGTGCTGTCATCTGGTGTAACCGCACCTGCGAGGTTTTGGCCGCAGGTGCAGAGCCGAAAAAGCGGCCAGAGGGTCGCAAAAGCGAAGTCCGCATGTACGGACCAGTAGCCGCAGAAGTGCATGCGCACCTGCGGTGCAATTGGCGCAGAAGTGGGCTGGCCAGCTGGGGGACCTCCGCAGAAGCGGAATTTGTTGCGTACTTGCAGAATCGCAGAAGTAGTCCAGTGAGCGCAGGTGCGAAGGTTGCCTAGGCAGTGTATAAGTTGCAAGAAAATGGGTTTCGGCTCATTTTTATCTCATTTCCTCCATGGGAGTCGACCTATGAGCGATTTTGGAGCACCATTTTCACCATCAAACATGAGGTAAGCGATTTCTACTTGTTGGGAGTTAAATACTTGGTTTATATATGTCACGACCCAAAATCCAGCTAGTCGTGATGGCACCTAACCTAACCCGCTAGGTACACCAACTTTCAATTATCCAATTCCAATAAAAATTATTAAAGTAATTTAAGTGAATAAACATCTTAATATTATACATCCCCCAAGAACTGGTAGTACAAATCATGAGCTTCTAAGAATAAAGTATACAAAGCGGAAATGAAATAAATACATAGTCTGTTTGAATAATACATAAATAGAGCTTTTATAAATCTAAGGCTACCCCGAACAAAAGGCAGCTACAACAGGAACGCATGTACATCTTCAAGTCCCGCAACCATCGGGCACAGCAATAACAACAACCAACATCTGCACGCAATGTGCAGAAGTGTAGTATATGTACAACCGACCCCATATACTGAGTAAGTAACAAACCTAGCCATAGTTTGAAAGTAGTGACGAGCTTCCACCAAGGTCAGGTCCAAAACCAATAGTCCACAACAGTCCATTACAACAATAAGCAAATAATACCAGAAGTAACTCAGAGATAAAATGCTCAGCCAAATCATGATTTCAAAATAAGAGTTCTTCCTTTCAAATCCATCAGTGAAAACTCAAATCTTTTGCCAGAGTTTCCAAAAATATGAATAGTTTGAAAATAATAAATTTCTCCCAAAATCTTGTCAATAATAAATAAGATGTTTCATTTTCCTTCCGGATAACCCGTGTAAAAATAAATGCATCACTATGCCCATCTGTCAAAAAATGTGTGATAAATCATGAATGATGTGATACAGTACAGCACGAGGAAATACATCTCTATGCATGTATGTCATGTGTGCATGCCAATGTGATAAAACTCAGTGATAAAATCATAAACAACCCCCCGGGCAGAACATCACTCATATACAACCCCTCGGGCAGAACATCACTCATATACAGCCCCTTGGGCAAACCTCACAGTACGTGCCACTCGGGCATACCTCACAATCACTCATGCCTCCCAGTCACTCAGCACTCGACACTCACACTCAGTAGGCACCTGCGCTCACTGGGGGTGTGTACAGACTCCGGAGGGGCTCCTTCAGCCCAAGCGCTATAATCTGCACGGACAAATCACGTGCTGCACGGACAACTCGCGTGTTATAATAATAAAGTATGTTGCAGGCGGGCAGCCCCGATCCACACTCATCCTCACAAATCAGGCCCTCGGCCTTACTCAGTCATAAACCTCTCAAGCCACTCGGGCATTTCAGTAAAACATGGCATTCGGCCCAAAATATTTATATGCATCAAAATAGAGTCATAAAACTGAGTTATGATATGAAATGAAATGAATATGGCTGAATATGAATTTTCAATTTAACACGATATTTCACAGCCATATGACCTCTGTGGGTCCCAATACTACTGGCACATAGCTTTAACATGATTTTTAATATGCTTTTCAGCTCAATTTCTTTAACACATAAAATTGCATGGAAAATACCAAGGTTATTTAACTATAAAATTCCACAGAAATAATTATGTCACAATTTCTATAGTGCACCCCCACACGCCCGTCACCTAGCATGTGCGTCACCTCCCAACAATTCACAAAATACATATATTAAGGGTTCATACCCTCAACTCCAAGATTAGAAGAGTTACTTACCTCGAACAAGCCAAATCCAATGTCGAGCAAGCTAAGCAATGCTCCAAAAATTCCATTCTGTGCGTATAACTTCCAAACAGCTCGAATCTAGTCACAATTAATTTGATTCAGCCCATAAAATTTATAGGAATTAATTCCATATAAAAATACTAATATTTCCACAAAATCCGAAATTACGCCCCAAAAATTACCCGTGGGGCCACATCTCGGAATCTGACGAAAGTTACAAAATATAAACGCCCATTCAACCACGAGTCCAACCATATAAATTTTACTCAAATCCGACATCAACTTGACCCTCAAATATCCAAATTAAACCAAGAGGGTTTTCATAAAATAAAATTCTAACTTAATTCACCAATTAAATGTTAAAAACAACCATGGATTCGGGTAATTTAACCAATATTGAGTTAAGAACACTTACCCCGTTATTTTCTCTGAAAATCTCCCAAAAATTGCCTTAATACGAGCTCCAAATCGTTAAAAATGGAAAATGGGACGAAGTCCCATTTTCTGAACTTAAACTTTCTATCCAGACCTCTCTTCTTCGTGAACGCTACAGGTCCCTCACGTTCGCGAAGCACAAAATATGCTTCCTAACATTTGCTCTTCGCGAACGCGAGACACTGTTCGCGAACGCGATGCTTTACGCAGCCCTTCTTCGCGAACGCAAGCTCCCCTTCGCGAACGCGAAGGCAAAAACCCATGCCCACTATGTTTCCCTTCAAGAACGCAATACCCCATACGTGAAAGTGATGCACAACCCAGCTTCTCTTTGCGAACGCGAGACCCCCTTGCGAACGCGAAGAGTAAATCCTGCTTGCCTGAAATTCCTCTTCGCGAACGCAAAGGCCCACTCGCGAACGCAAAAGAGAAAATCCGAAAAATGCAGCAACATATATCAGCAATCTCACCAAGGCCAAAAATGATCCGTTAACCATCCAAAACTCACCCGAGCCCGTCGGAACCTCAACCAAATATACGAACAAGCCCTAAAACATCATACGAACTTTGTCGAACCCTCAAATCACCTCAAACAACACTAAAACCATGAATTACACCCTAATTCAAGCCTAATAAACTTTGAAATTTTCAAATTCTTTATCTTGTGCTGAAATACATCAAATCAATCCGGAATGACTTCAAATTTTGCACACAAGTCATAAATGACATAACAAATCTATTCAAATTTCAAGAATCAAATTCCGGCCATGATATCAAAAAGTCAACCCCCTCCCCCAGTCAAACTTCCCAAAAATTCAACTTTCAGCATTTCAAACCTAATTCTACTACGGACCTCTAAATAATTTTCCGAACACGCTCCTAAGTCCAAAATCACCATATGGAGCTATTGGAATCATCAAAATTAAATTCCGAGGTCGTTTACACATAAGTCGACATCCGGTCACTATTTTAACTTATGCTTTAAACCTTGGAACTAAGTGTTCCAATTCATTCTAAAACCTCACCGGACCCGAACCAATTGCCCTGGAAAGTCACACAACAACTGTAAAGCCTAATTTGAGAAGTAAATGGGGAAACGGGGTTGTAATACTCAAAACGACCGGTCGGGTCGTTACATTTTCCCCCGCTTAAACATACGTTCGTCCTCGAACGTGCCAAGAGTTATTTCCAAGCCATCAAATCACCGTTCCATCTTACCACACACGTACCCGGGGGTGAACCCACGTCACCCTATCCCACATTGGCTTGACTACACAATGTAACTGAAAATCATTAATTTAACCTTAACCCATAAACCTTGGAGTTTAATTTCCAACCTTTATAATTTCTTTCAAGACACGAATCTTACATTTACACATTGTATAAGTCCGAATAAGCTGCATCGAGCTATAACTATAACCACAGATATAATCACCCAGCATATTACACAACTCGCATGCTCGTAGCACCATTCCTAATCGCAGTGACTACTCCAAAACCAACCGCATACTAGTATTAAACCCATATCAAACCAAACCTCATCCCAAAACCTTCGTACAATGTGTAGGTCTCTCGCTCAGAAAAGAAACACGCAGAATCTCGTAACCCTTTATCAGACCAACAAGTCATGGAGGTCTCTCGCCTCAACCGGAATCATAATCACTTTCTGAGCTGACTTTCAATATTATACTCCCGAATATACCGAAATTAAACCTGATAGTACCCATTCCAGGTCCAATGACCTTATATTACTAAACATAACTGTTCCACAGACATACCGCACCAATATAACTTGGAGCCACAACTCGTGCCATCTGTGCACTAATACGCAACAATTCAAATGTACCCAGTCATGGAAAATGACTCAAATGAGAGAACTTCCCCGCCAGATTAACAAGTACCTCCACAACGAAACGCTTAAAATTCATCATACACCGTAGAACCATCACCCGATTCTAACACGAGGTTCATATTATATACTTCGAGCCACCCTGCTCCGAATTAATAACCACAGAGAGGCAAATGACAAAAAAATGCCACACAAAACCCTGAAAGAACATAACCATTACGCAATCGATCATGCAATACCCAAATATTCATCACGCTCAACTTCCACTGTAAAGCTCAAATACAACCTCATCATTTGTGTACATAACCAATGAATCACAACTCCTCGTAGCATAAAGGAGTAACTCACAGATTATTTGAGAACACGAATAAGTTCAACATCAACCAAATGACACATACATCAACAATAGCAGTATGGAGTCAACCATTCCGGCTCGGTGTAGAATACACATCTTAATTGGGCCTACCTATGGACCCCCAAATCAACTCGGGTTACCCACAAATAGATAAAAATTCTTTCGAAAATCCATAATGACTGAATCATAACACATTTTATCATCTGGCTAGCTCTGGCCACAACTTCATAGTCCACAACCATGAAACAATCTGCTCTTGGGAACTCCCAATATCCGAATCCATAGAACACGCGAATCACCATATTTGATTCCATCTCCACCGCCCGAATGCCTAACACTTCTCTCATACACGATCATCCCACGAGAAATACTTTAAAAGTTATTCCGCCAATTGACAAAATTTGAATATCAGCAGTCTATCAACCATGTGAGTACTGCAATACTAATTTATACAACTGTAAGTAAAAATACAATGCGCCTTCTGAAGTCCGCTCCTTTCTCATACAACACCAAGTAGTAATAGTATTTATCTAGTTATTTAAAACTGTCCATGTTGTCCATCATTCGTTACCTTCTCTTCAAGACTGTACTGCCACCTTGTACATGAAAATCTAGCTTTCGTACAACACGTAACATCTATATTGCCATTATGTGAAAAGCACAAGAATCTTATTATCAACTTTGTGTCACCAATAATTTACATACCATTTTAGTTAGAAACCTTTCTCTTGATTCTTTCCAGGAGGAAATTACAATACATAACATGTTCTCCACACCGGTAGAAACCATCAAGAATACTTTGGAATCCATTTGCACAACCAAGCCATCAGGACCGAATCTCTCCAACTCAACCAAGCCATGCAAGTCACCAAACCCAAGAATATTGCCACCAAAACATCTGTAAAGTCTTACCACGTCGTAATTACCCAAAGGACCGATCCTACCACTACTATACTAGTCCAGTCTACTACCAGTTGTCCTATTTCTCCGAGTCCCTTCCGAATTTGCCTCCAAATTGATACTCTTCCTTGCTAAAATACCACGATCTTTAACCACAACTCACCCCACAACCTAACATAGAACCACAACGCCCTACGACCCATAAGCAATTGTACTCTTCTTAAGCTCCTTCAAAACTACTACAACTGTAACCCTTACTCAGAGAATACCTTATGTGAATTTGAAATTATTCTTCTTACCTTCCTTATACAAAAATGTAGAATCCTTAGTCATATAGAATTTCCGCAAGTCCAGGCACCATCAAACAAAAATATCAGATTTTAACCATACGCAAGTCCGGAAACTTTCTCAATTGCTATATATAATACTCATACCCACTAGAATTTTCTCGGAAGTCACCCACTTTGCTCAAATTTAATTGCACCACCCAAATGGGCCAAAAGACACGTGCCCCATTAGCACAACAATACTCAAAAAATTAAAAATTCCATTTTGCGCGTATAACTTCCAAACGGCTCGAATCTAGTCACAATTAATTTGATTCAGCCCACAAAATTTATAGGAATTAATTCCATATAAAAATACTAATATTTCCACAAATTCCGAAATTACGCCCCAAAAATTACCTGTGGGGCCACATCTCAGAATCTGACAAAACTTACAAAATATTAACGCCCATTCAACCACGAGTTCAACCATATAAATTTTACTCAAATCCGACATCAACAATAGATATCAGCAATCTCACCAAGGCCAAAAATGATCCGTTAACCATCCAAAACTCACCCCGAGCCCCTCGGAACCTCAACCAAATATACCAACAAGTACTAAAACATCATACGGACTTAGTCAAACCCTCAAATCACCTCAAACAATGTTAAAACCATGAATTACACCCCAATTCAAGCCTAATGAACTTTGAAATTTTCAAATTCTACATCTTCTGCCGAAATACATCAAATCAATCCGGAATGACTTCAAATTTTGCACACAAGTCATAAATGACATAACGAAGCTATTCCAATTTTCAGAATTGGATTCCGACCTCGATATCAAAAAGTCAACCCCCGGTCAAATTTCCCAAAAATTTAACTTTCGGCATTTCAAGCATAATTCCACTACGAACCTCCAAATAATTTTCCGGACACGCTCATAAGTCCAAAATCACCATACAGAGCTATTGAAATTATCAGAATTAAATTCCGAGGTCATTTACACATAAGTCGATATCCGATCACTATTTTAACTTAAGCTTTAAACCTTGGAACTAAGTGTTCCAATTCATTCAAAAACCTCACCGGACCCGAACTAATTGCCCCGGCAAGTCACACAACAATTATAAAGCCCAATTTGAGCAGTAAATAGGGAAACGGGGTTGTAATACTCAAAACGACTGGTCGGGTCATTACAATATATGGATTTAAACATAAAAATTTGTAGAAATTTGGGATTTTGAAGAAAAACCTAGAAATTGGTATTTTTGGATTTTGACCACGAATTTGGGCATGAAATTGGAAATAAATTATATATTTGAGTTCGTAGTGTTATGAGTAGCGACTATCTCCGAAAACTTTCGGAATCTGGGCACGTGGGCGCGAGGGTAATTTTTATCGACTTTTCGAGCGAAATTGGAAATTATTGTAAATTGAATTATAATGAGTATTAGAGTATATATTTATGGATTTGCACATTTATTGACTAGTTTTGGAGCGTTGGGCGTCATTTTGAGTTGTTTGAAAGGTTTGGGAGCCGGTTATAAAATTTCGAAGCGAAGTAAGTCTCTTTTCTAACCTTGTAAGAAGAAAATTAACCCCATAGGTGAATTGAATTCATGTGTGCTCTTATTTGCGGGGTCTACGTATGCACAAGGTGACGAGAATCCGTACGTAGCTACTAATTATGCCTATGTCCTGGTAGTTTTAGGTTTACACCATGCCTTGTTGAAACCGTTATTTGATTATGTCTTATTTGCGTTGAAAAGAGTTGAAATTAAGGATTTCGAAATTTGAAAGTTTTCATTTGATTTTCGTATTTTGAAAAGAATTGAGGAATATTATAATAACTTGAGAAATCCTTGTTCAACCGCGTCACAACTATATTCCACGAGCGGAGTAAATTTTTACTACTCTCATGGGAGCGGGTCATTCGCCTCGGCATGTTAATAGATGCATCTATGGTTCGCATCGTTCGACCCTCGGCAGTGCACAATTTAAATATTTATGTTGGATCGGGTCGTACGACCTTGGCATGGCTGGCGCATGATAACTCTTTTGAACTAATAATACTTGACATTGATTCGTTGGCTTGAGATATAAATTTTTAAATGATGAAAATAAGATTCGGGAATTTCTATTTATAAGAGGATTGTTTATTATTTTCGGTTATTGAGTTTCAGCTATATAAAAAAAATTCCATGCTTAACTATCACATCGGTATTTTATTGTTAGACAATAGTAAGTGTCGGAGTCGACCTCTCATCACTACTTATTCGAGGTTAGACTGAATACTTACTGGGTACGCGTTGATTTACGTACTCATACTACACTTGCTGCACATTTTTGTGCAGGTACATATATGTCTAGTGCCCATATGAGCGCAGAGGCGTGGTTATTGCGGGAACTTAGGTGAGCTGCATCCCTTGTTATGATCCGCAGCCAGTAGAGTCTCCTTCAGAATTATTTATATTTTTCTGTCTAATTTGTATTTCGGACAGATGTTGTATTTTATTTTCCTTCCTAGTTGATGCTCATGCACTTGTGACACCGGGTTTTGGGTGTACTTATGGGTTATTCAGTATTGTAGTCGTGAAAATATTTCCACTTACTCTGTAAAATTTATCTCTTATTATTTAATTGAAGGAAATTATGATTTTAAAAATACTAAAATGAGTAACTAAGGCAATCACTTATTGTTGGATTGCCTGACAACGGTGTTTGACGTCATTACAACCTTTAATGAATTTTGGATCGTGATACAGGTAAGGTTGTTAGTTTTGGGGTCTTAATTTTTGGGCGACAATTAAGTTATTACCGTTGGGGGATGGGAAAGGGGAATTTTAAACTGATATGGCATAAACAATATACTTTCATGCACACTCAGTCATTTAAAACAACTTTCGGTTCCATGTGACAGGTTAGGAGGGTAATAACATCCGAAAAAATAAGCGTAAATGGGTATTTGGAACCACTTATAATTAAGGTGTACACGCATTAGAAAACGTCCTTATAAATACCAGGGTAAGATAGAGCTACTCACGATACTTGACATACACATGCACATGGGTCCATTGTATAAATTAAGCAGAGGAGGAATAAACATAAGGTTCAATTGAGGCGGAGCCACCTTAGGCTAAGGTGTCGTTGAAAATTTTCATTGTATAACTAAGTTATAATTTTAGTTTTTATATATATATATATATATATATATATATATATATATATGTTAAAACCCCTTAGCTTCTTTATATTTTTAATTATTTATATTTTAGCATTTCTTAAGTGAAATTTCTTACTCCGCCGCAATAACACTTCAAACTCTTTCCTTTTTTCCATGAAGTACTTGCTTTGCGTTTGAATTTGTTATTATCATGGATCAATGGCGTATTGGACTAACTTGAAGGATATACTACCTTCATGTACACCACTTGAAAAATTATAATTTTTCGAGGAGGTAATTTAGTTGAACCCTTCTTTATCTTTAATTAGCTTTGTCACTAGTTGAAGTCCGTTATGTAAAAGGTTCTACATTATTAAGCAAATCTTTTAAGAGAACGAATTTAACACCCCTAAGGCACATAGCTCAATTATCACGTTAAAAAGCCACGAAGAGAGAATAATTACACTCCAAAAGGCAACATAAAACATCAGGTTTAAAATGAAATATGAAATAAAATAACACTCTTTTTTTGCAGCTGGATTGGGATCCTTAGAAAGGAAAAAAGAAGTTACAAAATAACAAGCAAAGACTCCATGTCATGCATGACTGCATGGGAATATCCTTCATTAGTTTACAAATAACATAAAATTAAAGTCATTCTGCTTTTTTATATTGTTGCACGGTAGTATGTTAGTAATGTACCTATTTTCTTATTTACTTAAATGTTTCTAAAAATATGTTGGCAACACATTAGTTAAATGGGTATCTTTGTATTTTTCACTCAAGAAACTAAATCTTCTCCCTCCATCATGTTTCGTTCCATCCTCAGTAATTAATTAGGGAAATTCAAAATTGGTCTTTAAAACTCAAGCAATCTAGTACTATGCTTTTGCCACTTGTCGGGGAAAAAAAATCTGGTATGCTTTTGGTTTGGTTCCAAAACGTTCAAACAAGCTAGAACTAGTTTGCTTTTAGCTTCGTTTACGGGACACGATCAACGGCGGAGACAGAATTTTCACTTAATTTTTTTTTTTTAAAAAGTTAAAAAAGATAGTAGCTAGTGGGAATTGAACCAATGAATTTACAAAGGTTTTGAACCCCTTGACCACTAAGTTATGCCTTTGGGTTGTGTCAAGAAAATTCAAAACATAATATATAGAGATAAAAAAATAGATTTTGCCTTATATATACGTTGTAGGTTTTCCACGAAGTGCGTTCGGGTGTACACCCTTCTGCCCCTACATCCGCCTCCGGAGACGATGAATGCAGAGTTGAAGAGAATTATGGGCATCTTATGTTGGATTGGAATAGTCGATTTAGGTACACCATTTATGTACAGCAGAGTGGAAAGGAGTCTGAGTCGATTTAGATACACCATTTATGAATTAGCATCACAATTTTTAAGAAAATAGCAGTAATTTGTTGAGTTGGTGGTGATTGAAATGAAAGGGAGAGAGAGACGTGCCTAAAAATGAGAAAGAGAATGCAGGTTTGGCTTCTCAATTTCGGGAAAATGAGAGAAGCCGGAGCAAACTGTGAAGAATTATGTTTTCTGAAATCTTTGCAACTTGCAAGAATGAGAGGAGATAGGGACGCACAGTATTTGGTAAATATCGAATTATCGTACCGAACCGAAAATTTTGGTATTTGGTATTCGATATTTTGGTATTCGGTATGATATTTGGTTTAAGTTTTAAAAAAAATTGGTATTTGGTATTTTAAAATGAAATACCGATACCGTACCGAAATATATATTATATTACACAATACACATATTATTAATTATAACATAATTATAAAAAATATAAAATTTTACTTTATTTTATTCTCTAAGTTTATTAATTAAGTCTAAGCAAGTAACAAGACATTTCTAATGATCAAATTTATTCCTTTCTGTACAGTTTTCTCTTTGGGTTGATATTTGATGGTTTTGGACAAAATTTTGACAATAAATATTTTTAGTTTTGTACTTTTAATTACTTTAATTAAGAATATTACAGTCTATAACTCTATGCACTATTTAGTATTCAAACCGAGTAAACCGAACCGAATAAACGGAAACCGAAAGGAGAAAAATCAAATCATACCGAATTTAATTAGGTACGATATTGGTATAGCATTTTAAGAAATCAAATACCGAAAATACCGAACCGAAATATTTAAATACCGTACTGTACCGACCAATGAACATCCCTAACACACAGGGACGGCAGGGAGGGGGCGGAAATCGAGGGCTACCAAAGGATGTTGGATTTATTTGTTTGAAATGACTAAAAGCCTTTTTTCAATAATATGTTGCAATGCATTGCTAGGGGTGTTTAAGTATAGTAGTCTTTTGGTACGCACATTGCGCGTGTACTTCATTCTAAGCTAGCATTTGGACATGCATTTGATTGAAACTTGAAAAAAATATTTTTGAAGTTGTGTCGAAAATATTTTTTGAAAGTTGAAGTTGTATTTGGACATGCATTTTATTTGAAGAAAGGTTAAAGTTTTGTGAGTGGAAGAAAAAGTTTTACTAAAAAACTGCCCTAAACTAGTTTGGTAGGGAACTTGAAAATTTTGAAGTTTTTTCCTCCCAAAATATGATCATATTTTATAAACAAATAATATTTTTAATTTTTTTATAATAATGAAGCCAAAATCTATGGTCAAACGGGAGCTAAGTAAACAATTTCAAAAAATTAAAAAAAAATATTATAGTATGAAATTATGAATTATGAATTATAAATTAAAAGTTGAAGAAAATAAGTGTAGGTTCCTAAAAGAAATGATTGTTGATCTTATATAGCTAACTAAATAAAGTAATAAATTGTGTCTTATAGACGTCCTCAATCATCTCAATCGAGATACTAATATAAATTTATTCTAATTTTACAAATCACTTTCTTAGAATCAAGACACTACATTTTAAATCATCTTTGACAACATTTGTTTTCAAAAGGTATAGCTTAAAAATAATTATCATATTAAATTATCTTCTGGAATACCAAAATTCTTATTTTTTCAATAAATAATTTTTGACTTTGACCATATTTTTCTTCATTAGGAGATAGTAGAAGGAGAATTAAATGCATATAGTTGTACAAATAAATTTAGAGAGGAACTAAAAAGAGAAGAAAAAAAAAAGTTAACTTGTACTAACTAACGTTAGTATGTTCCTTTTGGGTTAACATACGTTATTTTGAATAACAAAGTCTTAATTGACTTTCAAGTCCTAAGTATTTGGTTTTAAATCCTCATAGCTCAAATATGAAAAAAAAAAATTATAATAATTAAATTTTAATCGACTTTGAAATACTAAATAATTGAAAAATTATTAAATGACTATTTTGTCGAATGTGAAAGTAACTTTTTAAAGGGTAAAAAAGGCAAACGACATTTCGTTGAAGGCCTTCGTGTGTGTGTGTGTGTGTGTATATATATATATATATATATATATATATATATACACACACACACACACATTAGTCTCTATGTTCGTGCGTTGCACAAATATCTTGTGTCAAATATTATAAAATCCGTAAAAAAAAATAGTATACTTTCAATCTCATAGTATATAAATAGAACTAAATATTATGGATTCAATTTGTTATATACAAAAAGTTACACAACTATATTTGCTCTTGCTTGAAATGGTTCATACAATCTTTAGTTAAAAAGCACACGGCAGTCTTATTGTGCCTCATCGATTACTCCTGAGTAATAAACTAACAAGGCTATAACTACTTTGTCGATCCTTTCCCCCGTTATTCTCCAGCATACTTGTGAAAAAAACCCTATAAGTGCAATACTTGATAGAGTTATACGAATTTATTTTTACAAGATATCATAATTAGTGATTCCTAGTTGACTTGGATTCTACATTTTGACATGGACTCTACAACTCATGAATACTTTTACATTTTTGTAGATTAATATTCTAGAGAAATCTAATCAATAAAGGATATCAAAATCGACCAACATATTTTGGTCAATCGATATTTAGCTATATGTTGATCTATCAACATTTAGCTTTTTAAGCCTAGTACCTCTCATCTTTTCTCCTTCCTCTTTTCCTATAGAATTTTTATAAAAAGTTATTAGCTTGAAATTAGAATAGTAGTTCAGTGAAGAGAGAGGAAAAAAAAAAAAGATCAAAGCGACGTATGCAAATTATATGCGAGCCGAAAAACAAAATTAGAATAAAGCCCAGCGTAAAAGGAAAAATTAAAAAGATATACTAAGAGATAACAACAATAATTTAAATCGTAAAAAATATCTGAAATCGTGGATGGATCGGATATTCGGATGTATTAGTACATAACTACATAACTGGTGAATGCAACATACGACCATTGCTTTAGATAATATGTCTGTATTGATATGCACCTTTATTATTATACCCACCACAAACTTACTCTAAATTTTGGATATGTTGGAAGTTTACGTAAAATACAGAGTATTTCATCCAATAACATTTAAAAAGTAGTAGTAGAAAAGAAGATACACCTTGCATTAGGCTCTAACATCATGAACCATATGTGATAATTAACAAATAAATAATTAAATTAATTAACACCTGAAAAGAGAAGCAAGTTCGAGAGACGACTTGCAAGATAGTGAATACCTAGCTTCACAATTGTCCTCGGAAAACTTAACCAAGTGAAGCAACTGATTTTGTGAAGGGCATGACAATCAAAACAAACTAAAACCGACATGAACAATAGAAAAAAATAGTAAGAGAAAGCGGTGGGAAAAAAAAATCAAAAGAGGGAATTAACATTACTTGGGAAAGGAGAAGCAAGTAGTTGTCTTTCCTTAGTCTTCTATGGAACATATAGACACCGTAACCCTTTATCTAGCTAGTTGTGGGACGTGGATAGAAGTAATTTAATCTATATAGGATTGGTATAACTTTTGGAACATCAACGTATTGGCAGGACTTTGGTTAGTATTAGAGTTCAATGCAAATTTCTATTAGAAATATGTTCTCAAATTTACAATTATATCCAATAGTTATTTAGCGTTTGAATAAATATTTTAGTTATTGAAGGGCATAAAAGTCGATTAATATTTTAGGGGTATTTTTGTCGTTTGACATTTAGCATAAATTATTCGTGCTTTTATAATAATATAGATATATATATATATATATATATATATATATATATATATATATATATATATATATATATACACACACACACACACACATGATGTGAGGCCAAAATGCTATACTTTTAGCACATTACTCAACCTATATTTTGTTGTTCTAATAAGTTATTATGCGACATTTGAGCTAAATTGGGTTATTTTATGTGTAGAAATATCGGAAGGAATCGTCAAACGAAAGTTGCACAAAAAGAGGACAAAAATACAAGAAAAGAGCACAAAAGCATCAAGTATCCAAACTGTGCTACAGACCAGGCTTTGCAAGATCTATAGCCAGGTTGACCGTGCAATAGACCAGGCTTTGCGAGGTCTATAGTCAGGTTGACCGCGCTATAGACCAGGCTTCGCGAGGTCTATAGCCAGGTTGACCGCGCTATAGACCAGGTTTCGCGAGTTTTCGACTACGCTATAGACCAGGCTTAGCGAGGTCTATAGCACAATAATTAAAAGTCGCGGGTTAAAAAGACTTCAACCCGTATTTGGACCGGGAATTGACATAAATACTCCCCAAACGAGTTATTCTAAGTTTGGACATGATTTTGGAGAAGAAAAAGGTTGTCAAGCACAAGAGGAGCCGATTTTAGGGTAGAGTCAACCAAATGAGGACGTTTTTGGAGATGGATTCAACCTAAGGATGCAAGAACACGCTAGGAGCAAGAAGACGAATTCTTCTATGATTTTTTTACTTCCTTCTTCCTATTTTCATTATTGGTTATGAATTCTAGTATTGTAGTTTTGCATACTATTATGAATAACTAATTTGTTATCTAGAGTTTTGATAGAACCTTTTGTAGTATAAATTCTTCTTATATTTTTATATAATTGAGTCGTTGGATTCCTCTACTTGTTCAATTACGTATTTATTGTTGTTAATTGAATGATCGTCAATCAACTGTGCGTATTTAGTGTGTATATTGCTCGAGAGAGAGAGTACACATTTAGGTAGTTGTTGAATAACATCACTCCTAACGTATGTGAGAGATCAATACAGAGGGTTTAAAAGTAGGATTAGAGATAACGAAACCTTGGTGCGATCGTAGTGAGCAGTGAACTAGTGCCAGCTAGCGTAGTTCGAGAGAATGCGTCTAGTAAATTATGATAATTTCTCGAGAGAGAATTACGACACTCGAAGTACTCACAATCGGTAGAGAATACTTAGGCGAAATTATAGAAAATGTAGCAAAAAAGATTCCGACAATTGGGAAAATCACAACTCTAGACCTCTTTAGGCTTGTCTCCAATTTCATCCTTGTTAGTTGATAATTTTACTACTTTATACTATTTGTTAGTTAATTAGTATAAATAAATAAAAAAATCTTTATAACTAGAAAATTGCTTGGACTTGTATTTCTTAGCAATATTGGACAATTGTAGCTAAGCCTTAGTTCTCCGTGGGATTCAACTCCGGACTTGTAAACCGGATTATATTTGCAACGACTGCTTAGTCCTTTTTATGAGTCATAGTTGGGCGTGATCAAATTTTAGCGCCATTGCCGGAGAACTAACGATGTAGTTGTATGTGTACATATTGCTAGGCTTCAAGTTTGAACTTTTATTTTTGTTTTCTTGTATTTGATTTTTTTTAGTTTTTGTTTTACTTGTTAATCTGAGAAATATGGCATCGTGGAATTATGGGAGTTTTGATATTGATAATTCTACTATTGATCTTTCTTGTATGTATTGTGGAGGAAACCACCTGCGGAAAAATTATCAAAATATTTCCGAGAACGAGTTATGTGCACCAACTCAATCTTATGTGTGGAATATGTGTGATATGTGTGGTGGTCAAGATGGTCACTTTCATGGTTGTGCTTATATTTCTTATCTTCCCCCAACTCCTTACTTTGATGGTTCTTCTTTTTCTTGCGAAGTTAATAGGAATAAAGAACCCAGGGACGAGGACTTGAAAGAGATCAAGGATATGCTAAGATGCCTTGTGGAACAAAATAATGAGTAACAACTGTACATACAAAGGCAAGATGCTACTATTCGCAACTTGGAGGCACAAGTGAGTCAACTAGTTGAAACATTTAATGCTCAACAAGCCAATATTATGGATAGTAGCCAAGAAGAGCATGAATTAGATACCGAAATTGAGTTTCTAATGAAGGAGGTCAGAGTAAAACACCAACAATAAATCAAACTAGAATTTGAGAATGCCGATGTTGTAGAAGAGATACTAGAGTCAACCAAGGATATTGAGGATACATATTTAGTTGACTCTAGTGTCATTGGTATTGAGGATGTAGACATTCCCAATGTTTATGTAGTTGAGCGCATTGGTCCACACTCCAAGTATTTTTCCACATTATGTTTGGATGATGATATAGAAATAGAGTCATCCGATCCACTTGAGGAGTCAAGGAATGAGAAACAAGGTGCCTACATTCTAGAATTCTTCTTGCCAGAAAGTCGGGATTACACACCTCATCTAAAGGCCAAGAAGTGCAGAATACTACATTGTTTCCTTAAGCTAGTTAGATTCGTTCCACCGCTCCAGGAGCATAATCATAAGCTTGAAGTAAAATTTGGGGTCCAATTTATAAGTTCGAAGCGGAGAGAAAAGTGGTAAAGTTGATTCACGTCGTGCCACGACGTTAAATCAAGCGCTTGTTGGGAGGCAACCCAGCTTTACTGCTTTCTTTTCTTTTCTTTTTATTTTTTATTTTTAAATTATATTATTTTTGTAGTGTCGATTTTTGATTTTCTAGGAGCATGAAAAGCAAAGCTATTGGAAAGATCCAACAACAAACCAGATAGTTGGAACTAAGTGTAGGGTGCCCGCACAAAGAACCAAGTATGGGAGAAGTCTGAGTACCCCATGAGATGCTAATGCTTCGGCCTTTGGCCTACCAGAGAGTTTCTTTTACCTTCTTTTATTTATGGGTGTGTATTGGGGATAATGCACAATTTTAAGTGTGGGGTGAGGAGATTGTATGGGTGACTTTCTATGCTATTTTAGTTGTGTTAGTTTAATTGAATAAATGCTTTTTTTAGAAAAATAAAAAAAGATTGGACTTTTCCCGACGATAGATATACTAGACAATTTTCTTGAGAGTTTAAAGTCTAACCAAACACACACACAAAAACAATAAATAGAGAAAATAGAAAAATTCAAAAATATGTCTTTTTATTCTTTTAGGTAGTAATAATCCCTCGTGGTTTTGCTTTGTACCTCGGTTCTTTTCCATGGGATGTAGTTTGAACCGGGTCATAGTTTTTTATTTATTTCTAGAGTAGAATAGAATTTAGGGAATAAAAGAAGGAAGATGAAATTTTTAGGCGCCCTTTTGACTTGTTTGATAGTAGCATATTTAGGCTCTAACATGTGTAGTACCTTCCCTATGGTTTGAAAACGCTTATGATGCCTTGTTGAGTAGATAACATGTTATTGATGCCTATATCTCATTTTCTTGGTTGGTGTCACTTTGTGCTTGATGCTTAATATTTTGTGGCTCCGTGAATACTTGCAATTGTTTGAGAATCAGAATGGAACCGTCCTTAGTGAGTCATGTACCATGTGTGGTGAGAAAGTGTATAGTCCATATCATTGTATTAGAGTCTAGAACTTACCCGGCATGTGAGTTGAAGCGAAATTTTAGGTTTTGCTCAGTTTGAAAAAATAATTTTAGGTTTTCTTTGATTTGTTTGAGCTTAATGCTTACCACGATAAAAATTATCCCTAGTCAACCATTTTGAGCCTATAAACTTTTATTTGGCAACCACATTACAAGCCTATACCCCTTTATTCTTAATTATCATTGTTTTAATTCTTTTACCTCTTAAAGCACTTTAATTATAAAATGAGCGCTAAAAGAAGTAAGGATGGAACTTGGGTAGCGCTAAAAGAAGTAAGGATAGAACTTGGGTAAATTTTGAGTGGAACCAATGAAAGAAAGAAAGGTGCACTTGTATTGGAAGGAATACACCACTAGTAGGAATGGTAGAAGAAAAATAAAGAGTATTGTTGAAAAGAAAAAAAATATGTAGCAAAGGAAAATAAGCATATCTTGTCCTTGCTATTGTGTATTAATTAAAGTGGTGCTTAAAGAAAGAGGAAATACTTTGGGGATGAAATTGTTTGTGAAATTACACTTTGGTGAAAGAAAAATGCGGTTATAATTAATTTTGTGATGTGTTAAAGTGCTTAGGAGGGTTAGTCACTATTCCTAAATTTATCCTACCCGTCCTTTAGCTCACATTACATCCATAAAAAGTCCTAATTGATTTTAGATCGAGCAAGCCTACATTAGTAGAGGTTTACATAATGGGCAAATTTATGGTACTTTGTGCATGCATGTGACTTCTTTGTGAGAGTGAGGGATTCTTTGATATATGTGAGTCCTTAAAATATATTTGAGCATTTGATTCGAATTTGTGGATTCAACTTACCCTCTTGTTCTTGTTGTGAGGGCATATAATTTCGCAAGGGATAGGTGATGTTATTAGATTTCTCTATGATGGTAAGTATTCAAGCCATGAATGTATTGTGATATTGAGTCGGTTTGTGAGGTTAGGATTGTTAGAAACATGTTGTCCTTTTGTTGAATAAAGATTTGAAGTATGGCATAAAGTAAAGAGAAGTTTGAAGGCATATGCTAAGGTTTAATTGTTGCTATCAACCATAGTCATAGGTATGGTGTGCTCAGATGTGCTTAAAGAGAATAAAAGTGCTCTAGGAATTAGTGGTTGACTCGAGGATGAGCAACGTTTAAGTGTGGGGTGGTGATGTGAGGCCAAAATGCTATACTTTTAGCACATTACTCACCCTATATTTTGTTGTTCTAATAAGGTATTATGCGACATTTAAGCTAAATTGGGATGTTTTATGTGTAGGAACATCGAAAGGAATCGTCGAACGAAAGTTGCACAAAAAGAGGACAAAAATACAAGAAAAGAGCACAAAAGCATCAAGTATCCAAACTGTGCTACAGACCAGGCTTTGCAAGGTCTATAGCTAGGTTGACCGTGCTATACACCAGGCTTTGCGAGGTCTATAGCCAGGTTGACCGCGCTATAGACCAGGCTTCGTGTGGTCTATAGCCAGGTTGACCGCGTTATAGACCAGGCTTCGCGAGGTTTCGACCGCGCTATAGACCAGGCTTAGCGAGGTCTATAGAACAGTAATTAAAAGTCACGGGTTAAAAAGACCCCAACCTTAATTTGGACCGGGGATTGACATAAATACTCCCCAAATAAGTTATTCTAGGTTTGGACATGATTTTGGAGAAGAAAAAGGCTGCCAAGCACAAGATGAGCCGATTTTAGGGTAGATTCAACCAAAGGAGGACGTTTTTGGAGATGGATTCAACCTAAGGATGCAAGAACACGCTAGGAGCAAGAAGGCGAATTCTTCTATGATTTTTTCACTTCCTTCTTCCTATTTTCATTATTGGTTATGAATTCTAGTATTGTAGTTTTGCATACTATTATGAATAACTAATTTGTTATCTAGTGTTTTGATAGAACCTTTTGTAGGATAAATTCTTCTTATGTTTTTATATAATTGAGCCGTTGGATTCCTCTACTTGTTCAATTACGTGTTTATTGTTGTTAATTGAATGACCGTCAATTCACTATGCCTATTTAGTGTGTATATTGCTCGAGAGAGAGAGAGTACACATTTAGGAAGTTGTTGAACAACATCACTCCTAACGTATCTGAGAGATCAATACGGAGGGTTTAAAGGTGGGATTAAAGATAACGAAACCTTGGTGCGATCGTAGTGAGCAGTGAAGCAGTATCAGCTAGCGTAGTTCGAGAGAATGCGTCTAGTAAATTGTGGTAGTTTCTCGAGAAAGAATTACGACACTCGAAGTACTCACGATCGGTAGAGAATACTTAGGCGAAATTATAGAAAACGTAGCAGAAAAGATTCCGACAATTGGGAAAATCACAATTCTAGACCTCCTTAGGCTTATCTCCAATTTTATCCTTGTTAGTTGATAATTTTAGTGCTTTATACTATTTGTTAGTTAATTAGTAGAAATAAAAAAATAAAAAAAACTTTATAACTAGGAAATTGCTTGGACTTGTGTTTCTTAGCAATATTGAAAAACTGTAGCTAAGCCTTAGTTCTCCGTGGGATTCGACTGCGAACTTGTAAACCGGATTATATTTGCAACGACCGCTTAGTCCTTTTTATGAGGCATGGTTGGGCGTGATCAACACACACTCATATATATATATATATATATATATATATATATATACACACACACACACTCATACGAGGTTTCACTTTGTAAACTAGCTTTCTTTGTGGTTTACGATATTATATATATAATTTACCTCTCTTACGTTGATCCTTTTTGTAACAATTCTTTTTATGTATTTATAATTAATATAAAAAACCATAAAATGGATAAATTTCTCTTTCTAATATATATACTTTGCCAACAATTCTGTAAACATCTTCTTTCAAAAATTTCTTTATAATAACATATTTTTCCATCTTCCATTAAATTTATAAATTCGCTAATTTGATTGTGTTTTTAAGCAATTCCCTTTGTATTGAAGATGCGGTAACTTAGATGGTTAGTTAAGTTGTTATGTTAGTTGTTGACAGTTGTCAGTAGAAGTTAGAACATGTGTATATATATATACTTTATAACTCTTCTTCAAAAATAAGAATCATTTTTCATTTGCACATAACTTATTGTCTCTTGCTTCTTCTCTTGACTCAGCTCACATTTACAAGCTACAGTTAGGGTTCTCAATTCGAGTGCAATAGGGTGTTAATGGTGATTCTCGATATGGTATCATAGCGGACGGGCCACTAGTGTGGTCATCTCATCTGATCGGAGTTTTTCGCCGGAATTTGCAGGTGCGTTCAACTGATGGCGCTCGACAACGAATTGCCGAAAAAGCTAAGTCACAACCATCCGGTATTTCTGAATGCCAATGATAATTCAGGAGCAGTGTTAATTTTCTCCGCAATTGAAAGGACCGGAGAACTACTCTGTATAGAGTCGAGCGAAGGCACATACAGAAGAGAAAGTTACGGTCCGAACCTCCTCTTTGGGAGCGATGCAACGTTGTAGTACTATCATGGATAATGAATTGCGCCTCACCTGAATTGCTCAATGGAATTGTGTACTCATCAAGTGCCAGTGCAGTTTGGGGAGAATTGAAAGGGTGTTACGACAAAATCGATTGCTCAAGAATTTTTCAGATTCATAAACAAATTGTGACAATTAATCAGGGAACAAGTTCGATTTCTGACTATTTTTCAAAATTGAAGTTGTTGTGGCCAGAATTTGACTCCTTAGCTCCAATTCTGGGATGTGACTGCGAAATATCGAGAATTTGTTACTTTCATGGAGCGTCTGAAACTCTTACAGTTTCTCATGAGACTAAATGAGTCTTATGAGTAGGCTGGAAGTCAAATCCTCATGATGATTCCAGTTCCAACTATAAACAAGGCGTATTCAATGTTTACAGAACGAGAAAGTCAGAGGAGCATGACAAATTTATTTACATCAATTGAAGGAGGTGAAGTAACAACCTTAATGACTACAAGAGCAGGAACTATGCAGAGAATAAAAAAGAACTATATTATTCAGTGTGGTTATTGTAAAACGAAAGGACATACGCGTGAAAAGTTTTACAAACTGATTGGTTATCCTGTTGATTTCAAATACAAAATGAAAGGGGGAATTCATGCTGCTCACAATGTGTTTGTGGAAGATTACAAGAGGCAGGGTCCGGGAGGAGGAACTCATGCATCAAAAAGCCTTTTCTTCACTCATGACCAGTACACTCAAATCATGAAGCTACTCAACAAAGAAAATATTGGAGAGAGTTGGCAGGTACACTCAATGCTTTTCTAGTAGAGACATGTAGGAAAGAATGGATAATTAATACTGGTGCGACCAATCATATGATATCTGATGCTGATCTATTGCTTAATAAGATCAAACTTAATGACGCAGAAGCCAAAAAGGTTCATTTGCCCAATGGAGGTGTTACATATGTAACTCATATAGGGTCCTGTGAGCTAAGTAATGGAGACATAGTTGAGTCCTCCTGATTTTAAGAATAATTTATTATCAGTCTCCAAACTAACTAAAGAGCTGAAATGCATGATTGCCTTTTACCATGACTTTTGTATATTTCAGGACCTTTGCATTGAGAAGGTGAAGGGAATTAGTAGCGAATGAGGAGGACTCTACCTAATGCTCCCTTAAGCTTCTACTGAAGGTCTAAAGAATACATCTAAAGGTTTTTCTGTAAGAAAAGAAGAAAAGAGCATTGGATTGTGGCACAGATATTAGGGCATACTTCAACTAGACAATAATCAAGTGTTTCACTTGTCTGTAGATGCTTGTACACAAGCCTTGAAAAATTGTAATGTTCGTCCCTTAGCTAAACACATCAGATTACCTATCAAAAGTAGTACTACTAGAGAAGATGCAGTGTTTGACTTGATACACATTGATGTATGGGGGATACATAGTGTACAAACCTTTGATGAAAATAAAATCTTTTTGACTATTGTTGATGATCATTCTCGAATGACATGGTTATATATGTTAAAATTAAAAAGTGATTTTGTGGTTGTTTTGAGAAGATTTCTGCAGCTAGTACTTACTCAATTTAATAAAAGGGTAAAGGTTATTAGATCAGACAATGGAATAAAATTTATGAATCATGAATGTTAAGAGTTATTTCGGTCATATGGGAGAATACACCAAAGGACATGTGTCTATACACCTCAACAAAATGGGATAGCTGAGGAGAAGCATAGACATGTTCTAAAAATGGCAAGAGCTATTAGATTTCAAGGGGGAATTCCTTTAAATTCCTGGGGACACTGTGTTTTGGCAGCAACCAACATTATAAACAGGCTACCGACAGTGGCCCTTCAGGAAAATGTCCATATGAAATATTTCACAACAAGCAACCCAGTTGGGATCACTTCAGGAGGATACTTATGTTATGTCAAGAGGATGCACAATCATGACAAATTTGAATTAAGGGTAATACCAGTTTCATTCATGGGATATTCAAAAGTGACTAAAGGGTACATATTATATGACCTAACTAAGCATGTGTTTTTTGTGAACATGGAAGTAGTTTTTCAGGAAAATATCTTTCCTTTCAAGCAAGGGAACCATAGAAAATCCTCTATGTTTCTCAATAACATAGATGCGGCTCCACTTGATAATGATCTTGGTATGACACATTAGTTTCCTAATGTTGTAGATGGTGATGCAGATCTTGATACAGTTGTTCCAAGCATTGAAGCCTCTGATTAGTACATTAATGGGTCAGTTTATGATGTCAATAATCCACAGGATGATGATGCTGACATTCCTAATGATTCTGATCTACATAGCATTTCATCAGAAGATAACCATGACTTATCAGAACAACTTGAAAATTCAACTTAGCCATTAGCTATTCCACATGATGATTCCTTGAGGAGATCTAGCAGGGATAAAAGGCCACCTATTTGGATGATAGACTATGTCTCAACTGCAGCTACTGAAGATCAGCAAACACCTTATTCCATATGTAACTCAGTCAGTTATAATACTATATATAAGGCTTATAGGGACTACTTAACTGCATTCTCTGCTATTGAAGAACCAAGAGCTTTTGTGGAAGCATCAAAAGATGAAAGATGGGTGGCAGCAATGAGGACAGAAATTCAAGCTCTAGAAGACAATGGAACTTGGGAACTTGTCAAGTTGCCACCAGGGAAGAGACCAATAGGTTGCAAATGGGTCTACAAATTGAAGTATAAGGCAGATGGATCTATAGAGAGGTTCAAAGCTAGACTGGCTACTAAAGGCTACAATCAGAAGGAAGGGTTGGACTACAATAAGACCTTTTCTCCAATAGTGAAGATTGCAATAGTCAGATTAGTCATTGCCATTGCAGCAGTTGAAGGTTGGCACATCCACCAAATGGATGTTGTACAATGCATTTCTTCAAGGTGATCTATATGATGAAGTCTACATGCAATTTCCAAAGGGATTCACCAGCTAGGGGGAGTCTGAAGTTGTATGCATGCTTGTTAAATCCCTCTATGGGCTCAAATATGCCAGTAGACAGTGGAATTTGAAGCCGACAGATGCTTTGCTTGAACTTCGTTTTGTACAAAGTTGCTTAGACTACTCCTTATTTACAAATAAGAAAGGAATTAGTACAATCATCATACTTGCCTATGTTGATGACTGGGATTGACTTGGACTTAATTGAGGAAACTAAGCTTAGGTTACCTAAAGCATTCAAGATCAAAGACCTGGGGGGACTGAGATACTTCTTGGGACTAGAGTTCAGTAGATCAGGGAAAGGGATCCTTATGAATCAGAGAAAATATGCTTTGGAACTTATAGCAGATGTGGGGTTGAGTGCTGCTAAGCCATCCTGGACTCCACTTGACAACAATCAGAAATTTACAACCAAAGAACTGGATGAAGTCACAGGGAAGAAGGTGATGAATTGCTTGAAGATAGAGGAAAATATCAAAGGCTAATAGGCAAGCTGTTGTATCTAACAATGATAAGACTGGATATTGCATTTGCAATTCAGACTCTTAGTCAGTTTCTGCAACAACTCAAGAAGTCACACTGGGAAGCAGCCCTACGAGTTGTGAGATATGTGAAAAGAGAACCAGGACTTGGGATTCTGATGAGCTCTAAAAAGCCGGAGAAACTGAAGGCTTATTGTGTTGCAGACTGGGCCTCTTGTCCAAATACACTGTGAAGTATGGAGATTCGTTGATATCATGGAAATCAAAAAGCCAAAACACAGTATCTAAGAGCTCAGCTGAAGCTAAGCATAGAAGCATGGCTGACAGTTTCAGAGTTAGTATGGCTAGTTGGATTAGTCAAAGAGCATGGGGCAAAGCTGAATTTATTTGTAGAATTATACTGTGATAGTAAGGCAGCACTACAAATAGCAGCAAATCTGGTTTATCACGAGAGAACCAAACATATAGAAGTGGATTGCCACTTCATTAGAGAGAAAATTCAGTTGGGAATGGTGAAAACATTGCATATAAGTTCAGGAGAGTAACATGCAGATATTCTGACAAAAGCATTAGGAAGATCACAACATGAGTATCTTGTATCCAAGCTGGGAGTGCTAATGTGTTTGCACCTACTAGCTTAAGGAGGAGTATTGAAGATGCAGTAACTTGAGAGATACGTGTCAATAGGATACAATTAGTGCCTAATTAAATATTAGATAGTTAGTTAAGTTGTTGTGTTAGTTGTTGACAGCTGTCAGTAGAAGTTAGAACACGTGTACATATGTATACTTTGTAACTCATCTTTAAAAATGAGAATCATTTTTTATTTGCTCACAACTTATTGTCTTCTGCTTCTTCTCTTGACTCAGCTCACATTTACAAGCTAGAGTTAGGGTTCTCAATTCGAGTGCAGCAGGGTGTTAATGGTTATTCTCGACACTTTGGTTAGAAGCTAGATTTATCTCATTATAACTTAGATATCAAGAGTGTCATAGAGATGCATTTCTGCTGCAACGGTTCCAATGAGAAAGCAAAATGAGAATACTACTTAATCTAGCGTTTGACTTTGGTGTATTAATAGTGTAAAGGGTACTTAATCCCATAATCTCGAAAAGTTTCATTATATGTTAATGTATGTCATAATCTAAAACCCATAAAATACTACTGACATTAGATTATCTAATGTTCTAATTTCCTTGTCAGAATCATTCAAAACCAAGTGAAATAATCAAACAGCTTAAGTAAGACTATGATTCCCAGAGCTAGAGTGTCGGAAGCGGGTTCGGCCGAACTCAGTAGATTTAATTCGAACCCTATATTTGTCTTAGAAAATCCATTAAATATATATAAATTATTAACTTAAAATGATTAGAATCCCGAACCCATAAGCTTGAAATCCTATCTCCACCTCTAATTCCCAGCAAATAGGTTCGTATCATCTTTTTTGAGGAAAAATCATTCTGAGTCATGGGGTGTTTCTGCGAGTTTTCAGGAAAACACTATCGGCGAATGGAAATGAATTTAACAAAAAAGTATATTAGAAATGGCAAATTAGTCAGATCACTAATTCATTATATCCATTGTGCTCCATTCAAGTTGCATCAAGAGGATTCATTTTAGTTTAGAGTATTTAAGTTGGTTGCTAAGTACCATAATTCTCTTCCTTTATTTGAGCATGATCGGCTAAGCTTCAGGAAAACACTATCGGTGTATGTTTGTTTATGTTTTAACGTCACCCAATATGAAGTTTTCATGAATTGACGGTGTATATAATCCCACCCCAGCCTCGAAATGCTCCGTTCCTGATTCAGGACGTCTGTCATTCACACTCAGGTTCTAAGTCATACATATATTTGTCACAATTCATGCATATTTCTTCTCAGTAGAATAAACACGCGGAATAATACCGAAGAATTCAAACTCGTGAAATAAGTTAAATAAATTGACAGTAACAACAAGTGACGTTTCAATAAATGAAGATATACAATCAAACAGCTACTGCAGCTTTATCAACGTCAAGTTTCTGAGCAGTATCTGTCGCGACTGTGGTTTTAACCTCTGATGCATCCTCATAAGCAGCTGCATGAACACCGAGTGCAGCTCGACCAGATGGATCTAGATTCTTGGACCAAGCTGCGTCCCATTCTACTGCTTTTGCAGTGCTGCATGCCACACTTGGACCACCTGGAACTGTTTCCCTCGCAGCATTCTGCTCCAAATAATAGTTAACAATGTGATTAACTTTATCAACAAATACGAAGATAGAAGCGATCTTGTTAACAGAAAAAGGAAGAAAAAGAAAACATTGTTTGGGATAAAATATCATAAACTGAACATGAATAACAAGGAAAATAAGACTATGTAAGACCCACCTTGGGGAAATATCGCTCAAAAATAGTTCTATAGTAGTATCCTTCCTTTGTCGTGGGTGTGTTATGCGGGTAAATGAAACTTGCATTCGCTAACATAGAATCAGAAACCTGGACCAAGTATATGAGATGTGTTCAACAAAACCACAAAAGGAAGGGATAAAGAGTGGAAGAGGAGGGAAGAGAAAACAACTAAAGAGCTCACCAGACTGCTTGCGTGATCCTTCAAGCCATCAATCCAACTGTAGCCAACTCCATCACTGAACTGTTCCTTCTGCCTATACAAGATATGCTAAAAACAGAAAGCAGATGAGGATCAACTACTTGATCATAATGTCTTTTCAAACATCATTTCATTATACACACACACACACATAATATATGTGGAAGGTGGGAGGAGTGTGTACATATAATACCCTTATATGTGACACATATAATACACATCTCATACATTTGTGCATAAGCGTACACAATGTATTGGGAGTCTACTGCCTTTTATGCAAATGAATAAACAAAGATTATGATTATTGGACCTGATACAAGAAAACAAACAAACCTTTGGCAGATAAGGATTCCGATCATCGTCAAAAGCATTGCGTAGAACCCACTTTTCTATTCTTCCGAGATCAGGTCTGATCTGCAATGTTTCAAGACAGGTTCTTCAGCATACTATAGTCACCGCAAAGAGATGCATTAATTTGTAATTAGGATTATACTTGTTGTACAGATGAGATCAGCACATCAGCAACATTTTAATGAGGTTATGGGTATGAAGCCATTTTCTATCCCATATATCAGACCCATTTAACTAACACTGACTTGTAATATGGAGGTAAAATACTTGAATGTAACTTCCATTGTTTTATTAGGCAGATATTCTCTAGACCTAACATAGGTCGCAGCAAGTTTGAGTCTAGAAATAGCGTGCAGAACCTCAAAGGGGCCAAACAGAATTAATCAAGATCCAAAAAAACTCTTCATCTATCCAGAGATAAACACATGAAAGTCGACACATCATGAATTCACGGTGGAACAACATTGAAGACTTTCTTAATTTTTTGAATAATGGTGGTTTCGAGTCAGCTCTAACTAGCTCATATACTAGTTAACTATGTCCACCAAGGCTTAAACAGATTAGAAGAGTTCACCTAGTGTTTTTTTTAACAATCAGATTTGAACCCTGGTCTCCCATGACATGGAAGACTATTTTTTCTGCATAACTTGCAGCTATTCTTTTGTTACCCCCTTCTTCCTTGAAGGAAGAAAAGAATCTCTCTTTTCAATTCTTTTCTGTTCTTTTTTTTGGGGGGGGTGGGGGGTGGAGAAATGAGACGGAAGCACTGTAGGTTACCATTTTCCACTCTGGATCAATGTTCATTGCAACATTGATAAATTCTTTATCCAAGAAAGGTACACGAGCTTCAACACCCCAAGCTGAAGTAGATTTGTTGGCCCTCAAGCAATCATAAAGATGAAGTGCTTTAATCTGGATTAACATCAAAGCGTCCATCAGAGCTAGAAATAGTTCAAAGAAGTATTCTAGTAAAAATACAGTTACTTCCAATAATCCTGAATGACTGAAGAAATGACAATGAGATCCACCTTTCTACAAGTTTCTTGGTGAAACTCCTCTTTGTTGGGTGCCTTGTGGAAATATAAATAACCGCCAAAAATTTCATCAGAACCTTCACCAGATAGAACCATTTTCACACCCAAAGACTTTATCTTCCGAGACATGAGAAACATTGGTGTACTGGCTCTGATAGTGGTCACATCATATGTTTCAACATGATAAATGACTTCATCTAGTGCATCAATTCCTTCCTGATGTAGCAATAGAAAGAAGTAGATAGCCAATTTGACTTAAGCGGTTATACTCCTATAAGGAAAATCAGCTTAGGATGGGCAGCCCGGTGCACTAAGCTCCCGCTATGTGCGGGGTCGGGGAAGGGCCGGACCACAAGGGTCTATTGTACGCAACCTTACGCTGCATTTCTGCAAAAGGTTGTTTCCACAGCTCGAACCCGTGACCTCCTGGTGACCATGGCAGGATGTCTTTGTGGAAAGTTACCTGCACTGTAAAGTGAAACTCATGGTGACGGGTTCCAAGGTAGTCTGCCACCTCTCTGGCAGCTTTCAGATCAGGAGAACCCTAATGTCAAACAAAAGACAACCTTAATTACAATGACAAAAGCAAAAGAAAACAAAACACTACAAGTATATAAAATGGATAAATCACTCATCTCCGAACTGCTCAATCACACCAAGTGGCTTTCAACAAATCTCTAACTTTATTTCTGTCATTTTGGACAATAACATACCTACTGCATAAAGAACACTAAACACTTTTAAGTGCACTAAGGTCTGTCAAAATTGGCATCGATAAGAGGTGTTGGAATAGTTTAGCACAAGAAATATTAGTGGAGCTATTACAGATTTCGAAAGGATGTAGGTTTAAATTTATTTAAGTGTCACATTATATCACAACAATACCTGCTTTTTAGAAAATTTTATTTAGAGCAATGACTGTGATCAGTTCTGATCATTTTGTAAAGCTATACACTTGAAAATTTCAAATTCCCGCATGAATACAAGCTAGTAGCACTTTTTCAGGAGGATGTGATAACAGAAATAAACAAGTCAATATTACCAAACCTTGCAACTGGAGTTACATTGCCTGTCTCAGAGAGTAAGACAAAAAGACAGGCATATAATTGTAACAAGAGAAGGAAAATCTACAATCAAGAGAAGGAAAGCCAGGATGGACCAAATTCATATCAGAATTAATCACAATGTCAAAAGGAAATTTTCGATTCAGAACTGTAAGATCATTTCCCAAAAAGGCATTCGGTATCTTTAATAAAGAGAAATTCCATTTCCTTTTTACTATTTTCAGAAAATCCCTATATATGGAAAAGAAACAGCAATAATGGTCTAGAACTTCCATGTAAATTGGGATGATACAGCTAGCAATTCCCAAATCAGAGCAACTTTACAAAAAGGAGCATCACCACCTTCAAGCCTACGCAAAAGGTATGCAACTGTGATCCCCATTGTCGCGCAGCTTCAGTATCAGCCAAATAGCGGTTGGCCACTGCAGCAACAAGTGAAGAATCTAGTCCGCCTGAGAGAAGCACACCAAATGGTACATCCGTCATAAGTCGCTTGACTACAGCCTGCATAAAGTAAAGGTTGGGAATAAAATTAGCATTTAATGCATCAAATCAGTAGTAATACACGGATAGTAGAGAGAGGTACATGAAAGATGAAAATTGCAGGACAAACTATTGCATATTTCACATACTGTAGTATAATTTGCATGTGAAGGTAAAAAAGAATTGATAAAGATTGAGATAAAATATCATTTAAAGTCTATAGTCAACATCTATCACAAAGTATTTTTAACATTTTATCATTTTCTTTTGATAAGGAAGGTTTATTTATAGGCAAGAGTATTACAAAGGAGAGGACAATCAAAATAAGCACTATACATCAAGGAAATTCAGCTCCCAGTCAGTCAAGGGGATATGTGTCCTCAAAGAATCCAAAGGCTTTTGATGAAGTTTAAAATATAACAAAGTGGCACCTAAATATTATATACAACTCAGAAACAAGCGACTTCCAAAATAGAATGACCTTCTCAAAAGCTTTCCGTAAGACAAGGTGATCATATGGAGTAGAAGGAATGGTTTCTGAGTACCATGGTGGGTTGTACCATCTTCTGAGTCCTCCTGCACACATAATATACTTGAGACATAGCATGAATAGTTCTTGAAAGCAAACACTTGAAAGGATGACTTTGGTAATGATGGCGACTTAAATAGTCCCTCCATGCCAAAGACCGAGGTTCACTTTTTGTCCATTCAAAAGAATTTACCTTTCGCCTCAAATGATGAGCTTCCCCATCCCAAACTCCAAGGACATAAGCAAATATAAAAAAAATACTCGTATAATTTTATATGAGGGTATTGAACACACAGAGTTTAAGATGCTAACAGGAGTTGTTTAAGGAAGAAAATATTAAAGTAGTGGAAATAGTTAGTTTAATACATCAAAAAGTTTAGTGTACGGAGATCAAAAAATGTAGTCAAACTTTTAAAACGTTCCAAAATGAAAAAGAAGTCATATAAGAGATGAATTGGTGTTCTATTTACGGGCTCCCTCTAGATTAACAAAAACTCAATAGAGCTCCTCTCCTGTAATGTTTCATTATGCTGATCTTCCTTTATCTAGGACAAATAGAACCTCTGTTTAAGGTCGACATGTTCTACGTTGCTAAATCAAGTTTAAACATTGTAAATGCATTAAAAAAATGGTGTTATATTGCAGTCTCACAATTTTTTTATTTGTAGAGGGATTAGAAAGTAATATAAAATCTGCTCAGCCAGTACATCAGTACAAAGTCAGAGGATTTATGTTAACCGACATTATCAAAAGTACATCACTCTAGCATCCCAACTATCCTAAAAGATTCATGAAGCTCCACTGATTATCCTAAAAGATTTTGTTGCAAATTTGTAATAATTACATGTAATTACTCCTTTGGTTGATCAAGAGATAATAATTATACCATCAATAAGGGTTCAAGACTGTTTCCAACAGGGTCCTAAAGTAAATCTGAAATAAATAGGAAAAGTACGCTGATCATAAATGAAGCGCAAGCTCAGAAATGAGCTTCGTATGGGCATACCATTTTTGCTTGAATAAATATGACCGGGAAGGAAACTAACAAATCGTTCACAGTCATCACTTAAGGCTTTCATCTCTGAAGAAAACCATACAGACCCTGCATAAAAAGTAATATTTATTATTGCTTGCATACGCATAGCCAAAGTTGTTTAAATATGCACTTGTGCAGTCAATATTACATGATCGAATAGAAGCTTCTGTTATTTTCTCTTATATGCAGAAAGAGCTGAAAGCAAATTGTGGAAAGATAAAAATTATAGACACTTACAATAAAGCAGAATACATCAGCAGTTGCTTAGACTGACTACTAAAACAACTCATCAAAGCAAAGCAAAGCAAACATGTCTGTCCACTTCAATGTGCAAGGATCCAAAGGTCAAGGAGCAGGATTCTACCTTAAGCTTCTCCCTTTTTCCTTTAAATTGAAATATGTAACACTAAAAACACAAAAATAATTCTACCCAAGGCAAAAAGGAGGAGTTCAGGATCAGTCAGGCTTTGTTGCAATCAGCATGAATACAAAGTGTGGTCCAATATACATGGGTTAAGCACACCAGAAAGATGGACAGAACTTGGAAGGACCAGTGTTTAGAAAAGCGATCGCTTCGCGCTTAAAGCGCGAAGCGACGCGACGCGACTCAGTGTCGCTTCTAGCTGCCTGAGGCGACTCGACCGAGGGAAGCGCACGCTTCAACGGAGGAAGCGACGAAGCGATCGCTTTTGTTAAAAAAGCGCAGAGGGCCCTTTTTTTAAAAAAAAAAACTTTGGGTCTGTTTTTCTATTATACAAAACAGACCCTAAATTGACAAAAAATGGCCATTTCTTCTTCTCTCTTCTTCGATCGAGGTCGACCAAAGCCTAGGGTTCAACTTCATTGACATTGCTGACCAGTCCAGGTAATTTTCTTCTTCTCTTTTTTTTCTTTCTTCTTTCTTTCTTCTTCTTGGTCCCGTCAGATTCTGCTTTTTTTTCTTTCTTTTTCCTTCTTTCTTCCTTCTTCTTCTTCGTTTATCTCTGAGACTCTGACAGTCCAGTTTGCACTGTTCAGACTTCAGCGTCTTCTTCTTCCTTTTATCTCTAACCCATTTTGTTTTTTTCCCCCTTTTATTCTTCTTATTTGATTTTTTTAATGTATATTTCAGCATATAAAATTAATTATTATTTATATATGTTATATTTTTCAGTTTATTTGATTTTTTAATGTATATTTCAGTATATAATATTAATTATTATTTATATATGTTATATTTTCAGTTTATTTGATTAATTTTATATGTATTTCATTTTAGAAAATTAATTATTATATATATATGTTATATTTTAGTTTATTTGATTTTTTAATGTATATTTCAGTATATAAAGTTAATTATTATTTATATATGTTATATTTTTCAGTTTATTTGATTAATTTTATATGTATTTCACTTTAGAAAATTAATTATTATATATATATATATATGTTATATTTTAGTTTATTTGATTTTTTTAATGTATATTTCAGTATATAAAGTTAATTATTATTTATATATGTTATATTTTTCAGTTTATTTGATTAATTTTATATGTATTTCACTTTAGAAAATTAATTATTATATATATATATATATATATATATATGTTATATTTTAGTTTATTTGATTTTTTTAATGTATATTTCAGTATATAAAATTAATTATTATTTATATATGTTATATTTTTCAGTTTATTTGATTTTCTTAATGCATTTTTCAGTATATAAAATTAATTATTATATATATGTTATGTTTTCAGTTTATTTGATTAATTTTATATGTATTTCATTTTAGAAAATTATATATGTTATATTTTAGTTTATTTGATTTTTTTAATGTGTATTTCGGTTTATAAAATTAATTATTATATATATTATATGTATTTTCAGTTTATTTGATTATGTATTTTCTTATATCTTAATAGGGATTTCAAAATGTCTCAAAGATCGAAAGATAAAGACCCGGCTTGGCGATATGGCGATAGAGTTAATGAGAAGAATACAAATATTGTATGCAAGTTTTGTAACAAGATTACAACGGGTGGAATTTATCGCTTTAAATTCCATCTTATTGGTGGCGATAGAAACGTCACAAGTTGTCCGAAATGTCCACCGGAGGTGAGGGATGAAATAAAGAATTTTGTTGAGAAGAAGAAGGAGCAAAAAAATCAAATGAGTCATCAACCATTGGTGACCAATCTTGATGATGATGGTGATGATGATATTGAAGAATTGTCACTTCCAACAAAACGGGGAAGAGATGCAATCTCTTCAAGCCATGGATCGACGGGTACGAGTAGGACTAAAGGTCCTATAGATTGCTATTTCCCAAAGAAGCCGGAAGGAAAGAGCGGTGGAAAAGATGTACAAAAAATTGCTAAGGACATTTTGAGGGATCGTGCAGTTAGAGCTTTTGCACGATGGGTCTATGATGCTGGGCTCCCCTTCAATTGTGTCAACTATACTGACACTTTTGGAGACTTTATTGAGGCCGTTGGTCAATACGGACCTGGAATGAAGCCTCCCACTTATCATGAAATCAGAGGTCCTTATCTAAATAAGGAAGTGGAGGAGACTAATAAAATTGTGGAGGAACATAAAGTTGCGTGGAACAAGTATGGCTGCTCCATTATGATGGATAAGTGGACGGCAAGAACTGGGAAAATGATTATTAACGTGTTGGTGAATTCTCCCAAGGGAAGTTTGTTTCTTGAGTCCATTGATGCTAGCGACTCATCCACTGACCACATCAAAATGTTCACCTTGTTTCAGAACACCATTGAAAAGATTGGCCCAAGCAAAGTTGTTCAAGTGGTCACTGATAATGCGAGTGAAAATGTGAAAGCGGGTGGCATGGTGGAAGGAGCGTACAAGAATGTCTATTGGACTCCATGTGCGGCTCATTGTATCAACTTAATCTTAGGGGACATTTTCAAGGAAAAACCCTTCTCTACAGTTTTTGGCCAGGGCGTTAGGGTACATTCTTATATTTCTCAGCGGCCCTTGTTATTGAATATGATGAGAAGATTCACCGGACAAAAAAATTTGGTGAAGCCGGGCAAGACAAGGTTCGCCACTGCTTTCTTGACTTTACATAGTATCCACTTGCAAAAATCCAATTTGAGAAAGTTGTTCACTTCAGAGGAATGGAGCAAGAGTAAATTTGCAAAGGAAAGTGCAGGGAAAGATGTTGCACGCATTATTCTTTCTTATTCTTTTTGGAATAATGTCCTTCATGCTCTTAAAATTGGTGGCCCTTTGGTTAAAGTACTCCGTTTGGTGGATGGGGAGCAAAAACCACCAATGGGCTACCTCTATGAAGCTATGGATAGGGCCAAGGAGGCTATTCAAGCATCATTCACTGATGAGCAGAAATATGCAAAGGTCTTTCAGATCATTGATGCAAGATGGAGTGAGCAACTTCATAGACCTTTGCATGCAACTGGACTTATTCTGAACCCGTCACTCTTTTATGATCAGCATGAGAATAATTCATTGGCTAGAGAAGTGTGGACAGGATTCCATGAGGTTGTTATCAAGTTGACCCCAGATGAAGACATGCAAGAAAAGATAGTAGATCAGCTTGCTATTTACAAGGCAGCTGAGGGACTTTTTAAGCTCCGACTTGCTATTAAACAAAGAAAGACGAAATCGCCAGGTGACCAAGTGCTTCTATATTTTATAGCTCTAACTTTAATGTATTTTTTATACTTATTAACTCTTGAATTCTTGAATTTTTTTTTCACTTCTATAGTTGAGTGGTGGGACCAATATGGTGTAGAGACTCCGGATTTACAGACTTTCGCCATCAGAGTTCTAAGTTTAACTTGTAGCTCATCCGGATGTGAAAGGAACTGGAGCGTTTTTGAACACGTGAGAAATAAAAAGAATTATTTCGTGTTTTGAGATAAAGTAAATTATATCTCAATTGTCCCAACTCCTACTAATTAGTTGACACATCTTGTTTGCAGATTCATACAAAGAAGAGGAATCGACTAACCTTGAAGCGCCTCCATAATCTAGTGTTCATAAAATACAATAGAGCATTGAGGCGTCGCTACAACCACCGCAATCTAATTGATCCAATTCTTTTGGACAATATTGATGAGGCTAATGAGTGGCTAACCGGAGTCCCCGAAAATTGTGAAGATGAAGAAGTATTTGAAGGCGATTCTAATTTCACTTGGGGTGATGTTGCGGTTGCTAGTGGAGTTGGGGAGAATCCTTATGGTTTAAGGGGGAATACTTCAAGTTCAAGCTCGATTAGGAAGGGAAAAAGTGTGGCTACTACAAGTCGATCCCTATCCCTAATTGATGAAGATGAAAGTGATCATGAAGAGGAAGAGGAGGGGGAGGAGGAAGATGACGAGCAATATGAAGATAATAGAGGAATTCAAGATTTTGACAATCTTGAAGAAGAACAAGAAGAGTAGAAGAATAAGAGGTTGATTCTAGTAATTTAGTAGCTTTGATTTTGACAATTTGAACTTTTTGATTATTTATAATTTTATATTGTGTCTTTGCAAGATTTACATTATGTTTTTTAAGAATTGCGCTTCACTTTAATAAAGTGTGCGCTTCGCTTTGCGCTTCGCTTTTGAAGCGAGGCGAGCCCTTGTCGCTTTTTTGCGCTTCTCGCTCTTAAAAAAAACTGGGAAGGACTAACACATTAAACTCGTAAAGAGTGAAGAGCAAGATCAATCAGAAAATGAAATGACATGTGAGCTTGATGTTCATTAACACTCTCACCACCGGAGAGTCACATAACCTCATCCATTAACAGCGAATACAAAAAAATTATCACAATATAAGAGTATCCCGGAAAAAAAAACTATCTTCGTTACAGCTACAGTGCAGGCACCCAAGAATGTGGCCAAGTGGTCAATGAAGTGGGATGAGAACCATGAGGTTAGTAGTCCAAAACTTCAAATGCCAGCAGACTCAAAACAATAGGTGATTTCTTCCCATGAGTTACCAGGTAATCTGTGTTGGTGGGAGATAGCAAGCACCCGGTGGAATTAGTCGAGATGTGTGCAAGCTAGCCTGGATACCACGGTTATAAAAAAACAACACTGCAGGATCTTCCTAGAGTTAAGAAAGCTTTAAAGAGCT
Source organism: Nicotiana tomentosiformis (assembly GCF_000390325.3). Taxonomy (NCBI): domain Eukaryota; kingdom Viridiplantae; phylum Streptophyta; class Magnoliopsida; order Solanales; family Solanaceae; genus Nicotiana; species Nicotiana tomentosiformis. The sequence goes on along the minus strand of NC_090816.1, from coordinate 104,170,396 downwards.
AAGAACTTTGATATCTCCAGTTAGATAGTTAGGCTTGGACTTAGTTAAATATGTACACATATAAGAGTGAATGTTAGTGTGTCATGTCAGATAGATGTACCAAAAACTTTGTAAAGCATGCCTTTTAAAAGCATTCAGGCGTAAGACAGTTGCTTTCATGCATTTCATCAATTATTTTATTTGATTCTTACATATAAAAGCTTAAATGAGAAATAACTCTAGTTACTACATGTGCAATCATTCCCAACGTTTGGAAGAAGAAAATATCATCACTGTGCAATTTCCGACAACTATCAAATCTGTCCTAAGTTTGTTTGTCTTCCTAAGGTGTTGCACTTAAGCCATCACCAAACCTAGACACAAAAGCTTCGTGCCAACATACCCGAATAAACCACATCCCTGTCGGAGCGTTCCCTCACCCTAGTCGTGTTCCCAAATAAGAGGATAGTGTCTCTAATTACATATTCAATGGTGCAATTGGTAAACCTCTTTCCCATCCTCGACTCCATCCACTACCCATTATTTCCTCATAAATCAAAAATGAAATCAAAACCTTTGATTCCAACCCCTTTCTCCCTTTGTTTCCAAGTTCCTGACAGCAACCAAAGAAGTCCTCACCTTCCCAACACTATTATCCCTGTAGTCCTAGTCTATTCTTGTCAATAAGACATTTCTCTGTCATATCAATTATAAAATGCCTAGGAACTACGGGAAGCACTTGAGTACCTGGTGGTCTCCAATAGAAGCAACTCCCTTCATCAAAACTTGCTCCATATATACTGCCGCCTCCTTTGATACCTCTAACTCAATTGAAACAACCTCCTTTGATTGGTAGGTGACAGTTTGCCTGTCTTTATCAGCAAGAATTGAAATGTTTTTGAACTGAAAACTGATGTAGTGAGTTTATCAGGTGTCAACCGGATAAACTCTTTTGATCCATATTCTTCTTTAGTTCCACTTGTCTCACTGACACCAAAACCAGGGTTGGTCGGCAGTAGAATGTCCAGCCTCCTTTTCATTATCATAATTTTCTTGATTTATCTAGACTGACGAAGTTTTCTGTTGATCTCTCTTGAAAGTCAGAGCTTACTTGATTTGGCCAGACTCATTACAAGACTAGGTCATTTTTTATGTTTGAGGCTCTCTCCACAGGCTCGCTCTTCCTCCTCCGACCAAACTATCAACCACTTTCTTTAGGCTAGGTGTAGTTTGTTCAATTGTTTGGGCTTCTCCTTCACCTGTTTCTTTGTCAAGTCTTTATATAGCAACCTTTTGGGGGACCAAAACGAGGTCCGACATTTATTAAAGCATTTTGGACCAATTTAAAATTTGAACCAGATCTGCACTAGCCTTACCGTGCTAAATTTGGCAGATTATCTATTAGCACTTTAGCAGACATCTTCTAGATTTTGTTCCTGGTTCCTTCTCAGGCAATGATTGCTGACGACTTCACCTTACTTGTTTGAAATAATGAAAAATTCTACCATTGTAACCTTACTTTTGTTCACCTGACGATGGATGGAGATGCCCAGAAGTTGGGGCCAATTCAATTCCCATCTTTGACAAAAGCCATAGTGGAACTGTTCATTTCTAGCAAAACTTAGCGCAGCACCTTCCTTTGATCCTTCAATGTTCTTATCCCCTGACATATCTCTTTGGCCATGATCAATTTCAGGAAATCCTCCACCAGTATCCCAATTCAGGGAACTAGTCCAGGCACCCTGGACAGAAAAGAAAGCCTACAATACTCACCATTTTAAATCCTTTTCTTCCTTCTCAGCTTTAGACAACCAGTTCTGAATGCCCAAATATCAAGTAGTAGGTAGGACTTTTTTATCCATTGCAACGCTCCCTCAAGAATACAATATGTTTCCGACTCTAATGACAGTTGTAAAAGCAACAGTGTCTTCCATGCTCAACCCCAACCAGAAACTTCTACACGCTAGTTGCCAAGTCAAATATTGCACCTCCAGCCATTGAAATTAACATACGACTTCACAAAATTTTCTCCTCTGTTTTTTAAAATCAATTATTTTTTCTCTTCTCTGTTTCTCCTCCAGCCATAAAAAATGTTCCTCAACCATTGACATTTGCTGTCAAGTGATAAATCCAGCAAGGTTGCTGCCTCCTTATAGTACTTCAAAACAAACACGGATATGTTGCTTTCCATTTCTCCAAACAGTGTTCAGAGTTCCTTAGTCACACCTCACAATGTTGTATAGCTGGCCTTAGGTAATGTCCGGTTAACTCTACATGTGTTATTCGATGGAATGATAGATAACTGAAGATTAGGTTGAACTAGCTTAAGACAGATGTTCTTGGTACATTGTTGATCTACAGGCGCAAGAAAACATGTACTGTTCACTATTATACATCATTTGTTTGTAACAACAGCATGAAACCAGCATTATAGTAGGCAAAACAACAAAGATGCATCAGGCAAATAAAAAACAAGGAAACAACAAAGGAACTTCACATAACTCACAGGCTATTTATTAAAAGGGCAATATACCAAAAATTATGAAATGGAAAAATTACATACCATCAAGACCCCATCCCATATAAAGGGGCGTAATGCCAATTGCATCCCGAGCAGCAATGAAACTTTTATCACGGGTGTTAAGAAGCACAAAGGAGAACATTCCATCCAACATGTGAACGAAGTCTTCTCCAAAGTCTTCATACTGCGATAGGTAGATCGTGGAGTTCAAATACCATAAGAAAGAAATTATGACAAAAAATCTCATTCTCTTACTACAATCCACCTTTTTCTCTTTTGATGAGAAATTTGAGTCATGGTATTTTGAAATCATTCTGCGCACAGAAACTGAGAAGTCATGTATATTTATTTGAATATATTCTGAAAGTACTTACAAGATGTGCAATAACTTCACAGTCACTGCCAGTTCGAAACTGGTGGGACTTCAGCTTTTCCCGTAATTCTCTATGGTTATATATCTCCCCGTTAACCTAAAAGCAAAAGGAATAGGATATATCAATATATGGAAGAAGATCAGAGTAGTCCAATCAAGAAGGATCCTGAGAAAGTATGAATTAGTTTTAGCTATTTGACAGGGGAAGTTAATCTAAACAACAAAATGACAGAATTATATCTTCCGCAAGCTTTTTGCCTGCACATTTGATCTTCTGAATTTCAATCCAAACAATGTAATCATGCATATTATTCCTTTAACCTAAAACAACTTATAAGATTTGAAGTACAAGGGTGAAACCATCTAATTGGCTGTACTTTCAGACATCAATTCTTTAAAAACTAAAATATATATTCTGAAACTACATAAAATATACTATAAGTCACAGTCAAAGAAAAAAGGTATAAAAAAGATATTGAAAAATTGGTAGTCAAAAGAAATACTATTTGACACTCTAAATAGTAATAGCGTCATATCAAATTGGACAGTGGCAGTGCTTAAAAGTTGCTTTAACCACGTGTTATGTTACTGCTACACATCTCCTAGAGAAATTGAGCCCTAAATTCTGCTTCGATTTCAAGCATACAAAGGCTATTTGATCTTTTGTTAAAAGGTAATGAAGTCACCATTTGAAAAAGGGAAGGCCAGAGTCATCCTGGTCAACATAAAGCACAAGGAAAATACAGGAGAATACATTTGGGAAAGCAACCATTTTCAGGAAGTGAACAAAAACTTTTAGAAAAGGAGATGTCCTTCAAAAAGTTCAATCAGATGAATTGACATTATCATGAAAATGTGAGAAGCTCACACAATTTATTACTTTCTCTTCAGTCAAACTCACACAATTTATTACTTAATCGTCCACTTCAACAGACTTTGCAGAAGCACAAATGTTTTAGTGTTACACTACTTATTAATATATATGTGGCTGCAAGGAGAGATTTATTCGTTCTAGTGTGAATCTGTTTTGGGATATAGCAATGAGGGCATCTTATTAGGAAGGGAGATAGCAACTAGACCCAAGATTTCTGTCTGCTCTATGTCAAAAATAATATTTAGATGTCTAATACCATGTTAGATTATGTGGCTTCACCTCATATACAAAGATTAATTGCCAGCAGGAAGAAATTTGCTTACTCATGTTTTCTCAGCCTACTTTTTTCAGAAGACTCTAGGCCTTCCAAGCACTGTTAAAACACAACAAATTTTGAGATGATGAAAGACATAAAATACGCAGCAAAAAATCAGCCACCTTTCCAAAAGCATTCATCAGCTACACTAATAATTGAGGGAAAGCATGACTGTTATGGTGCAACACTACCCTAAAGCTTACATTTTCTTCCAATAATTCTCTTATAACCACTTCAACAAGGAAAGAAGAAAAGGTCCTCCTCTAAATTCAGTCATCCATTGTTTAGATCTACTATTTCAATATTTTTGCTAATCCATATTTCCATTTACTCCATCGACTTTTCAAAAATATCAATTTAGGCACCCAAACAAGTTTGTGCTCTGTATCTAATACATTGTTGCCGATAAGTCGATTAAAGTACCGCCTAGCCCTTCACCTCAACATTTTAAAGGTCATAAAATGGAAAAACAATTTATTTTCGGCATTGCAAAATGTCAAAATATAAAACAAGTCAAGAAAGTGAAACTCATGGGAAGGGGATTTGATTAAGTTGCCTAAATAGTTGTACTGCTAGACGACCCAGAGATCTTTCAAATGAACTGAGAAAATATTGATAACAGTAGAGGAAATTCTCCGTATTCACCTAGTCAAGCGCCTAGTTACTTCACCGCACATGTTTCAAATATGTAAGAACTAAAAATTTCGAAATCACAAATTGTTTATTCCGATTTTCCTGTTAAGATTCACTCAAAGTAGAGGAAATTTATCCTACGAGAAAAGTTTGTGCTATAGAAGATCAAAACGCACAAATATTGTCCAAAGTCCATGTACTGGTAAAATACTTAACTATCTAAGAAATGATATAATAAATATTTCCCTACCGCGACAACAATGGTCTTGTCCTCATTGTAAAGTGGCTGATCTCCAGAAGTTGGGTCTACTATTGCCAACCGTTGATGAGCAAGATAACAGTCATCATGGCTATGCAATCCACTCCAGTCAGGTCCTCTGTGGCGTAATCTACACTTGCCAGACATCACATCAAAGACAAATCAGGAAAATTTCATGTCTGTAGCAACGTAGAATATGCTACTGTAGTAAAGCTAATGCTTATCATACTTCAAAGCAAAGCCCATGGAATTTGGATTAACAGCCCAACCCAAGATCAACTAAAGAGGCAAGGATATGCACTTTATAAGATGAGAATTAAGAGTTGAAAAATGTGATACGAAAGATCAGGGTTAACACCATGGGTAAGAAGCATGCCCCAACAAGCAGAAGATAATGGTCAGCATTTGTTAAAAGGGGATGAACACGTGTCGGTAAGTTGAAAAGCAAGCCACGTAGAGGCCAAATGGTGATTGCTGGGAAATTTTCCCTTTACAGTTTACATAACCAATTTCTAAGAATTTCTTAAGGAAAGGAAATTGTGGTTCTCAGGAAGTAAAAGTTGTCCAGAGGTAAAGAACTAAACATGTGGCATCAACTGGGTTCATGACAGATCAAACGAGATGACAGCAACTGATTTTTGAGAGGGTAGCACAAGAAAAGGGGCACACGCTTTTTAAATGAGGAAAATCAAATTGAGAAGATGGGGAACTGAGGATGACGAAACAGAAGCAACAAAGAATAGTGGTTCACAAAAAAAAAAATAGAGATTGGACAGAGAACAATGCATTACTACTGGGGAAAACAATGGTCAACGTATCAGAATACTTGAAAGGCAGTAATAAGCAGATAATTTCAGACTCGGAAAAGCAGAAACTAAAGGCTTTTTGGGAGGTATTTTGTGGGGTCAGATGAAAAGAAGGCAAGAGAATTGAGAACACAATTTGATAATGCGTGCAAGAAGACAGTGAACTAAGTGAGAGGAAAATCAACCAAGTAGAGGGACAGGAATAAGCAAGAACGCTTATCAGACACGCTGGAAATGTGATGTCTATATGCAAAGGAAGCAGCTTTCGGGAATGCTGGAAATGCAATTTCTATAGTGCAAAAGAAGTAAAACAGAGAGAACAAGCAGAAAATTTGAATTGACTTCTAGTTAGTCTACACCTTGAGTTTGTGCACATACTGACACCTTTTAAGTGTTCTTTTAATATAACTTCTTATCAAACAAATGCAAATTGTTGAATTGTTGACCGCCTCATCTAAAAGCTTAAGCTGTTAGAGAGGGACAATTATATTTGTTTAATTATGTCAAGACGTCCCCTAACATGCAAGCCAAGCACGTGGAAATTTTTTATGAAGGGTGACATGAGATTTGAACTAGGAAAAATTGTCTGCTATATTATCATGATAAATTTTGTGATTATCTCCTCTTAAAGCTAAAGATATTAGAAAGAACACGCTTTTATATACTTAATTATGCTTTCAACACATTTCACAATTTGGAAATAGTTGGAAAAACCTCATTAGCTAAGTAATTACATCTTACATAATAATAAAAATAATAATAATAATAATAATAATAACAACAATAATAATAATGCATGCTTACTACTATAAGTTCTCAAGGCCCTATTCTTTAAAATATATACTTCTCTTCACTCCTCCCCTCTGCCCCCCCCCCCCCGAGTTCTACAGCTACAAAGGCTTGTTTCGTTGGTGTTACAGCTTATCATCAGAACAGTCCTACCCACTCTGAAGCCCTTCCAAAAGAAATTCTTTACGGAGCCAAAGAATAAAGCCCTAAGAAGCAACCTACTTTGTCGAGATTCATAGCTATCATACTATTAGCTCAGCTTAGCAGCTTAACCAACTCTATATGAATGCACATAATGAATGAAACAATGTTTTTTTATGAGAAATGACTGAAGCAATTATCTTGCTAGACCTGCCCCCTCCTAGTTCTACTTCTTTCAAGTGTGAAGTTTCCCAGAAGATGCTTAATCGCAGACACTAAAGCAGACTTAGGCCTTGTATAGAAAGTCATTCTGTATGGAAAAAGAGAAGTTCTTTAGAGGAAAAAAATGTTCCGTTCTCCCTTTACTAATTGACCTGTAAACGCTTCTCAATTATTGGAAATTTTCAGAAAAACAGGAAGAGCTAACTAGTTAATTATATCACTATATTGTAGGTTGGTTTTTCAATTCTTGAGAAACAACACTAGAAAACAAAAGGAAGACATTTGGTATATTATGCCCAAAGCAGACTAGATTTTCCTCCACCGATTAACTGAGATGAAAGTGCTTCAAAGCTGAGTCTAGTGTGAAAAGGATGGTATTATCATCCTGACATCACCTAAGAGCAGCATATCATGCCTTAAAGCTTAAACAACACATACCACCAATTTCACAGTGACATACTCTCCTTTGAGATAAAGCTATTTTTTAGCCAGGTTTTACCAGCGAATTGAACGGGGATTCAAGTTTCCAGAGATATTTCACTGTCATTCTGAATTTGATCTACTAGCAATCTGTTATTTAATGTAATTCAATAACCACTCTAGCAGTATTACTAATAGCCATCACTTCGTCTTTTAAAGCGCTGAAGCGATGCAAAGCGAAGGGTTAACCGCATATCATAAGAACCATAAAAATGCCAAATTTTCTCGAGGAAATCAAATGTCATATATTTGAGAGATTCAAAAAAGAAATCCATATAAAAACACTGATTATAAATTAACAAAAACAAATCGAAGACCACGAGAAAGCGAACAAGTCCACGAATAGCAAATCCAAAACACATGCATACCATTGTCACCCCAAAGAATAAGAATGCTGTAGAAAAATTGGAATGCAATTTTTTTTTAAAAAAATTCTACCTTCTAGAAAGTTCGATGATTCGGGAACGCTTGGCCTGAGAATTATCAATGCAACCGAAAACTGCTAGTATTCCACACATGGCTCTCTCTCTCTCTCTCTTCTGAAATGGAGAGAGATAACTGTTGTGACTGCGGTTAGAATGAAATGAAATGAAAGGGGAGGCTGCTGACTCAGAGCTTAATATATATATATATATATATACAGTAGCTTGAGCTTGAGTTAATCTGAGCCATTGATTCTCCGACCATTTTTGGAAAGATTCCAGTTTTTTATTTAATTTAATTATTACTCTTTTCCTTTCAACTTGTGAACCTATATCCTTTTTAGTCCGTACCAAAAAGAATGACATCTTTCCTTATTTGAAAACAATTTATTTTTATGCAATGATTTATAATCACACAAAATATATGTGATTCATTTTATACCACAAATTCAAAAATACTCTCTCTTTTCTTAAACTCGTGCCCAGTCAAATATTTCACCTCACTTGAAAGGGAGGGCATTATTAGGGTTTTAAAGCGCTGTTTAAGATTCGTGTTGGCGGGTCCCATGTAGGATCTGCGGCTCCAGACTTTATAAATGATCTGTTTGCTTTGCCATTTGCGATTTGTTTTTATAGCTAATATTGAAATATACAAAGAAGTACAGAACAAATAGCTTGAATCCCATAATCTATTTTTTTTTAAAAAAAATCGTGTTCAATTTCTTCACTCTAAATTTCTCTATTCCTCTCTATATGTGTATCATCTCTACTTATCTGAAATATTTGTACATCGAACTAATAATTGTTTTACCACATGTCAATGATGGTTGTGATATGAAAGATGTAATTGTCTTTATTTTCTTATTATTAGGGGCAAAAAAAATTAAGTTCTTGAAATTATGTCTATATTAAAATTTTACCAATACATTACGATTCTGTATTTCTATTTCACAAGTCTTGTTTGTTAGATAGTTATGATTTACATGTCAATTGTCATGCAACATTTGAACAGGTATACTACAACTAACTATCTATTTTAGTGCATCTTACGATCTCACACGGTATTTCCAATAACAAATTTTATGTTAGGGATTATTTTATGAAATATATTTTCCTATGTAACTTGCTTTACTTTTAAAATCGAGTTTTGATACTTATGCAGTTAAATTGTGATTTTTTAAAGCGAAATATTTATTTAAAATAAATATAAATTATTAATGGATCATTTTTCATAACCATCTCAACATTCGTTTGACGAGTTGTTACATTTGGTACATATTTAAAATTTTGCTATAACAATTAGAGTTATTTAACTAAAAAAATTGAATGAAATCAAAAAAAGTTATCTATAATCATTACTTTGATGAATACATAGTTCACATTTTTTTTAAGTGAATCTTACGAAATTTGATTCCTTATTTCGTTTTACGATATTTACTAGCCAAATTAGCTCTTATAGTCAGCGAAAAATTATGAGTATGTGAGAAACTACTTAAAAGAGGCCGAGCTAAAAATAGAAAAAGAAAAACAGAAGAAGATAAAAGGGATACATTAATTTGAAAATATTGGACTAAAATTTATGTCCAACGAATCATTGGATTTTGTCATAAGGGAGTAAATTTTTTTTTTTGGGACGTTCTATTGTCCCTTGGGTGACTTGTATGGTCGTATAATACACGAGACATGCCAATTGTTTATTGGTCCAGGGACAAATGAGAACACATTTGGTTTTTTCGAGAAATGAGTTCAACATTCAATGAGTCCACAACCTATCTTTTTGGACTCAAACAACCTAAATGAATGGAAAAAAAATATTGTAATCAAACTATATATAGCACCTTTTGAAAGGGCGTTATATGTATAACGTTTTTTATAAAGGCGTTTTGATCTGACTTTAACAAGACTGTCAGGTATAATGCCTTTATAAACGGCGCTATACATATTTTGTGGGCCCATCAATAACTCTTCTTCGCTTAACTGACATAACAATAATTCAAATGGGTATAGCGCCCTTTAAAAGTGTTACACCCCATGTTTTCGTACGTGAAAGTACGCTATAAGTAAATTAATGTAAGCTTGAAAATGAGATGTTACATTCCGCATTTTCGTACGTTAAAGTTTCGTCGTGAGTTAATCAACGTAAGTTCGGGATTAAGATTTATTTTGGGATTATAAGTATTACGCTATTTCAAACAAGTGATAAGTTAATTCGTGAAGGTGAGAGGGTAAGCGAATCGAAGAAAATGAATTTCGTCGAAGTTTGACATTTTAGGATAAAATACGGCCTGAGCTAAAATATCCGGTATTTATGGACTAGTGCCATACAAGGTACCACATGACCATGATAGTACGGTGTATAAAGTGTGTTAAAAGTAAGTAGTATTTTAAGTAATTTGAGATAATTCTTAATTATTGGGTAATGGGATATTAGCTAATTAATTAAAAAATTATGTGGATAATTGGGTAATTAATAATTTTTATGGAAGATTAGTTAGTTAATTATAAAATTTTGGATAAGTCTTGAGCCCCCTAACGTGGCAGCTATATAGGATTAACTAAATGACTCATAAATCTAGTTAAATAGGTGACATGAATAAAATGAGTCTTGGAGAAGATAGTAGGACTACTTTAATACTTAAAAACATCCCAAACAAGTATATTTAAAAGATGCTACTCACAACAAATATTGACGAGACTCATAAGAATACATATGATTTCCTCTACTTGCTTATTGATTTCAAGAACAAATGTAGCGTTGGTTATGCCTTCAACAACATGATATTTGGCAAAGGATTTCGTTTCTTGGATACTAAGTTTTATGATTGAGGCAAGTGCAAAAAACAACATAGATATTATACACACATCAGTTTCCTCCGGATAATAGCAAATTGGGAACTTTCTTGTAGTGAAGTAATGTGGAAGAAGACTAGTTTTGGCATATAAGATTGAGGCGTGGAGGGGATTGTTCATGGATACAAGTAGAAAGTTGGCCTTAAAAGTATGTTAATGTTATCCCTTCTTTCTTTTTGGTATGGTCTATATGACGAACGAAACGAGCAAATGCACAACTTTCATAAATAACTTTATTCATAGAAATACTAGGGGTGTCTATATTCTTAATTCCCCATGTGAATTATTATTATATCTTCTTTTCATGGGTCTGAGAAAAATACGTATTTGATAAAGTTTATCCGACATGTATATTATTTTTATGACATTCTGAGAAATCGTATTAACGTGTTTCATATGGATTTCATGCATTTATACTTGCACATTGACCCATGACCAGATGGCGTTATATACGCGTATATATATATAGGATATGAAAAAGATTACGGCGTTATATATGCACCACCACCTGATCAGCTGGTAGACATTGATGAATTGCCCACAGTGGCCGAGATGATATGATGGAATGCCCTCAGAGGCTTGATGATGTTATGAACGCATATACTCATACATAGTATGACAATTATACGCATATGCATGACATTATAATATTAAATGATTCACAGAGATATTGAGATATACATGTTGAGTCTTTTACTTTATGTCTCTCTCATGTCTATTGTCTATTATTTACTGATTTTTATTCCTTACATACTCGGTATATTATTTGTACTGACGTCCCTTTTGCTTGGGAAAGCTGCGTTTCATGCCCGCAGGTCCCGATAGACAGGTCGAGAGTCCTCCAAGTAGGCTATCAGCTCAGCGGAAGATGTTGGTGCGTCATTTGCTCCAGAGTTGCTTGTTTGGTCAGTATGATTTAGATGTGTATTGTTTGGTATGGCGGGGCTCTGTCCCTACCTTTATGATAAGTATGTACTCTTAGAGGCTTGTAGACAGATGTCATGTATACAGATACTTGTATGGCCTTGTCGACCTATATGTTAAGTATTTAATGGATCATATTGGCCTTATAGGCCCGTATGTCACAAATATGAGTTTCTATATCATGTTGGGTTATTCTATGTCGGGTATTCCCTCATGATTACTCTGATTATCTCATGATGCCCCTTGTGGCCCACTTACCTATGATGTTGTAATAAGGAAGATATGTTACGTTGGTACTCGATTGAGTACGGTACCGGGTGCCCGTCGCGGCCCATCAATTTGGGTCGTGACAAAAGTGGTATCAGAGCAGTTTTGTCCTAGGGAGTCTACAAGCGTATCTAGTTGAGTCTTGTTTATGGGTGTGTTGTGCACCACACTTATAAGCAGGAGGCTACATGGCATTTAGGACTGTCATTCTTTCTTCTTACTCTAGATCGTGTGGTAGAGCTTAGTTGTAAGAACTCAATTTCCTAAACTCTATCTTATGCATAATACGACGATGCCTACATCCAGAAAGACGGTTGATAAGAGATATAGCTGTGGAAGAGTTGAGTCAGAGGAACTCGAATTTGCATAATTCTTATGATGAGTAAATGTAAGGTCTTCAGTAGACCATGTGTGTACTAAGACGTGTAAGCCTCTTAAAAAGGAGCCTTAAGGCAAGAATATCTATCCACCCCTATGGTGAAAGGCAATGAAAGATTCAGAAGATAGACATAAGTTTGAACAAGTAAAAGAAGCAAGATGAAGAAGGGTACGAGGCGCCCAGTTAATGAAGATTATCAGTATTTACAATTCTGGCAGAGGAATATAAGCCTTTTGAGTTACCTTCAATAATAACAGAGGTATGTACAATTTGTCACACATATCTCAGCTATGCCCTATGGGGGCTGATATATATAGTTTAAGAGAAGGACAAGATATCAGGATTCGACTGGGGTTAGAGTAACCCAAAATGGTGAATGGATTATTTGTGTTAGTTGACATTTCCGAAGGATATTGCAAATGTGATAATAGATCTCCGTGTGAGACACCCAGATGGTGCACTCTAAAATAGTACAGCTAGATATGAATACTACAAAGATAGGCACTGGAAGCCTTGAAGGGATAAATATTACCTTAGTGTAGCTCCCGTTCCTAGTGAAGAAAGAATGTTAGGTAACCCAAAGAGCCAGTAGATGGAGCAAGAGGAGCTAAAAGCAAAAGAATGTCTTGTTCGAGTTTTCAGAATAAAGTGATAGACATAAATATTAGCGGGAAATAAGAAGAGAATTAATGAAGCATTATGAGTAAGATATGATACATGGATGACAATGGTAGATCAAAAAAATGACAATATTACAGAGTCTATAGTCAAGTAAAGGAAAGGACGAGAGGCGACAGGCCTTGAGACAACAAAAGAGTATAGGCCATAAAGTCATATCCTCATTTCGAGAAATAAGTTTGTGACACCAACGTGATTACCAAAAGGAAAAGTTAGACCCAGAGTAATAAAAATCAGTATGGATTGATGAACAAGATAAACTAAACATGAATTAGGGACTGAGTGATTTGATAATGGTTGGCATCATGAGAATTTCAGATTTGCGTTCTGGCGATAATATAATGGACAACATAAGAAGATTCATGAGAAATTCAGAGAATGGTCATTCAGGAAAACACATCCCTAAAGCAAGTAATGTGAGCAAAGTTAAGCTTGAGGGACTGTATGTACCAGTTACACTAAGTGTCACCCTCGCGAGTAAGGGTCATCGATGATGTGAATAAACGCCAAAGATGAAGATATAAAACATCTATAGGTAGATCATCATAGCACTAAATCTTAGTACTCCCCTAAAAGGGGGAATGTGGAGTGATATGACATTAAGTCAGAATTAAGTGGTTCTAGTAACTATGGAATGATAAAGGAAGAATGCGATAATAATGAGAAAGGGATAAAATTGCACTTATTCAAATCCTACAGATATGCTACGATTCTAGAACATTTTGCAAGTAACACGCCGGGGAAAGGCAGTAAGGGTTTCCCCCAGGATGTTATTGATAAATAAATGTGAATGAACACTTGAGACATAAGGAGCTAGTGCGAGAGGTAAGTTAAGACAAAGAAAATAACCCAAGAGAGATTACGCGGAATATAGATATGAGAATGGACCAACGAGTAATTAGTAGTTGATTCGGGAAGAGCCTCGTTATGGCTAGACAAGAGGATATAGACAAATCAACAGATCGTGCAAGATAAACATAGTGAACCCCAACATGGGGAATTCAGTCTCACAAATATGACATCGTGACCCTTAAGGAATGTTCAAATAGGAGTTGGGGTAGTTAAAGGTACTGTATGAGTGTTACGGAAATAATAGAGAGTGCCATTAGGAAGATAGTCAAAATATCAAGTTCAAAAGCAACCCTACAAGCACAAGGGCATGGAGGTAAGTAACTACGGATAATTATAGGCAATGAAAGGACATCAAAAGGTCCGTCAAGTATACAATGTAATAAGATCACAACTTTACAAGAATCAGATGGTCCTCCCTAAGTACTACAATGAAAGACTAGCTGAGGAAATAAGGAAGAAGGCTTCAACCTAAGCTCAGCGACCTAAAGAGAAAATGGTCATGTAAAAACAGTCTCACTACAACATAGTATGCACTCTATAAGAAAGGGGCACCTACCATGGCTAATGAACGGGAAGTAAAAGTAACAGTAGGATTTGAGATCATATGAGTTACATGAAAAGAATTATTCGATCAATGATCCAGAGTTAGTTACATTATGAACGCACTTAAGATTTCGGAGTATTATCCATACAGCATATATGTTGACAATCATACAGTCGTAGAAGATTCCGGTATAAGTTAAAAGAAAGAACTGAGCCCAGGTCATAGATAAAGGATTGAATTGTTTGAGAATTGTATCATGTATATTCCATAGCGTCCATGTAAGGCTAAAGTAATGACTAATACCGCGAGCCACAGATCGGAAGATAGCTTAAAACCTACATAAATGTTAATTAGAAGGAAGAGGAAACTAAAGAGTTACAACAACGAAGTAAATCAGGAGTCTGATTATTGGACCTAGAAAATTATAGAAATAATGATTGAGAACATTGCAGGATCACTCTTAATATCAGAGGTACAAGAGAGATAGTACAGTAGTCATATTCTATAACGGCTCTATGATAAATCCAGTTAAAAGAGTACCAGCCTCATAAGAAGTCAGTATGAAGCTCTTACCGGATTGTGTATGCACCAGAGGTGCAAGTCATTATAATAGAGCTTCAAGTTATGGATGTAAATTATACCTATGTGGAAGGGAGGTCACAAAAGAGATAAAAGAAGTGATGCGAGATTTTAAGGTAAGTAAGGTAAAGGTGAACAACATACGAGATACTCAAATGCAGAAGGTCGTAAATGGTCCATGCGTCGGATAGATAGCGAAAAGCGCTGGGATTCAGTATCCAGGAATGATAGCGGCGTCGTAAGTGGCATATCTTTCAGCCTATGATTTCTAGGTATCGAGAAGCCTGATTAAGAGAGTAATCAGGCTTGATGTGATATCTCGCTTGATGTTCCAGAATGACATAAAGAAATCTATGATGCAAGCAAGTTGAAAGGTTGCGAGTAATATAAATAGATATGTATAGGTCGCAAGCGAAAGTATAGTAAAGCGACAAGGTTTTAGGAAGATAGGAGTAAGGATAAGAAAGGGTGAGTGTGAAGGTGATGAGAATGGATAAGTCCTTAGGATTAAGCCCATGAAAACAAGAGAGTTGATGGTTTCTCTAAGTTATAGAAAGCTCAGTATAGCCTGAATGAACTCAAAGGAGTCTAAGACTAATAACATTTAAAAGAGATGCAACGTAAGCCCTAGTGGAAATGTTTTATGTAAGAAGTTTCAAGATATCAGTGGTAGATTGTAGATCAACATTGAGGTAAATAAATAATGGATGGATAGAAGTTACAAAGTACGAAAGGAGAAATGGCAATATTTGTAAGTTCGACAAAGTACCGACCGAAGAACTTCAATACACCTATAGATGCCCAGAGGGACATCTTATCAAGTTCTTGTATATGTTCCCAAAGTGAGGCCTAAATATTGGCTAAAAGCTGAATGAGAGAGTCGCATAGGAGCACATACAAGAAAAAAGTCCTACAGGCTGCATTGCAGGAGGTAGCAAGAGTTACGAGATTGGAAGAATTCCGACCACAGACCGTGGTGTGAGAAAGAGGCTTAAAGGGGGGAATGCCCTGGCCTTTGGATTTATTCAAAGAATAGTTGCCTAAATGGCAAGGAGAATATTAAAGTATTAGGAAGACATAAGTCATGAAAATGATAAGTGCATCAGTCAACATTCGAGGACGAATGTTCCAAAAGGGGGAATGATGTTACACCCCATATTTTCGTACATGGAAGTACGCCATAAGTAAATTAATGGAAGCTTGGAAATGAGATGTTACATTCCGCATTTCGTATGTTAAAGCTTTGTCGTGAGTTAATCGACGTAAGTTCGGGAATGAGATTTATTTTGGGATTATAAGTATTACGCTATTTCAAACAAGTGATAAGTTAATTCGTGAAGGTGAGAGGGTAAGCGAATCGAAGAAAATGAATTTCGTCGAAGTTTGACATTTTGGGATAAAATACGGCCTGAGCTAAAATATCCGATATTTCTGGACTAGTGTCATACAAGGTACCACATGACCATGATAGTACGGTGTATAAAGTGTGTTAAAAGTAAGTAGTATTTTAAGTAATTTAAGATAATTCTTAATTATTGGATAATGGGATATTACCTAATTAATTAGGGAATTATGTGGATAATTAGGTAATTAATGATTTTTGTGGAAGATTAGTTAGTTAATTATAAAATTTTGGATAAGTCTTGAGCCCCCCACAGTGGCCGAGATGATATGATGGGATACCCTCAGAGGCTTGATGATGTTATGAACGCATATACCCATGCATGGTATGACAATTATACGCATATGCATGACATTATAATATTAAATGATTCATAGAGATATTCAGATATACATATCAAGTCTTTTACTCCATGTCTCTCTCATGTCTATTGCCTATTATTTACTGATTTTCATTCCTTACATACTCGGTACATTATTTGTACTGACGTCCCTTTTGCTTGGGAACGCTGCATTTCATGCCCGCAGGTCCCGATAGACAGGTCGAGAGTCCTCCAAGTAGGCTATCAGCTCAGCGGAAGATGTTGGTGTGCTCCATTTGCTCCGGAGTTGCTTGTTTGGTCAGTATGATTTAGACGTGTATTGTTTGGTATGGCGGGGCTATGTCCCGACCTTTATGGTAAGTATGTACTCTTAGAGGCTTGTAGACAGAAATCATGTATACGGATTATTGTATGGCCTTGTCGGCCTATATGTTAAGTATATAATAGATCACATTAGCCTTATAGGCACGTATGTCACAAATATGAGTTTCTATATCAGGTTGGGTCGTTCTATGTCGGGTATTCCCTCATGTTTACTCTAATTATCTCATGATGCCCTTGTGGCCCACTTACCTATGATGCTGTAATAAGGAAGATACATTACGTTGGTATTCGGTTGAGTACGGTACCGGGTGCCCATCGCGGCCCATCGATTTGGGTCGTGACAAAAAGGGCGATATACCTTAAACAATTCGACCCCCTGGATTGAGCATTGCCTTATTTAAAGGCATTAAGGATTTTGCAAAAATCCATTCATAAATATTCTCAACTTTTGTTAAATTTTTCTTCTTGTTAAATTCTTAAGCATTTTGTCATAATGTCTGAAGAGCGAAAAGTAAGGGTTTCATTATATTTGGGGGGGAGGGGAGGGGGGTGAGATTATGGTGGCGAATAACTCAGTGAGCTAAAGTTTATCTCCACATTGTCATGTTAAGTTGCCACTTACAATAAAGTATGATAGACTGGTATCGTTGTTGTGTAACAAAGTGAGTGTGAGCAAATGTTCGGTAAACTTTAAAGTAACCGGAAGATATCCGTATTCTGTCACTCCGCAAGGGGTTGCTTGTTACGCTGAGTTTAACATCGAGGATGATGAAACTTTGAGTTATTTTTTGAAAATTTCGGATGAATACCGGAAATTTCTTTTGATAAAAATGTTGGAAATGTACATGAAGGTTGAAGTCGTTCGCAATAATGAGGTTATACAAAGTAGGGATAACCCTCAGTCATCAGGTGGTTATTCTGGAGTAGTTTTTGCCGAACAGGTTCCGGCTGAAAGAATTTGGCCTGATTTAAACTTATCTCCACGGGCGAATGAGGAGCAAGGAAATAATTTCTCTCCTACTTTACATAATCCACAAGACAAGTGGTAAACTTCAATTTTTCTTTGTGTTACGATATTTATTTTTATTGTATTGAATTTGTATTAACACTCATATATTCCACAGGGGGTACCGGCCAGATATGAATTTTACAAGTTATGAACCCAGGCCCAGTTGGAATATGCGTAGTTCTGGTGTGTTGGATCATGGTGGTCCATCCGAGAGTCATCGCCAACAGGATAATATCCATCATGGGATGTCAACACATTACGACTTGTAAGTGAAGTGATATAGCTATATGTAAAGTATTTATCAATTTGAGTAGCTCATTATTTTGTTGTTTGTGCAGTGAAAACGAGCAAGTTGAACCTCCTGTCCTGACTCAATTACCCGAAGACGACATATTTAATCGGGATCTGGCAGATGCACAGAATCAGAAAGAGAACAGTGTTTATGACAACAATGCCGATGAGTCCGGAGATGACACACCCTTCCCTGATGAGGGTGGTAATGAGGAGGAAGAGAATGCTGGACCTGATTTGATGAGGGAGCATGCTCCACCCCCTGTTGTAATGACCCGACCGGTCGTTTTGAGAGTTATAGCCCGATCCCCTATTTAACTGCTTCTTCCATAATTATTTCTGCTATTGTGACTTTGCCGTGAGGTTTCGTTTTGGTTTTTGGAGTGTTTTGGAACACTTAGTCCCTAAAATGGGAGCTTAAGTCTTAGGATTTTGACCGTAGTCAGAACTGTATGAAGACGACTCCATAATGGAGTTTTGTCGGTTCCGTTAGCTGCGCTGGGTGATTTTGGACTTAGGATCATGTCCGTATTGTGTTTTGGAGGTCCGTAGCTTATTTAAGCTTGAAATGGCGAAAGTCAATTTTTTTGAGATTTGGACCGGTAGTGGAAATTTTGATATCGGGGTCGGATTCTGATTCTGATTCCGGAAGTTGTAGTAGGTCCATAATGTTGAATATGACTTGTATGCAAAATTTGGGGTCAATCGGACGTGGTTTGGTTGGTTTCGGCATCGGTTGTCGAATTTGGAAGCTTCAAGTACTTTAAGTTTGAATCGGAGGATGATTTGTGATTTTAGCATTAGTTGATGTGATTTGAGGGCTCGACTAAGTTTGTATGGTATTTTAGAATTGGCTGGTATGTTTGGTTGAGGTCCCGGGGGCCTCGAGCTAGTTTCGAGTGCTTAACAGATCAAAAAGTTGGATTTGTGTTGCTGCTGAAGTCTTCAGGCATCTGGTATTTTCGCACCTACGGTGGAGATTCTGTAGGTGCGGGATCGCACGTGCGGAGAGGCAAGCGCAGAAGCGGAAAAGTGGAGGTGTGCCAGGGGTCGCAGGTGCGAGATGAATTCCGCATCTGCGATGCCCGCAGATGCGTTAGGGTCATCGCAGGTGCGCAAGGTCCGCAGAAGCGGAAAAGATTTCCGCAGGCGCGCATGTGCATGTGCAGCCCTTTCATCGCAGGTGCGGAGGCAGAGGGGGTAAGTGATTTACGTAGATGCGCACATTTTTCCTCACAAGCACACCCGCAGGTGCGAGCTCAGGCTCCGCAGGTGCGGAAATACCTGGGCAGTGGTTAAAACCGAAGGGCTTCGCGATTTTTGTCATTTTGGACCTTGCAAACTCGGTTTTGGGCGATTTTTGAGAGCATTTTTGAGAGATTTCTTAAGGTAAGTCCTTTGTGATTATTTTGATGAATAATCTTGCTTCCCCATTTATTTTTCCACCTAGTTAGTGTGTATTTAAGTTGGAATTTGGGAGTTCGAGACTAGGAATTTGGAAAGTTTGAATTGTGGATTTGAAGGACCATTTGGTGTCGGATTTTAGTAAATTTGATATTGTTAGACTCGTGAGTGAATGAGCTTTCAGATTTTGTGACTTTTACCTGATTCCGAGACGTGGGCCCAGGTCGACGTTTTAGGACGAATTTCAAAATTTTTGTTAAAATATTGATTTAATTAATTAGATGAGTCGATTATGGTTGTATTTATGATATGTAATTGCTTTTGGCTAGATTTGGGACATTCGGAGTCGAATATTCGTAAGAAAGACATTCTTACTGATTGATTGAGCTTGGTTCGAGGTAAGCGGCTTGCCTAACCTTGTGTGGGGGAACTCCCCATAAGATTTGTACTATTTTTTATATATGAGCGCCGTGTACGTGGGGTGATGAGTACGTACACAGGATAATTGTGTAAAACCCCAATTTTTTACTAAGTAATAACCTGATTTCTTTCTTATTTGAGTTTCATCAGCATGTGTAGTATCCTGCTAGATTAGCATAGCATGCCTACTTGCCTTAACCGTTTACTTGAACTACGTGCAGCATGTTTAGTGAATTTACCTGTCTTTCCTTAACTGGTACTTAGGTTGAACTGTAGAATATTGTGCCGTAACTATTGAATTCTATTGTTTTCACTGCATATTTACTTTAGGACTACAAAACGGTATTCCAAGAGATCCTCCTGTACTGCATATTTACTTTGGGACTACGCAACGGTATTCTGGGAGATTCCCCATGTACTGCATATTTACTCTAGGACTACGGAACGGTATTCCGGGAGATCCTCATGCACTGCATATTTACTTTGGGACTATAGAACGGTATTTCGGAAGATCCCCCTGTACTGCACATTTACGTTTGGGACTACGAGACGGTATCTTTGGGAGATCCCCTGTTGTGTTTTCTGTGTACTAAGCTGTTACCTTCTATGATTTCATTATTGTTAGATTTCAGCCTTTATTTTATTGTGGTATTACACTCTATCTTGTTTTATTATATATTTACCAGTAAGGCCCTGATCTAACCTTGTCACTACTCGACCGAGGTTAGGCTTGGCACTTATTGGGTACCGAGTGTGGTGTACTCATGCTACTCTCTGCACATGTTTTTTTTCGTGTGCAGATCCAGGTGCTCCTTATCTGCCGCACTATCAGTGAGCCAGGACAGCTTTGGAGACTTCAAGATATATCTGCCGCGTTCGTAGACCTCTGAGTCCCCTTCTACTCTTCCCCATGTCTGTTATCTTCTGTATTTTCTTTTGATAGACTCTGATGTATAGAGATACTAAATTTTTCTCCTTTATTTTGTGATTCACGATGTTCCGGGTTTTAGAATTTGTTGTGTATTTTTGAATAGTTGGTTAAATTTATATTTTTATTTCATTATTCTGCAAAATATTAGGCTTATCTAGTTGTAGATACTAGGTGCCGTCACACGGAGGAGAAATTGGGTCATGACAAGTTGGTATTAGAGCTCTAGGTTCATAGGTGTCGTGAGTCACAAACCAGTTTAGTAGAGTCTCGCGGATCGGTACGGAGACGTATGTACTTATCTTTGGGAGGCTATGGAACTGTTAGGAAAATTTCACTACTTTGATTCCTTATCGTGCAAAAAATTGTTGACTTCAAAAATTCTAAACTTTTGTATTTTATTCTCTCACAGATGGTGAGGACACGTACAAGCGGATCTGATGACCAGGCACCCGCGCCCCCTGCTAGAGCCACGAGAGGCCAGGGCCGGCCAGGGCCGGGGTAGAGGCCGAGGACGTCCACGTGGTGCATCCAGAGTACCCGCACGAGCTGCTACAGAGGAGCCACCACTAGCTCCAGCTGGAGGGGCAGACACTTGAGGTACCTGTTTCTGCACCAGCCCTCCAGGAGACTCTAGCCCAGTTTCTGAGCATGTTCAGCACCTTAGCTCAGGCTGGGTTGATTCCACTTGCTCCTGCCACATCTCAGGCCGAGGGAGGAGCACAGACTCCCGTCGCTGGTACTCCAGAGCAGCGGGTTCAGGTCGACCAGGTTTCAGAGATTGTACCAATGCAGCCAATAGCTCCAGCTCAACCCGAGGTTAGGGCAGTAGCTTTTGAGGTGGAGCAGCTCAGACTTGAGAGGTACAAGAAGTACCACCCACCTACCTTTAGCAGATTGGCTACAGATGATGCTTAGGGTTTTCTGGAGGAGTGTCATCGTATTCTCCGTACTATGGGCGTAGCGGAGACGAGCGGGGTTTCTTTTACTATATTCCAGCTTAGAGGAGTAGCCTATCAGTGGTGGTGTGCTTATGAGTTGAGTAGTCTGGCTGAGGCAGCTTCACTTATGTGGACTCTATTCTCGTACATGTTTTTGAGAGAGTATGTCCCTCAAAGCCTCAAGGACTCATGGCATGCGGAGTTTGAGCAGTTGCGCCAAGGTGCTATGATTGTGTCATAGTATGCAGTCCGTTTCAATGATTTGGACCGACATGCACTGGCCTTAGTTGCCACAGTTCGAGAGAGGGTTCAACGATTTATTGAGGGACTCCATCCCAGCATCCGAAGTAGTATGGACAGGAAGTTGGAGATGGATATTTTGTATCAGCAGGTTGTGAGTATTGCCATGAGATTTGAAGGCATGTTTGCCCGGGATAGAGAGGAGAGGGAGGCCAAAAGGTCTCGAGAGACTGGTTATTATTCTAGAGCTCGTGCCCCAGCAGCTCGCCATAGTAGGGGTTATGTGAGTCGCTTGGTTCATTCAGCTCTTCTAGCCGCCAGCGGTGTTCCAACTCCTTCTAGGCCCCAGGAGCCTTATTATGCACCACCAGTATCTAGTGTGCCTCCTACACGGGGTGTTCCTAGTGGCCAGTTCAGTAGACCTGGCCCGAGCCAGTCACAGCAGCCACGCCCTCCCAGAGCTTATTTTGAGTGTGGTGACACTCGCCATGTGGTGAGGGATTGCCCTATGATTAGGAGGGGTGCACCTCCACAGACTTCTCAGCCACAACATGCTCCACCGGGTCCTTAGGCTATGATTACAGCACCAGCTGCCACCCCACCTACTCAGCCAGCTCGAGGTGGAGGTTAGGGAGGTAGAGGTCTCCCTAGAGGGGGAGGCCAGGCCAAATATTATGCACTTCCTGCTCGTACAGAGGCAGTTGCTTCTGATTTTGTCATTATAGGTATTGTTCCGGTCTGTCATAGAGATGCGTCAGTATTATTTGACCCAGGCTATACATATTCTTATGTGTCCTCTTATTTTGCCCCGTATTTGGGCGTATCTCGGGATTTTTTGGGTTCCCTTATTTATGTGTCTACTCCTGTGGGAGATTCTCTTGTTGTGGACTACGTGTACCGGTCGTGTTTGATTGCTCTTAGTGGTTTTGAGACCAGAGCCGATTTATTATTGCTTAGCATGGTGGACTTTGATATTATTTTGGGCATGGACTGGTTGTCCCCCATTATGCTATTCTTGATTGTCACGCTAAAACCGTGACGCTGGCTATGCCAGGTTTACCGTGATTAGAGTGGAAAGGTACCTTAGAGTATACTTCCAGCAGAGTTATTTCATTTCTTAAAGCTCAACGAATGGTTGAGAAGGGGTGTGACACGTATCTAGATTATGTGAGAGATGTCAGTATTGATACCCCTACAGTTGAGTCAGTTCCAGTAGTGAGGGACTTCCCAGATGTGTTCCCGGCTGATCTTCCGGGCATGCCGCCTGACAGAGATATTGATTTTGGCATTGATTTGTTGTCGGGCACTTAGCCTATCTCTATTCCTCCATATCGTATGGCTCCTCCTGAGTTGAAGGAGCAGTTACAAGAGTTGATTGTTAAGGGCTCCATTCGGCCCAGTGTATCACCTTGGGGTGCTCCTGTCTTATTTATGAAGAAGAAGGATGGTTCTATGCGGATGTGTATTGATTACCGCCAGTTGAACAAAGTCACAATGAAGAACAGGTATCCATTGCCTCGTATTGATGACTTATTTGATCAGTTATAGGGTGCCAGAGTATTTTCCAAGATTGACTTACGTTCGGGATATCATCAGTTGAAGATTCGGGAGCTAGATATCCCGAAGACTGCTTTCAGGACCAGATATGGTCACTATGAGTTTTTTGTTATGTCTTTTGGGATGACCAATGCCCCAGCAACTTTTATGCACTTGATGCACAGTGTGTTCCGGCCTTATCTTGACTCATTAGTCATTGTGTTTATTGACGACATTCTGGTATACTCCCGGAGTTGGGAGGATCATGAGCAGTACCTGAGGACTACGCTTCAGACCTTAAGAGAAAAGAAGTTATATGCAAAATTTTCAAAGTGTGAGTTCTGGCTAGACTCAGTGGCATTCTTAGGTCATGTAGTATCGAGTGAGGGGATCCAGGTGGATCCGAAGAAGATTGAAGCAGTGCAAAGTTGTCCCAGACCATCCTCATCTACAGAGATCCAGAGTTTTCTTGGTTTGGCGGGGTATTACAGTCGATTTGTAGAGGGTTTCTCATCTATTGCGGCACCTATGACAAGGATGACCCAGAAGGGTGCTCCGTTCAGGTGGACAAAGGAATGTGAGGAGAGCTTTCAGAAACTCAAGACAGCTTTGACTACGGCCCTAGTATTGGTATTGCATACAGGTTCGAGGTTTTATATTGTATATTGTGATGCATCACAGATTGGTCTCGGCGTGGTGTTGATGCAGGATGGTAGGGTGATTGCCTACACGTACAAACAACTGAAGGTGCATGAAAAGAACTATCTTGTCCACGACCTTGAGTTAGCAGCTATTGTTCATGCCTTGAAGATTTGGCGGCATTATTTGTACGATGTTCCTTGTGAGATTTACACCGATCACCGGAGTTTGCAGTATTTATTCAAGCAGAAGGATCTTAATTTGCGTCAGAGGAGGTTGTTGGAGCTACTTAAGGATTGTGATATCATTATTTAGTACCACCCTGGGAAGGCCAATGTGGTGGCCGATGCTTTGAGTCGTCGGGCAAAAAGTTTGGGGAGCTTAGCATATCTACCACCAGCAGAGAGGCCCATGGCGATGGATGTTCAGGCCTTAGCCAGCCAGTTTGTGAGATTAGATATTTCTGAGCCGAGTCGAGTATTGGCTTGTGTGGTCTCTTAGTCTTCTCTTTATGATCGTATCAGCGAGCGTCAGTATGATGACCCCCATCTACTTGTCCTTAAGGACACGGTCCAGCACAGTGATGCTAAGGAGGTCACTATTGGATATGATGGTGCATTGAGGATGCAGGGCAGGCTATGTGTGCCCAATGTAGATGGTTTGCATGAGTTGATTCTCCAGGAGGCTCACAGTTCGCGGTACTCTATTCATCTGGGTGCCGCAAAGATGTATCAGGACTTGAAACAACATTACTGGTGGAGGAGAATGAAGAAGAACATAGTAGAGTGTATGGATCGATGTCTGAATTGCCAGCAGGTAAAATATGAGCATCAACGACCAGGTGGATTGCTTCAGAAGTTAGAGATTCCGGAGTGGAAATGGGAGCGGATCACTATGGATTTTGTTGTTGGACTCCCATGGACTCAACGGGGGTTTGATGCAGTTTGGAAGATTATGGATAGGTTGACCAAGTCGGCTCATTTCATTCCTGTGATGACTACCTATTCTTCCGAGGAGCTAGCTCGAATCTACATCCGTGAGATCGTCAGGCTTCATGGCGTACCGGTATCTATTATCTCTGACCGGGGTGCGCAGTTTACATCACGGTTCTGGAGATCTGTACAGCAT
The DNA here is from genome assembly GCF_000390325.3 of Nicotiana tomentosiformis. Classification (NCBI taxonomy): domain Eukaryota; kingdom Viridiplantae; phylum Streptophyta; class Magnoliopsida; order Solanales; family Solanaceae; genus Nicotiana; species Nicotiana tomentosiformis. Next base: position 104,144,924 of record NC_090816.1, on the reverse strand, counting down.
GAGTTGGGTACTCAGGTTGAGTTGAGCACAATATTTCACCCTCAGACAGACGGGCAGTCCGAGCGCACTATTCAGATATTAAAAGATATGCTCTGTGCGTGTGTGATAGATTTTGGGGGTGCTTGGGACCAATTCTTTCCACTTGCGAATTTTGCTTACAACAACAGTTATCAGTCCAGTATTCAGATGGCACCATATAAGGCTCTGTATGATAGGCGGTGTCGGTCCCCAATGGGTTGGTACGAGCCCGTCGAGGCCAAATTATTGGGTACGGACTTAGTTCAGGATGCCTTGGAAAAGGTTAAGGTTATTCAGGATAGACTTCGCACAGCCCAATCCAGATAAAAGAGTTATGCTGATCGGAAGGCTCGCGATGTGGCATTCATGGTTGGAGAGCGAGTCTTGCTCCGGGTTTTGCCTATAAAGGGAATTATGAGGTTTGGAAAGAAGGGCAAGCTGAGCCCAAGGTTCATTGGTCCATTTGAGGTGTTGCGGCGAGTTGGGGAAGTTGCTTATGAGCTTGTCTTGCCTCTCAGTCTAGCAGGAGTTCATCCGGTATTCTATGTTTCTATGCTCCGAAAGTATCACGGCGATCTGTCCCATGTGTTGGATTTTAGCTCAGTCCAATTGGACAAGGATCTATCTTATGTTGGATTTCAGCTTGTCTTCCCCATTTATTTTTCCACCTAGTTAGTGTGTATTTAAGGTGGAATTTGGGAGTTTGAAACTAGGGATTTGGAAAGTTTGAATTGTCGATTTGAAGGACAATGTGGTGTCGGATTTTAGTAAATTTGATATGGTTAGACTCGTGAGTGAATGGGCTTTCGGATTTTGTGACTTTTACCCGATTCTGAGACGTGGGCCCGAGTCGACGTTTTAGTGCAAATTTCGGATTTTTTGTTAAAATATTGATTTAATTAATTAGATGAGTCGATTATGGTTGTATTTATGATATGTAATTACTTTTGGCTAGATTTGGTCCTTTCAAAGCCGGATATTCGGGGGAAAGGCATTCTTACCGATTGATTGAGCTTGGTTCGAGGTAAGCGGCTTGCCTAACCTTGTGTGGGGGAACTCCCCGTAAGATTTGTACTGTTTTTGATATATGAGCGTCGTGTACGTGGGTGATGAGTACGTACACAGGCTAATTGTGTAAAAACCCGATTTTCTACTAAGTAATAACCTGATTTCTTTCCTATTTGAGTTACATCACATGTGTAGTATCTTGTTAGATTAGCATAGCATGCCTACTTGCCTTAATCGTTTACTTGAACTACGTGCAGCATATTTAGTGAATTTACCCGTCTTTCCTTAACTGGTACTTAGGTTGAACTGTAGAATTTTGTGACGGAACTATTGAATTCTATTATTTTCGCTGCATATTTACTTTGGTACTACGGAACGGTATTCCGGGAGATCCCCCTATACTGCATATTTACTTTGGGACTATGGAACGGTATTCCGAGAGATCCCCCCTGTATTGCATATTTACTTAGGGACTACGGAACGGTATTTCGGAAGATCCTCCTACACTGCATATTTACTTTGGGGCTACGGAACGGTATTCCTGGAGATCCCCCTGTATTGCACATTTACGTTTGGGACTATGAGACGGTATCTTCGGGAGATCCCCTGTTGTGTTTTCTGTTTACTGAGCTGTTACTTTCTATGATTTTATTGTTGTTAGATTTCAGCCTTTATTTTATTGCGGTATTACACTCTATCTTATTTTATTATATATTTACCAGTAGGGCCCTGACCTGACCTCGTCACTACTCGACCGAGGTTAGGCTTGGCACTTACTGGGTACCGATTGTGGTGTACTCATGCTACTCTCTGCACATGTTTTTTTTTCGTGTGCATATCCAGATGCTCCTTATCTGCCGCATTATCAGTGAGCTGGGACAGATATGGAGACTTCAAGGTATATCTGCCACATCCGCAGACCTCGAAGTCCCCTTCTACTCTTCCCATGTCCGTTATCTTCTGTATTTTCTTTTGATAGACTCTGATGCATAGAGACACTAGATTTTTTTCTCCTGTAGTTTGTGATTCACGATCTTCCGGGTTTTGGGATTTGTTGTGTATTTTTGAATAGTTGGTTAAATTTTTATTTTTATTTCATTATTCTGCAAAATGTTAGGCTTACCTAGTTGTAGAGACTAGGTGCCGTCACGACGTCACACGAAGGGGAAATTGGGTCGTGACACCTGTTAGATCAAGAGTGTACGAGTCTCCCTACCTTGATCATTTGCCACGTATTCCGGATGTGGACACCCTCACAAGGGATACTGACGAAATTCGGACTACAATGTGGGATGAGTCTAGACCAACGGTACTGGCAAATGACATGCTTTTTCCTGATAAAATGCGCCTAAGCAGGGTGACGAAAATGTACAGCGTAAAAGAGTGTCGTGAGATGACGGTATGGGAGACAACTCCGGATGTATACAATGTTGTTTGCCTTAGATGGTTTACGGGTTGTCATTGGATGCTGCATGCGAGCAAGAAGAAAACATGTATGTGGAAAGTGGGTAAATACATTGGAACCCACACTTGTGAAATGGACACATTCAGTGGGAATCACTTCAACTTGGATGTTGACTTGATTTCTCTTGTCCTGATTCCACACATTGAAGCGTCCATAAGGTACAAGATTAAAGAGTGCATTACATCCGTCCACCAGGAATATAGTTGTACCATTACCAAAAGAAAGGTATTTCTCGGGCGCAAACGTGCGTTTGAAATTGTTTATGGTAACAGGGATAAGTCATTTGCAGCTCTACCCAAGTACATGGCCGCATTGCAACACTTTAACCCCGGGACCGTTGTTGAATGGAAACATGAGCGGAGTCCGGGAATACCAGAATATATATTCAAATACGTGTTCTAGGCATTTAAACCAGCAATTGATGGTTTTCTGCATTGCCGGCCGGTAATATCCATAGACGGCACTCATGTCTATGGAAAGTATGATATTAAGTTGTTGATCGTCGTTGCATTAGATGCTAATGGAAGTATATTTCCTTTAGCTTTTGCTATTTATGCCAATGAAAGCCAATAGACGTGGACACTATTTTTGAACCACTTGAAAGAGCACGTTGTTAAACAGCGTTCAGGTATTTGTCTAATATCTGATCGGCATGGTGGTATTATAAGTTCTATAGAGAATTTGCCTGCATGGCAAGAACCATATGCCTACCACCGTTACTATGTGAGGTACCTGAAAGCCAATTTCCAGAAGGCACACCCCAACAAGGATTTGCATGATTTAATGTGGATGGCTGCAAAAGATCACCAAGAGCATAAATTTCGGAAACACATGGAATCTATCAGGTAGGAAAACGAGGCAACCTATCGTTGGTTGATGTGACATAAGCCTAAAAAGTGGACTTTGCATGCGGATGGTGGCAGAAGATGGGGAATTCTGACTACAAATGTGTCAAAGTCTTTCAACGGGTTATTAAAGTCTGCACGAGGATTGCATGTCACTGCTATAGTGCGAATGTCATTCAAGCCGATGGCAGAGAGGTTTGTTGAAAGGGTTGCAGATGCAACATCATTGATGGAAAGGGGTGTTGAATTTATGCCACTACTAATAAAAAGATTTGAGAAATACAGGTGGCGAGCACATTGGCATTCATTTTTACAGTATGATCACGACTGAAATATTTTTGAAGTTCGCACTGCTATCCATCAAAATCGGGGGAATAGTGTACACACCATAAATGAATCTGGAAGGTTATGCTCTTGTGGGAAATGATCCATCTACCACATGTCGTGCTCACATGCCATCAAGTTCTTTCAACATACAGGTTTAGGGCCAACCAACTACGTTGATAAATAATATAGTGTTACTGCATACTTAAACACATATAGTGGGCAGTTGCAGCCAGTGGGTGCTGAGCATTATTGGCCACCGGAACCATTTAAAATGGTGTGTAACAAGGAGTTTTTGCGTCAGCGATAGGTGCAAAAAAGAACGCGTATACGGAACCAAATGGATGTTGGTGATACCGTTTATGCGCGCAAATGTGGTATATGCTCGCAAACAGGACACGACCGTCGAAAATGTCCTTCAGCTGGTTTGGGTGGCGGTGGTAATCCAGCTCCTGGTGAAAGTTCATCTAATGTGCCCAACTATCAAGGATACACGTAGTGTTTTGTTTCCGTAATGTGGTTGTAATAAGTGTATGTACTTGTTTATGTTGCAAAATGTATCAAATAAGATTATGTTTCCATTATTGTTAAATCTTATTGATATTTAACATTATCAGTGGAGTAAATTAATGAATTTCTCCCTCCCGTTCATGTTATCAAAAATAGTATCGGATTAAAAAACCAAACTTATTACGTTGACTTTCGAATTTCAATCTAAAATTATTAGAAAACTACATTGTCGGAGGAGGAAGATGTTTGATAATTATGTGAATATATGTATATGTATATATATATATATATATATATATATATATATATATATATATATATATATAAAAAAAATTAGTCCTAGTCCCGTGTGTAATAGGATAGCGCGGGTAAATACTACGTTATGTGTGTTGCCTTGTCGACCTGAAAAGCTGCCCGCCTGCCAAAGTTGTATTGTACCCGAAAGAATCTTTAACACGCGAAGCATAGCGCGGTTAAATACTACGTTATGTGTGTTGTCTTGTCGACCTAAAAAGCTGCCCACCTGCAAAAGTTGTATTATACCCGAAAGAATCTTTAACACGCGAAGCATAACACGGTTAAATACTACGTTATGTGTGTTGCCTTGCCTATAAATAACTAGCGCATTATAGTTATTATCTGCGCTTAAAAAAAACAAATAGCAAAACTTTCCATAAAAGCATATTCTTTTTTGCATTAACAAATGTCTAGACGCAATTATGTACCAATGTGCTATTGTGGCAAACGTTGTATGGTGAAGGATTATTGGTTCGATGATCATGTTGGGCGCAGATACTGGATGTGTGTAAACAGGTTTGGAGGCAATGACAAAAAATATTGCAATTTTGAGGTATGGCTTGATGAACCCATTAAGCAGGAATGCTACAAACGATCTTTGCAGTATATTTGGGATATGAACTGTGAATATCAACGCCGTGAGTCTGAAATGAAATGAGAAATTACGGCATTGCAGGAGAAATTAAAAGAGGCGGAAGAAGAAAAAAAATAGACTGGAAGAGAAATTAAAGTGGTTGGAGCAGAGAATACTAGGCGGTAGTGACTAAACAATGACATGTATATGTTGAGTAGAGTATTTTATCTTTATGCTTTCCGTGTCATGTATTTTCATTAGTTGCACTGAATTTAAATTATGTTAAGTTGCTATGTTTCTATTTGTGTTGTAGTATTAAAATAACGAAGAACCAGAAAAATAAAAACATAATGCATATATAATGTAAACAATAAAAATTGTTTCTATTATTTACATAAAATAATATTTACATAAAATACAAAAAGAAAATCAATGCATCCCATAACCTGTGTGCTTCAATGCAGCCGATGGCCTGAGGCGCATCCCATTCCTCTTGGCTACGCTATCAGGATCATCCTCATCACGTCGCCTCTTTATCGCAGGATGCGCTGCAACATGATTGTCAGTAGTGCTGGCAGGCTCGGTAGAAGGGGCCATCGGTCCAGCAGTAACCTACAGAAGAATAAGTTAGCTCAGTATATGAAAATATATATTAGTAATGTACGTGTTAAGTCACAAAAATTTAAATTGTCTTACCATGGTCTCGTCGGGCTCCTGAATATAATTATCTGTCGCAGCCAGGTCAGCATCGCACAAAGTGGCCTCCGTGACGGGCGAGGATGAAGCCTTAATGAGATAAAAACAAATTTAAATTTAATAGTAATACAAACATACCTGCGCCTGTGAAAGATCCCCAGTACCCCTCGATGAGGAGCCATAACTCAGCTGGCGCCCACTATCCACATCTCGGGTCGGCCGATCATCAGCAACGGTCGATGGACCTGGAAAGTACTGATCCCAATCCTCTAGTGTAATGCTCGTGCCCGTGATCAACGATGGATCTGACGGGGTCACCTGTGAAGACCCTGGAGTGAGCTGAAGGTGAAGGCTATATAACGGCATGCTGCCGTGATGGTAGTCTGGCTCATAGAGGTCACCTGGCTGATCAGCTCTAGCATCCTCAACAGGTGCCTCAACGCCCCCTTGCTGGGGACCACCTCCTCATCGACCCCCACGACCCCGTGGGATAGCCCTGCCTCGTGGGATAGCTCTACCTCGTGGGACAACCTTACCTCAATGGTACTGCTCTGGCGCCACATAAGCAGGGTCGTTTCCTAAGAGCTCATCCTCTCGGGCTAGCCGCAGTGTCGGGCAGCCAACTCTGTAACCTGTCGGCCATACTCGTGCAAAGTGGCCGTTCCCTCGCCGGCATGCTGCTGCATCTGCATTCCCAACTATTGGAACAAATGTAGACCAATAGCCTGCACAACATGTAAAATATAAATTACGAAATGCTAGGTTACAATTATAAGTAAGAATACCAAATAACATACCAGTGCCTCGTGCCTCCCGACGTATGGAACGTACCAACCACCAATGCGATGAATGGGATTCCCGATGAAAAGTCAGGTAACGCCATGGTACCAGCCCATATAATCATGCTCAGTATCCGTCTGGAGCGGGGGGGAGGGGCGGAATCAGCTCAAGTCGCTGGTCCCAAGTATCGATCTACGCCTCTAGCCATGCCACATATGCTTGGTCCACCCTGGAATGATCATCCCGCATGAAATGTATGGTCTGCCAGGTGGGCGGTGGCGGTACAAGCTGCGGACGACCAAACTGGCAAAGTACCCGCTCGGTGGCATGATGCTCCACAATATCAAGGCACATCAACGGGACGGAAGAGCTCCAAATAAGTCGGTCGGTCGAACAATAATCGGGCAAGCCAGCTATCAGCGCGTCGCTGTATGGCGTCCAGATGAACTATTATGTAACAACAGAAAATGTGAGTATACGCAACACATGTGAAGCCAGACCAAGTAAACTTAGGTATATATTTACTTGTGCGCCCTCTAGCAAATCCAACAAATCCTTGCACAAGGGGAGATTATGTCGAGCCTTGTACTCTCATCCATATCCCCGCCGGAGAACCCACCTCCTAGATAGAGGGAGAAACGAAGGTGGTACACTCGGAGCTAATGGTGGTAGAGGTGGTTGTAACTGCATGAACTGCTCCCAGGCCCAAATCTAACATCCAAAGTGGACTTAAAATTTAAGATATATTTTTACTTGTTATGTTATAATGAATAGAGTATTCGAATATGTTTTCACCTGTAGCAGCGGCAAAAATCCAGCAACGTCACGCTAGGTGCCCATGGTCGCCCGGCACATCTGCTTGTACAGGTAGGCGAGAACAGCAGCCCCCCAACTGTACTGGGGTAAATCAGCTAGCCGCTCAAGATGATGAAGAAATCTCAAGCTGACTAGGTTCCCCAAAGTGTTCGGGAACAAGACCCCTCCAAACATAAGGAGAAGTAACAACCTCGTGTACCGGTGAATATGCTTTGGTGTATCGCCCGTGATGTCAGGGTGCAATACCTCCAAACGATCTCGGATAGTCGTCAGCTGCAGACGACTGGCCCCAGCCAGTGCAGTCTCCTCCTGTGGCCAGAAATCAGTGAGCTGCTGCAGCATGTCCAGGTACTGCCCACATGTTAGCTCTCTCATGACCTGCGGCAGAGCAACGGGGTGTCCATCAACAACGGGCAACCCATATATAACCTCCACGTCCTGCAGTGTGATGGTGGCCTCGCCAATGGGAAAGTGGAATGTGTGTGTCTCCAGTCGCCACCGCTCTATCAGGGTCATGATCAAAGACCAATCGAGCTATAGCTGCCCGATCTCCAAAATCCTATAGAAGCCCATATCCTGCAGGCTTTTGACTACACGGGGATGGAGAACTTTGCCCATCAGAAAGTCCCACATGTCGTCCACTCTCCTGACGCGGAGAGTCTGGGCCAGTAACTCTCCCTCCCATATGTGGGAGGACCTATGATCGCCCTGTAACGACAGTAGCTCATCGCTGGAAGGTCCGGGATGCATAGGTGGAACCTTCATTTCGTCTATTGTAAATTAAACAACATTAATTACATGTTAGTTTTATAATTTTATATGTTTGTTTGTAAATTAAATAATTAATTTTTATAATTATACAAGATTTAATTATTAAGTATTCACATATGGGTTCCAGGCTCGATATTTGAGGCCCAGTAGCACCAAAATATCCTGAATTCTTGTATGTATTAGTTTTATTATTTTACATGCTAGTTTTATAATTTTATATATTTGTTTGTAAATGAAATAATTAATTTTATAATTATACAAGATTTAATTATTAAGTATTCACATATGGGTTTCAGGCTCGATATTTGAGGCCCAGCAGCACCAAGATATCCTGAATTCTTGTATGTGTTAGTTTTATTATTTTACATGTTAGTTTTATAATTTCATATGTTTGTTTGTAAATTAAATAATTAATTTTTATAATTATACAAGATTTAATAATTAAGTATTCACATATGGGTTTCAGGCTCGATATTTGAGGCCCAATAGCACCAAGATATCTTGAATTCTTATATGTGTTAGTTTTATTATTTTACATGTTAGTTTTATTATTTTTTATGTTTTGTAACTTAAATACTTAATTTTTATAATTATACAATATTTAATTATTAAGTATTCACATATGGGTTCCAGGCTCGATATTTGAGGCCCAGTAGCACCAAGATATCCTGAATTCTTGTATGTGTTAGTTTTATTAATTTATATATAGTTTTATTATTTTACATGTTTTATTTTATACGTTTGTTTGTTACTCACTTAATTTTTACTATAATAAAATTAAATAATTAATTTTTATAATTATACAAGATTTAAGTATTAAATATTCACAAATAGGTTCCGGGTTTGATATTTGAGGCCCAGTAGCACCAAAATATCATGAATTCTTGTATGTGTTAGTTTTATTAATTTATATATAGTTTTATTATTTTACATGTTTTATTTTATACGTTTGTTTATTACTCACTTATTTTTGACTATAATAAAATTAAATAATTAATTTTTATAATTATATAATATTTAATTATTAAATATTCATAAATGGGTTCGGGCTTGATATTTGAGGCCCAGTAGTACCAAGATATCCGAAAAATATTATTGTTTTCTCATGTTATTTTCTTACGATCGTTGACTAGAATTTGACAGAGTTTGTATTTGATCTATCAGCTATTTTGACGTATGTTTGGGTATAAAAGATACTTAAATAATTAATTTTAATAACTACAGGGATACTACGCTAAAAGACACTACATTTACTAAAAGGGCACTATATTACTAGTCTTTAAGCAAATAAGTCATCTAAACCAGATAAAAATAACAAATACATTTAATCACAAAACATTCACGAAAATACATATACAACAGTAAAAAGTAACTTATTAGCTGGACGTCTAATCAACTTCATATATAGCACCCTTTTAAAGGGCGCTATGTTAAGGTATAGCGCCCTTTATATAGTTTGGTCACAATATTTTTTTCACTCATTTCGGTCATTTGAGTCTAAAAAGACCACATTTAGGTTTTGGACTCAACATTCAATAGCTCCAAATTTCATGATTTGACTGTTCAAACGCTTTTTTTTTTATTAATTTAAGTTTTCTTCTATTGTTTTTTTTTATGTCTAAATCAAATAGAGTGATTTGGGAAAAAAAACTATTTTTGCACTGGTAGTTTAGTCCGAAAATTTTCATTAAACTTAAAAAGGTCATTTCTAAATGGTTATGAAAATTGGAGCAATCTTTAACTACTAGTGCAAAAATACTTTCCAAATAAACAGTTTGTGTTGGCCAATTCATTTAAGAAATACTTTGTAATATTTGATAAATAAATTGTGTTTGGCCAATCTTTGTAAAAAGTATTTTTTAAGTGTTAAATTACCAAAAAGGATAGTACCAAGGTCTTATAATTATTTTAAAGAGAAAAATAAATTTAAATATTTATTGTAAGAGACTTTTATTATTATTTAATTTAATTAAAATATAAAACATAAAGTAAACATACATATTAAAGATTTAAATTAATGTAACATATATAGTTATATCAAAGCAATAATATTATCTAGTATAATTAATTATTATTTACATGATAATTTGAATAATCAAAATACATCATTCAGTGTGAATTAGAAGTATATTCCATAAATTTCTATATATTTATAATCCACCATGAAATAATAAGCAAAGTCACTCACACATGATAATATTTCTGAACAATTACATCTCTAATTCTATCACGCAACGCCTCTAATAGTAGAAGACTTATCTTGCATTTCTAAAATGTGATGACCCGATAGGTCGGTTTGAGTACTAGCCCTTATTTCTGTATTCTGAGATCTCTATTAGCTCCATTTGATGTTTCTCAATTTGCGTACACAGTTCATATCTTTTTTTGGTAAGTTTTTACGTAAAACTTTGAATAAATTATTTTTTTTGGCTTTATAAACAACTTGAGTTGACTACGGTCAATATTTTGTGTAAACGATCTCGGATCGGTATTTTGACGATTCTGATGGGTCTGTATCATGATTTTGGACTTAGGTGTATGCCCGAAAAAGAATTCGGAGGTCCCTAGGTTAATTTAACTTGTTTTACCGAAAGCTAGTAATTTAAAGGTTTGAAAATTTTTTAAGTTTGACCGTATGTTGACTTTATGGTTATCGGGTTTGGATTTTGGTTTCGAGACTTGGTATAGGTCTGTTTTACTATTTGAAACTTGTCTGCAAAATTTGGTTCAAAAGGAGTTAGTTTGATAGGATTCGAATGCTCGGTTGTGATTTTAGAAGTTCTTGAGTTTTCTTTGAAATCTCATGCATTTTGACGTCTGATTCTAGTTAGAGATGTTATTTTGGTGTTTTATCGCATGAGAGAGATTGTATGATGTTATTACACTTGTATGCATGTTTGGTTTGGAGCCCGAGGGGCTCAGGTGAGTTTCGGATAGGCTACGTACCATTTTTGGACTTTAGAGTTGCTGGTTTTTCAGCTGTATCTGATGTCTGGTGCTATGAGCTTCATGAACGTGAAGGCTTTTTGGCTGTTGTTCTTCGCGAACGCGTCAGGTGCTTCATGAACGCGAAGAACACCTGACGCCCAGGAATTAAAACATTCCAAAGTTGGTATTTTCACCATTTTTTACGATTTTCAAGTTTGAGCTCGACCTAGAGGCGATTTTGAAGAGGTTTTTCATCCCAATTACATTGGTTAGTGAATTTTAACTTGTTTTATCACATTTCCATAAACACCCATTGATATTAACCTTTAATCGAAGCTTTTTCATGGTAGAAATTAGGGATTTAGGTAGAAATTGGGGATTTTGAGAAATTGAGATTTAGACGTCAAACTGAGGCCTTCGAAACAAATCACATAATCGGGCTCAGGGTGAATGGGTAATTGAGTTTTGGTCCGAATCTCGGGTTTTGAACAAGATGGCCCACGATCGACTTTTGTTGACTTTTTCTGAAATCATTAAAGATTGAATTTTTTTCGCTCGTGGGTAGTTTCTAAAGCCTAATTTGAATTATTTGAACTATATTTGGGTAGATTTGATTGATTTGGAGGCTAATTCTAAAGGTAAGGCCGCGGTTGTGCCTTGATTTGGTTGCGGAGTGAGGTAAGTATTGTGTCTAACCTTGACTTGAGGGAATTAGGACTTATTGAATTATTTGTTATGTGTATTATGTGGGGAAGCGGCGTATATGCGAGGTGACAAGTGTATATGCGCTTTCATAGGATTTAGCATGTGGTGTTGGGTATTTACCTCCATGTCTTCATTTATTCTATGTTATTTCATGTTATATGCTTTAACTGTTACATGTTTTTAATTGACATTTATGCAATATTTGTTACTTGCCTTGATTTGTTCATTTCTCGTATAATTTCTGCTTATTTGCTACCTATTTCAACTTGCTTTAATTGTCACATGCTCTACATGTTTCTATTGTTTGAGATTACTAGATGTTGGTTATTCTCCGGTTATTCTGTGGTTCTTTATTGTTTGTACATTTCACCCACTTTTGTGTTGATATTTTGCAAGTACTAGTGTTGAGTTATTAAGTTAATGGTTTGAAATTGCTTGGGGTTCGGGTTGCATGCCGCAACAGTATTGAACAATTTTGAAATAATATGAAGGAATAAGGCCGGATTATGATATGAACAGATGATGATATGGTGGGATCGGGTTGAGCGCCGCAATGAATTTGATATGTTGTATTGTACCTGTTTGAGATTGTAGAGTTATTCTTGGTATTGTAATATGAGACTTGAGGCTTTATTATCCTGGGGCTCTCTGGTAGTTGGTTTTCCGGATCTGTTTTATGAGTTTATTGCTTTATTTCTATTCATATTTTTTCTATAATTATTATTTCGTACAAGTTATTTGTGAGTGACTTGCCATAGCCTCGTCACTACTTTGTCGAGGTTAGGCACGACACCTTACATGGTATATGGGTTCGATTGTACTCATCTACACTTCTGCACTTCTTGTGCAGATACCAGAGTTAATCCCAGCGGTGCGTAGCGATACTGAAAAAAGCTAAAAAGAGCGTAAAAGCTGATTTAACCATCTTAAAAGCCAATCCAAACACCCTCTTAGCTACTTCTGAAGACTTGAGGTATAGTTGTATAGTGTTCGCAGCCCTGAAGTCCCCTTCCAGTCTATCTTTATTGTTTATGTAGCTTCAAACATTTGTACTTATCTGTAGCACTCTAGACACTCATGCATTCGTGACTCTTGATTCTGGGATATGTTTAGATTTCATCATTTGAAACTTTATTATTCCATTTCAGGTTATTATAGTTTATTTCCATTAATGTTTTAAATTGAACTGTTAAAATTGGATAAATAATTTAGGTAACGTTGGCTTGCCTAACAAGTGAAATGTTAGGCTCCATCACGATCCCGGGGGTGGGATTCCGGGTCGTGATAAGTTGGTATCAGAGCACTAGGTTGCCTAGGTTTCACGAGTCATGAGCAAGCTTAGTAGAGTCTGGAGGATCCGTACGGAGGCATATGTACTTATCTTATAAAAGCTATAGAGCTTTAGGAAAATTTCACTTCTTTCTTTCTATATCGTGCGATTTTATTCTATCATTGATGTTTGAATCATTTCATTCTTGTTCTCTCGGAGATGGTGAGAACTCGCACAACATCTATAGTAGGGCAGGAGCCAGAGCCCCCTGTTTCAGCCACTACCACGGGTAGGAGCCGGGGCCGAGGTAGGGGCCGAGGCAGAGGCAGAGCTTAGCCTAGAGCACGTGCATCATGTTACACCCATTTTTCGTACGTAAGAGTACGTCGTAAGACAATTGATGTAAGATCATAAATGAGATCATTTTTAAAGTACATAAAGTAAGTTAATCATGTTACCTTGGAGGTTACAAATATTTAAGATCATGAATAACAAGTACCAAGAGTGTTGGAAGTCTTAGAAGCTAAACAAATTGAAGAAAATAAGTTTCGTCGAAAGTCGACAAGCGAGGAAGTTATAACATATGCTTTTGGGGTATACTAGGGTGCTTAACATGATAAGGAGGTCATGTTATGAGTTATTTTAGTTGTATGATAGTCGTGTGTTACGTTTTGAAGTCAAGCAAGTCGTGGAAGAAAAGTTGGCAAAGGTCATCACAAGTTACATTCATAATATGCTGAACATTGGGTCAAATATAGCTGAGGTTTTCTCCCGATATACTTTGAATTAAGGGATGATACACATACCAAATTAAAGGTCTACGAGTCTAGTTTCCAACACATTAAACCATTCATTGATACGACATAGGAGTAGAGATATATTCACGTTTTTGCTAGACTGCACAAGCAGCTCCCATAGGACCCACTTAGGCGGTGGGTGATTCTTCAACCTTTAAAGATCGGGTCAAGGCTCATTTGGGGTCATTGTTTGACCCAACCAAACCCTATACTCTCCCAAAACACTCTCAAAGCAGTCTCCATGATTCTAGAGTGAAAACCAAAGAGAAAAACATGACTCCAGCGCTAGAGATCCCGTGATGCTTGCTAGATCGTAGTCCTTCATCTTGTGGCTGTTTTGGAGGATTCTTCAGGTGAAGTAACCTCAGATTTCGTGTTTTTCTTATTTATTAAGGTAATAATCAGTTCCTCCCTCATATATATTAGTGTTTCAAGGAAAAATAAAAGTGTTTACGCACCAACTTGAACACAAAAGTTGATTCAAGAAGAGAATACAACTCCTATAGTGTTGTGGTGTGATTGAGGGTTGTTGTGAGCTAAAACAGCTGAGGATTTCAAGTTGTATCTACTTTCTAAGATAATTAAATCATGTTCTTGGTTGTACTTAAGGTTAATCATGTGTTGGTTGAGTTGTTTGAGAGGAAATCTACAAGATAGTAATTGACATGGCATAAGGAATCGTTCTCTCTTTTTATGGGCTGTGTTGAGGCTATATATTTAGTTTGTTGTGGCTGGAAATTATTATAAATAGTTTGATTATGTTATGTCTGCTGTTTTTAAGATTATCTATGTGCTAATTAAGCTGATTGAAGAAGATAACATGAAAAATAAGAAGTTGACGATAAAGGTTAAGGTGCTAGGCGTGTAGACTATTTTTGAAGATTATTCTTATGATGCTGTAAATTATATGGTAAGCATAAGTATGATGTTATAGATATTGTAGGAAGATTCATGGAAAAGGAATTGGATTCAAACTATATTTTGTTAATCATAAATCAAGTTTGCCGCTCAAAATGGTTGTTGAAGTAATCGAAGATCTTATTGTGAATTATGTTGTTGTTATTTGGGCTGTTTGGTGACTTTTAGTAACTTATGGGATGCATTAAAAATAGGGGAGGTGCTCTCTGTTTTCTTGTAGAATATCGGTTTTGAAATATGAGAGTTACAATGCTTTTATGATGACGACGAAGTCGGTTTACTCATTGTAGACGTAAGAAGATCATATTGAGCTTGGTTGAAGATTGGGGAGAAGATTGCAAAGGTATGTTAAGGCTACCCATTCTTTCCTTTTGGCATGATCCATATGATACAAACAAAACGAGAAAACGCGGAACTTTCATAAATGACTTTATTCTTAGAGGTACTAGGGGTAGGGTGCCTATGTTTTTGATTCCCCACGTGCCTATGTTATTGTCTTACTTCATTATTCATTACATTCATTTATACATGTACATTGACCCATGACCATATGGTATTATATATTCGTATATTATATGTATATGGGGTATGGGAAAAAGTTATGTCCTTATATACGCACCACCACATGATCAGCTGGTATACGTTGATGATTTCGCCCACAGAGGCCGAGATGATATGATGGGATGCCCTCCGAGGCTTGATGATGTTATGTACGCATATACCTATGCATGATATGATATTTATACGCATATGCATGATATTATAAATGTTTCATGATTCACAGAGCTATTCGGGCTTACAGGTTGAGTTCTTTACTCCATATTTCTTTTATGTCTTTTATATACTGCTTTCATGCTTTACATACTCGGTAATTTATTTGTATTAACATCCCTTTTGCCTAGGGACACTGGTTTTCATGCCCGCAGGTCTTGATTGACAGGTTGACAGTCCTCCTAGTAGGCTATCTGCTCAACGGAAGGTGTTGGTGCACTCCACTTGCTCCGGAGTTGCCTATTTGACCAAAATGCTCTGGACATGTATAGATTGGTATGGCGGGGCCCTGTCCCGATTTTTATGATGTTTATGCACTCTTAGAGGCTTGTAAACATATGTCATGTATATGGATGATTGTATGGCCTTGTCGGCCTATGTTTTGACTATACAAATTATCATTTCGATCCTATAGACCCGTATGTCACATGTATAAGTTTGTATATCTTGTTAGGTCATCCTATATCTAGTATTCCCTTATGTTTTATTCTGGTTATATCATGATGTCCCTTCTGGCTCATTTACCCATGCTGGTATGATAAGAAAAATACGTTAAGTTGGTACTCGATTGGTTAAGGCATCAGGTTCCCGTCGCGGCCCATCGGTTTGGGTCGTGACACAACAACACCCACTGTGGAGCCTTAGATTGATCATGAGGAGGAGATCTCAATCCAAGTCGCACCAGTCGGACCCGCTCAGGTCCCGGAGGGATTTATAGCCACTCCCGTACTTCAGGATGCTCTAGTACGCTTACTTGGACTTATGGAGAGTGTGGCTCAAAACTGGAGTATTTCTTATGGCACCAGCTGTCTCTCGGGCTAGGGGAGGAGCACAGACTCCCGTCACTCATACTCCATATCAGATGGCTCCCGTATATCAAACTACGACAGTTCTAATAGTTAGGGTAGTTCAGCCCGTTATTGCTATACGACCCGGAAAGAGGCCCCCGATGTCTTCTGAGGGATTGATAAGGTTGGATAAGTTCACAAAGCTCTTCCCTGTTCATTTTAGTGGTGCAACTTTTGAGGAGCCACATGATTATTTGGATTGTTTCCACGAGGTGTTGCACAACATGTGTATTGTTGAGACCAATGGGGTCGACTTTGTAGTGTTCCAGATGACCGGTTCTGCCAAGAGGTAGTGGCAGAATTATGAGCGGAGAAAACTAGCAGGTTCACTGCCCCTCACTTGGGATCCATTTTCGCAGCTACTTCTGGAGAAGTTTATCCCTCTCACACTAGAGAGGGCTACTGCAGGCAGTTCGAGCGCCTTCAGTAAGGTAGCATGACTGTTACCTAGTATGAGACCCGATTTGTGGATCTAGCTTGCCATGCGGTTATCTTACTCCCTACTGAGAGGGAGAGTGAGGAGATTCATTGATGGACTTACTTTCGATATCAGGCTACAAATGGCCAAGGATACTGGGGATGATACTTCCTTCTAGAGGGTCGTAGAGATTGCTAGAAGGATCGAGTTGATTCATATTGAGGTTAGAGAGGCGGCATATGAGAAGAGGCCTTGTCACTTTGGGGGTTTCAGTGGTGCCTTATCTGGGGAAAGAGGTTCATTTGGCAGAGGCCATCCTCCTAGGCCGATTTAGTCAGCACCCTAGGCATCCTATGGTGCTTCAGGCAATCGCGATTCACATGGGTATCGTCCGGAGCAGCCAACATTCAGTGCACCTTCATGTTACAACTCGCACTTTGGAGTTGTGATTTCGGCAATGAACTGGTGAGAAAAGGCTCTTCTGATTGTCTGACGTAGGTTTGTCTACTCGGGCAACTTGGGATTTTTAATTTTAAGCATATATAAAGGGGGTATAGGTGATGAAAGCTCCGACCTGCCTCCCTCATACGTGCTGCCACCGAGCCGTATAGAACGAGCTACCTTGGGGGCAACCTCAAGGGCCTGCCTAGATGACTCAAATGAGTGTCAAAGATATCCATACGAGTTTGGGAACTCTATGGACGGCGCATTGGGCATCAAAGTGGTGCTGGAGGCTTGATGTGTGGGACGGCCAGCCCCGCGGGCTTCCAAATATTGGAACGAGACCTCCGTGTCGATTGGATACTTGATGCACCTGTCATAGGGGCATCATGTGTCGACTTGTGAGCATGGCTTGGGTTCAACCATGCAAGCAAGGGTCCGTTGGCCTAAAGGTGCAGTTGTGGGGCGACACTGCACCATTTGAGATAGAAGCGTGTCACGAGGGCAATGTATGGGCATGGCACGAAAGACGCGCATGACAATGGCCAAGGGCTAAAGGTTGCCTTACTCGGGCGAGGCACGAGCTAGTCACGGATGCACTAGGCGAGTGTCAAGCTTGAGGATTGGGCTGTGCACGCGGGAGCGATGCTTAGTCTTGGGCGAGGGACAAGACATGTCCTAAGCCAATCCCCCAAGGCGCGCATAGATTGTGATCGTAAGATGAAGTGCCACGACATGTCTAGGGCCAAGGGCCTAGACATCTTATGGGCGACAAAAGTTGGGGCGAGCCTACGGGCGAGCCCTACCAACAGACACAAGATCATGCTTGGAATCCTAGGAAAGGAAATAGGCTGGCCTGCAGCGAGGGGAACTGCAAGCACCGCACGGGCGAGCAGGTGCCGCTACCCAATGTAAGGATTTGGGCCTATGACATTCAACTCTTATTAGTGCACAATCACTACAATGGTTATCCTGTCCGTCAGTGTCAGCCTCAGCAGCCGAGAGAGTGTTTTGAGTGTGGAGGTACAAGTCACACCAGGAGGTATTGTCCTAGATTGATGATCAACAGACCTCAAAAGGGTTCTTGTGCCATTATGCCAACACCGGTTGCTCCATCGCCTGCATAGCCAGCTAGAGGCAGGGGTCAGGCTGCTAGAGGTGGAGTTCAGGCCATTAGAGGTGGAGGCCATCCAGCTAGAGGTCGCCCATGGGGTGAAGGTCAGAGTAGTGGGGCGGAGGTCCCATTTTTATGCATTTCCAGCCAGGCCCGAGGCAGAGTCATCTGACGCTGCCATCACATATATTGTTTCGGGTTGCTATAGAGATGCCTCAATTCTACTTATTCATACGTGTCATCCTATTTTGCTTCATATCTGGTTATGCCTCGTGAATCTTTGAGTGCTCATGTCTATGTGTCCACACCTGTGGGAGATTACATTGTAGTTGATCGTGTTTTTCACTTATGTGTGGTTTCTATTGGGAGACTTGAGACTAGTATAGATCTTCTACTTTTTGATATGGTGGACGTTGATGTTATCTTGGGTATGGATTGGCTATCACCTTATCACGCTATTTTGGACTGTCACGCCAAGACGGAGATACTAGTAATGCCAGGGTTGCCTCGATTAGAATTGAGAGGGACTCCCGGCCATTCTACTAGCAGGGTTATTTCTTATGTGAAGGCTAGGCGTATGGTCGAGAAGGGTTGTCTAGCATATTTAGCCTATATCTGTGATCTTAGTATGAAGGTTCCTTCCATGGATTCAGTACAGTTGTGCGCAAGTTTCCTAAGGTGTTTCCTATAAATTTACTTGGTATGCCACCCAACAGAGATATCAACTTCTGTATTGACTTGACTCTTGCACTCAACTCATTTCTATTCCATCATATCATATGGCCCTAGTTGAGTTGAAGGAATTGAAGGAGCAATTGTAGGATTTTCTTGACAAAGGATTCATTAGATCTAATGTCTGGCCTTGGGGTGCACTGGAGTTATTTGTGAAGAAGATGGATGGGATGATGAGGATGTGTATTGACTATCGATAGTTGACCAAAGACACTATCAAGAACAAGTATCCTTGCCAAGGATTGATAATTTTTTATCAGCTTCATGGTGCCAAAGTGTTTTCGAATATTGATCTGAGATCTGGCTACCATCAGTTAAATATTAGGGCATCAGATGTCCCTAAGACAGCTTTTCGGACTCGATATGGTCACTATGAGTTCTTAGTGATGTCAATCGGCTTGACAAATTCCCCAACAACATTTATGGTTTTGATGAACCGGGTGTTCAAGCCTTATTTGGATTCATTTATGATCGTTTTTATTGATGATAGTTTGGTTAAATCCCGAAGTCGAGAAGAACACAGACAACATCTTTGGGTTGTACTTCATACCTTGAGAGATAGTCAGTTATATGCCAAAATTTCAAAGTGTAAGTTCTGGTTGGACTCAGTTGCCTTTTTGGGCGATGTTGTATCTTTCGAGGTCATTAAGGTGGATCCTAAGAAGATTGAGGTAGTTCAGAACTAGCCTAGACCTACTTCAGCTATAGAGATTCGGAGCTTCTTAGGTTTGACAGGTTATTATCGCCGGTTCATAGAGGAGTTTTCATCTATCTCAGCCCCATTGACCAAGTTGACCTAGAAAGGTGCTCTTTTCAGATGGTCTAATGAGTGTGAGTTGAGTTTTCAAAAGCTCAAGACTGCTTTGGCTACAACCCCAGTGTTGGTGTTACCTACAGGTTCAGGATCTTATACCGTGTATTGTGATACATCGCGTATTGGGCTTAGTGAAGTATTGATGCAGGATGGTAGGGTGATTGATTACGCATCTCAATAGTTGAAACATGAGAAGAATTACCCTGTTCATGACTTAGAGTTGGCAGCCATTATCCAAGCGCTGAAGATTTGGAGGCACTATCTGTAGGACATTCATTGTGAGGTCTATACCGACCATCGTAGTCTCTAACACCTGTTTAAGCAGAAAGACCTTAACATGCGATAGTGGAGATGGTTAGAGTTGTTGAAAGACTATGATATCACCATATTATATCATCCGGGGAAAGCCAATGTAGTGGCTGATGCATTAAGTAGGAAGGCGAAGAGCATGGGTAGTTTGGCATATTTACCGGTAGCTGAGAGGCAACTAGCCATGGATATTTAGGCTTTAGCCAACTGGTTTGTGAGATTAGATGTTTTGGAGCCCAGCCGTGTTCTTTCTTGTGTTGTAGCACAATCTTCATTATTGGAGCGTATCAAGGCTCGCCAGTTTGATAATCCTCACGTGTTGGTATTGAAGGATACGGTGCAACGGGGTGGTGCCAAGGATGTTGTGATTGGTGATGATGGTGTTATGCGACTTCAAGACCGGATTTGTATTCCAAATATTGATGGGTTGAGAGAGTTGATCTTTGAGGAGGCGCACCGTTCACGCTATTCTATTCACCTAGGTGTCACGAAGATGTACCTGACTTGAAACAACACTATTGGTAGCGGAGAATGAATAAAGACATCGATGCTTATGTATCTTAGTGATTGAATTGTCAACATGTGAAGTATGAACATCAAAAATAGGGTGGACTGGCTCAGAGATTGGAGATACCAGAGTGGAAGTGGGAGCACATCACTATGGACTTTGTGGCAGGCTTTCCACAGACCTTGAGGAAGTATGATGCAGTCTGGGTTATTGTGGACCGGTTGATTAAGTCCGCGCACTTCATTCCGGTGGTGGCCACCTATTCTTCAGAGAGGTTGGCTCAAATTTGCATTCAGGAGATTATCCGCCTGCACGGCTGTCACGACCCAAAATTTCCCACCGACGGGACCATGACGGCGCCTAACATTTCACTTGCTAGGAAAACAAACGTTAGAGAATCATTAAACCAATTCCTTATTTCCATTCAGTAAATAACAATAATTAACTAAGATGAAATATAAAAGGGTGCAGAATATTATAAAACTGTATTAATTACTACCACCCGGATCTGGAGTCACAATTCCCAAGCATTCTAGAATTTACTACAAGTAATAATCTTAAAGAAATACAACTGTCTGAATAAAAAAAAATAGTAAGACATAAAAGATAGACGGGGACTTCAAGGTCTGTGAACGCCGACAGATCTATCTTGAGTCTTCGGACAGTGGACCAATAGCAAAATCTCGATCAACCTGAGATGGTACCAAAATCTGCACAGAAAGTGCAGAGTGCAACATCAATACAATCGACCCCATGTACTGGTAAGTATCGAGCCTAACCTCGGCGAAGTAGTGACGAGGCTAGGACAAGACACCCACATATAACCTAAACAATATAATCATGCTAGTGGCAACAACAGTAAATAAAGAAATAACGTAGAAATAATGGGAAGGGAACATACAGTGGGGGAATACAATATAAAGAGTGAGAATAATGAAAAGACAGAATTAAACTGAAAATACTTAAACAAATTGAGCAAATTAAACAGCAAAGGAAAATTGTACGGAATCACCCTTCATACTTTTACTCTTAACCTCACCAAATAAATAAATAGAACGACACGGCATCACCCTTCGTGCTTTTACTCTGAGCCTCACCAAATAAATAAATAGAACGGAACGACATCACCCATCGTGCTTTTACTCTCAGCCTCACCAAATAAATAAAAAGAACGGTACGACATCTCCTTTCGTGCATTAAACCTCTCATAATATACACGGCATCACCCTTCGTGCTTTTACACTCTTCCTCACAATATAAATAATGCATGCACGACATCACTCTTCATGCTTTACACTCCTCCTCACAAATTACAGAATCAATAACAATGGATAGATAGGAGTATCACAAAGAAATCAGTATTTTACCCATAATCAATAGCACAATGTAACCTCAACCTTGAATCAATATTCGAAAGTTACCAAATCTCAGTGAAACCAGATATAAGTCACAAAATATTTCAAATAACCCGCTAAGCATGTATAGTAGAATTTAAGGCTACAAAATAGACAAGAATAGAATTTTACTCGCATGCTATGACTTGACAACGACACATAGATGCTCGTCACCTCACCTATACATCGTATTTAACAACCAAACACGTAGCAAATGAACACATAATACCTATTCCCTCAAGCTAAAGTTAGATACGATACTTACCTCGCTTTGAAGGCCACTTAATTCTCAATCACAGCTTTTCCTTTGGAATTCACCTCCAAACCACTCGTATCTATTCAAAAATGACTCAATAATATCAAACATTGCTAAAGGAATCAATTTAATGAATAATTACATATTTCCCAAATTTTCCTCCGAAAAGTCAAAAATTGACCCCGGGCCCGCTTGGTCAAAACTCGAGGTTCGGACCAAAATCCATTTACCCATTCACCCCCGAGCCTGAATATGTAATTGGTTTTGGAATCCGACCGTAAATTGAGGTCTAAATCCCCAAATTCCCAAAATTCCTAGTTTCTACCCTAACCCCTAATTCTACCATGAAAACTCTAGATTTTAGGTTGATAATTCAAGAAATGTAATGGGTAATTGAAAGAAAATGATTTAGAATCACTTACCAACACTTTGGGGAAGAAATGACTCTTGAAAAATCACCTCACACTGTTTGGTTTTTGAGAAAAATGAATTTTTGGCTAAATCCCGTGTTTGGATTCTGTTAAGTGCTGGGCGACAGTGTTCATCGCGTTCGCGAGAGCACTATCGCGTTTGCGAAGAGTATAGGCTGCCAAGCCTTCGCAAGACAGCGATCACGTTCGTGTAGGCTACCCTTCCCTGGTCTTCGCGTTCGCGAGACAGTGTTCACGTTCGCGATGAATAACAGGATGACTCCCCCTCCCCAGTGCCTAACACTACGCGTTCGCGATGGGCTTGTCACGTTCGCGAAGGGTAACGCCCCCATCGCTTTGCGTTCGCGACCAAGCCTTCACGTTCGCGAAGAAAAAATCCCGGCCTCATCAGTTTACTCTTCGCGTTCGCGAGAGGACCTTCGCGAACGCGAAGAATAATATGCCATACACCAGAATCTGCAGAAAACCAGATTTTTCCCAACTCTAAAACATCCTGTGGCCTATCCGAAACTCACCTGAGCCCTTGGGGCTCCAAACAAAACATGCACACAAGTCTAAAAACATCATACGGACCTGCTCGCGCGATCAAATCGCCAAAATAACACCTAGAACTCTAATTTTAGCACCAACTCAAATGAAATTCTCAAGAACAATTTAAAGTTACTATTATCTCAACCGAAGGTCCGAATCACTTCAAATCAACTCTGTTTCTCACCAAATTTCATAAACAAGTCTTAAATATCATAATGAACCTGTACCGAGCTCCGGAACCAAAATACGGACCCGGTACTCACAATGCCAAGCATCAATCAATTCTTAAAAATAATTAATTTTCATCAAAAATTCTTAACTCAAGCTAGGGACCTCCGAATTTGATTCCGGGCATACGCGCAGGTCCCATAATTTGATACGGACCCACCGGGACCGTCAAAATACGGATCCGGTCCGAAGTCAACTAAAATTAACTTTTAAGACAAAAATTCTTATTTTTATTAGTTTTCAACATAAAAGCTTTTCGGAAACATGCCCGGACTGCGCACATAAATCGAGGAGAATAAAAATGAGATTTTAAGGCTTAAGTGTACAGATTCGAGTTCTAAAACATAAGATGACCTTTTGGGTCATCACATTCTCCCCCTCTAAAATAACCGTTCATCCTCGAACAAACATAGAAAAGTACCTGGGCTGGTAAAAAGGTGGGGATATCTACTCCGCATATCGAACTCGGACTCCCAAGTAGCTTCCTCAATAGGTTGACCTCTCCACTGCACTCGAACAGAAGGGTAACTCTTTGATCTCAACTGGCGAACTTGCCGGGCTAGATTTGCCATCGGCTCCTCCTCATAAGTCAAATCCTTGTCCAACTGGACAGAGCTGAAATCTAACACATGGGACGGATCACCGTGATACTTTCGAAGCATGGACACATGAAATACTGGATGGACAGCTGCTAAACTAGGTGGCAACGCAAGCCTGTAAGCCACCTCTCCCACTCTCTCCAGAATCTGAAAAGGTCCGATATACCTAGGGCTTAACTTGCCCTTCTTTCCGAACCTCATTACACCCTTCATGGGTGATACCCGAAGTAACACTCTCTCTCCGACCATGAATGCAACATCACGAACTCTACGATCGGCATAGCTCTTCTGCCTGGATTGAGCTGTGCGAAGTTGATCCTGAATAATCTTGACCTTATCCATGGCATCCTATACTAAGTCTGTGCCCAACAACCGAGCCCCTCCCAGTTCGAACCACCCAACTAGCGACCGACACCGCCTACCATATAATGCCTCATAGGGAGCCATCTGAATGCTCGACTGGTAACTGTTGTTGTAGGCAAACTCTGCAAGGGGCAAGAACTGATCCCAAGAACCTCCAAAGTCTATGACACAAGCGCAGAGCATATCCTCCAAGATCTGAATAGTACGCTCGGACTGCCTGTCCGTCTGAGGATGGAATGTTGTGCTCAACTCAACCCGCGTACCCAACTCACGATGTACTACCCTCCAAAAGTGCGAGGTAAACTGTGTATCTCGATCAGAAATGATAGACACAGGCACACCGTGAAGACGAACGATCTCCTGAATATAAATCTATGCTAACCGCTCTGAGGAATAGGTAACTGCCACAGGAATGAAGTGCGCTCAGCCTGTCCACAATAACCCAAACTGCATCGAACTTCCTCTGGGTCCGTGGGAGTCTAACAATAAAACCTATAGTGATACGCTCCCACTTCCACTCAGGAATATCTAACCTCTGAAGTAAACCACCAGGTCTCTGATGCTCACACTTTACCTATTGGCAATTTAGGCACCGAGCTACATAGGCAACTATGTCCTTCTTCATTCGCCTCCACCAATAATGCTGCCTCAAGTCCTGATACATCTTGGCGGTGCCCAGGTGAATAGAATACCGAGAACTATGAGCCTCCTCAAGGATCAACTCACAAAGCCCATCCACATTAGGCACACAAATACGACCCTGCATCATCAAAACTCCGTCATCTCCAATAGTAACCTGCTTGGCACCACTGTGCCGCACTGTGTCTCAAAGGACAAGTAAATGAGGATCGTCATTCTGCCGATCTCTGATCTGCTCAAACAAAGAAGACTGAGCAACTGTACAAGCTAGGACACGGCTGGGCTCAAAAACATCCAACCTCACGAACTGGTTGGCCAAGGCCTGAACATCCAATGCAAGCGATCTCTTACCAACAGGAATATATGCAAGGCTACGCATACTGACCGACTTTCTACTCAAAGCATCGGCCACCATATTGGCCTTCCCGGGATGATACAATATGGTGATATCATAGTCTTTCAATAGCTCCAGCCACCTCCTCTGCCTCAAATTGAGTTCCTTCTGCTTGAACAAATACTGCAAGCTTCGATGATTAGTGAATACTTCACATGGCACGCCGTAAAGATAGTGACTCCAAATCTTCAGTGCATGAACAATGGCTGCCAGCTCTAGATCATGAATATGGTAATTCTTCTCGTGAACCTTCAGCTGCCGCAAAGCATATACAATAACCTTGCCACCCTACATCAATATCGCACCCAGACCAATACGAGATGTGTCATAATATACTGTATAAGATCCTGAACCTATGGGTAACACCAATACCGGTGCCGTAGTCAAAGCAGTCTTGAGCTTCTGAAAGCTCGCTTCAAACTCGTCTGACCACCTGAATGGGGCACCCTTCTGGGTCAATCTGGTCAACGGGGCTGCTATGGATGAAAACCCCTCCACAAATCGACGGTAATAGCCCGCCAAATCTAGGAAACTACGGATCTCTATAGCTGATGTGGGTCTAGGCCAGTTCTGAACTGCCTCAATCTTCTTAGAATCCACCTGAATACCCTCTGCTGATAACAACGTGACCCAAGAAAGCAACTGAACTCAACCAAAACTCGCATTTTGAGAACTTAGCATATAACTGGCAGTCTTTCAGAGTCTGAAGAACAATCCGAAGGTGCTGCTCATGCTCCTCTCGACTGTGGGAGTAGATCAAGATATCATCAATAAACACAACCACAAAGGAATATAAGTAGGGTTTGAACACCCGGTTCATCAAATCCATGAATGTTGTTGGGGCATGTGACAGCCCAAATGACATCACTAGAAACTCAAAATGCCTGTACCGAGTCCGAAAATCTGTCTTAGGGACATCAGATACCCTAATCCTCAATTGATGGTAGCCAGATCTCAAATCAATCTTCGAAAACACCTGGGCGCCCTGAAGCTGATCAAATAAATCATCAATCCTCGACAATGGATACTTGTTTTTGATAGTGACTTTGCTCAACTACCGATAATCTATACACATCCTCATCGATCCATCTTTCTTCTTCACAAACAACACAGGTGCACCCCAAGGTGAGACACTAGGTCTAATGAAGCCCTTATCAAGCAAATCTTGCAACTACTCCTTCAATTCTTTCAACTCTGGCGGGGCCATGCGGTATGGCGGAATAGAAATGGGCTGAGTGCCCGGAGCCAAATCAATGCAAAAATCAATATCCTTGTCGGGTGGCATCCCTGGCAGGTCTACATGAAACACCTCTGGGAACTCACGAACAACCGGCACTGAATCCGTGGAAGGAACCTCCTCACTAGAATCGCGTACATAAGCCAAATAAGCTAGACACCCCTTCTCGACCATATGCTGGGCCTTCACATAAGAGATAACCCTGCTGGCAGAATGGCCAAGATTCCATCTCCACTCTAATCGAGGCAACCCCTGCAAGGCTAAGTTCACCGTCTTGGCATGACAATCTAATATAGCATGATAAGGTGACAACCAATCCATACCAAGTATGACATCAAAATCAACCATGTCGAGAAGTAGAAGATCTACACGAGTCTCAAGACTCCCAATGATGACCACACATGAACGATAAACACGATCTACAATAATAGCATCCCCCACTGGCGTGGACACATACACGGGAGCACTCAAAAAATCATAGGGCGCAACCAAATAGGAAGCAAAATAGAATAACACATAGGAGTAAGTAGATCCCAGATCAAATAGAACTGAAGCATCTCTACTGCAAACTGAAACAGTTTCTGTGATAACAGCGTCAGATGACTCAACCTCAGACCTGGCTGGGAAAGCATAACACCGGGACTGGGCCCCACCACCCTGAACTACGTCCCTAGGACGGCCTCTAACTGGCTGGTCTCCACCTCTAATGGCCTGACCTCCACCTCTAATAGTCTGGCCTCTGCCTCTAGCTGTCTGACCCCTGCCTCTAGCTGGCTGAGCAGGTGGTGCAGTAACTGGGGCCGGAACCATGGCACGAGAACCCTGATACTGTGAGCTGCCCGTTACCCGAGGGCAAAATCTAGCAACATGCCTCGGATCACCACAAGTATAACATAACCTCGGCTGCTATGACTACTGACCCTGAAACTGACCCTGTCGACCTGAATAACCACCTTGATAACTCTGGAGTGGAGGTGCACTAATAGGGGCTGGTGGTGCACTGTAGGCTAGCTGGGCGGAATAATGCATCTGAGGGCCATGACCACCTGAGGCACCGTGGGATACATGGAGCGCTACATGAAACGTCCTGGGAAGATGGCTTCTACCAAAAGTACTCCTACCTCTAGATGAGGCACCGCTGAACTCACCGGAATGACGAGGTCTCTTCTCAGACCCCTGACCTCCCTGAGTAAGAACCATTTTGACTCGTCTGGCGACATTAGTAGCCGCATGAAAAGAAATCTCACTCCTAGTCTCCTTAGCCATCTGCAATTTGATAGGCTGAGTAAGTCCATCAATAAACCTCATCGCCCTCTCTCTCTCTCGGTGGGAGGCAGAAGAATAGCATGACAGGCCAAATCCACAAAACGGGTCTCATACTGAGTAATAGTCATACTGCCCTACTGGAGACGCTCAAACTGACGGCGATGCTTCTCTCTCAATGTGATAGGCAGAAACTTCTCTATGAAGAGCTGAGAGAACTGGTCCCAAGTAAGAGCAGGCGACCTAGCTGGTCTGGTCAACAAGTAATCTCTCCACCATTTCTTGGCAGAACCAGTCATCTGAAATGCAGCAAAAATCGACCCCATTGGTCTCCACTATACCCATGTTCCGTAGAACCTCGTGAAAACTGTCAAGATACTCCTGGGGATCCTCTGAAGGAGCACCACTAAAGTGACCAGGAAAGAGCTTGATAAACCTGTCCAATCTCCATAAAGCCTCAGAAGACATAGCTGGCCCATCTCCGACCTGTGCAACAATAACCGGCTGAACTAATCCGACTGGCTGAGCTGCTGTAGCCTGATACTGGTGAGCTATCTGCTCCGGAGCGGGAGTGATAGGAGTCTAGGCTCCTCCTCCAGCCTGAGAGACTGCTGGTGCCATGGGAAATACGCTAGTCTGGGCCACACTCTCCATAAGGACCACCAAACGGACCAAAGCGTCCCGAAGTACTGGGGTAGCAATGAACCCTTCCGGAACCTGAGCTGGTCTGGTAGGAACAGTCTGGGTTGGAACCTTCTCGTCAAGCTCTATCTGAGGCTCCACTACTGGGGCTGCTGCTCGGGCTCTAGGCTGAGCCCTGACCCTGCCTCGGCCTATGGAACGGCCTCGGCCTCGACCTCTGCCCCGCGTGGGAGCTGCCACTGGAGGCTCTGGCTGCTGCACAGTTGAGGAAGCTGTACGTGTTCTCGCCATCTGCGAGAGAATAAGAGTAGAAGAGTTCAATCAGCATTGAGAAAGCAAAATCGCACGACAGAGAAGAATAGAAGTGAAACTTGTTCCTAAACTTCATAGCCTCTGGAAGATAAGCACATACGTCTCCGTATCGATCCTCCAAACTCTACTAAGCTTGCTCATGAATCGTGAGACCTAGGCAACCTAGGGCTCTAATACCAACTGTCACGACCCAAAATTTCCCACCGACGGACCGTGGCGGTGCCTAACATTTCACTTGCTAGGCAAGCCAACGTTAGAGAATTATTAAACCAATTCCTTATTTTCATTCAGTAAATAACAATAATTAACTAAGATAAAATATGAAAGGGTGCAGAATATTATGAAACTGTATTAATTACTACCACCCGGATCTGAAGTGACAATTCACGAGCATTATAGAATTTACTACAAGTAATAGTCTGAAAGAAATACAACTGCCTGAATGAAAGAGAACAATAGGACATAAAAGATAGACGGGGACTTCAAGATCTGTGAACGCCGACAGATCTACCTTGAGTCTCCGGACAGCGGACCAATAGCAAAATCTCGATCAACCTGAGCCGGTACCAAAATCTGCACAGAAAGTACAGAGTGCAGTATCAGTACAACTGACCCCATGTACTGGTAAATGTCGAGCCTAACCTCAGCGAAGTAGTGACGAGGCTAAGATAAGACACCCGCATATAACCTGAACAATATAATCATGCTAGTGGCAACAACAGTAAATAAAGAAATAATGTAAAAATAATGGGAAGGGGATATACAGTGGGGGAATACAATATAAAGAGTGAGAATAATGAAAAGACAGAATTAAACCGAAAATCCTTAAACGAATTGAGCAAATAAAACAGCAAAGGAAAAATGCTCGACATCACCTTTCGTGCTTTTACTCTCAACCTCACAAAATAAATAAATAGAACGGCACGACATCATCCTTCGTGCTTTTACTCTCAGCCTCACCAAATAAATAAATAAATAAATAGAATGGTACGGCATCACCCTTCGTGCTTTTACTCACAGCCTTACCAAAAAAATAAATAAAACGGCACGACATCACCCTTCGTGCATTAAACCTCTCATAATATACACGGCATCACCCTTCGTGCTTTTACACTCTTCCTCACAATATAAATAATGCATGCACGACATCACCCTTCATGCTTTACACTCCTCCTCACAAATCATAGAATCAATAACAACTGATAGATAGGAGTATCACAAAGAAACCAGTATTTTACCCATAATCAATAGCACAATGTAACCTCAACCTTGAATGAATATTCAAAAGTTACCAAATCTCAATGAAACCAGATATAAGTCACCCAACATTTCAAATAACCCGCTAAGCATGGATAGTAGAATTTAAGGCTACAAAATAGATAAGAATAGAATTTCACTCGCATGCTATGACTCGACAACAACGCATAGATGCTTGTCACCTCACCTATACATCATATTTAACAACCAAACACGTAGCAAATGAACACATAATACCTATTCCCTCAAGCCAAAGTTAGACACGACACTTACCTCGCTCTGAAGGCCACTTAATTCTCAATCACAACTTTTCCTTTGGAATTCACCTTCAAACCACTCGTATCCATTCAAAAATGACTCAATAATATCAAATATTGCTAAAGGAATCAACTTTAATGAATAATTACAAATTTCCAAAATTTTCCTCCAAAAAGTCAAAAATCGACCCTGGGCCCGCTTGGTCAAAACCCGATGTTCGGACCAAAATCCATTTACCCATTCACCCTTGATCCTGAATATGTAATTGGTTTTGGAATGCGACCTCAGATCGAGGTACTTTTCTATCGGGGACCGAGAGCGTCCAGGTGCGAGGCACACCGAACCGGGAAGCCGTGCTAGCAGGACCAAGAGAGTACCTGTCTATAGGGCGAGTATTGAAGTACTACCGGGAGCATTTACTTGCTGAGGAAGTGACAACTGGAAAACAAAGAGCTTTGTTCGGAAAGGCGGCGATGCTATGACTTTGGGAATGTAGTACTCACCAAAGGTCGTCCCAAGTGCTGGCCGAATGCCAAGTGGGACGACAGAGCTAAGATGTATCCTCCACATCGAGTGTGGGAGGATCCCGCCTATACAAGAGGCATATGGGCGAAGTTGTGAGTCCGGAAGCCAACACATCTTCAAGGTAGTGAAGACAAGGAAAAGCTATGGGAGCAGAAAGCTACGTGAGCTATGCCAGAGGCGTTTGAAGGCCGTGTGAGTGAGTGAGCTACTAGAGCCGCGCCAAAGAGCACGTTGATGTGCTAACCTGTGAAGGGAAAGCTTCAGACGGACATGAAGGCCGTGAGGGTCATGGTGTGATTTGACTAGTGTGGGTCAATCACAAAGTTAGACACCAGAGGGTGCAAGTGCGGAGGCACTTTCCAAGTGAACACTGAATAGAGGTGAAGTGCAGAGGCACGCTTAGAAGATACTTGGGGGAGAAGTGCATGGGGCACGACTCCTTTTGAGAAAGGACTTCGAGGAAGTCCAACCCACAGGACGTAAGGAGCTTGAATGGGCATACCTGAGGGGGCAGACTCCGGGATGTCTTAAGCCATTATGTGTCATCGGGGCGATGACATTATGAGTGTGGGAGGATGTTACAACCCGTACTTTGGGGTTGTAATTTCGGCCAAGAACTGGTGAGAAAAGGCCTTTTGATGGTCTGACGTAGAGCAGTCTACTCGAGTAACTTGGGCTTTTTAATTTTAAGCATATATAAGGGGTATAGGTGATGAAAGCTCCGACCTGCCTCCCCCATACGTGCTGCCACCGAGCCGTATAGAACGAGCTACCTTGGGGGCGAACCCCAAGGGCCTGCCTAGATGACTCAAGGGAGTGTCAAAGGTATCCACACGAGTTTGGGAACTCGTATGGGCTGCGCAATGCCTTAGGGCCTGCGTTGGGCATCAAAAGGGCAGTAGAGGCTGCTAGTGTGGAACGGCCAGCCCCGCGGGCTGCCGAATGTTAGAAAGAGACCTCCTTGCCGATTGGATACTTGACGCACCTGTCATAGGGGCATCATGTGTCCTGGGGACTTGGCTTGCGTGCCCTGCCAAATGTTATCAGGTTCAGATTTTGGTTTCGGGACTTGGTATAGGTCTATTTTACTATTTGAAATTTGTCTATAAAATTTGGTGCAAAACAGAGTTGGTTTAATAGGATTCAGAAGCTCAATTGTGATTTTAGAAGTTCTTGAGTTTTCTTTAAAATTTCTTACATTTTGATGTATGATTTGTAGTTAGAGATGTTAATTTGGTATTTTGATCGCACGAGCGAGTTCGTATGATATTATTAAACTTGTGTGTATGTTTAGTTTGGAGCCCGAGGGGCTCAGGTGAGTTTCGGATAGGTGACAGACCATTTTGGGACTTGAGAGTTGCTAGCTGTATCTAGTGTTTGGTGCTATGTGCTTCACGATAGCGAAGCTACTCTCTCGATCGCGAAACTACTCTCGCAATCGCGAAAGGGAAGTTGGGCTGGTGAGGAATTTATTCTCCGCTAACGCGAGGAGCTGGTCGCGAAAGAGAAGTGGAGGGGGGCTTACCCTTCGCGAACCCTGCTGTCCATGAACACGAAGCTTTGTGGGGATCTGGGGGTGGTCTGTCCGTTACTCTTCGCAAACGTGTTCTTTGGCTCGCAAATGCGAAGGAAAGGGAAGAGTAAGCCTTCTCGAATACGGGGCCTTTTTGCCGTTGTTCTTCGCAAACACGTCAGGTGCTTCGTGAACGCCAAGAACACCTGACACCCAGGTATTAAAACATTCCAAAGTCGGGATATTCACCATTTTCACCATTTTCAATTTTGAGCCGGCCTAGAGGCGATTTTGAAGAGGTTTTTCATCCCATATTCATTGGTTAGTGAATTTAACTTGTTTTATCATATTTCCATAAACATCCATTGAATTTCCTTTAATCTAAGATTTTTCATGGTTGAAATTAGAAATTTAGGTAGAAATTAGGAATTTTGAGAAATTGAGATTTAGACCTCAAATTGAGGTCGAATTTCGAAACAAAATACATAACTGGGTTCGAGGGTGAATGAGTAATTGGGTTTTGGTCCAAATCTCGAGTTTTGACCAAGCGAACTCAGGATTGACTTTTGTTGATTTTTTTTGAAATTATTAAAGATTGAATATCTTTCACTCGTGGGTAGTTTCTAAAGCCCAATTTGAATTATTTAAACTATATTTGGTAAGATTAGATTGGTTTGGAGGCTAATTCTAAAGGAAAGGCCGTAGTTGTGTCTTGATTTGGTTGCTAAGCGATGTAAGTATTGTGTCTAAGCTTGACTTGAGGAAATTAAGACTTGTCGAATTATCTGTTATGTGTATTATGTGGGAAATCAATGTATACGTAAGTTGACGAGTGTATATGCGCCATCACGAGATTTAGCATGTGGGGTTGGAGTATTTAGTTCATGTCTTCATTTTTTCCATATTATTTCGTGTAAAGCTTTAACTGATATATGTTTTTAATTGACATCTATGCAGTATTTGTTACTTGTTATTTAATTATTACTAGCCTTGATTTGTTCATTTCCCGTGCAATTTCTGCCTATTTGCTACCTGTTTCAACTTGCTTTAATTGTATATTTTAATGATCACATGCTCTACTTGTTTCCATTGTTGTGAGATTACGGGATGTTGTATATTTTTTGGTTATTCAGTGGTTCTTTATTGTTTGTATATTTCACCCCCTTTTGTGTTGATATTTTTGCAAGTACCGGTGTTGAGTTATTTAAGTTCATGATTTGAAATTGCTTGGGGATCGGGTTGCACGCCGCAACAGTATTGAACAGTAATGAAATGATATGAAGGAATAATGCCGGATTATGATATGAACAGATAATGATATGGTGGGATCGGGTCACAATGGATTTGATATGTTATATTGTACTTCTTTGAGATTGTAGAGTTATTCTTGGTATTGTAATATGAGACTTGAGGCTTTGTTATTCTAGGGCTCTCTGGTAGTTGGTTTTCTGAATCCGTTTCATGAGTTTATTGCTTTATTTCTATTCCTGTTTTTTCTATAATTATTATTTCGTACAAGTTATTTGTGAGTGACTTGCCATAGCCTCGTCACTACTTCATCGAGGTTTGGCACGACACTTACAGAGTATATGGGGTCGATTGTACTCATACTACACTTCTGCACTTCTTGTGTAGATACCGGAGTTGATCCCATCGGCGCGTAGCGAGACTGCTCGGATTTAGCTACTTCTGGAGACTTGAGGTATATTTGCACGATGTTCGCAGCCTTGAAGTCTCTTCCAGTCTATCTTTACTGTTTATGTAGCTTCAAACAGTTGTATTTTGTTCAGACTTTATCTGTAACACTCTAGACGCTCATGTATTCGTGACTCCAGATTCTAGGATATGTTTAGATTTCGTCATTTAAAACTTTTTATTATTCCATTTCAGGTTATTATAGTTTATTTCCATTAATATTTTAAATCGAACTGTTAAAACTAAATAAATAATTTAGCTTACGTTGACTTGCTTACAAAGTGAAATGGTAGGCGTCATTACAGTTTCAAGGGTGGGATTCCATGTCGTGACATAAAAGAATACTAGAAGGCACATCTCATTCCTCAATCTATGCAATAACGTCTTCATTAGCATAATAGTTGAATTCCTTATTATTATAAGAATGTCGTTGGATAAAATTATGTATAGCTATAGTAGTTGTAACAAGATGAATCTAAATGTCAAACTTGAAAAATGGCATTGAGCGCAAAATAGAAAACCTATTTTCCTAGACTCCAAATGCTCTTTCAATCGATTCCATATCTCCTTCTTTTGCTTGTAAAACCTTTCTTCAAACTTTTTTTCTTGGTATTTATAATTATTATGAGATGCAATTGTAAATTTGTTATCTATTGATAAGTGGGGATTTTGACTATTTATTAGCACCTTTTAACTTTTATTTTAGTCTAAAAGTATTGAATTGTGTTCCCGGAACTAATAAAATTGTGCAAATTTGCACGAATGCTGGAAGTTGGGCTCCCGAGATGAAATATAACTCAAAAAGGAGAAGTTTAAGCACAAGGCAATAGAAATTACCGTAGAAGGAATTCTGCGGTCGCAGAAGAAATTGCGGACCACAGAGTTCCATCTGCAGCCGCAACCAAAGAAGGCAAAGTCTGCAGACAATTGTGCAAATTGCAGACCGCACATAAATTGTGCGGCCGCAAAAGTTGGGCTAGGAGTTAAGATTAGAGAGTACGCAAATTACCAAGTCCAGAACCTTAGTGCATTGCGGACCGCACAATATTTGTGCGGCCTCAGAAGATTGCCTTATGGCCGCAACCTTAACATTGTGAACTGCAGAAGAGTGTCTTGCGGCCGCAGTTCTAAATCTGCGGACCGTATAAAAGTTGCTTCGCGGCCGCAGTTCAGAATTGTGTGGCCGCAGAACTCTATCTCCTGTCAGATGAAGAAATCTGCGGTCAGCACATGGAATTATGCGGCCGCAAAATCTCCTGAAGGGTATTTTCGTTTGAGATTTTTAGCCTTGTATAAATGGATGAGTTTCACAAAATTAGGTCAAGTTTGAACATCAGCAATTACTGTAGCCGTTTGTCTTTGCCATTTTTGGAAGTTCACTTTGCTTTGGTGTATTTTACAATAGATTTAATTATTTTAAGCTTTCATTATGAGTTTAATTAGTCTTTCTTCTCTATTTTCTTCGAACCCAAGTATGAGTAGCTAGAGTTTTACTAGGGTTGTGACCCAACCCTAGTGTGTAAACCTCATGGGTATCTAATTTAGTGCTTGTTTATGATTGAGTGTTTATTATTTAGCTTAGTTCATGCTTTAATTATTGAATTAATGGTTGCAAATATTAGTTCATGCCTATTTGACTTAGTCTCTTCTTGAGAAAGAGAGACCTAGTCTAGGATAACTTAGCTAACAAGGAATTGGATCAATCAAGAGATTGATTAACCCAATTAAAGGGTTCAACCTAGAGATAGTAATAACCTGACTTGAGCTTTTATCCACTGTTTTGTGTGATACCCATTTGGTATTGAGAAATCTAAATTGGGCAAAACCACTCTCTAATCGAGAGGTATTGAGTGGGTAATTTAGAGTTGATAACTATAATACATCCCAGTTAACAGAACAAGCATTTAAGTCTTTATCTCGTTAGGCAAATACTTAGGTAATGGTCACAACCCTAGACTTTTTATCAATTTGGAAAAATCCCAAAAATAATTATCTCTAGTCTTCTTTCTTTATTTTGCAATCAGTAGAGTAAAATTAGAAATAAAAAATCAATCTTTTTGTGGAAGTGCAATCTAGATAGTTCAATCACGTGCATTGAAATATATACCCATAACTCCTACCTTAGCTCCAGTGGCAGACCCACGTAGTGACTAGCGGATTCAACTGAACCCGCTTCATCAAAAAATAATACTGTGTATATGTATAAATTAGGATTAAAGTTGTGTAAATTTTGTATAAATATTTTATTTGAACCCACTTGATAACTACTATTTTACGACTAAAGTTATGTACTACTAAGATTGAACCCGCTTGCACAAAATCCTGGGTCCGCCACTGTTTAGCTCCGTATGGATTCGACCCCGACTTTTAGTAGGGTTTCTATAATTACAAACGATCGTTTCATACCTATTTTGAGGTTTGCATTTGGACGCGATCACCTATCTGTAGGCAATTTTTACAAATCAGATTTGATAACTATTTTAAAGACTCAAAAATTAATAGCCTATAATAGAAGCAAATATAAATGATTGTTTGTAGGAAAGAGAATTGATAACCGAAAGAAGCAAAAACGAAAAATCAAAAAACGAATTTGAAAAGTTATACATGATTCCTGTATCTGATATTTCAACCTTTCAGCCTAGAATTTTCCTCATTTTGTAGCCAACAAATCCAAGAGTCAGTTTGGATTTGGACAGTCTACTTTGTCATCATTTGCGTTCAATTATATTATAGAGAGAGATGTTAGAAGGATGGTAGAAAATAGAAATAAAAAAGAAAAAAATGCTTAAATCAGTAAGGGATAATTTGAAATATATAAATTTATGGTAAGGATAATTTTATCTTGAATAAATTAATTTTCTGCTTCTGTTTCTCGGAAGAAGCTAGAATTTTTTGCTTCTTCCCAAAAGCAGAAAAACTGCTTCTGCTGCTGGCCAAAAGTACTTCCTCTTCTTGGTCAAACAAAAATTTCTAAAAAAGTACATTTTTGGGAGAAAAAGTACTTTTAGCCTACGAGAAGCTAGGTCAAACAGGCTCTTAGAAACACTTTTTAAAAGATTGACTAAACACTAATTATTGTTCAGAAGTGTTTTTCAAATTAATTTGCCAAACACAAATTGCTTCTCACCAAAAATACTTTTGAGGGAGGAAAAAACTTCTCAAAATAAGCTGATTTTATAAGCTTGGCCAGACAGGCGATAAGCCTATATGTTAAATTGTCCATGAAACTCTACCCCATTGATATAATTTGCCTATGTTGTTCAAATGAGTGTTCTAAAAATTGCAATCCTAGTTTCAAGCAAACCACCTCAAATCTATCCAAAAAACTTGAAACCAAGCCTTCAAACACCAGCACAAACGATCCTAAATTATCAATTAATTCAAATAATACAGAATCAATAAGTCATCTTCAACACTTTCTAAGGACCAATAATGAAGTTTTAAAATTTTTAAAATAAATTATTAAATTAGTGTATAAACTATGTGAGCACATATAATTAACACTCAAATAATTTTTTAAATTTCAACCACCAAATAGAAATTAAAATTTTCAAAATTGAAGAACTATGGTATGGTTGATTTTGATTTTTGTTTTTTTTTCAAAAAAAGAGATGGAGAAGGAGTTAAAGGGTATCTTAGTCTACATTAAAGGTTCTAGTAGGGAAGGATCGGAGCTTACAAGATCACAAAAAGGCATAGTTTCAAAGCTTGGCCTTTGTCTTGCAAAGCCTGCTTAAAGCCAGCTCATTCCTGGCTTTTGCCTTGCAAAGCCGGCCTAAAGCCAACTCATGCCTGGCTTTTGCCTTGCAAAGCCTGGCTAAAGCCAGCTCATTCCTGGCTTTTACCTTGCAAAGCCTGCCTAAAGTCAGCCCACGCCTAAAGCCAGCTCAAGCCTGGCTTTTGCCTTGCAAAGCCTGCTTAAAGCCAGGCTCCTCTTTTACACATTAATTTTGATGAGTGAGCACATAACTAATACTTGTACAAAATCAGTCCACTGCATATGGAGATCATATAGTAGCTACACTTGGAAGACTATGCTGGCTTCAACTCTGTGGTGGAGATGTTTGAAATTCATTTTAGCCTATGGACAGTATACCCTGGCTCCTGGTGAGAGCTTGATAGGTGCTGCTTGGTATTTGCCAATGACAATTGGATTCACATACACTGATAGGAGAAGGAAGCATTCGACTTATTATGTTGTAATAGCTAGTTCATTAGATTTTAGCTTTTCTATCTTTTTAATAGCTAGTAGCTTCATGCAACTTCTATTTTGGTTTGGACATCTTGTAAACTTTGGACCCATTTTGAGATTTTATTTATATATTAGCCACTAGGTAAGTGCTGCCGAGTGGTATACTTGTTTAAAAAAAAAAGTTATCTTAGTCCAGAAATTGTTCATTAAACTTAAAAATGTCAGTTTCATACTTAGTTCGTGAAAAGAATTCATCTCCATAATTTTTTTTTTTTTGGTTTTTCATCCGGTGTCCGGTACTCACATTGGACTCCGACTAAATTCGGATTCGCGCCAGGAAATCTCACATTGGGGGTAAAGCGCTCCCTAACAAAGACGACTCTATACCCAGGGACTCGAACCCAAGACTTCTGGTTAAGGATGTAAGAATACTCACCACTCCACCACGTTGGTCATCTCCGTTATTGAGAAAGCTAAATTGGTTCATGTACCTTTTGAAATTCCAGAAAATTATGTCGTTTTCTGAATCAAGGATGAAAAAATAAAGTTAATAGTTTGAAAATGATGGGTCGTTGTCTAGGCACAATAAACTTAAGCAGCCCACAATCTACTACAATTAAAAATATCAGATTGTTTGGGTTAATTTTGCTCTAGTATCCTGTGCTTAATCATAGCCTTTGAACCAATTAGTAAGAAGAATAATATGGAGTTGTGCTTGTGCTTTAGAAATGTAGAACTGCCTCTCCTGTGGCTTTTGCATGCGCCAAAACTGTGTAATAGAAATTCGAGGCACGACTTAGAGGAGGAAATGCCTTTTTGTAAACATTTTAGTTTGTTAATTTATTAAATGTTTTCGAAAGGATCTTTTTTTTTTTTATCAACGCAGATGCATATTTATCATAGCGGGAATGTCCGCACACATTAAATGTGGAAAAAAGATTTTGACAAAAAATGAATTAAACAAAGAATACATCAGTAAGGGTAAATTAGTCCGAACATAATCTTTTTACACTAATAAAAATAAGTACGTCTTATGTCACGACCCAATTCCTCCTATAGGCCGTGATGGCGCCCAACGTCGTCGCTAGCCAAGCCAACGGTGAACTAGCCATATACTTATTCCTTTTAATAATTTCAAAGTAGTTGATTTTTATTTATTAAGTAAATGACAAATAAAATATTTAATAAAGTAAAGCGTAAACTAATAAAAGAGCAAATATGATGAAATAAATACTCAAAAGTCATAAAGTGTCTACTAGCATGTTCCCAAGATATGGTGTCACAAGTGTATAAGCAATTAGTAGAATATACAAAACACCTAAGCTACTGTCTGAAAATGAGATAGACAGAAAGTAAATACAAAAAAGAGAGACTGCGGGTACTGCAGAACGGACTCAGAGAGCAGTTCACCACTAAGCCTCAAGATAACGGGGATGCGCGCCTGAATGAACACCAGATGCACCTACCTCAGATTCTGCACGATTAGTGCAGAAGTGTAGCGTGAGTACATAAACAGCATGTACCTAGTAAGTATCCAGTCTAACCTCGAAGAAGTAGTGACGAGGGGTCGACATCGACACTTACTACGGGCCAATAATAAAATACAGAAACTTTAAATAGGCATGGAATACAAGAATAATAATAATAATACAATAGCCAGCAATGGATAAATGGTTCTTTAGCTAATAATCAATTTAAAAGTCTCCAATTGACACATGCTAACTCCACCAATTTTTGGCCATTAAACAAATTATAATCTCTTAATCCATAAAATAATATCAAGTGCAATCGGGCTCCAGGTATTATCACGCACAATTTATGCCGAGGTCGTACGGTCCGATCTAAAATACCGTATGCACTGCCGAGGGTCGAACGACATGAACCATAGATGCATCTATTATACTGTCGAGGCGAACGACCCGCTCCCATGAGAGTAGATAAGTTTACCTCGCTCGTGGATGTACTTGCGACGCGAGAGGACATGGGTTTCTCAGAGTTATTATGTATTTCCTCAATTCTTCCCAAAAATAAGAAATTTAAATTTAAAATTTGCAACTTTAAAATCCCTAGCCTCAGCTCTATTCAAACAATTAATATGCATAATAAACACAACGGTACAATTAAGCATGATGTGAATCTAAGACTACCCGGACATATCATGGAATATAGCTATGCACGGACTCTCGTCACCTAGTGCGTACGTAGCTCCCCACACAAGTAATACACAACAAGATACATCTAAGGGGATGAGTTCCCTCTTACAAGGTTAGACAAGAGACTTACCTCGTCTCAAAGCTCACTTTCCGGCCCACGAATTCACTCTAAAGTCTCAACTTGGTGCAGAACAATCCGAAGCTAGCCAAATATTATATAAATCAATCAATATACACTCACACGTTCATAATTTAGCTATTAGAGTAATTACCCAATTCAAATTAGAAGATTCTTAAAATTCACCTCCGGATTCCGGAAATTTTTAAAGATAAATGTTACCCATAACCTCACAAACTCAAATATAAAATTTTCATCCAATTCTATAATCATTTTCGTGGTTACATTTTATTTTTATCAAAACCTAGGTTTTTCAACTAAACCCATAATTTCTACAGTTTATGTGTTAAGAATCTACTCAAAAAGCATGTATTAAACTC
The DNA here is from genome assembly GCF_000390325.3 of Nicotiana tomentosiformis. Taxonomy (NCBI): domain Eukaryota; kingdom Viridiplantae; phylum Streptophyta; class Magnoliopsida; order Solanales; family Solanaceae; genus Nicotiana; species Nicotiana tomentosiformis. The sequence continues at coordinate 104,103,867 of NC_090816.1, read as the reverse complement.
ATCTTGTATAGAAATTACTTACCTCAAAGTGCTAGGTGAAAACCCCTCTTCAAAGAGCTCTAAAATCGTCCAAGAAGTGAAAGAAATGAACCAAAATAGCCTAAGTCCCAACATTAAATGAACCTCACTGCCCCATCGATTTTCACTTCTGCGGATCCTAGGGCACACCTGCGATGCCGCACTTGCAGAAAATCCATCGCAGCTGCGGTCCTCGCCCAGCTTGGCCAAGTCCGCTTCTGCGGAGAAGCATACGCGCCTGCGCTTTCGCTTCTGTGGAGCTGGTCCGCATTTGCGCACACGCACCTGCGGAAGGTTTCCCGCTCCTGCCATCCCAGGCCTCCTTGTCCTAGCCCGCACCTGCGAGCTCGTAGGTGCGGTACGCCCTCCGCTTTTGCGACCAGTGGGCAGCCTGCCCTAGGCCATTTCTACAGTATATAGGCCGTTTCTGCGAGGTCGCACCTGCGGCCAAAACCTCGCAGGTGCGAACACACCAGAACTGGAGCACTAGCTGCTCCCCCAAGTCAAATTCTGAGTCCGATTCCAATTCGTTTTGCATCCGGGGCTCCCGGGACGTCGATTGTCCGCATCTGCGGAACACGCATGACCCATGATAGTTTGCACCTGCGGCCATGTCCCGCATCTGCGAGCCCGCTTCTGTGGCTTGCCTCGCGTACCTACGACTATGTCCAGGCTACCTCTCTCCGCATCTGCGGACCCTCTATCGCAGAAGCGAGTTCGCTTCTGCAGAAAATGCTTCGCTTCTGTGGACCTCGCTGACTCCCCTCAATTTCGCTTTTGTGAACAATATGCCGCACCTGCGGTGCTGCTCCTGCGGCCATCCCCACCGCAGGTGCGAACGCATCAGATGCCAGCCCTTTCAGTTCTTCTCCAAAGAGCAATCAAGCTCCGTCAACCCTTCGAATCCTACACGAGAAACGAGGCCTCGACCAAACATACCAACAAGTTTGTAAACGTAAAACGGACTCTCCTGAACCCTCGGAATGCGTAAAACAACATCAAAACTAAGAATCGCACCCCAAAACTAAATCGAATCAACTTATGAACTTCAAGTTTTTTTAACTTACTCCGAATGCGCCGAATCATACTTAAACTACTCGGAATGACACCAAATTTTGCGTACAAATCATAATTCACCATACGGAACTATTCCCAAGCTCGAAATCCCAAACGGACCTCGATGACACCAAAACCTACTCCAAACCAAACTTAAAGAACTTGAAAACCTTCAATGCGCCAACTTTCAATATTAAGCGTCGAAACGCTCCCAGGTTATCCGAAACCTGATCCGAACATACTCCCAAGTCCAAAATCATCATACGAATCTATTGGGACCGCCAAATCCCGGTTCTGATGTCGTTTACTCAAAATGTCAACTCAAGTCAAACTTAATCATTATAAGCCACGATTAAGGAACTAAGTATTCTGATTCCAAACCCGAACCCTTCCAAACCCGAACTAACCATCCCCGCAAGTCATAAAACATAAAAGCACATATAGGGAATCTTAATTAGGGAAACATGAATCTATAAAGCAAAATAACCGGTCAAGTCGTTACAGCTTCCACATTAGATTTCGTCAACTGATGTATAAAATTGAAACAATCCTTCTTTGAATATCCTAAAACATCATCCCCTCCAGTTTCTTCTGCCAAGTAAGAATATATTGCAGTCGGCTTTATACCAGTGTTAATCATATTTTCAATCACTAGCCCTTTGGTTTTAGTTATTGAACGAGAAGATCTTAACAAGTGTCTCTTTTTCGGTGAAGCCATCTCATGATTATGCTCTTTAACAAATCTATCCACCATGAAAGGACTATTAGGAAATTAAAGCTTAAAGCTAATCATTGCAAGATAATTTGATCGTGTGTCTATGTGACTTCAAGATGTCTTACTGGATTTCCTGCCTTTCATCTTTTCCCCATGCTTATAGCACACAAATCGTTTTTCTCTTATCACTACACCACCTTGAAAGTAATATTGTTTATCCTTCCTTACGCTGAAAAGTTTAGAATGTGCATATTCACAATATAAGTTATAAGCTTCGTCCTCGTCCTTAATAATTTGATCTTTTATTTTTTCCTCTAATTCAGTTATGTAATTTTCTGAAACTTTCTCTTCTTCTATTTTCTCATCATCCTCTTCAGTTCTAATATCTTCTAATGACTATTCATAACTCTCAATATTGTTTGTCTTCTCAAAATTTGACATTCTGATATTACAAAATAAGAAATAATTTTTGTAATACATATAACAACAGAAAAAATAGAAAACTTTATACAACCATAATCAAATTTAGTCAGATTCATGTAACAAATTATAAAAAGACCAAATTAATAATATTTAAAAATAGAATTTTTGATATAGTATAACTGAGAATACTCCTAAATACTACTCATATAGAATATTCGCTTCTACACATTAATTGACGTAAAAGGCTTTCCTAAGTTCTAAAGTCAAACCATGAGTATTTGTTTTAATGTTTTCAAGAATACCGATACTTCTAATTTTTTCAAGTACCAAGAGAAGTAAAATAATGAGGTTTTTTAATCAGCGGCAATGGAGCAATAAAAACAGTGGCAGAAACAATATGCACAAAAAGTATTCCTTAAATTCTTTCAATCTGCACATGTTCCTAAAATAGTATGAACTAACCTGCTATATGTCAATTCTTTAACTCCTAAACCAACACTAGTCCTTGGACATAAAATTTAATTTAAACGTGCAAAAAATGGACTAATTTTTTTATTTAGGAATAAAAAAGACTCCATCAACCTAAACGAATTAACCAAATATTGATCGAACTGCGGTCGATCCTTCCTATTAGGTCATTGTGGCTAGTGGTACGTATACTGTATGCATAAAGTAGTGAAACTCAAAGTTTTCGAATCCTACCAACGTGCTAAGCATGGCCCAACATCATACATAATATAGCAACATGGCTTTTTTCCCCCTTTTGGATCAATTTCAGTGCAGATATATTAAATGCTTACATAAATTCAGTCCTTTTGGACAAACAAGGTCTGCGAAACTCGACAGCAACCTTTGAATCTCCGAAAAATTAACTGTGTGAAAGAATCAACACCCACTATGTCCGGGATCACCTGGATCTCCACACGAAGTGCAGGGTATAGTATGAGTACAACCAACTCAGTAAGTAACAATAACAAATAAGGAACTGAAAGTAGTGACGAGCTTCTCAGCTAAGTCAAAATACACTACTTTCCAACATAAAAGGGTAGGCATGCTCTCAAGTTCAACATTTAAGATTTCACAGAAATTAAATATCAAGTTTGACTGAAACAGAAAATAATATTTTTTCGAAATTTCCAAAATAGTGATATATGACAGTTCAAATGCAGCAAATAATGAAATCAATGCATCCTCTCAGAGTAACAGTCACTCAATCCTCCCATTTACTCCAACCTCACAGTCACTTTTTCCTCACAGTCACTCATCACTCGGCACTCGCACTCAGTAGATACATACGCTCACTGGGGGTGTGTACAGACTCCGGAGGGGCTCCTTCATCCCAAGCGCTATATCAAGCCAATCATGGCATATAACAATAAAATATGTTGCGGCGTGCAGCCCGATCCCATAAATATACTCACAATTAGGCCCTCGGCCTCACTCATTCATCAACCTCTCCAATCTCTCAGGATCAAGATGTCATGAAAATCAACCCAAAAATAATAATATGATGCATCAACATATAGCAACAGAGACTGAGATATGATATAAAATGAATGAACATGACTGAGTGTGAAATTATAATTTGAACATATAATTCAACCACAGAAATGACCCTAGTGGGTACCAATAATAACAGCATATGTCTAAGCCTGATTTTTAATACGAGTTTCAACTCAATTTTCTCTAACACATAGAGAATGTAGTGGTATCAACATATTATTTAACTACACAGTTTCATGGAATTTGACCAAGTCATAATTTCTACGGTACACGCCCATACGCCTATCACCTAGCATGTGCGTCACCTCAAAACTAATCACATAACACATAATCCGGAGTTTCATACCCTCAGGACCAAATTTAGAACTGTTACTTACCTCAAACTGTAAAATTCTTTATTCTACTATGCCCTTGCCACGATAACTGGTCTCTGAAAGTCTCTTATCTAGCCACAATTAATTCGATTCAGTCAATACCAATTATTGTAGTTAATTCCATAAGAAAATACTATTTTTCCAATAAAAATCCGAAATTAACTCAAATATCGCCCGTGGGGACCACGTCTCGATACCCGAAAAAAGTTATAAAATATAAACGTCCATCCAACCACGAGTCCAACCATACAAATTCCACCAAATTCTGACATCAACTCGACCCTCAAGTCTTCAATTAAAGTCTTTGAAAATTTCTACCATTTTCAACCCAATCTTTACCCATTTGAACTCAACAATCTTACCATAAAACTTATTGATACATATAAATAATACTCTTACACCCAAGAATTATACTCTTCATTACCCATCTTTACCCCAAAAATTGAAATTGAAGAATTAGGAAAAGAAATTCTTACCTCTTTGAAGCCCTAGCAAGATCCTTGTGAAATCTTCAAACCTTGAACAAGAAATGATGGACAAATGGCTTGGTCTTCACTTTCTCTCTCTAAAATATCATATGAAACCCTTCAAAATGACCCTTAATAGTGTTTTATAAGAATGGGGTCGGGTTTATAAAACCAGAAAAATAAAGCCCCGGAATAGGATATGCGATCAGAGAATGGATATGCGGTCCGCATATCAGACGTACAATTTGTGCCCAAAAACTAAAGTTGTCTGCCTGGGTTTGCGGTCACTATGCGGCCCGCATACTTGTTCTGCGGTAGCATAATAAACCGCAGAACAGTTATGCGGTCGCATAGTCGACCGCAGAATGGCATCCAAAACTGCCCCTTTCTTGCCTCACTCTGCGGCCATTATGCAGTCCGCAGAATGATTCTGCGGTCGCATAATGGACCGCAGAAACACATTTCTCGGCCAAAAATTTTTCTTTACCCCTCAGTGCATTGTTCAACCCAAAAAGACCGAGCCGCGGCGAGCTTGCAAGCCGCGAGAAATTTCTATAACCTTTGTACTAATTGATCTACCTCGGCACCGCAGAACCTTAATTTCCATAGCAAAAATTCTCCGGGGTCGTTACACATAAGTCCACATCTGGTCAACCTTTTCAACTTAAATTCTAAACCTTGGAACTAAATATTCAAAATCATTACAAAACCTCACCGGACCCGAACCAATTACCCCTGGCAAGCGAAATAACAACCGTAAATCACAATTTGAGCAGCAAATGGGGGAACTGGGTAGTAACACTCAAAACGACCGACCGGGTCGTTACATTCTCCCCCTCTTAAACAAACGTTCGTTCTCGAACGAGTTTAGAATTATACCTGGAGTCTAAAAAAGGTGTGGATATTTTCTCCGTATCTCCCGCTCAGTCTCTCAGGTAGCTTATCCGACTGGTTGGCCTCTCCACTGCACCTTCACTGAAATTATATTCTTTGATCTCAACTTCCAAACTTGCCGGTCTAAATGGCCACCGGCTCCACATCATTAGTCAAATTCCCATCCAACTGTATTGTGCTAAAATCCAAAACATGAGACAGATCCCCGACATACTTCCGGAGCATAAATACATGAAACACTAGGTGAACATTTGATAAAATAGGCGGCAATGCAAGTTCATAGGCCACCTCTCTAATCTTCTTAAGTATTTCAAAAGGCCCAATATACCGAGGGCTCAGCTTGCCCTTCTTTTCGAACCTCAACACACCTTTCATGGGTGAAATCTTAAGCAGTACCTTCTCCCCAACCATGTAAGCAACATCACGGACCTTCCGGTTGGAGTAACTCTTCTGTCTAGACTACGCCGTGCAAAGCCGTTCCTGAATCAATTTAACCTTCTCCAAAGCATCCTGAACCAAATCAGTACCCAATAGCCTAGCCTCACCCGGCTCAAATCAACCCACCGGTGACCGAAATTGTATTCCATATAAAGCCTCATATGGAGCCATCTGAATGCTCGATTGGTAGCTTTTATCGTAAGCAAGCTCTACCAGTGGCAGAAATTGATCCCAAGAACCCCCAAAATCGATAACCCAAGCGCGTAGCATATCTTTCAATATCTAAATAGTGTGCTCGAACTGCCTGTCTGTCTGAGGGTGAAATATTGTACTTAGCTGGACCTGTGTACCTAATTCTTGATGTACTGCCCTCCAAAACTGTGATGTAAACCGCGTGCCCCGATCCGAAATGATGGACACTGGCGCACCATGTAGGCGAACAATCTCGCGGATATAAATCTCAGCCAACCACTCCGAAGAATAAGTAGTACCAACTGGAATAAAATACGCGGATTTGGTCAACCGATCCATAATCACCCAAATAGCATCAAACTTCCTCAAAGTCCGTGGAAGCCCAACTACGAAATCCATGGTAATACGCTCCCATTTCCACTCCGGAATTTCAAGTCTCTAAAGCAATCCGACCGGTCTCTGATGCTCATACTTTACCTGTTGACAATTTAAACACCGAGCTACAAACCAACTATATCTTTCTTTATTCGCCTTCACCAATAGTGCTGCCTCAAATCCTGATACATCTTTGAGACACCTGGATGAATGGAGTACCGCGAACTGTGAGCTTCCTAGAGAATCAACGCATGCAAACCATCTACATTAGGCACACATAGCCTACCCTGCATCCGTAATACACCGTCATCTCCAATAGTGACTTCCTTGGCATTACCGTGCTGAACCGTGTCCTTTAGGACAAGCAGATGGGGATCGTCATACTGGCGCTCTCTGATGCGATCATATAAAGAAGACCGAGAAACCACACAAGCCAAAATTCGACTCGGTTGGGAAATATCTAATCTAACAAACTGGTTGGCCAAAGCCTGAACATCCAAGGCTAAAGGCCTCTCTGCTACCGGTATGTCTGCTAAGCTGCCCAAACTCTCTGCCTTACGACTCAAGGCATCGACCACCACATTGGTCTTTCTAGGATGATAGAGAATGGTGATATCATAATCCTTAAGCAACTCCAACCACCTCCGCTGCTGCAAATTAAGATCCTTCTATTTAAACAAATATTGTAGACTCCGATGATCGGTATATACCTCACAATGGACACTGTACAAGTAATGCCACCAAATTTTCAAGGCATGAACAATAGCTGCTAACTCAAGGTCGTGGACCGGATAATTCTTCTCATGTACCTTTAACTGTATGGATGCATAGGCAATCACCCTACCGTCTTGCCTCAATATTGCGCCGATACCAATACGCGATGCGTCACAATATACAGTATAAGACCATGAACCTGTAGGCGACACCAATACTGGAGTTGTAGGCAAAGCTGTCTTGAGCTTCTGAAAGCTCTCTTCACATTCATCCGACCACCTGAACGGAGCACCTTTCTGGGTCAATTTAGTCATAGGCGATGCAATAGACGAGAAACCCTCCACGAAGCGACGATAATAACTGGCCAAGCTGAGAAAACTCCAAACCTAGGTAATTAAAGATGGCCTGGGCCAGCTCTGAACCGCCTTTATTTTCTTCGGATCCACCTTAATCCGTTCACTGGACACTATGTGTTCCAAGAATGCCACCGAGCTAAGATAGAACTCATACTTGAAGAATTTGGCATAAAGTTTCTCCTCTCTCAGCCTCTACAATACACCCAAGTGTTGTGCATGTTCCTCCTAGCTACATGAGTACACCAGGATATCATCAATAAATACCACGACAAATGAGTCAAGATACGACTGGAATACACTATTCATCAAGTGCATAAATATTGCTGGGGCGTTGGTCGGCCCAAAAGACATCACGAGAAATTCATAATGACCATAACGGTTTCTGAATGCCGTCTTTAAAATATCCGAATCCCGAATTTTTAACTGGTGATACCCAGATCTCAAATCAATTTTGGAGAACACTCTCGCTCCCTGAAGTTGGTCAAATAAATCATCGATACGTATCAAAGGATATTTATTCTTGATTGTAACTTTGTTCTGTTGTCTGTAATCAATGCACATCCGCATAGTACCATCTTTATTTTTCACAAACAAAACTGCTCCACTGCAAGGTGACACACTGGGCCTAATAAACCCCCTTTCAAGGAGTTTCTGAAGTTGATCTTTCAATTCAGCTGGTGCCATACGATATGGAGTAATAGAAATAGGTTGTGTGCCCGACACCAAGTCAATACCGAAATCAATATCCCTATCGGGCGACATACCCGACAGGTATGCAGAAAATACATCCGGAAAGTCTCTTATTACCGTTACTAAATTAATAGTAGGAGTATCTGCATCAACATCTCTCACAAAAGCCAAATATGACAAACACCCCTTCCCTACCATACGTTGGGCCTTAAAATAGGAAATTATCCTACTGGGAACATAATCTAGAGACCTCTCCATTCGACCTTTGGCAACCCCGGCATTGCCAACGTCACTATTTTTGCGTGACAGTCCAGAATAGCATCACATGGAGACAACCAATCCATACCCAGAATTACATCAAAATCAACCATATTGAGCAATAAGAGATCAACTCTAGTCCCCAGTCCCCCAATAGTTACCACACACGGTCCACAATAATAGTATCGCCCACCGATGTAGATACACGAACAGATGAAATTAAGGACTCACGGGGCATATACAGATAATGAGTAAAGTACGATGACACATATGAATAAGTATAACCAGGGTCAAATAATATAGAAGCCTCACTATGGCACACTGAGAAAATATATGTGATCACTTCATCTGAAGCAACAACATCTGGTCTAGCAGAAAAAGCATAGAATCGGGCCTGAGCGCCACCTGATCGGCCTCCCCCTCTTGGGCGACCTCTATCTGACTGAGCCCCACCCCGAGCTGACTGGGCGGGTAGCGAAGTAACTGGTGCTGAAGTCGTAGTCTGACTCCTCTACTGCACTGGACCTCCCGAGTGACGAGGACTATTGTAAGACAAAGGAAAGTGAAGATGTTATGGTGATAGTTCATAAAACTCATAGGTCAAAAGTCTAAAATGTTTTTACTTTGTTTTTTATTGGCATTAAGATCTTAGAATATTTGAAGTCTTTCTTTTTTTAATTCACCTACTTCAAAGACAGAGTAGTAATAACATTCTTAAATGAAAGTAAAAGAAACTCTAATAATAGTAGATCAATTTATGCATCAAAGTATATATATACAAACAACATTAGGCATATATATATATATAAGAAGAAAGAAAACAAAATACTATCTTAACCTTCCTCAGAAGCTAAACAAGGATCAATAATTATAAAAGTACTCTATTTTCTAGTTTGACTATCAACTTCTAAAAAGATGTGCATTACGTGAATGATGTTGGAAAAAATTGGTTATGGAGAATAGGATTTATCAAAGCTTGATGTGTGTCAACGACACTATCCTTAAGGATATTTCGCCCACACAATAATAAATAAAATTAGGCGCATTCCCAGAATTCAATAAGCTCTTTCGATTATTAAACTAGGAACATAACTAGCAGAAATCTCAAGAAAGAAACCCAGCATATAGGAGGAAAAGATGATTCAGAAAATTATATTAGAAAGTGTGTCTTTAGCTCTCCAAAGACCATGTTTATAAAGACATTCTCCAATGGCTAGTTAACGGCTAGTAATAGCTAGTTTGATTCTATTAACTTGCTAAATAATAAGTAGATGTAAATAATACTAAGAAGAGAAAAGTTTTTCCAAGTCAAGATGAACATTACCTTTTGAGATATCACTAATTTTCTAACAATCCCCCATATATCTCAAAAGAGATATAAATAATAAATAGTAAATAAAGAAAGAAATAGAATATAATTTGCTAGGTTTCGGGTATAATGAAATTCATCTGGTGTCTTAAAGACTATGAACCAGATATAGATAAAATAAGATTTATCTTACAGAATAATTGGTGAATTTGATAACTTCTATGAACCAAAAAATTCTTGTTGTAAGCTAGGGACCTTATTCATCATATTACACCCCCACAATTTCTGTTGTTATCGTGATTTTACGCTAATAGGCCATGCGCGCGCCAGGTTTTCATGAGTGCTCTAGAAATGTTTTGCCATAAATTTCATAGGAGTTGTAACGGCCCGATCGGTCATTTTGAGCTCTAGCGCATCGTTCCGTAGTTTGAGGCCTTGAGTAGCTTCACTTCATATATTATTACTTGTACGCATAGTTAGAATTGAATTTCGGGAAGTTCGGAGTTGATTTGGATGGAAAATTCTTATTTCAGAAGCTTTAAGTTGGAAGAGATGACTAAGGTTCGACTTTTGAGTAAACGATCTCGGAATCAGGATTTGAAGGTTCCAATAGGTTCGTATGATGATTCTGGACTTGGGTATATGTTCGGGTTGAGTATCAGGTGGTCCGGGAGAATTTCGACGCTTATTATGGAAAGCTGGCATTTTGAAAGTTTAAGAATTTTTAAAGTTTGATTTGAAGTGAATTTTGGTGTTATCGATATTCGTTTGGGGTTAAGAACCTTGAAATAGGTTCGTATCATGATTTGTGACTTGTACGTAAAGTTTGGCATCATTCTGAAATGTTTTGATATGATTCGGACGTGTTCGCCAAAGTTTGAATGTTTGAAAGTTTAAAGAAAGATTTTGATCATCGATTCATGATTTTGATGTTATTAGTGGCATTTCGAGCCTTTGGATAAGTTTGTATAAGGTATTAGGATTACTTGGTATGATTGGATGGGGTCCCGGGGGCCTCGGGTGTGATTCGGGGTGGTTTCAGATCAAGTTTGAATGTTTTGATGCTTCTGGTGTGCTTCGCGATCGCAAAGGAGATTGATGAAGGGCCCATTTTGTTTTCTTCGCGAATACGAGGAGGAACACGCGAATGCGGAGAAGGACCTGGTCCTACTTCGCGAATGCGTGGACTTAATAGCGAACGTGAAGAAGGTTGGGAGGGGGATGGTTGTGAGGCAGAAGGACTTTGCGAACACGGGTGGTGAGCGCGAACACGAAGGGCATGGTCAGCTAGGCATCGCAAACGCGATCAGGCGGTCGCAAACGCGTAGAGTAACTGGGCAACTGGGATGAGTTGTCCTTCGTGATCGCGAGACTTTTTCCGCGATCGCGAAGAAGAGCGGGCCTAGGCAGCTTTGATTTAATACGGGATTTGGCTCATTTTCCCTCATTTTTCACTTGGTTTGGCGATTTTTGGAGCTTTTAAAGAGTATATTTCACCATCTATTATGAGGTAAGTTACTACCACTTGTTGTAAGATAAATACATGAGTTATATATGAATTTAAACATGAAATTTTGTAAAATTTGTGGGATTTGGGAGAAAACTTAGAATTTGATATTTTTGGACTTTTACCACGAAATTGGACATGGAATTAGGAATAAATTATATATTTGAATTCGTGGTATTATGGATAAAGTTTATCTACAAATAATTTCGGAATCTGGGCATGTGGGCCTGAGAGTTGACTTTATTGATTTTTCGAGCGGAGTTGGGAATCATTTTAAATTGTTAAATTGTAAGCATTGGAGTATACTTTGATTGATTTGAACATTGTTTGACTAGTTTCGGAGTGTTTGGCTTTGATTTGAGGCGTTAGAGAGGCGTTGGAGCCGGTTATGGAACTTCAGAGCGAGGTAAGTCTCGTGTCTAACCTTGTGAGGGGGAAAATACTCCCTAGGTGATGTAATTGTTAACTGCTACTAGTTGTGGGTGCTACGTACGCACGAGATGACGAGAGTCCGTACGTAGCTAAAGCATGTTTATGTCCGGGTAGACTTTATCATATAATATTTGAATTATTTGAACTCATTCTGCTGGCTTAATTAATGAAAATTTTAATTGAACTTGATTTATATATATATATATATATATATATATATATATATATATATATATATATATATATATATATATATATATATATATATATGGCCGAGCCTTATCATCCTTGAGTTGTTGGTAAGTTATTTGAGAAACAGTAAAGGTTATATTCACTTTGTGCTCATGTATTGTATTGTAAGCACGTGTCTCGTAATTCGATAATTTTCTTCCTTTCTTGTGGAGCGGGCCGAACGCCTCGGCAATATCATAGATGTATCTATGGTTCATGCCGCTCGACCCTCGGCAGTGTACACATTATTCGGGATCGGGTCGTACGACCTCGGCATAATCGTGCGTTATATCGCTAACAGTTCGAACATTTACGATATTATACTTCCACCGATGCCTGGTATTTTATATGGTATTCCTCATTCCTTTGATATTGGCACGTGATATTTTTCAAGCTGTTGAGATAGGATACGAGATTGACAAGTTTACATCGTTAAAAGAATTTTTAAAGAATATGTTGGTTACCGTTTTATCCCATTATTATGTGATGCTTCATATCTGCTTACGATTTATCATATTGCTTTATTGGACCTCTAGTAAGTGTCGATGTCGACCCCTCGTTACTACTTCGCTGGGGTTATTCTAGATACTTACTGGGTACGCGTTGATTTATGTACTCATACAGCACTTTTGCACTAAATGTGCAGGATCTGACAGGTTCATTTGATGGTCATCTGGGCGCATAGGCGCAGCTGCTGAGTAGACTTTATGGTGAGCTGCATTCCAGGCTATGTATCGCAGCCCACAGAGTATCCATCGTACTATTTACTTTGTCCTGTCTTATTTACATTCCAGACAGATGTTGTATTATTATTGTAATCATTAGTAAATGCTCATGCACTTGTGGCACCGAGGTTTTGGGATATTCTAGTTGATGCTTACGGATTCGCATATTATTATCATCTTTTTTTATGCAATACTAATTATGTATGTACTCGTGATTTTAAGGGCGCAGATTTCCTTACTTAATAAAATTTATAATTTTGAAAGTAATAAAATGAATAATTAACGTGATAGCTCACTATTGGCTTGCCTAATAGCGACGTTGGGTGCCATCACGACCTGTAGTGAGTTTTGGGTCGTGATAGCTTGGTATTAGAACTCTAGGTTCACTTGGGTCTCACGAGTCATGAGCAAGTCTAGTAGAGTCGTGCGGATCGGTACGGAGACGTCTTTACTTATCTTCGAGAGGCTACATGGCTGTTAGGAGCACTTCCCTTCTTGATTCCTCATCGTGTGATTTGCTTCCATTGAAGCTTATGCCTTCATTTCCTTCCTACTCAATCATATTAGACGTGGAGCGTTTGTTATCAATTGGGCATCAAAGAGCTGTAGTGGTACTGCAGATGTGGTGCAGGATGTTTCTCCCTGCATATTTGAGCGAGTGATTATCGTTGTCTTGTGGAAGAGGTTCTGTCGTTTCAGCCACATATCAGTAATTCCTATGGTTTCGAGGCTATGCACAGATTATTATGATGTTCATGCGTTGTTATCCCATAGTGTTGGTGTAATGGAAGGGTGCTTGTTTATGTGTCGAGGCAGCAAATGGATCGAAAAGAGGATTTCTCGGTTCATAGTTTAAAGGTTCGACATTTAATTTCAACGGAGGAAAGGCAATTGGACTATGGATGTTCGGGCTTTGGCTGATGGAGTAACAAGGCCTGATATTTTCGAGCGTGGTAGAATTCTCATTTGTGATGTGGTGTCGTCGTCCTTTTTTGAACGCATTAAGGCTCGTTGGTGCTATGATCTTCTTTGATTTGCCTTCGGGGTAGGGTGTTGTGAAATGGTGCCTGAGAAGCGATTGTCAGAGATGGCGGTGTGTAGCGGTTTCAGAATCGAATCAGTGTTCCTGATGTTGATGGCTCGAGAAAGATGATATTCAAGGAGGCTTAGAGTTAGTAGCAATTTATTAGTTCAGGTGCTACAGAGATGGATTTTGATTTGAGGCAGTATTTGGGTAGTGAAGGATGAGGAAGGACATGGTGGGAGGTGTCTCGTGGTGGTTGAATTGCTAGCAGGTCAAATATGAAAAGCAGAGGTCGAGAAGTTGCTTAAAGGAGATGGTTTAACTATAGTGGGAGTGGCAGAGTAACATATGGATTATGTGGTAGGATAGCCACATGCCTTGAGAAAAGTTTAGAGCGATTTGGGAATCATGGTGGACAATGACTAGGTCTACAAATTTTATTTGGAATGGTGGCTACTGTACTGAGGAAGGTTGAATATAACTGAAAGAAGTTTGCTTGGGGTGCTTAGGGGTGTAAGAGCATGATTATCGTTATGGGATACGACGTGACTTCGAGTTTGGAAGGTATTGTCGGACTTTCAGTTGATGTCAATGGGGAATACACAGACTTGTACAACTGGTGTACGAGCATGGGCTCAGGAGGGTTTACTGATTTCATAGTAGTGGTACCCAGTGCAGCGTCGTTGGAAGATGTCGGTATGAAATTCCACAGGTGGGCTATCTCCTATGGACAGGTTAGCGGTTGCATGATTTTGATGAAGTTTCTACGAATAGTTCTACTTACTACTCGGCAGAAGGTCGAATATACGATTGTGGCTGATAATTCGGAATGATCATGACAAGTTTAACAAGGGATTTCGAGAAATTTGGCGGGTTAACAGTGCGAGATCATGGTAAATTGAGAAGGAGGAATCTTTGTGGGTTTTAGATTTATGTTATTGTAGCTTAAAGATAAGTGGGGGATCCCACCGTCTACAATTGGACCATGTTGTTGTCTACTTGTGTGGTTTCTGGTTATCGGTGCATTGGTAGATAATTTATGACTAAGAAAAGACAACATTAGGGGTAATTCGAGCAAAGAACTTGATGGATGTGTGATATATTTTGCCTTATCGACTCATGTGCAGGTTTTGGGAAGACTCGGAGTTTATGCTTCTTATGGATGTGATATACAAGAAAAAGAATTAATCTAGTTGCTTCTTTGGGAGTGTTCATGTTCTAACAAAGCGATGGAGTTTGATTATATTCGGGACCAGGTCAGAGTAGGTGACTCTCAATAGTAGTTCTAATGGGTTCAAGGATGTAAGCGGGGTGTCTAAGGATTTTAGGTTCGTTGTGTGGCTGAAGACCGGGATTTTGCAGCAGAGTGTGAATAATACTTGGGGAATTTTCTATGTTATCATCGGGTATGCGGGGTAGTATTGGAGTAATGGAAGAAACAGTTTTGGATTCGCGGAAGGTCCTTCAGAATGGGTGTACTAGTTGGAGATGTTATTATGCGCATGAGAAGGGTATGTGAGTTCGTGGGTATCGAGATGATGTGGTCTCGTGAATCGGGTCACTCGGGATGAGTGCTGATTGAGTTTGTTATGTTTTTGAATGGACCTATTATTATTTCTAAGGCAACTCAAGAGTAAATTGGAAGAAGTTGGGTCGGTTAGTAATGGTTTGAATCAGCATGATTGTGGCAATGATCAGTTCCTTCGGTGTGTTAGTTATACAAGTGATTCGTGGTGTGTGTGCGGGCTTGAAAACCACTGTAATTTGATTGAATGAGAGGTATTTGATTATGATGGTTCGTTATGTGTAGATGGATCCCAGAAGAGTTATGGTGGTTTTGGGCCATAACTTGAGGTTTGTATTTTCTGCGGTTATAGGAATTCGGTTGTGTGTTGCAATTGTTCCTCTGAAATGTGTTGAGTGAAAGGGGTTCTAGATGATGAAGTGTTTATTCCAGTGGTGATTCAGGAGTTATGATAAAATTCTTATACTCTCGCGTAGCGGCATGATAAGTGCAGTGAGCGGTATAGAAATTGGAAGTTGAGGAACAAGGTTGAGGTTCAGTGTGGATAAGAATGTCACGAGCCCGGACGAGCGGGGAGAGATTTAAGATGTTCAGAGTATGCTAGTATTACTTTCGGGCAGTCTGAAGATGGTCTTTTTGTAGAAGAAGTGTTGGGTATTGAAATACGGATGCTTGACTAGCATTATGGAAATAACATGGTCGATGGCCATCAATGTTCAGATTTTACTACCTGGTGCGGAAGGTTATGGGAGTATATCCCACGAGAAGATCGTATAAGGGTGATGTGTTAGTCATCTGATTGTTAGAGATTGAAATCAGGTATGGAGATTTTGGTGTCGCCAACGGAAGAGGTTATGACTGCGAGGTGCTCTATTCATTTGGTTATGGACTGTGGGAGTTTGGTCCGGATTGGATGACTGCTCGTGTGTGTCATGAATAGGGCCATTGTGGATCCTTGAAAGGATGTTGGCCTAATATGGTATGATCAGAATCGGCTTGAGGTCCGTTGGTGGGTCTAATGTGAATGTATGATCTACGTCAGGTCGGATATGTTCATTCAACATAGCACTATTTATGGAGGAGTCTTCGGGCATTGTATGTTATTCCCGCCGCCAGCTATTCCATGTAATACTCTATTGTGCCTTGTGGATTGTGAGACGGCTTGATTATTCGCACATGTGTTGTGATCTAGTGTAGTTTGTGGTGTTATATCACCAGGATGGCTCTCGAGATACAAGTCATTTATTGCACCTTAGTCGTGCTTGGGTTTTTGTAGCGTATGGCTCTATCCGTCTCCCCAGGGTTGTATTATGCACTTGGCGTGCTTGTGGTTGATATTCGAGCATTCGTAAGTCTAAGCATTACGGCTTGATGGGTGTTTCCTTATTGATTATTGTGTTGATCGGGTGGCACGCTGCCACGGGTATATTGTTGGATCGGGTGGCACGCCACTATGGGTATGTTGTGTAGATCGGGTTGAGCGCCATAACGATTTCATATTCGAATCGGGTTGCATGTCAGAACAGTGTCATGTTTGGACCGGGTTGCACACCGCAATAGTGTCATGTTTGGATCGGGTTGCACGTCGCAACAGTGTCATAGTTGGATCGTGTTGCACGCCACAATAGTGAGATTTTAAGTACGGTTCCTTATACTTATTTGTGTGCCTTGATTCTTATCTCCGAGATGGAACCATAACATCGACTTGGACATTTCATTCATTATGCGGGTTGGGTAGTTCATTGCCAAAGTTCGTTTTTCATTATGAGTCATATTCGGGTTGTAGCTTGTTGGCACATTGATGGCGTCATATAATATTTTAGACAGTGTTTGAGGTGACTTATTGCCTGAGCATCCTATACTGGGTGAGAAGAGATTATTGGACCTGAGATCAGTGCGATCGGAGTTAAGTAGGGTATATTAAAGAGAAAATATTATTATTTAGTTCAGAATGAGGTAATGGTGCTTGTCAGGTGAAGACACCCCATGATTTATTATTTTGGCAGGTGGTTATGAGTTTCTACACATCTCTTTCGTCGTGGCGATATTGCGAGAGTTGGAACATGGCTTACATGTGTTATGAGGCGTATTGTGGGCATCAGATTTGTGAAATTGTAGCTATTATGGCCGGAAGGATGTTATTATGGGCATGTGAACATGCGGTGCATAGTGTGAATTAAGCAAAGGTGTATGATCATGTTTTGGTACAGTGTGCAGTGATTGATACGGTGTTCGTATGTTAGTATCAGGTCTTGTAGAAGAATTCGGAGGTTAGAATTTGGTTCTAAGGCTTATTGACTAAATAAAAGGGAGGATCTTCAGTCTGGCTCGAGCTAATGTGCTCAAATGGGTTGTAGTGCCTCGGGTAGGTGCACAAGGTGTTAAACAGTGATTTTGGGGCAACTCCAGAGCGGTTCTTAGCACGTTCGAGGACGAACGTATGTTTAAGTGGGGGAGAATGTAATGACCTGACATGTCATTTTGATCTCTAGCGCATCGTTCGGCAATTTGAGGCCTAGAGTAGCTTCACTTCATGTATTATGACTTGTACACGTAGTCGGAATTGAATTTCGGGAAGTTCAGAGTTGATTTGAATGGAAAATTCTTATTTCAGAAGCTTTAATTGGAAGAGATGACTAAGGTTCGACTTTTGAGTAAAAGATCTCGGAATCGGAATTTAAAGGTTCCAATAGGTTCGTATGATGATTGTGGACTTGGGCGTATGTTCGAGTTGAGTATCGGGTGGTTCGGGAGCATTTCAATGCTTATTATGGAAAGCTGGCATTTTGAAAGTTTAGGAATTTCTAAAGTTTGATTTGAAGTTAATTTTGGTGTTATCGATGTCCGTTTGGGGTTCCGAGCCTTGAAATAGGTTTGTATCGTGATTTGTGACTTGTACGTAAAGTTTGGCATCATTCTGAAATGTTTTGATATGATTCGGACGTGTTCGCCGAAGTTTGAATGTTTGAAAGTTTAAAGAAAGATTTTGATCGTCGATTCATGATTTTGATGTTATTAGTGTCATTTCGAGCCTTTGGATAAGTTTGTATAAGGTATTAGGATTATTTGGTGTGATTGGATGGGGTCCCGGGGGCCTCGGGTGTGATTCGGTGTGGTTTCGGACCAAGTTTGGATGTTTTGATGCTTCTGGTGTACTAGTGTGCTTCGCGATCGCAAAGGTAGTCCCCCGATCACAAAGAAAGCTAATGAAGGGCCCTTATTTTTCTCTTTGCGAACACGAGGAGGCACACGCGAACGCGGAGAAGGACCTGGTCCTACTTCGCAAATGCGTGTACTTAATCGCGAATGTGAAGAAGGCTGGGAGGGGATGGCTATGAGGCAGAAGGCCTTCGCGAACACGGCTAGTGGAGCGCGAACGCGAAGTGCAGGGTCAGCTAGGCATCGCGAAAGCGATCAGGCAGTCGCGAACGCGTAGAGTAACTGGGCAACTGGGAGGAGTTGGCCTTCACGATCACGAGGCTGTTTCCGCTATCGCGAAGAAGAGCGGGCCTGGGCAGCTTTGATTTAATACGGGATTTAGCTCATTTTCTCTCATTTTTCACTTGGTTTGGCGATTTTTGGAGCTTTTGAAGAGGATATTTCACCATCTATTATGAGGTAAGTTACTACCACTTGTTGTATGATAAATACATGAGTTACATATGAATTTAAACATGAAATTGTGTAGAAATTATGGGATTTGGGAGAAAACCTAGAATTTGGTATTTTTGGACTTTTACCACGAAATTGGACATGGAATTAGGAATAAATTATATATTTGAGTTAGTGGTGTTATGGGTAAAGTTTATCTACAAACAAATTCGGAATCCAGGCACGTGAGCCCGAGGGTTGACTTTATTGATTTTTCGAGCGGAGTTTGAAATCATTTTAAATTGTTAAATTATAAGCAATGGAGTATACTTTAATTGATTTGCATGTTGTTTGACTAGTTTCGGAGCGTTTGGCTTTGAGTTGACGTGTTAGAGAGGCGTTGGAGCCGGTTATGGAACTTCAGAGAGAGGTAAGTCTCATGTCTAACCTTGTGAGGGGGGAAATACCCCCTAGGTGATGTAATTGTTATGTGATACTAGTTGCGGGTGCTACGTATGCACGAGGTGACGAGAGTCCATATGTAGCTAAAGCATGTTTATGTCCGGGTAGATTAGGACTTTATCATGTAATATTTGAATTATTTGAACTCATTCTGCTGGCTTAATTAATGGAAATTTTAATTGAACTTGATTTAGAAATATATATATATATATATATATATATATATATATATATATATATATATATATGTGTGTGTGTGTGTGGGGGGGGGGGGGGGGGGGCGAGCCTTATCATCCTTGAGTTGTTGGCAAGTTATTTGAGAAACAGTAAAGATTATATTCACTTTGTGCTCATGTACTGTATTGTAAGCACATGTCTCGTAATTTGATAATTTTCTTCCTTTCCTGTGGAGCGGGCCGAATGCCTCGGCAGTATAATAGATGCATCTATGGTTCATGCCGCTCGACCCTCGGCAGTGTACACATTATGGGGGATCGGATCGTACGACCTTGGAATAATCGTGCGTTATATCGCTAGCAGTCCAAACATTCACGAGATTATACTTCCATTGATGCCTGTCATTTTATATGGTATTCCTCATTCCTTTGATATCGGCACTTGATATTTTCCGAGCTGTTGAGATAGGATACGAGATTGAGAAGTTTTTACATCGTTAAAAGAATTTTTAAAGAATATGTTAGTTACCGTTTTATCCCATTATTATGTGGTGCTTCATATCTGCTTACGATTTATCATATTGCTTTATTGGACCTCTAGTAAGTGCTGATGTCGACCCCTCGTCACTACTTCTCCGGGGTTAGGCTAGATACTTACTGGGTACGTGTTGATTTACGTACTCATGCTGTATTTCTGCACTAAATGTGCAGGATCTGACAGGTTCATTTGATGGTCATCTGGGCACATAGGTGCAGTTGCTGAGGAGACTTTATGGTGAGCTGCATTCCATGCTATGTATCACGGTCCAGAGAGTCTCCGTCATACTATTTACTTTGTCTTATCTTATTTATATTCTAGACAAATGTTGTATTATTATTCTACTCCTTAGTAAATGCCCATGCACGTGTGGCACCGGATTTTGGGGATATTCTAGTTGATGCTTACGAATTCGCATATAATTATCACCTTTTGTTTTTATGCAATACTAATTATGTATGTACTCGTGATTTTAAGGGCGTAAATTTTCTTAATAAAATTTATGATTTTGAAAGTAATAAAATGAAAAATTAACGTGATAGCTCATTGTTGGCTTGCCTAAAGGCAACGTTGGGTGCCATCACGGCCTATAGTGAGTTTTGGGTCGTGACAGGAGAGGCCCCACTCCACACTGATATAGGTCCATCCATAAAGTGTATTCTGCAACCAATACACCACCTATAAAAGGCAATGTATTATTGGATTAAGAGTTTAATACCTCAACCTCACATTCCTTGTAGTCTTGCACAATATACGCACACCATAGGAAGAGACATAATTTAATAGTGCATGTTTGATCAACTAATAACTTTTATTACCCATATGAATCTACTTCATGGAATCTACAATCACATAAGTTGGGTTACCATCATTGTTGATACACCTCAATTGGCAAAAGTCTCAACCCCTCGATGTTCCACTTATAAGTCAAAGGATCGGCCAAATTCTCTTTTGACTACACATAATATGTATAAAAAATTCTCTTCTCTGAGAAATTGCTTTATCACATTATGTCTCAAGAGAATGTGTCTACTCTTATCATTGAAAGATTTATTTTCTTACAATAGTTATTGCATCTTGGCAATCATAATTCATCGACACAAATGTTGTCGGCTTAATTCCTATTGGAATATTCACCAAGAGGTTGATTATTGCCAGACAATTCCATTATCATAACACCCCATCAAAAGGTGACCACACGATCACTAGTGATCTTTTCTCATCTAAATCAGAGATTCAATGTCATCACTGTATCTTTCTAATACAGTGGAAATTAACATACAAAATACTAACTCATAGTACTTCTCAAGTAAGGCATAAAATTATCTCAAATGTGACTTCCATACAAGTGCCTTTTGAAATATTTTTCAACATATAATAAAATTTATCTTCTTTTGGTATCTTCCATATTCAAATACCAAAATAAAATTTTCTAAAAAGAAGTAACTTTAACTTCTACAAAAATATCTCAAATTAGTAAAAAACGAATGATAATTCAATAATTTTTTCACTCAAATAACTAAGAGACCCGAAACAAAATAACTTTTCAGAGCCAAAAATATAACATATATTTTTTATCTTCAAATACAAATTTTCACCAGAAAAAATCTTAATTTTGTAAGGCTTGTGATTTGAATAAACAGTTTTCTTACCTTTTTCTCTTCTTAGGATTATGCTATATAACTTCAGGTAAGACACCCAGGCCTCACACTTTCAAAAACGTTTAGGTTAAGGGATAATCTTTTTACATCATAAAGAGTTTTACCAATTTATAAATAACAAGCTAATAATATAGCTTCACCCAAAAAGTCACAAAAGCATGAAGGTCTTATCTTATCTATTATTTCTATTAAACTACTATGGAGGAGACCCGCAATGATCTAGGAATATATATACTCAAGCTAAATTCCTAGAAATCATGGCTCACTAATTAAGATAATTCGGTAGTTACAAATTATTTGTAAAGATAAATGCAGATTCATCAAAATTTAAGAGCTAAAAAACTGTTAAATATATTGTGAAATGCTTTAGCAAATATATGTAAAACATTCAAATATGATGAGAGGAGATTTATAAAATCAACACATTATAACGACCCAGCCGGTTGTTTTGAGTATTTTAGCCCCGATCCCCTATTTATTGCCTCCTCTATGTTGTATCATAGTTATGTGATTTTCCGGGATGGTTGGTTTTGGTTTCGGGTGAGTTTCGGAGTGGAATGAGTCACATAGTCCCTAAGTCGGAGGCTTAAGTTGAAGAGTTGACCGTAGTTTGACTTTTGTGTAGATGACTCCGGAATAGAGTTTTGACAGTTCCAATAGCTCCGTATGGTGATTTTGGACTTAGGAGCGTGTTTGGATGTTGATTTGGAGGTCTGTAAATCGTTTCAGCTTGAATTGGCAAAAGTTAGAAAATTGAAGGTTTGGAAGGTTGCAAAGTTGACTTTATTGATATTGGGGTCGGATTCTGATTACGAAAGTGGGAATTTGAAGTCACTCGGAGTTGTTTAGGTATGAATCGACATTAGTTTCGCAATGCGAAAGTTCATAGTTTTAATAGGCTTGAATTAGGTTGCGATTCGTAGAATTGATATTGTTTGATCTGATTTTTAGCCTCGAGTAGGTCCGTTATGTATTTTAAAACTTGTTGGTATATTCGAATGAGGTCCTAGGGGACCCAAGTGTAATTTGGATTGAATCCGGAATAAGTTTGTACTTGTGAAATTGCTGAAGTTTGGTTGTGACTGGTGAAATCGCACTTGCCCATTTTTGGCCGCAGAAGCAAGGTTGGACCTGCCCAGCTGGGACCGCAGGTGCGGAGAGGGCGTCGCAGGAGCATATTTGAGTGTGCTGGGGAAGGAGCGCAGATGCGGGCTTGCAGAAGCGTGGGCGCAGGACTTAAGTCATGGACGCACCTGCAATGGAATTTTCCCATGTGCGGAGCCGCAAAAGCGAAATCGCTAGGCAGAAATATGGATTTTTTAAGGGTTTGATCTCATTTTCATTTTTGGACCTAGAGAGCTCAATTTGTAGCGATATTTCGAGCGTTTTTCAAGAAAATCATTGGGGTAAGAGATTTTAACTCAGTTTTGTCTATATTTCACGAATCAATTATTATTTTCATCATTTAATTACTGATTTGAGTTGGAAATTTGGGAAAAATTTGTGAAAACTTCTTAGGCTAAATTTTGGGGATTTGAAAGGCGATTTGAGGCCGGATTTGAGTAATTCTTATATGGTTGGACTCTTTATTGAATGGATATTCAGATTTTGTAATTTTGGTCTGGTTTCGAGGCTCGAGTCTGGGTTGACTTTTTGAGTTGACTTTTTATTTCTCTTTAAAGATCGTAACTTTATTGTTTGAAATAGCTTCCTATAGTTTATATTTATGGAATGAAGTTGTTTTGGCTAGATTTGAGGTAAGTGTCTGGCCTAACTTTGTGGGGAGGGGGGAGGAATTACTCCTTAGGATTGGTGTTGGTTTGTGTTGATTAAGATATGTAAAAGTCATGTACGCAAGGTGACGAGTGTGTACATGGGCTAAATGTGAAAATTTGACCGATTTTAGCTATGTAGATTCCTTTCATGCCTTAATTGAGTTACCTTAACCTATTATATTCATCATCATTAGCCTATCTTCACATGCTTTACTTATCTTATCTCTTGTTAATTGTCTTTACATGTTTAGTTGAAGTAGTGTTTTCTTTATTCCTTATTCATTATTTAACCGTTGAGTTCTTCACTTGAAGTTGTTATTCTTGGAATATCTTATTGTTGAAATTGGTATAGAGTTATGAAGGCCGTGATTTACATTGAGGCAAAGTTTTAAAGTTGTGAAATACTATTCTCGTTGAGTTATTTACCTTCGATTGTTATTATTGAGACTCTTGTGCATATTGTGGTTGAGCCATTGGCTATTTGTTATGAAAACACTATTGTTGTTGGTTACTTGGCAAGTTGTGATATTGGAAACTTGAGGTGCGATTTGTGATACGTTGTGATATTGATACGCATGCGGTGGTATAAGAATTTGGGGTTGAAACACATGCGGTGAGATAAGGTGGGCTTTATACATGTGTTGCTAGTAGGGAAATTACTTGAAGTCATGCGGTGTGATAAGGTGGGCTAAAACGCGGGAAGCTATTTCAGGAAAAATAATTTTTCAAAACTAAATGCAAGGCTCCCTTGGTGATATAAGGAAAGATTGTGAATTATTTTGTGATTTGAGACTACGAGGCGGTACCTCGGTAGTGACTATTGTTGATACATTTCTATTACTTCATTTGTGTTTTGGTTGCTTTGTTTCCTTGGAAAAACATTCCTTGTTTCTTCCATGATGTATTATTTGCCGTAGTTCAGTGTAGCCAATCCTGGTATATTTCTTACTTGTTTCATTTCCATTGTTATTATTATTACATTGTTAACTACTTATTCAGTTTCTTATTTATTCCACTAGGGCCTTGACCTGACGAGCCTCGTCACTACTCTACCGAGGTTAGGCTTGGCACTTACTGGGTATCGTTGTGGTGTACTCATGCTACGCCTGCATATATTTTTGTGTAGATCCAGGTACCTCTTACTAGTGCAGGCACTAGTGAAACTAGCTCAGTTTTGGAGACTTCAAAGTTTACTTGCCGGCGTTCGCAGGCCTCGGACTCACCCTCTATCTAGTCTACTTCATTTTCTTTTTCTTTATAGATACTGTTGTATAGGGATGACTAGTACTTATTCATAGAGTTTGTAACTTGTTATCACCAGATTTTGGGGTTGTATATGCTGAGTTGCGGAGTTTTCTCTATAATAGTTGTTGGGTATATGAGAGTTATTCGTTATTTCAGTTATATTTTGCATGTATGTTAGGCTTACATAGTCTTATAGACTAGGTACCATCACTAAATCCTACAGAAGAAAATTGGGGTCGTGACAAGTTGGTATTAGAGCTCTAGGTTCATAGGTGTTATGAGTCACAAACAGGTTTAGTAGTGTCTCACGGATCGGTACGGAGACATTTGGACTTATCTTCGGGAGGCTATGGAACTGTTAGGAAAAGCTTCACTTCTTTGATTCCTTATCGTGTGAATTTGTTTTCTTCGAAATTCTAAATCGCTATCTTTCTATTCTCTCACAGATGGTGAGGACACGCACATCTGAGGATCAGACACCCGCGCCCCCTGCTAGAGCCGCGAGAGGCCAGGGCAGAGGCTGAGGACAGGCATGTGGTGTAACCAGAGCACTTTCCCAAGTTGATACAGAGGAGCCACCAGTAGGTCCAGTTGGGGGCAAGCACCTGAGATGCATGTTACTCCATTGCACTTCAGGAGACCCTCGACTAACTTTTTAGCATGTTTGGCACTCTAGCTCAGGCGGGGTTGATTCTACTCGCTCCTGCCACATCTCAGGCTGGAGGAGGAGCACAGACTCCCGCCTCCCGTACCCCAAACCAGCGGGTCCAGGTTGACCAGATCCCAGAGGTCATACCAGTGTAGCCAGTTATCCTAGTTTAGTCCGAGGTTAGGGCAGCAGCATCTGAAGAGGAGCAAATCAATCTCGAGAAGTACAAGAAGTACCACCCTCCTACTTTCAGCGGTTTAACTTCAGAGGATGCATAGGGTTTTCTTGAGGAGTGCCACTGTATCCTCCGTACTATGGGTATTGTGGATACGAGTGGGTTTGCTTTCACTATGTTCCACCTTGAGCGGATTATCCATGGTGGGCTCAGTTCTCAGAGATGTTCATGAGAGAATTTTTTCCCCAGAATCTTCGGGAAGCATGGCGTGCGGATTTTGAGCAGTTGCACCAGAGTGCTATGATCGTATCATAGTATGCTGCCAGGTTTAGCAAGTTGTCCAAACATACACCAGCCTTAGTCTCCACAGTCAAAGGGCTAGTCCGTCGATTTATCAAGGGGCTCAACCACGGTATTATATTCAGCATGACTTGAGAGTTGGAGACTGATACCCCATACTAATAGGTTTTGGAGATCGCTCGGAGATTGGAAGGTATGTGGGGCTGGGAGAGAGAGAAGAGGGAGGTTAGGAGGCCTCGAGATTCTGGCACATATAGTAGTGTCCGTGCCCCAGTTGCAGCCTGTCATGGTAGGGGCTATGTAAGGCCGTCCTATTCATTCAGCACTCCCAGCATCCAGCGATATTCTGGTTACTCCCAGGTCTCAAGTTGCCCATTATGCACCGCCACTGTCTAGTGCACCTACTGCACGGGGTGCTTCCAGCGGACAGTCAGCCGACCAGGCCCAATCTAGTTTCATCAGCCACGTTTTCTAAGAGCGTGTTTTGAGTTTGGTGACATTCGTCACATTGTGAGGGACTGCCCCAGGCTCAGGAGGGGTGCACCTCGATAGACTACTCAGGCTCCACGTATTCCACAGGGTCCCCAGACTTCTCAGACCGTGGTCACCGCACCAGTTGCCGCTCCACCTACACAGCCAGCTAGAGGTGGAGGTCGGGCGGGTAGGGGTTGCCCTAGAGGGGAGGCCAGGCCAGATGTTATGCTCTTCCAACTAGGACGGAGGCAGTTACATCAGACTTAATCATCACAAGTATTGTTCCGGTTTGTCATAGAGATGCATCAGTCTTATTTGATCCAGGCTCCACTTATTCATATGTATCATCTTAATTTGCTCTATATTTGGGTATATCCCATGATTCTTTGAGTTTTCCTATCTATGCGTCCACGCCTGTAGGAGATTCCATTGTTGTTGACTATGTGTATCGGTCGCATTTAGTTGTTCTTGGTGGTTTTAAGACCAGAGTTGATCTATTGTTGCTCAGTATCGTATATTTTGATGTTATTTTGTGCATGGTTTGGTTGTCGCCCTATCATGCTATTCTTGATTGTCATGTCAAGACGGTAACGTGGGATGCCAGGTTTTCCACGGTTGGAGTGGAGGGGTACTTTGGATTATATTCCTAGCAGGGTGGTATCTTTCCTTAAGGCACAACGGATGGTCAGGAAGGGGTGTGAGGCATATCTAGCCTTTGTGACAAATGTCAGTGTTGATGCTCCTACCATCGAGTCAGTTCCGGTAGTAAAGGAATATCCAGATGTATTTTCGGCGGACCTTCCGGGCATGCCGCCCGATAGGGATATCGATTTTGGTATTGACTTGTTGCCAGCCTATTTCTATTACACCATATCGTATGACCCCAATGGAGTTGAAAGAGTTAAAGGAGCAGTTGCAAGAGCTATTTGATAAGGGTTTCATTCGGCCCAGTGTGTCACTTTGGGGTGCTCCGGTCTTGTTTTTAAAGAAGAAGGATGGTTCTATGTGTATGTGTATTCATTATCGACAGTTGAACAAGGTTACAGTGAGGAACACGTATCCATCGCCACACATTGATGACCTATTTGATCAGCTACAGGGTGCCAGAGTGTTCTCAACGATTGTTTTGTGGTCAGGCTATCATCAGTTAAAGATTCGATATCCACATATTCCGAAGACTAACTTCAGGACTCGGTAAGGTCATTACGCATTCTTTGTGATGTCATTTGGGCTGACCAACGCCCCATCAACATTCATGCACTTGATGAACAGTGTGTTCCATCCCTATCTTGACTCATTCATCATTGTGTTTATTAATGACATCTTGGTATACTCTCAGAGCCGGGAGGATCATGAGCAGCACCTGACGATTGTGCTTCAGACCTTGAGAGAAAAGAAGTTGTATGCAAACTTTCAAAGTGTGAATTCTGGCTTGATTCGGTGGTATTTTTGAGTCATGTGGTGTCAAGTGAGGGGATTAAGGTAGACCCGAAAAAGATTGAAGCAGTGCAGAGCTGGCCCAGACCGCCTTCAACTACTGAGATTCGGAGTTTTCTAGGTTTGGCAGGGTATTACCGTCATTTCATAGAGGGTTTCTCATCTATTGTTGCACCTCTGACCAGATTGATCCAGAATGGTGCTCCATTCAGGTGGACCGAGGAGTATGAGGAGAGGTTTCAAAAGCTCAAGACTGCTTTGACCACAACCCCAGTATTGGTGTTGCCTACGGGTTCGGGGTCTTACATTGTGTACTGTGATGCGTCACGTGTTGGCCTCGGTGCGGTGTTGATGCAAGATGGTAGGGTGATTGCCTACACGTCTAGATAGCTGAAGGTATATGAGAAGAATTATCATGTCCATGACCTTGAGTTAGCAGCTATTGTTCATGCCTTGAAGATTTTGTGGCACTATTTGTATGGTGTCCCTTGTGAGGTCTATACCGACCGTCGGAGTCTATAACATTTGTTCAAATAGAAGGATCTTAACTTGCGGCAGCGGAGATTGTTAGAGTTGCTTAAGGACTATGATATCACCATTCTATATCATCTTGAGAAGGCCAATGTGGTGGTTGAAGCCTTGAGCCGAAAGGTGGAGAGCTAGGGCAGTTTAGCTTATCTACCGGCAGCGGAGAGGCCATTAGCATTGGATGTTTAGGCCTTAGCCAACCAGTTTGTTAGATTGGATGTTTCGGAGCCGAGTTGAGTTTTGGCTCGAGTGGTTTCTCGGTCTTCTCTAAATGATCGTATCAGAGAGCATCAGTATGACGACCCCCATTTGCTTGTCCTCAAAGACACGGTTCAGCATGGCGATGCCAAGGAGGTTACTATTGGGGATGACGGTGTGCTACGGATGCAGGGTCAGCTATGTGTGCCCAATGTAGATGGTTTGTGTGAGTTGATTCTTATGGAGGCCCATAGTTCGCGCTACTTCATTTATCTGGGTGCCGCTAAGATGTATCAAGACTTAAGATGACACTATTGTTGGATGAGGATAAAGAAAGACATAGTGGAGTATGTAGTTCGGTGCCTAAATTGTCAGCAGGTAAAGTATGAGCATCGGCGGCCAGGTGGGTTGCTTTAGGGGCTTAAGATTCCCGAGTGGAAATGAGAGCGAGTTACCATGGATTTTATTGTTGGGCTCCCACGGACTCAGAAGAAGTTTGATGCAGTATGGGTGATTGTGGATAGGTTGATCAAGTCGGCTCGTTTCATTTCAGTGGTGACTATTTATTCTTCAGAGCAGTTGGCTCGGGTCTATATTCGCGAGATTGTCAGACTTTATGGCGTGTCGGTATCTATCATCTCTGACCGGGGTACGCAGTTTGCATCACGATTTTGAAGGACCATACAATGTGAGTTAGGCACACAGGTTGAGTTGAGTACAATATTTCACCCTCAGACGGACGGACAGTCCGAGTGTACTATTCAGATATTGGAGGATATGCTTCATGCCTGTGTGATGGAGTTCAGAGTTTCATGGGATCAGTTCTTGCCGCTTGCGGAGTTTTTCTACAACAACATCTACCAATCAAGCATTCAGATGGCTCCATATGAGGCCTCCTTGTATGGGAGGCGGTGTCGGTCTCTGATGAGTTGGTTTGAGCCTGGTGAGGCTAGACTATTGGGTACTGACTTGGTTCAGGATGGTTTGGAAAAGGTTAAATTGATTCAAGATCGGCTTCGTACAGCCCAATCTAGATAGAAGAGTTATGCGGATTGGAAGATTCGTGATATTGTATTCATGATTGGAGAGTGGGTCTTGCTCTGGGTTTCACCGATGAATGGTGGTATGAGGTTCGAGAAGAAGGGCAAGTTGAGCCCTAGGTATATCAGACCTTTTGAGATTCTGGAGAGGATTGGAGAGGTGGCCTACAAGCTTGCACTGCCACCTAGTCTAGCTGCATTTCATCCAGTATTCCATGTTTTTATGCTCCGTAAGTACCATGGTGATCCGTCCCATGTGTTAGACTTCAGCTCGGTCCAATTGGACAAGGATTTGTCTTATATTGAGGAGTCGATGGCCATTTTGGACAAGTAGGTCTGAAAGTTGAGGTTAAAAAATATTGCTTCAGTGAAGGTTCAGTTGAGGGGTCAACCAGTCGATGAGGTGACTTGGGAGACTGAGCATGATATACGTAGTCGTTATCCTCATCTTTTCACTACTTCACGTAAGTCTCTATACGCATTCGAGGACAAATATTTATTTTAAGAGGGGAGGATGTAACGACCCGCTAGTCGTTTGAGTATTTTAGCCCTGATCCCCTATTTATTTCCTCCTCTATGTTGTATCATGGTTATGTGATTTGCCGGGATGGTTGGTTTTGGTTTCGGGTGAGTTTTGGAGTGGAATGGGACACATACTCCCGAAGTCTGAGGCTTAAGTTGAAGAGTTGACCGTATGTTGCTTTTTGTGTAGACGACTCCGGAATGGAGTTTTGACGGTTCCAATATCTACGTATGGTGATTTTTGACTTAGGAGCGTGTTCGGATGATGATTGGGAGGTCCGTAGGTCATTTCGACTTGAATTGGCGAAAGTTAGAAAGTTGAAGGTTTGGAAGGTTGGAAGTTTGACCGGGAGTTGACTTTATTGATATCGGGGTCGGATTCTGATTTTGGAAGTGGGAATAGGTCTGTCATGTTATTTATGACTTGTGTGCAAAATTTGAAGTCAATCAGAGTTGTTTTGGTATGAATCGACATTAGTTTTGGAATTCCGAAGTTCATAGTTTCAATAGGCTTGAATTGGGTTGCGATTCGTAGAATCGATGTTGTTTGATGTGATTTTTGGCCTCGAGTAGGTCCGATATGTGTTTTGGTACTTGTTGGTATATTTAGACGGGGTCTCAGGGACCCCGAGTGTGATTCGGATTGAATCCGGAACAAGTTTGGACTTGTGAAATTGCTGAAGTTTGGTTGTGACTAGTGCAATCGCACCTGCCATTTTGGGCTGCAAGTGCAACACTGAAGAAGCGGCCCTCGAGCCATAGAAGCGAGGTTGGACCTGCCCAGCTGGGACTGCAGGTACGATCATCTATACACAGAAGCGGGCACGTAGGTGCGGAGGGGGCGTCGCATGAGCGGATTTGAATATGCTAGGGAAGGACCGCAGATGTTGTCGAAGCTCCGCAGATGCGAGCACGCAGAAGCGAGCCATTGATCGCAGAAGCATGGGCGCAGGTGCGCTTGGGTGTCCGCAGAAGCGCATTTTCAAGACTTAAGTCATGGCCGCACCTGCAATGGAATTTTTGCAGGTGCGGAGCCGCAGAAGCGAAATCCCTGGGCAGAAATAGGGATTTTTCGAGGGTTTGATCTCATTTTCATTTTGGACATAGAGAACTCGGTTTGTGGCGATTTTTCGAAAGTTTTTCAAGGAAATCATTGGGGTAAGATACTCTAACTTGGTTTTAGCTATATTTCATGAATTCGTTGTTATTTTTATCATTTAATTAGTGATTTGAGTTAGAAATTTGGGGGGAAATTATGAAAACTTCTTAGGCTAAATTTTGGGGATTTGAAAGGCGATTTGAGGTCGGATTTAAGTAATTCTTGTTTGGTTGGACTCATTATTAAATGGGTGTTCAGCTTTTATAATTTTGGCCAGGTTTCGAGACGCGGGCCCGGGTTGACTTTTTTATTTGACTTTAAAGATCGTAACTTTATTGTTTGGAATAGCTTCCTATAGTTTATATTTATGGAATGAAGTTGTTTTTGCTAGATTCAAGTCGTTTAGAGTTGGATAATCGAGGAAAAGGCTTACTAGTGGATTGAGTTACTGTGTTTTGATGTAAGTGACTTGCCTAACTTTGTGTGGCGGAATTACCCCTTAGGATTGGTGTTGGTTCTTATTGATTATGATATGTGAAAGCCGTGTACGCAAGGTGCGATTTGTGATACATTGTGATATTGATATGCATGCGGTGGTATACGGATTTAGGGTTGAAATGCATGCAGTGAGATAAGGTGGGCTTCATATGCGTGTTGCTAGTAGGGAACTACTTGAAACCACACAGTGTGATAAGGTGGGCTAAAATGCGGGAAGCTATTTCGGGAAAAATAATTTTTCAAAACTAAATGCAAAGCTCCCGGGGTGATATAAGGAAATATTGTGAATTGTATGTGATTTGAGACTACGAGGCGGTACCTTGGTAGTGACTCTTGTTGATACTTTTTGTAACGATCCGACCGATCGTTTTGAGTATTTGCACTTCGCTCGGTAGTTTGAGGGCATGAGTAGCTCTGTATGATGTATTATGACTTGTGTGAATTGTCGGTTATGGTTTTCAGGTTAATCGAAATCGAGTTGGAAGAATGAATTTTATGATTTAAGCTTTAAGTTGGAAGAGTTGACCAAGTTTGACTTTTGTGAATTTGACCTCGGAATGGAGTTTTGATAGTTCTGTTAGGTCCGGATGGTGATTTTGGACTCAGGCGTATGTCCGGATTTGCAATTGGATATTTCTGGAAGGATTTTGCGCTAATTGGCGAAAGTTGAAAATATAAAGAATTGAAAAGTTCATAAGTTTGACCGGAAGTTGACTTTGATGATATCAGATTCGGATTGTGGTTCCGAGAATTGGAATAGATTCATTATGTCATTTGAGACTTGTGTGAAAAGTTTGAGTTCATTCCGGGTTGATTTGATATGTTTCGGCGCGAGTTTTGGAAGTTGAAACTTCAAAGTTCATTAAATTTTGATTTGGGGTGTGATTCGCCATTTCAATGTTGTTATGTGTGATTTGAGACCTCGAGTAAGTCCGTGTTATGTTATGGGACTTGTTTGTATATTTGGACGGGGTGCCGAGGGGCTCTGGTATGTTTCGAACGGGATTCAGATCATTATGGAACTATTTGGTTAAGGTTGGTTTGGTAGGGATTCTGGTGTGACCGCACCTGCGGAGCTATGGGCGCAGGTGCGCAGCCTCAAAATCGGCAGAGTGTTCGCATGAGCGAAAATGGGCGGAGTTTGGAGTCTTCGTAGGTGCGAAAATTGGGGCGCATCTGTGGCCCAGCAGAAGCGATGGTCTGGGGAGCAGAAGCGAGTTCGAGCGCAGAAGCGTGTTTATCTTTGCACCTGCGGTTGTGCAGAAGTGGATGGAAATCTGCAGGTGCGAGGGGTCAGCTGGCTAGTGGAGTCCGCAGAAGCGGAGTTTGTGTCGTAGAAGCGAACTGCAGAAGTAGCTCATGTGTCCGCAAAAGTGAAAATGGCTGGGGAGAAGCTTTTAAATCGAGGGTTTGGTCGTTTTATTCATATATGGAGATATAGACCTCGGATTGAAACGATTCTTGAAGCAATTTTCACCATGTGACTTGGGGTAAGCATTGTGGTTATATTTCGTGATTCTATCTTTGTTGTTGGCATTTGGATTATGAATTGTAAAGAGAAAATTTGGGATTTTAGCCTAAAGTTTCATAGAGTGAGTTTTTGAGTTTTGAATATCGATTCAGAGTTAGATTTGAGTGAAACTAGTATGGTTGGATTCAAAATTGAATAGGTTGTCGGATTTTGTGAGTTTTGTCGGGCTTTGAGGTGCGGGTCCGGGTTTGATTTTTGGGTTGACTTTGGGCTTTTGATTAAAGATTCAATCTTTATCGATTAGGTTTGTTCCCTTTTGAGTTAATTGATGTATTTGAGTTTCTTTTTGCTAGTTTAGAGCCATTCGGAGGTCTGTACGCACGGGGTGGTATTATTGGAGCATCGCTTGGCTTGCTCGGTATTGGATTTGGCTTGTTCGAGGTAAGTAACACTTCTAAACTTGGTGCTGATGGTATGAAACCCTGAATTACATGTTATGTGATTGATGTTGAGGTGACGGGCGTGTGGGCGTGCACTGTGTGAGTTGTGATTTAGTCGATTCCGTGGAACTGTATAGCTATCTTATCTGAACATTTTACTGTACTCTACTTGTTAAAGCACTTGAGCTGTAATTTATACTAGAAATCACGTTTAGGCTATATGCTTGTACTATTGAGACCCACAATGGTCGTTCTTTATTGTTGAGTTATTTTCTTAATTGCAGTTATGTACTCAGTCGCATTCATCATTTTATATCATATCTCAGTCTCTGTTATTGTATATTGTCACATCTCATATCACTGATTTGGGATGCTTAGCATGAGTGTTGTGAGCCCGAGAGATTGGAGAGATTGATGATTGAGTGAGGTCGAGGGCCTGGTTGTGAGGTTATTGATACTATAGCACGTGAGTTGTCTGTGCAGCACGTGAGTTGTCCGTGCGGATCCAGATGTTGATACTATAGCACGTGAGTTGTCCGTGCGGATCCGGATATCGATACTATGGCACATGAGTTTTCCGTGCAACACGTGAATTGTCCGAGCGGATTTATGCCATGATTGGCTCATTATAGCGCTTGGGCTGAAGGAACCCCTCCGGAGTCTGCACACCCACAGTGAGCGCAGGTACCGTATTGAGTGCGAGTGTCGAGCGCGAGTGCCGAGCGATTGGGAGGATTGAGTGACTGGGAGGATTGAGTGGATTGATACTCTGAGAGTATGCAAATGGTTATTCACTATGTTGTATTGCATTCGACATGCACACTTGACATACATGCATAGAGATGCATTTTTCCTCATGTTATACAGTATCACGTCATTTATGACTTCTCATATACATTGACATGTAGGCATAGGGATGTATTTTCCTCATGCCATTTGATGATGAAACATTTACCCGTTGAAAGGTTTTGGAAAGAAAATCACGATTTTACAAACTTACTCATATTTTGATGCTTTCGGTAAGAGATTTGGGTTTTTCACTGTGATACTTGAAAATCATGCCTATTTTTCGGAACTGTGAACTAGCTGAACATTATATCTCTAAGTTATTTCCTATACCACTTTTATTATATTATTATGAACTGTCGTTGGCTATTGGTATTGGGCTCTGACCTTTGTCCCAACTCGTCACTACTTTCAACCTAAGGTTAGGTTTGTTACTTATTAAGTACAAGGGGTCGGTTATACTCATACTACACTTTTGTACCTTGCGTGTAGATGTTGGATGCTAATGTTGATGTGCACTGCGGGATATGGATTTGAAGATGTACTTGTGTCCCGGTCATAGCTGCCTCTCGGTCATGGTAGCTTTAGAATTTTAATTTGTTCATGTATATTTCAGATAAATGATGTAATTTATTTCATACCAGCTTTGTAAATTCTAAATCTTAGAAGCTCATGATTTGTACTACCAGTCCTTGGGGATTCCTTGTATAACAGTTTAGTTGTATTATCATTTCTTCTCGTAATAAATATTATTTGAACTGGTTTATTGTTAACTGGCTTACGGGTTAGGTGCCATCACGACGGTTGGGATTTTGGGTCGTGACATTTTTCTATTACTTCACTTGTGTTTTGGTTGCTTTGTTTCCTTCGCATAACATTCCTTATTTTCTTCCGTGATGCATTATTTGCCTTAGTTCAGTATAGCCAATCTTGGTATATTTCTTAGTTGTTTCATTTCCATTATCATTATTATTATTATTACACTGTTAATTACTCGTTCAGCTTCTTATTTATTCCAGTAGGGCCTTGACCTGATCTCGTCACTACTCTACCGAGGTTAGGCTTGATACTTACTGGGTACCGTTATGATGGTACTCATACTACGTTTCTGCATATCTTTTTGTGCAGATCCAGGTACCTCCTACCAGTCCAGACACTAGTGAAACGAGCTCAGTTTCGGAGACTTCAAAGTATACCTGCCAGCGTCCGCATGCCTCAGAGTCTCCCTCTATCTAGTCTACTTCATTTTCTTTTCCTTTATAGACACTATTGTATAGGGATGACTAGTATTTATTCATAGAGCTTGTAACTTGTTATCACCAGATTTTGGGGTTGTATATGCTGAGTTGCAGAGTTTTCTCTATAATAGTTGTTGAGTATTTGAGAGTTATTCGTTATTTCAGTTATATTCTGCATGTATGTTAGCCTTACCTAGTCTTAGAGACTAGGTGCCATCACGACATCCTACGGAGAAATTGGGGCCGTGACACACATTAATCATCATCTTCCCTTCGATCAAAAAGATCTGTCAAATTCTATTTGACCTGAATGACTATCATGTATAGTGAATTATTCACTCTTTCATTCTCATAGAATTAGCAAAAAACTTATACGACTTGGTATAGAAATCAATAGTGCTTTTATTTATAACACTCCAAATTCAAAACTCAAATTTGTTGAAATTGAAGAATCAATTTAAACCCACTATCTTAGAGCTATTAAGATTTTAAAAAATGGATAACAATAAAAGTTTACATTTATGTAGGCTTAGGCGCATTCAAATATTAGAAAAAGTGTACCTTAATTTTGTGGTGCATTTTGATCTTCATAATGCGATAATGCACAAAAAGAGTGCATGCAAAAGTAGAACAAGCAACAACGATATATGATACCAATATAATGATAATATTTGTTCACCTGTCATCTATTACTCTCGAGATTTCAGAATTGATATTTTCCATAACACCGTGGAACTATCCTTAAGAAAATTTGGTTATGGAGAATATGATTTATCAAAGATTGATGCGTGTCAAGGACACTGCCCTTAAGGATTTTTCGCCCACACATTGATAAATAAAATTAGGCGTATCCCCCAGGATTCAACAAGCTCTTCCATTTATTAAATTGGGAACAGAACTAATAGAAAACTCAAGAAAGAAACCCAGCATATAGGAGAAAAAGATGATTCATAAAGTTGTATTAGAAAGTGTGTCTTTAGCTCTCCAAAGATCATGTTTATATAGGCATTGCTCCAACGGCTAGATGACGGTTAGTTAATGGCTAGCAACGGTTAGTTTGACTCTATTATTGTAAAATAACTTACTAAATAATAAGTAGATGTAAATAATACTAAGAAGAAAAAAGATTTTTCAAGTCAAGATAAACATTACCTTTTGAGATATCGCTAATTTTCTACACAAATGATATGTAAGAGTCGTTGCTTCTTTAATTACGCAACTTACAGTTGAACAAAATTAATTATTGTGACATTTGTCCATATCTAGAACGACATAAAATTTCTATCAGCAAGTGTAAAGACTAAGGCCAAAGAGTGCATCCTCAAAATTGCAATTGGAATGGACCAAATAGATCCTTTGGATTCCTAACAAAAGTGTATATCCTCCAAATTGCACGAATGTTAAAATTGGAAGAATTGTTTTTTACTTATGTCAGAAAGATAAATATGAATACAATATGGGACTGAAAGAAATAATGGAGAGAATAATAAGTATACATTATTATAATCTAATTCGTGTATTGTTTTACTTTAAAACTTCAGATCCAAGGTCTGAAGGTTGTAGTTCGAACTTCTAAAGTTTAGCTATGACAATTCAAACTTCAGAACACGTGCAGAGGGCGGTCCCAAAAGTTAGGGGTGAATCCCAAAAGTTATTATTTCTATTAACAAATTATCTCTATCGGTCCCATATTTTTTTTATTTTTTATGAAAGATGTATTTTTTCTTTGATATATTCTTTTCATTCACTTTTAGTTGTTTATTTTTGATTTTTCATGCCCCTTAAAAAATAATAAATAAAATATATATTTTATAATTTTATTCATAACAATGATAGCATTTTCAAAAGTCTTGGGAAATGAGTTGTTAATGTTAAGGGTAAAACAGGAAAAAAAATTGTCTTTCTCTTGATTTAGTATAGTGGACAGGTAAAAGAGAAAATATATTTTTAGTAGACAAGTAAAAGTGAAGAGAGAGAACTGAATATTTTTTTAGAAAATCATCAGATACAACTACAGTTAGACCTCTCTATAACTGCATCCTTATATAACAACACTTCACTATAAAAGCCAAGTTTTTTCGGAACCAAATTTCATGTTCTGTTACAATATATGTTTTCTATAACAGCAATTCGCTATAACATCCAAAAATATTTGGAACAAACGAGACTGTTATAGAGAGGTTTGACTATATTTAATATTAAAAAAAATTTGGGCCCTCCTAGATATGGCTTTACCATTAGGCCGCCCCTATCTACGTGTCTAAAATAAGGGTGGCATGTGGGCCCGTTAGGACCGGGCCCGACCCAGGACCGCAAGCCCAAATGGGCAGTGGGCCTAAACGGTTCTAACCGGATAGGACCGGGACCGTGGGGAGGTGGGCTAGGTAGTGGGTCGGTCCCATAGGCGAGGCCCGCGAGACCGGGACCGGCTGGGAAGTGGGCCGGTTCAAGCGGTCCTAAACGGGCCTATCGGTGCCCAAGGACTAATTTTTTTATTAAAAAAAATCTGCCACATTATAGTCTTTATGGCATTTAAAATATGACCGTTTTACCTGCCAAAATAGCCTATATATATATATATATATATATATATATATATATATATATATATATATATATATATATATATATATATATTATAATATTATAACGCATTGCTTTTAATATCTCTTTACAATATTTTTGTCTTTAAATTTGAATTAAAAAATTTAGGTGACAATTCTATAATATAATTTACAAGGAATTGCCTTAGATATTTTTATTACCATTTTTTTCTCTAACTTCTATAAAAAAAAAAAATTAAAGATAGAAAGCATCCGTTGGGCCCACTTAACCCGGGACCGGCCCACTTAACCCGGGACTGTTAATTCGTGGTCCCGGTCCCGGACCGGTTCCAACAAGAAATCCGCGAAGTCCGGGACCGCTTAGGACCGGCCCGCCTTGGAACGGCCCACTTAAGACCGGGCCCGTGAAGCCCACTTAGGACCGGGCCCGGCCCCACATGCCACCCTTAGTCTAAAATTTGGCTATGATAATTCAAACTTGAGATCTCCGGGCATGAAGTTTGCACTGCTACAAGTGAAGTTGAAAATCAAGGTGTGAGCTTTGCACTCTCTTGTGCAAACTGAACTCACTTCCTTCACCAATTAAGTTGACGCACAACTTCCATGAATTTGACATGAAGCTCCAAAGTCCATTATGTACAACCCTCTCGCATAGGATCTTTTTCGAAGTACTACCTTTCTTCTTGGTTTGTATATATTTTCCATTTGATACATTTTTGTTTTCAACTTCATGATTGCTCTAATTGTTCTCATTATTATATATTGGGTATCATCATTCTTCTCTCCAGTATATAGTAATGTTGCCAGTTTCATCATCATCACCGATATTCATCTCTCCATTTTCTAATACTTTTCTCACTTTGTCTCTTTGGAGTTTTTCCTTCAATACGAATTGCCACAAGTATTTCACAAATTTCCTCTTGAAGTGGTTTTTTGAGTTAAAGGTAAGCTCCAATGTCCTCGCTTTCGTGCAAATGGTGGCAGTGATGCAAATTTCAACCTGGAAAAAAAGGTATTCTTAAGTTTACTTTGACAATATACTAGCTATTTTTGCACGAGATTTCCAAAAATTTACTAAACTATAAATAACAAGGTATAAAATGCCAGCCCATGCCATTTCTACCTAATTAGTACAGAATCAATCACTCATATGAGTCCTCGTCCCATTGAAATACCATCCCTTATTTCTTATTATAGTACTAGTTAAATCAAAAAAATATTTCAAAATTACAAATTTAAGATAGGCAGTCACCAACAAAAAAATACAAATCGGGAAAAAATAGTTATAAGGAAAAAAGAAAAAATAATACCTACTTTTTGGATCTAGCCCAAATTAAATACAAAAAAAAAACTTGTTACGAATAATGAGATAATGTCAAATTCAACACAAAAATGAATAAAACTAATTAATACTATTAAATTGCCACAAAATATAGTTGTAGTAAAAGTAGGTAACCTCGACGTCACAACTGTAATAATGCACTTCGAAAGTTAGTAAAGTCATAAAGAACAAGAAAGGAAATCCATAAAGTAACTGTGAAAACCTATATTTAATTCCCAAATAAAATCTTATCTTAATATTTCAATGTCAAGATTTTATGGAAGAACCATGAAAGAGTTGTGTTGGTTTCCCTTTTAGAAAGAGAAAGAAGAAAAATAAAAGGCGAGAACAAAAAAGTAGTTGTTATTTTTTTTGGGTTGAATGCTGAAGAATGTTTTTTTCGGCGATATGTAATTTTTTCGTCGATTTATGATTTTGCCAATGTAAAAGAAAAGAAGAAAAATGTATCTCTTTTACATCTATCACTCTATGAGTAGGTGTGTCATATTACCTTTCAATAGAAAGTGGTACAAGCTATTCAAGAGAGTCTTGGCTACGAAAGTTGCATGATAAGATTTGTAAAAAGAATATCCGTAAAGAAAAAAATATGTAGACAAAAATCTGTGCAAGTTAAAAAGGAAAAACATGTATTAATCCAAAAATTTATAAGGGACAAAGTAGAGACTTATAAACTCTACAAATATAGCGACTGTTGACAAAAAAACAAATGCAAATTATAAAGAAATAATATGCTCAAACTGCAGTATTAGAAATTTTACCAGTGTTCTGATCGAAGGACAATCTAACATCCTCGCTATATATATATATATATATATATATATATATATATATATATATATATATATATATATATAGAAAACTGTTTCTCCAGAATTCATTTTCAAAATGTTTGATATGCCATGAATAAGGACTTTCTATGATTAATGAAGTTTTTCAACAACAAAGTTTTTCATTGAGAAATGAGAAGAAGAAAGAACGAAAATCATAAGTAGTCATGGATCTCATATTCAAAGGTAAAGTTTGTGGTTGTATTTATAGTTGTCACAGAGTATAAGATCCACGAGAAGATTATATAGATATTATTATATTTATTTATTTATAATTGTCGTAATCCATGAAAAAATTATATCAGTATTGTATTTATACTCCACATATAAGATTCACCAGAAAATTATATTGACATTATTGTATTTATTTTATAACTGCCATGGAGTATGAAATCTACGAGAAGATTGCGACAATATTTTATTTAAGTGCAACTGTCCTGTAGTGTAAAAATCTATGAAAAATTATATACTAATCCTTTTTTAAAAATTTAATTTGTGGTAAAAAAAAATGAATTTATTTGAAGTTCACAGTAATGCCGGAGTAAAAATGCTAAAACAAAAATACCCTCTTTTTCACTCATACATAAAAACTGCTCATTAAATATTTTTCTACCAAGCGTCTTTCTCCTCCAAAGAGCATCCCTTGTGCACATAAAATTAACGTACATTTTTAAGAGTTGAATAAAAATAAATTATTGTTTCGGGTAAAACTCCTCGATCATGTCCCTCTCACCCATCCCTAAAAAAAAGGAATAGAAAAAGAAGAACAATTGACCTAAATAGCCGTTCATAATCTCTTAAACTAAAAATAATTAACGGATATATAATTATATATGTTTAGTTTATGTATAATATATATATAATCATATATAATCTATATATAATATATACCGATTGAAAAAAGTAAATAATGAATTCGATCTTTTTGTAAGATCCAAAATGAAGAAAAGAGTGAAATTGTAGATATTGTTAATCAGCTAAGCAAACTAGAAACTTAGCCTAGCCCACACTAACGAACAAGCAATGGTCACGGACTAGATAGGGAAATGTGCAAAATTTTAAGTTTACCAAGTTTTACCTTACGAACAAAACTTTTTGACCTTGAAAATTTGCCCGATCAGCTAACTTAAGTCCAAAAGTTAAAGAACTCCATTATGATATTCTATTGATGTGATTTTCTGAGGAAGAAATGCAGGATTACCTGATTTACAACCGGTGATTAAAAATTAGTTATATTGTCACAATTATTTAAAATTTAGCACTTTTGTCACGCGAAAATAATATTTGGACAATAATACCTAACTTAAAAGAGCGCAAAGACTCGCTTCTTTATCTTTTCTGCTTTTTTCAAACTCCAGCGAAAGCTGAAATTAGAATTATAGGATTGTGTCTTGTTTGAGTTCTGATATTTTTTCTTCGAGTTCCAGCTCTATATGCTTAAATTTAACTTCTAAAAGTTTGAACTCCAACATAATATGCTGAAATTCACACACAGTATGTCTTATTTGAGTTTTAATATTATTTCTTGGAGTTCCAATACAATATGTTGGAATTTAACTTCTAAAAGTTCGAACTCCAGCATAATATGCTGAAATTCACATACAACATAATATGATATAAAGATTTTATTTTCGTATTAAATAGTGAATATTTTTTAATTACTTTACAAATACTGATTATGTTTTAGTTACTAGTGCTAAAACTGCCAACCCACGCTATTTAGACATTTTTCGTACTAGACAGTCCATAGAATTTAAGGCCCGTCAACCCAACCCAGGCCGAAAGGGGTAAAGTACATAAATAGTCGTCAAAATGGATGATGTTGAATTTTTATTCCCGGTTACCTATGGACAGAACTTTTAACTTTAACTGTATTTTCCCTCTGCTCCAAGTATAATACATTTAATATTTGACCTTAAAATTCTACCCTTAGAATAAGTGGGGGTCAAAAATGAAAAATCCCAAAAAAGTACTACATATTTCTGCAATTTTTTGTTCATCTTTCAGCTTAAGACCACATTGTTGAGAGTTCCCATTCACTGCTCAACACGGGAGAAAACATGGGAAGTCGTTTGGGAAGAAGAATTGTGAACTTTGCTAATTTCCCCCTTAAGCTCCTCATGCCTTCCTCTTTCTCTAATATCACTGAAATTTCCCTAAAAACAATCCCCTCTGCTTCAAAGGTAACAACTTCTGAGAATTTTTTTATATTTTAGTGTAAAATAATATGATCTTGAACCTTAATTTCATGGATCTCTTGCAATTTTACGTGCATATTGAGAAAAGAGAATGCAATATTTCTTAAGTCAAAAAAGGAATCTTTTTAACGTATGTAATATGGCCAATTTTTCATGACATTTGCCATACATAATATCCATTATAATAAATTTGTGATTCATGACATTTGCCATGACATAATATCCATTATAACAAATTTGTGGATCATGACATTTGCCATGACATAATATCTATTATTAGGCTAAGGATTTCTTGCTATAAATCGAGAGTTTCTCCTCATTTGTAGACACACCAACAAGACTTGTCTTCAATTCTTGTTTCTTCCTTTCTTCCTTTATTAAGAATGTTTTGTATGAGAGTTAGTGTTGTGAATAACTTGTGTGAACCCTTTCTTTGGAGTGATCTTGTGAAGTTATTCTCTTAGAGTATTTGGGATTAATTAGAGTGTTTACTCTAATTTTGTACTCTCTTTTGTACTCTTATTGTATAATAAATTGCCCCTCTCCGCTTGTGGACGTAGGTCACTTTGACCGAACCACGTTAAATTTGTGTCTTCTTTATCTACTTTAATTGTCGTTGTTATCAACTTACATTGTCTTTGTTATTGCCATTATACTGTTGTTTGGCTATATTCCGCACTACCCGAGTTTCCGATCCTAACAAATTGGTATCAGAGCCGGATCAAACCGGGTTTGTTTCAGTAGCCAATATGACTCGAACAAAGACCTGTGTTGAGAAATTTGACCGAAGTGCAAACTTCGGAATGTGGCAATTAAAGATGGAAGCTATCCTAATTCAGGATGGCTTAGACTTGGCGTTGCAAGGAAAGGAGAAGAAGCCGGATAAAATGACGGATGAGGAGTTTGCCGTCATAGACAAAAGGGCAAAAGCAGGTATCATTTTAAATCTCTCAAATGAGGTTTTACGTGAAGTTTCTGTAGAAACCACAGCCAAAGGCATGTGAGAAAAATTGAAAACCTTATATATGAAGAGGACGGTGGAAAATAAACTTTACCTGAAGCAAAAACTTTATACAATTCGTATGGGTGAAGGTACCTCTATTCTCTCTCATCTTGACACCTTTGATTCCATTCTTATGGATTTGAGTAATATAGATGCTGAAATTAAAGATGACGATCAAGCCGTGTTACTGCTTTGTTCTCTACCCCCATCTTTTAAGCATATAAGAGATACTATGCTTTATGCAAAGGATAATATCTCTTATAAGGATATTAAATCTATCTTAAAATCAAAAGAACAGATAGATAGTAATGTTACTGGGGAAGCTAGTTGAATTCAAGCGGGAGTTGGCTTGTTTGTTAGGGGCAAATCCGACTCCAATTCCAGATACAATAATTTAGAGTGTCGCTATTGTCATAAGAAAGGGCACAATATTTCTGAATGCTATAAACTGAAAAATAAAGAAAAGCATAAAAGAAGAAAAAATTAGCACAAAAATACTGACACCGCCGAAGCTAGTGTAGCAACTGATGAGATTGAGGGAACTATATTTTTAGCAACTGAAACTAGTTTCAGATTAGACAATGAGTGGATTTTAGATTCCGGTTGTTCATATCATATGTGTCCTAGCAGGGACTTGTTTTCTACATATGATTTTGTTGCAGGTGGAGTTGTCAACTAGGTAACAATGTTACTTGTAACGTTATTGGCAAAGGTACAATTCGGGTCAGAATGCACGATGATGTGGTGAGAACTCTCACCGATGTTAGATATGTTCCTGAGTTGAAGAAAAATCTCATTTCTTTGGGCACTTTAGAATCCCTTGGGTGCAAATTCACTAGTGAAGGTGGAGTTTTAAAAAAATTTCAAGATGCTCTTGTGATCATGAAAGCACACAGATCTGGTTCGTTGTATACTTTATTGGGCTCCACTGTTATAGGCCCTACTACAGTTTCGGTATCAGACAACTTGTCTGATTTTGATGGCATTAAATTTTGACATATGCCCATTGGGGCTTTTGCGGAGAAGGTGGAACAAATTTACTATATCAGCCAAAATTAGGCCAAGGTGGAGATTTGTAATATGGCCAATTTTTTATGACATTTGCCATGACATAATATCCATTATAACAAATTGTGGTTCATGACATTTGCCATGACATAATATCCATTATAATAAATTTGTGGATCATGACATTTGCCATGACATAATATCCATTATTAGGCTAAGAATTTCTTGCTA
This sequence comes from Nicotiana tomentosiformis, assembly GCF_000390325.3. Lineage (NCBI taxonomy): Eukaryota > Viridiplantae > Streptophyta > Magnoliopsida > Solanales > Solanaceae > Nicotiana > Nicotiana tomentosiformis. Next base: position 104,059,165 of record NC_090816.1, on the reverse strand, counting down.
TAAATAGAGGAGTTTCTCCTCATTTGTAGATACACCAACAAGACTTGTCTTCAATTCTTGTTTTTTCCTTTCTTCCTTTATTAAGAGTGTTTTGTATGAGAGTTAGTGTTGGGAAACACTTGTGTGAACCCTTTCTTTGGAGTGATCTTGTGAGGTTATTCTCTTAGGGTATTTGGGATTAATTAGAATATTTATTCTAATTTTGTACTCTCTTTTGTACTCTTATTGTTATAGTAAATTGCCACACTCCGCTTGTGGACGTAGGTCACTTTGACCAAACCACGTTAAATTTGTGTCTTCTTTATCTACTTTAATTGTCGTTGTTATCAACTTCCATTGTCTTTGTTATTGCCATTATACCGTTGTTTGGCTATATTCCGCACTACCCGGGTTTCCGATCCTAACAACGTAGATACTGGGTGGTTGTTGTATTGATGCATTTAGTATTGATGCATTATTTCAAAACTTAGTTTCAAAAGTTCTCTTGGAAATTTTTATTCATTTGTTCAGATAAAAGGAGGAATTCTTTTAAGCATTTAGTTTTAGAATTGTGATGGGTATTAGTTGCTTTTAGGATTTTATTGGAATTTTATGTACATAGACATAAAAAGCACTCCAAAAAACTTTGCTATACATTTTTTTCTGTAGTCATTGCTAGAGTATTTTTATATTTTAAGCATATTTAGCTTTTGTAAAAAGTTCATTTTTTTCTTAAACGTGTAACATATAGAGTTTTTATTTTTCGATACTAGATCGAAATAAAGAGGTATTTTTTCATACAAGTGATATGAAAATATGATTTGGAAACTTAGCTTCAAGAAGTTTCTAGGATTTTTATATACACATTGACAAAACGAGAGAAATACTAATTCATACAAGTTAAATTGAAATATGAACGAAGAACTTAGTATCAAAGGTGCGTTGGATTATTTGTACAGATTGAGATAAAGAGAAATTTGGAGTCACCATACGGATTTGAGGTGGAGAAGGTCTAAACCCTTAACATGGATGGGAAGAAGAAGAAGAAGAAGAGAGGTGGGTTGTTGATAGCTAAACCAGACTATAAAAAAGCATATGTTACTCTTAAGAACCCGTTGTCTATCTCATCGGATCTATATCCAGTCCGGATACTCGAAGAGGAGAAGAAGAATACGAGCAAGAAATCAAAATCTAGCAGTGTTGAGGATGATGAACCTAAGAAGATGCATTGGCTTGACGGGAAGAAATGTGGGAGGTCTAAATTAGAGACGAGCACTAGTCGTGGCTATGATGGAGATCGGAGTAATGTTGGTGCAGCACCAGCAAAGTTCCCATGGAGCAGTATGAGGTCTTATGCTGCTAGGTAGGTTTCCTCAATTGGAATGAGGAGATCTTTGTCAGAGAGTTTTTTGGGTTAAGTGCTTCCATAGCTCAGTTTAGTAATGGTGGTGTATTATCCTGGTGTCAACTTCTCTATAATTGTTTGAACTTTGAAGTTCTATGTATTTACCTTCATTCATTGGAGATAATTTGATTGTGAGTTAAAAGCTGGAATATGATGAGTTTCTTTTGTATTGTTTCTTACATGGATGATCACAGATGGTACTTGAAATTGTGTTGAATAAACTGTTTGTGATTTAGTAATCTCCAATTTTTAAATGAGAAAGCTTGCCCGGTGCAAGAAGAAATGAGGTCAGACTTCTCTTTATCATTGTCAGGCTAAAAATGTGTATTAGGAAGTTCATATCTCCTCCTCCTTTTTCTTCTTTTTTTTGTTGTGGGAAGCCACAGCTACATAAAACAATTGATCAAAGAAAGAAGAAATCTTCAAGATCAAGAGGACTTTTTACTGGAAGTGTGATATGATTGATTTCTATTCTTTATAGGGAAATGATGGGATCCTGATCTGTTGAACAGAAGATACTGGTTCTGTTGTGAAGTATAAATGCCACTTAGATAAAATGACTGTGTTTCTGCATTATGCAGGTGATGCAACCATTACTAATGGGGCGGACGCACGTGGTGGCAAGCGGGTTTAGTTAAACCCGCTTCATCAAAAAATAATACTGTGTATATGTATAAATTATGATTAAAGCTGTGTAAATTTTGTATAAATATTTTATTTGAACCCACTTGACAACTACTATTTTACGACTAAAGTTATGTACTTCTAAGATTGAACCCGCTTGCACAAAATCCTGGGTCCGCCACTGACCATTAGTGATAACATTATTACATAGTTACTTACAAACAAGATGGTAGATGACGAGTTCATTAAATTAGATGAACACTTTGTAATTTGACACTCTGTCTGATCTGATAAGAAGCACAACTATAGGATCTTAGGATATAGACTGCCTTCGACGAGAGCCCGCTTTACAGCCTACATTTGATCTATAATGGCCTTCTTCAGTTACTTCTCTATCCAGTTTTCCATCGGAAAGAGCAGATTTTTTCTTCCTCCACCCAAAAGTCCAGGTTGTTTTTCTATTTTTGTTGTTTACTTTTTCATAATCGTGTTGCAGTTCCGAGTAGTCCCTCTGAAGCTCTTCCATTTGTATCTTTATTTTTTCAAGTTCTTCTTTAAGGGACTTGACCTCCTTCTTGGAAGGTGACTGACTACTTTCCTTGTCTGACTCGTCATCACTTGCTATATAGTCTTTCCCTTGTATTGCAGCCTTCATCTTCACTTGCTCTGAGAACAAAACCTGCAAGTTTCTCTCTTTTTAATTCATAAGTTTATGAGCATGTTTAGAAGGCTATTTGGTCTTGTTTTGGTACATATATGTCTTTTTGCAAGCTTATTTTTTGATAACCCTTACGGTGTGTTGGGTTCAGCTTGCTCGCATCTCCATTGTTCTACCACACCTACTCCCTCCCACCTAGTAGTTCTGCCTACCAAACTTAGGCAGATGGAGAGAAATCACCTAGCATTTTTTTGTCTCCGTTGTGATTTGAACCCTGATATCCAAAGTTTTCACCCACGAGAGCAATCCATCTTAGACATTCTTATTGCAATTTCACTCCTGCAGCTTTCTTCCAGATATGTGCCTCAAGTTTCACATGTTTGCTGGTTCTATGAAGCTCCACCATGTCCTGATGCATCTAGTATGTTCAGATAAGGTCTATTCTTCTGGTCCTTTTGTTGCATGTGCTAATAGTATTGGTGTTATCTGAATTCTGAGGTGGATAAGGTGTTCATATATCTGATATATTGTTCGAAAAAGAGGCGAGGAAAACAAACAACTTGCCCTAAGATACACAGGAGGACTATTTCAGATTTAGCCATTCAAAGTAAGAAAATAAAGATTGGTAGACTAGTTTCTAATTTGTCTTTTACCTAAATGGGTCAGATGCTTCTAGGTTTGAATTTTACAATATTTGGTTTCGAGCATTTTGTGCCTAAAAATAAAAGGATGCAATGGCAAGCTAATTAATGTGTAAGACTATCAAATTGTGATTTTGAGGCTTTTGATGCCTGCACATTTCTAGGATTGGCACATAGAAGTTAGTTCTATTTTTTTTTTTGGATAATCGTGGTATTCGAGCTAGCTTGCGCGCACCTCGACTAACTCCACGGGTATCTGCTACCTCCCACCAGTGTAGGTACCGAATAACTCTACCCAACAAAGTTCGGACAAATGGGAAGAACTCACCTAGTATTTTTTGCCTCGATTGGGATTTGAGTCTGAGCCCTCATAGTTGTCAACCCACTTCATTGACCACTGGGCCACACTTCCGGGTGCCATAGAAGTTAGCGCTATTATATCCACTTATTTCACCATTCAACTTTGCAAAGTCAAATAAAAGCTAACTTGCTCTAGCGTAAGACTCTGGACTTGTTGACATCTAGAAAGTTTTAAGTAAGAAACTGAATTGTATTATGCTATTGTTTACTTCTGCCATGATGCTTGGTAAGGATCTAGAGACTGAATATGCCTTACAATATGAAGGGCTCATTGTCGGCTTTTATATAGTTTAGCTCGATCGTGATGTTTAGGACTCGAAATCTTTTTGCAGTTATACCTGGATAACAATTCTTAGAGGCAACCTGTCATTTTGTGCTGCATGTGCGCATGCGTCAAGTGAGAACTTCCCACAGTCCATAATCTTGCACAGCCTTCGACGGTCATGCTCTGACAATGAAGGATGAGTCTATGGAAAATATTAAACCACTAGTATTCTTAATCTAATTGTAAATCAGGAAGTATATAAGTGAGAGAGAGAGAGAGAGAGAGAGAGAGACCTGGAGGTATGTATCAATGGCTCGATAGAGGCCATCATGACTTGCTCGAGCTTCTCGTGGCAAAGATTCAGCTAAAACTTGGAACTTGTCGATGGAGACATTGGGATCACTTGCAATTTCTGCTAGGTAGCTGTCAACCAGTTTACTGATATTCGATGCTGTAGACTTCAATCCTTGTTGCTGTAGCTGTTGTTTTTCGTATATCAAGAAATAATCCAAAATCCTTTGTACAGCTTCTAAATTGTGCATGGTCTGTTTTTCAGTTGAACTGGATGAACCATTAACGGAATTTGGTAAGACTCTATGTTGGAATCCTCAAATGATATGATAGAAATCACTGAATTAGTACGGAGATGAAAATTGAAAGATTGACCTTTAGAGCAATGTGCTAAATCAAATGATAGAAACTCACTCTATTGTTTGTTCACCTACTGAATTAGTAGGGATCAGAAGATCATTCACGCTGGCATTTTCCAGCACCATGCCGATTTTTTTCTCGAGCTCTAAAACTAGAACTGGTGATGCTGCATACACAATAGCCTTCTTTAACATCCACAGGAGGAACTTGCAAGGAACAGCTTCCTTTTGAGGAGGCAGTATACTAACAAGACTCTCTATGATTGTCCTACGCTCCTTATTCTGTCCAATGTTCGTTTCTTGCTTCCTCCCACTCATGACTTGAAAATCATTTATTCTGTTACCATACTTTCCTGTTCCTTCTGTTTTGGTGTCCGTGCTTGGCAACCATTTTTCCCCATAGCGTATGATACATGAGCCAATGATTTCAGGCTTCATTTCTTTTGCCCTCAGTGCTGTGATTATCCGTAAGAAATGGCTAATATGGAGAGTAGTAACATCTTTTAACCACCAGTTCTCTTCAATCAGCATCTCCTCAGCTGAATTTCCTCTGGAAATCTTCGAAATGATTGAGTCGCAACACCTTCTAACAATCTGAAGGTTTTCTGCCCATGGTGATAGAATCTCACATGATCTAAGGACAGTGACGGTGTCGTTCCATGATGAGAGGACTACAAATGTGAAGAAGGCTTCTGTCTTGGCAATTAAGTTTCCATCTTCCATTGCTTCTGTCATATCTAGAAATTCTGAGGCACATCTTGTTGCTGCGACAGTGTCAGGGTTCAGGCTTATAGGTAGGCCATAACAGAATTTCAATATGATCTCAAAAGTTTCAGATCCGCCTGGAAACTTTTCAAGTTTGAGGTCATAACCTAAATGTGAATTTGGCGGCGGAAGCTCAACTGTTCTTAGGTAGCCACACTTTGAAACCAGTGGATACTGTTTCAGGAGTATATGAACTTGAATCAACTTCTCATAAGCCGGTGAATGTGTGAGGATAGGTAAATAACAGGTAATCACAACATTGCAGCACTCTTTTGTTCCTTTTTTTTTGGGTATGAATACATTATTGCAGAACTCCAAGAAGTGAAAAAAGGGGCTTAAAATTCTCTTTTATATTGCTTCACTTGTTTGTATTTTTATTATTCTCTTTCTGACTGCTGACTCCTAGTTTGTTCTTTTTATTTTCTAAACTCTTTTATTATTGCAGCACTCTTTTAACCTTTTTTCAGGTTCTTCACTTTCTTGTTCTGTTCTCCCAAGCTGGTAAGAATGTTACAAGGTTATTTCAATGATAAGTCAAGGAAGGCTTCTTTTGGAATTATACAGGTGATCGTATATTGACACCTTATACAGCAGTATATTCTTAATGATTGAATAGAATTATAATCATGTTCTTCGTGTGTTAATTAGGAAAAGCAACTTACTCTCTTTTGTTGTTATTTCCAGTTATGGTGCTTCCTATCTGAATTCTTTCGTATGAATTATAAGCTTCGATTAGTTTGGATATAATCTCCGTAGTTACCTTGTGAACGTGGAAGGTGACATCTTCAACTTGAATTGAGAGATCAGTTGGAATCTGACAAGTCGCAAACCTGAAAACAGATGAAAAGCACAAACAAACAAACAAACAAAAGCTAAAACAAAAAAGGAAATGTTTTTTTTAGTATGGGAAAATTACATGATCAAACTAAAAACTGAAGCTTACGGTTTTAAGATTCTTACCATGATTGTTCTTTCTTCTTGAAGCCGTCAGCTGTTTCAGTTTCAACTATGCGTTGGTTGTGGACGTGGTTGGTACCATTAGAATCATTTCGGGGGCTTTCTGGCCGATCCAGCTGAATGGACTTCTGCATTGTAAGTTGTCTTTACTGCATATGACTAGTCATTCAAGAAAGTTCATCTGATAAAAAGATTGAGTTTTGGTGGGGACTGCTTTGAGTAAATGTGAAAAATGAGTCTGTGGCGGGAACTAAAGGACAACTCAAAGTTTGCTGGGATGGTTTCTCAACTTGCATTGAAGTTCAGTGTGACAAACTTGATATTATTTCTAGAGACAATTTGATTAAGATCAGGAGGACAGTGAGAATGTTGTCTGTGAGGTCAATTTTGAGCGAAAACCACGTAGAGTCTAATCATTTGCCCAAGTGATCATTTTGTGGGTTAGACGAATGTGAGACAGTTGTTGCAATTAATTGTTGAAAGAATAGTCTATCTACCTGCATTTTATGGCACCATCTTAATGTTTGGTTGTCTTCTACTTGTGTATATTAAGGTAAAACTTATTATTGTAGTATCTGGGAGTTGTGACAGGACCAAATATGTGAATACCACTAGAGCTTCCCTATAGTGGGTCTTAGTGTTTGCGTAATCTTTTTCGCATTGAAGATACTGCAAACTAACTTCGGAAGAATTATCTACTACTCTTAGTTTATTTCTGCAGTGAATGGTATAAAACAAATTTTGCCATTATGCTTTACTGTTTATATTGTGGAAATAGCACGGGCTAGCCATTTTTTGGACAAATGATCGAAAAATAGCAAGTGTTTGCGAAGTCATTGAAAAATAGCCAATGTTTTGCTGAAACACGAAAAGTTCCAGCATAATATGTTAGATTATGGAGCTCTTGCGTATAAACTTCCAGCATATTATGTTGAAACTCCAGGACACAGAAAGTTCTAGCATAATATGCGGGATTATGGAGCTCCTGCATATAAACTTCTAACATATCATGATGGAACTCCCGTACATTATAAAATTCCAGCATATTATGCTGGAAGCTCATCAGTATATGTAAAAATTTCGAACTCCAGCATATTATTTCCGAATTTTTAATAGTGTTTTTGTTCAGATTTTATCTTTACACGAAAAATGACTAAATTTCGATTACTTTTGAAACTGTTGCTATTTTTTAATTATCAATTGTAAATCTGGTTATGTTTGAATTTCACCAGTTTATATTAGGAAGTGTATTTTGGATTCTAAGGTGGAGAACAAGCTTAATTGAAGGCTTGAAGCCAGTCCCTATGGTGGAGAATGACTAAAATAAAACGTTTAAAATTAGCTTTATTTTTCCTTCTTACAAACTCTTCTACTAAAAAAAAACAAGTAGAAATGAAAGGGTGGGGATATTAACTAGAACTAAGATATTCAAGTGGCATTTGAGTTATGCTTATCTTTGTTGTATCATTCGGAAAATGGCCAAAAATACCCCGGATCAATGAATAACATTTTCCCATTCTTTCGTTTTGGGCACAAACATGCCTTCGTGCTACCCTCCCCACTAGCCAAGTAGCTCAAAAATATTCTTACGTCTAACGGTTGCTTCGGAACAAGGGGGGAAGGCCAATTTTGCCCTTGAACTATTTCAGATTAAGGGAAAATAAAGGATGTCTAAGATAGGAAGAGGAACGGGAAGTCAAAACCTTTCCTTGTTAAAAACAAACTAGAAGCATTGATGGGAGCAAAGTTCCTAGTAATTCCTGCACCAGCATATCTAATTGAACGTAAATTTGGAGTAACAATACCAACTGGAATTCAGCATATCTTTCAGGCCTGTTACTCACCATATGGAGAGTGTTATTCAGTGGCCTGTTAAGATAAATAAAGAGAGTTTTAACGGGGAAAAATTGTTCGCAAGCATGGAAACTGAAACAGAAGGAACAGGAAATACGGTAATAGAGAAAATGATTTGAGATGGAAAGAATACGAAGCACAGGACAATCATACAGACTACAGAGTCTGCAGGTTAGTATACTGCATCCTTAAGAAGAAACTGTTAGTTTCAAGTTCCTCCTGCAGATGTTTAAGATGGCCATTCTGTATGCAGCATCACCAGTCCTTACCTCAAAGCTCTAGAAAACAAGAGGCGTGTGCTGGAAATTGCCCATGTGAATGACCTTGTATGCCCAACTTACACATGCAGCTCAAAATATGACAGGTTGACCTTTAAGAATTGTTATCCATGTAAAATATCCTCTGCTTTGAGATATCTGAGCCTAAATATCTTGATCCTGCTAATGTAGAATAAAAGCCGTGAATGCGTCCTCAATCTTATAGGACATATTCAGTGTCAAGATCCTTAGTTCCTCACCAACCATCATACCAGCAGTAAACTATACTAGATTACGCTTCAGTTTCCTGTTTAAAACTTCATAGATATCAACAAGGCTAAAAATCTTAAGCTAGAGCTAGATTAGCTTCCGTTTAACTTGACAAGTTTCCACGGGAAAATGAATGGAACTACTAAAGCTAACTTCTATAATGCCTATCCTAGAAAATGAACACCAAGCATCAAAAGTCACAAAATTACAATTCGTCAACAAATATGTATACTAGCTCGCTGTTTCATCCTTTCAATTTTTGGCATAAAATATCCCATCATCACATTAACCTAGAAGCAATCTCACCCATTCAATAAAAAGGACAAACTAGAAGCTAGTCTACTAATCTTTATTTTCATATTTTGGACGGATAAATCTGAAATATTCATACTGCTTATATTATGGCTAGTTGTTTGTTTCCTTCACCTCCTTTCAGAAATTTGAACACCATATTCACCACAGATCACACAAATGCTGACAGAGAATATCTGAATAATACATCTAACACATTGAGCACTCAAGAACTCTTACATGGATCTAGCAAAACCAAGGCAAAATGAGTGCTATAACCTGAGGTTGCGGAAGAACATACATGCACAAAAGACAGACCTGTAACCTTATATACATGTTCATACCCTTCCTAAATTACAAATAGAGTATGGATGCAGTACACGTGTAAGATCACATAGCAAGTTATGACGAGTCAGACGAGAAAAGTAGTTGGTCATCTACGAAGGAGGAGGTCTAGTCCCTTAAAAGAAGAACTTGAAAAAGATAATTTACCAATGGAAGTTCAGAGGGACTATTCCGAGCTGCAATAGGAATAAGAAAAAGTAAACAACAAATACAAAAGCTTCACAAATTGAGCATTTGGATGGAGGAAGAAACAATCCATTCTTTCCCACTGAAAGTTGGATTGTGAAGTAACTGAAGAAGGGCAGAGCAGATTAAATTCTGGCTGCAAAGCGGATACACAATAAATTTTGCACATATAAGCCCAGGTACGTACTCCTCACCTCGTGTACACGGCTTTTCACATTTCACAAATGGCACATAAGACTCGATGCCTAAGGAGTAATTCCTCCGCTCGAGGTTAGACAAGATACTTACCTTTTTGAAGTTAGGCCGATATTCCAAAATAGCCTTCTTGCTTGAATTGACCTCCGGACAGTTCAAATCTATCAAAATTAATTGCATAACTTCATTAAAATTCATCGGAAACAATTCCGGATAATAAAACGTCGATTTGAAAATTTATTCTAAAAAGTCAACAAAAGTCAACGCGGAGTCCGCCTCTCGGAACTCGACATAATTTTCATGAAATACGAACACCCATTCCAATACGAGTTCAACCATACCAATTTTATCAAATTTCGATAACAACTCGACCTCCAAATCTTAAATTTTCGTTTTTGGAAGAGTTTTTACAAAAATTCTCATTTCCTCCATTAAACTCGAATTAAACGATGAATATAACCATAGATTCATGAAATATAATCACTTTAGGACATAGAACACTTACCCAAGTCAAAGTCTTGAAGAACTCCTCCAAAATCGCCCAAAAACCGAGCTCCAAAATCTCAATCGAAAAATGGCAAAATGACCATTTTTCGTCCTTAACATTCTGCCCAGTTTCGCACCTGCGAACCATTTTATCGCACCTGCGAGCTCGCTTTTGCGCGCAAATTCTCGCTTCTGCGACGTCTACTGGCACTGCCCTCGCACCTGCGGAAGAGCTTCCGCTTCTGCGCTCACGCAGGTGCGGTAAATGCATCGCACCTGCGACCTCTGCCCTTTTCACTCCAGGCCGCATCTGCGACCATTTTGTCGCTTTTGCGGTCGCGCACCTGCGACCATTTCCATCGCAGGTGCGATTGTACCAGAACTGGAAAAATTCCAGAATTCCTTCAAGCACAATTTTGGTCCGTTTAACCATCCGAAACTCGCTCGAGGCCCTCGGGACCTCAACCAATTATACCAACATGTCCCAAAATACAATACGAACTTAGTCGCAGCTTCAAACCACATCAAACAACGCCGAAATTACGAATCGCGCATCGAATCGAATTATAAGTTTTTCAAATCTTCCAACTTCTATATTTTGCGCCGAAACATATCAAATCAATTCGGAATGACCTCAAATTTTGCACACAAGTCATAAATGACGTAATGGAGCTATTCCAATTTCCGGAATTGAAATCCGACCTCGTTATCGAAAATTCAACCTTCGGTAGGACTTTCCAAAAATCTTCTATTTTCCAACTTTCGCCAAAATGCGTCAAATTGTCCTACGGACTTCCAAATCCAAATCTGAACATACGCCTAAGTCCGAAATCATCATACGAAGCTATTGACACCATCAAAATTCCATTGCGGGGTCGTTTGCTCAAAAGTCTAACTCCCCGGTCAACTCTTTCCATTTAAGCTTCTAAATAAGAATTGTTCTTCCAAATAAATTCTGAATCTTCCGAAAAATCAAACTCGACCACACCCGCGGGTCATAATACATATTGCGAAACTGCTCGAGACCTTAAGTCACTGAACGGGGCGTAAATTCTTAAAATGACAAGTCGGGTCGTTACATAAACAACTAATACAGAAGCTTCACAAGTTGGGCATTTGGATGGAGGAAGAAACAATCCATTCTTTCCCACTGAAAGTTGGATTGTGAAGTAACTGAAGAAGGGCAGAGCAGATTAAATTTTGGCTGCAAAGCCAGCTTTCGTTAAACTATCATATGATAGACAAACTAATCAAATTGCCATTTGTTCTCCTAGTTTAGTTAACTTATCATCTGCTATCTCTTTTATAAGAAACAATGTGATGTTGATGGTGGCGTAAAGTGGATACACAATATCTAAGTCAATCTGATACTTTCCGTTATAGTAAAGGTAAAACCTCTCCAGATTTAGTGCTGCAATTCTTACCCTTTGCAACATATATATTTCTGAGTAACCATAACCAAGACTATATTTTGAGTAACTATTATGCACCCGGAGTTTCTTTAGTTTATTATACTGACCATCAGGTAAGTCGATATACTCACATCCAGTACAGTTAGTGAGAGTCAATTCCACAATATAAGGACACTTTTGGGAAAGGTTAAGGAAGAAATCCTGGGAATGTTCAATAACAACGTTATAGAGAAGTAATTGCTGCAAAGAAAACAAGGTGGGAACCGCAGAAAAATGCAGGTTAGGGAATTGGCAATCAGTTAAATGCAGGACGGAAAGGAAATTGGAGTTGTTAAGGACGGAAGGCATAGTTTTAATGTTAACAAAGTGAAGGAACAACTCACTGAAGTTATGCTTCGCTAACGATTTCATGACATGATTAAACTGAGTGATTTCCCCTTGGAGTCTACGACTGAGTTGAATTGGAATTGAAGTAGAAAGTCCAATACTATCTACTTCAATCTGGTCGACGATACTTAATAATGGTTCGACGCTGTAATCCAGAATTGCTAAGCAAGATTTTCCGAGGCGATGCCATCTCTTGGAAACCAAACAAACTGTTGAAACCAATTCCCTGCTAGTGAAGTAAGAGAAGATGTGACAAAGAAGATCTTCAGGCAACGACGCCAAATTCAAACTGTTACTACTACTTTGTTCGTCAGCTATTCTGCTCCTTTTCCTTTTGTCTCCTTCTGTGCCCATGGCGATGGGACTACACTGATGCAGTGATGTCCCCTTTCGAAAAGGATTTTACTTTTAGGTTAAAAGTATTTTTTTTTTAAATTTGACTAAGTTTTTAGAAGAAACAAAAAATTGAATAAAAGCAAAAATATTTTTAGAGAAAAAAAAAAAGTAGTTGCTAAAGTATAACAACTAATCCAATATGATATCACAAGTGGGTACGGGGAAGTTATCTCGAAAAATACTTTTTCGAAAACTATTTTTGAGAAACTTAAGCTTAGAAAAAATTTTAGTTAAATACTAATTGATGGTCAAAAGTATTTTTAAAATAAATAGTCCGTTTGATTAAGTTTCTTTTAGACTAAAAGTGTTTTTTTTGTCAAATGAATTTTTTTTCAAAATTAAGTTGTTTGACCAAGTTTTTAGAAGGAAAAACATACTTTTGAGTAGAAGCACTTGTTGAGAAGCAGAAAAAATAGTTTCTTCCCCAAATCACTTTTTTGAAAAACACTTTTGAGAAAATAAACTTAGAAATACTTTTTAAAATTTTGGCCAAACACTATTGTTGCTTAAAAGTGATTTTAAAATTAATTAATCAAATATAATTAAACTACTTCTCACCATAAGTACTTTTTTGAAAAGTACTTTTGAGAAATACTTTTAAAAATAAGATAATTTTAGAAGCTTGACCAAACATGTTATAAGCAATTAAACACAAATTACTTCTCAACAAAAGTACTTTTTTGAAAAGTAACTTTTAAAAAAAATATTTTTCACAATAAGCTGATTTTAGAAGTTTGGCCAAATATGATATCTACACATATATTTTCCTAATGCTTTGGGTTTTGACAATTTCCCTTTAACAACTGTTCCTATCTTGCATACTACTTGAGAGACAATTTCAGAAAATTTCTCCAGATTTGTTTTGGTAATACTAACCTCTCTTATAATATAATTTTGACATTACCTTTATTTTTCTTTTTTGAAAATTGTTAACAATATTTAAAGCATTTGCTTGGTGCTTAATTATAGCACGTTTGGATTAGCTGATTGTAAATAGCCGGTAAGCTCGAAGTGCTGAAAAGCATTTTTAAGTGTTAAAACTGATTTTTTAAATAAGTATTTACGTGTTTGGCTAGACGTGCTGAAACTAATAATAAGTAGTTGATGTGTTTGGTAGAAAAGTGCTGATAAGTTCTTTTAGTAAAATGACTAAAATACCCTTAAAACTTTACCAAAGATTATAAATTAAAAAAAATTTTTGTATAGAAAAAGATGAACAACGAATATGAAATGAAAAGAAAGTTACAAAATTTATATTGGGAATAAAATTTTGTGAATTAGAAAATATTATTTAGGATAAACTAGTAAAAGTCTTGGTCAAACTAAAAGTGTTTATAAACTAAAAAGCCATAAGTTGGGGGTGATCAACTTATGACTTATAGTTGATTTTAGCTTATAAGCATTTTGGATATTTATCAAACGCTTAAATAAGTCAAAAAGTGCTTATAAACCAGTTTGACCAGCTTATAAGGTTAGCCGCTCCCTCTTAGTATTTTTGCTTTTACTTGGTTCCACTACCACTCTACGTGGGAACATGCATATTATGGCTACATTGGTGAACGCTCGGGAAATTTGGATACCAATTTCAGGTTATCCCATTCCCACCTGTCTTCCGTAAGCTCCTGAGTAGTGTCCATCCCATATCTGAAGTATCTTTTTTAGATATGATCTTCCTTTGCTTTGACCAATCTATATGTATACAGAGCGAGGCATTCCCGTGAAAAGTATACACATGGGGGAATGCAGTACTTCATTCAGTTGTGAATTGTGATGGATGATTGTATGGGATCATTTGTCCTCTTTAAGCTTTGGTGTCTTCTGTTGGGAGAAATAACCCCCAAAAATAATATTCACGGTATACGACTGTAATAAATGCGGATTACTACAATATAGTAACCAACAGTAATAATAAGAGAAATAAGGACACCGAGATTTAGCAGTGAAAAGCCCTTCTGAATAAAGAAAAAACCACGGCCGGAGAGAAACAACTGATTTCACTATAGCAAAGATTTTACAATTTGTGATACCGGGTAAAATACTTCAAGACCACTACACACTCAAAAGTAATCATCTTTTAATTTTTTCACCTAACTACAAATACCTCTCAAACTTTCTATGTTTTTCTCACAAAGTATTTTACTTCTTACTCTGTGAATTACTTTCTGTCTCTCCATTTGGTGTGTCTAACAACTGAAAAAGAACTTCCTTATTTATAGAGGTGAAGAACCTCTCAATGATGTCAGTGGTGATATCAGTAATAGTAAACTTAACCAAACTTGTCTTCCTTCTTTTTTGACTTTTCCTTGCCAAACAAATCTATATTTGACAAGCTTGGATTTGGACGGTGCAACCTTTGATAAAGGAAAACTCTTTCTTTCGCATGACAATTTATGGGATGGACCCCATAAAGTTCATGCCGACAAGTTCTTTGCATAGCTCGAACTTATCTTGTGGCATTATCTTGGTCAACATATCCGTAGGATTTTCACTCGTGTGAATATTCTTAACCTGCAAAGATTCGTTCTCTACTTGCTCACGAATCCAATGATATCTTATATCGATATGCGTTGTTCTGTCATGGTACATGGAGTTCTTGCTCAAGTCTATTGCTCTTTGACTGTCACAATAGACGACATACTCCTTTTGATGCAATCCAAGCTCTTGAAGAAACTACTTGAGTAATACAAACTCATTGCTAGCTTCTGTAGCGACAATGTATTCTGCTTTATTTGTTAAAAGTGCAACACACTTCTATAATTTAGACTGCCATGATATAGCTCCCCCTAAAAGTATATAGCTATCCAATAGTGGATTTTTTTATTATCAGCATCACCGGCCATATTAACATTTGTATAGCCCAATAAGACTAGATCAGATCTCCCAAAATACAAGCATTCATCTGAGGTTCCTTTTAGATACCTGAGTATTCACTTCACAACTTCCCAATATTCTTTCCCAGGATCGTCAAGGAACCTGCTAACAACACTAACAACATGACTAATATCAGGTTTGGTACATATCATCGCATACATTAAGCTCCCAACGACAAAGGAATATGGGACTTTAGCCATGCTTTCTTTATCTTTCTTTGTTGTAGGGCACATTATCTTTTTCAACTTCATATAACCAACAAGAGGCATGCTAACTGGTTTAACACTCATCATGTTGAAGTATTTAAGTACACGTTCAATATACTTCTGTTATGACAGTAACAACTTTCTATTTGTCCTATCTCGAGCAATCTCTATTCCTAGAATTTTTCATGCTGGCCCAAGTATTTCATGTCAAATGACTTGGACAAATCTTCCTTCAACTTTCAACTTCTTATTTTGTCCTACAATCAACATGTCATTCACATATAATAACAAGATGATCAAGTTATTGTTAGAAAATTTCTTATAGTATATACATGGATCTGGAAATGTTTTGGTGTACGTTTGACTTCTCATGAATGAGTCAAACTTCTTGTATTAATAGCTTTGTCGCTTGTTTCAGCCCATAAAGACTCTTTTCAACTTGCACACTATGTGTTTCTTTACCTTAACTTCAAATTCTTCTGGCTGCTCCATATAGATTTTTTCTTCCAAAACTCCATGTAGAAATGCAGTTTTTATGTCCAACTACTCTACTTCAAGATCTAGACTAGCTGCCAAGCTCAACATTGTTCGAATAGAAGTCAATTTGAAAACAGGTGAGAAAATTTTATCAAAATTCAATACCTATTTTGTTCGAAACCTTTTACCACCAATCGAGATTTGTATCTGACTAGTTTGTCGTTTCCATCTTTCTTGACCTTAAAGACCCACTTGAACTTACGCGATCTTTCGCTTTTTGGAAGTTTAACCAGTTCATGTCACAACCCAAAATCCACTAAAGGTTGTGATGGCGCCTAACACTGCCGTCAGGCAAGCCAACGGTGATTGATTGAATTAATTACTCATTTTAGTATTTTGAAATCATAATTCTCATTAATTAAAAAGTATGAAATAGGATTTACAGGGTAAATGATAATATTTATACGGACCACAATAATGAACAACCTTTAGGAACCCCCAAAACCCGGTGTCACAAGTGCATGAGCATCAACTAGGAAATATAATAAAATACAACATCTGTCTAGAATACAATTTAGACAAGAGAATATAAATAACTCTGATGGAGACTCTGCAAGTTGCGGATCGTAACATGGAATGCAGCTCACGGTAAAGTCCTCGCAATAGCCGCGTTGTTGCGCCCAAAAGACCACCAGACATATATGTACTTGCACAATAAGTGCAGCAAGTGTAGCATGAATACGTAAATCAATTCATACCCAGTAACTATCTAGCCTAACCCTAGAGAAGTAGTGACGAGGGGTCAACATCGATACTTACTAGTGGTCTAATAAGACAGGTACAGTAGAAGTAAACAGATGTGAGTCAGAGTAAATAAACGAAATAACAAGTGTAAATATGTGGTATTGTCTCCTCTCAGTAATAACTCAAGCTCTCAGCTAACAATTACCTCATCATTCGGAGTATATATATAATAAACCTCACCAGATAGGTTGTCACAGTCAAATCAAGAAAATCTCTCAGATATACTGGTTTCTTGCCAATTATTACGCATGGTTTCATAAGAGTATTTTATAGAAATTCTGAGGCATACGACCCAATCCATCATAATATTTTTGAACCATATATACGTGTATTATATTGCCGAGGCGAACGGCCTGCTCCCATGAGAGTGTGTTACATAATCCCGCCTAGGCGAACAACCCGATCCCATCATAATGTGCGCGCTGCTGAGGGTCGAATGGCATGAACCATAGATGTATCTATTATACTGACGAGGCGAACAGACCGATCCCATTAGAATAAGAAGCTTTGAGGGTGGGTCCTTGACCCCACTCATGAATAGACGTGTGAGTTATAAATTTTAAGGGAAATACTTTCGATGAGAACGCATAACGCGCGAGAAATTCATAAGAGGAGTACAATTATTTTATGGCCAATCATGAAGCCCATCGAGTCTCTACAATAGCAAGTCTATCACTCTACAAAAGTCTAGTCTCAGGTCGCAACGTAAAATAAAGGAAATTTAATAGGCAAGAGGCAACTTAAATAGTACAGTTATAACATGGCGAAAACCTAAGTCTACCCGGACATAATATGAATCTAGCTACGTATGGACTCTCGTCACCTCGTATGTACGTAACCCCCGCAACAAGTAGCACATAACAAATACATCACCTAGGGATAGTTTCCTCCACACTGAGTTAGACAGGAGACTTACCTCACTCCGAAGTTCCATAACCGGCTCCGACACCACTCAAACACCTCAACCCGATGCCCGTCTCTTCAAAACTAGTCAAACAACGTATAAACCAATCAAAATATACCCCAATACGTATAATTTAACAATTTATAATGATTCTTAACTTTGCTCAAAAGCATACAAAGTCAACCCTCGGAAATTTTGCAAATATAAACTTTACCCATAACACTATAAACTAAAATATATAACCTATTCCAAATTCCATGTCCAATTTAGTGGTCAAAATCCAAAAATACCAATTTCTAAGTTTTATACAAAAATCTCAAATTTCTACTATTTCCCATGTAAATATCCGTACACAATCCAAGTATTTAACTCACAATAGGTGGGAATAACTTACCTTGCCATAGATGATGAAAACCTTCACTTGAAGCTCTCCAAAAATCGCCCAAAACTAAAAGAGAGTGAAAGAAAATGGGCCAAATCTTGTTCTTAAAAGAACACACTGCACAATGACCTTTCGCATTTGCGATCCATTAGTTGCTTCTACGGCTCCGCAGATGCGATGCTCCTCCTCGCTTATGCGGCTAACCTCGCTTCTGCGGCAATATTGCCGCTTCTGCAAAGCATCCCTCCCTCACACTGTCCGCTTCTACGGCCCCCGAGCCGCTTCTGCAGTCATGCAGGTGCGGGAATTCGTTCGCGCCTACGGCCTCTACCCACCTCCCTTCTTGTCACGACCCAAATTAACCCTCCATAAGGTGTCGTGATGGCACCTAGTCTTTACGACTAGGTAAGCCTAACGTTTGCGGAAAAATATAAAGAAAAACACAACATTTTTAAGATAAACAGTATATTTTAAATAGCCAAGAGTAGTACCACTCGGCATACACAAAATAATTTCCCAAGACCCGAAATATCACTAAGTCACAAGCTGCTATAATCTATGTAGCTCTATACAAAAGTCTGAATATAATAAGGAAAATCTCTAGACGAGGGAGTAGAAGGGGACTCCGAAGATCTGCGAACGCAAGCAGAGGTACCTTGAAGTCTCCTAGAATCAGCAGCACGTACTAATCCCGAGACTGATAGCTCGCACCTGGATCTGTACACGAAAACATGTGCAGGGAAGGGCATGAGTAAAAGTAAGTGCCAAGCCTAACCTCAGTCGAGTAGTGACGAGGTCAGGTCAAGGCCCTACCAGAGTAAATATAATAAATTAAACAGTAAAAGATATATAGAATTTACGGTAACACAGTTAAAGAAATTCTCAAAAATTTAACAGTTAAGGGAGCCCTCGGCTCAAAATAAGGTAAACACTGTGGGAAATCTCTCGGGATACCGTCCCGTAGTTTCAAATGAATATGCAGTACAAGGGGATCTCCCGGAATATGTCTGTAGTCCCAAAGTAAATATGCAGTGCTGGAGGATCTCCCGGAATACGTCTGTAGTCCCAAAGTAACTATGCAGTACAAGGGGATCTCCCGGAATACATCCGTAGTCCCAAAGTAAATATGCAGTACAAGGGGGATCTCCCGGAATACGTCTGTAGTCCCAAAGTAAATATGCAGTATAGAGGGATCTCACGGAATACGTCCGTAGTCCCAAATTAAATATGCAACGCACAATGAAATGACAGGTATGGCATCGAGTTATACAGTTTATACTGGACACAGATAAGGTAAATAAGGACTTAACTGAACATGACGCACAGACTGTCAATTAGGCAGTTAAAACACGTAAGCATGCTTTTCTAGTCTAAACTATACAATTAAACATATTAGTACAATTAATAAGAGAAGCAATTTATGATTTTAAAAGGATAAACATGATTTTTGCAATAATAGCTCGTGTACGTACTCGTCACCTCACGTACACGGCGCCCACACACCAAATAATATCAAGATATCTTAAGGGGAAAGTCCTCAACACAAGGTTAGGCAAGCCGCTTACTTCGAACCGCTCAAATCAACTTGATATCATGTTCTTTCCACGAGTATCCTACTCCAAATGGATCGAATCTATTCTAAACAGTACAATACCATCAATACGCGCTAATGGAATGAATCGCACAAGAAAAACTACAAAAATTAGGCCAAAACCTGAAATTGGCTCAAAGCCGGCCCCCGAGGCCCACGTCTCGAAACCCGACAAAATTCATGAAACTAGAAAGCTCATTCACTCACGAGTCCAACCATATCAAATTTACTAAAATCCGACACCAAATGGTCCTCCAATCCACAATTCAAACTCCCAAATCCCTAGTCTCCAACTTTCAATTTCTACCTTAAATACACATTAACTAGGTGAAAAAATACATGGCAAGACAAGATTATTGACCAAACATAAGCACAAGAAACTTACCTCAAGAAATGCCTCAAAAATGCTCTAAACAATCGCCCCAACCCGAGTTTGGAAAGCCAAAAATGATAAAAATCGCGAAGCTCTTCGGTTTTAATCACTGCCCAGGTATTTCCGCACCTGCGGAACCTGGGCTCGCACCTGCGGGTGCGCTTGTGCGGAAAACGTGCGCATCTACGCAACTCACTTACCCCCTCTGCCTTCGCACCTGCGACGAAAGGGCCACATCTGCGCCCTCGCGCCTGCGGAGTCCCTTCCGCTTCTGTGCATCTTGCGCATGTGCGAACAACCTTGCGCATTTGCGGGCATCGCAGATGCGGAAACTTCCTTGCACCTGCGAACCCAGGCCAACTCTCGATTTATCGCATCTGCGCTTCCATCTCCGCATGCGCGGCTCGCGCACCTGCGGTCTCTTTTCCGCAGGTGGGAAAACACCAGAACCAGAAAAGTTCAGAAATTCCTCTAAGTCCAAGTTTTCACCCGTTAAGCATCTGAAACACACCCGAGGCCCCCGGGACCCTAACCAAACATACCAACTAATCCTAAAAACCCTTACGAACTTAGTTGAGCCTTTAAACCACGTCGAACAACACCAAAATCATGAATTAATCACGGATTCAAACCTAAGAATTTAATGTTTTTCCAAATTCTACAAACGACGCCGGACCACATCAAATCCGAATGACTTTAAATTTTACACACATGTCACATATGACATTACGAACCTACAGCCACTTTCGGAATTCCATTCCGAGCTCGATATCAAAATTTCAAATTCCTCTAAGTTCAAGTTTTCACCCGTTAAGCATCTGAAACTCACCCGAGGCCCCCGGGACCTCAACCAAACATACCAACAAATCCAAAAACCCATTACGAACTTAGTTGAGCCTTTAAACCACGTCGAACAACACCAAAATCATGAATTAATCACGGATTCAAACCTAAGAATTTAAAGTTTTTCCAAATTCTACAAACGACGCCGAACCACATCAAATCCGAATGACTTTAAATTTTACACACAGGTCACATATGACATTACGAACCTACAGCCACTTTCGGAATTCCATTCCGAGCTCGATATCAAAATTTCAAATTCCTCTAAGTCCAAGTTTTCACCCGTTAAGCATCTGAAACACAATCGAGGCCCCCGGGACCTCAACCAAACATACCAACTAATCCTAAAACCCCTTACAAACTTAGTTGAGCCTTTAAACCACGTCGAACAACACCAAAATCATGAATTAATCACGGATTCAAACCTAAGAATTTAACGTTTTTCCAAATTCTACAAACGACGCCGAACCACATCAATTCCGAATGACTACAAATTTTACACACAGGTCACATATGACATTACGAACCTACAGCCACTTTCGGAATTCCATTCCGAGCTCGATGTCAAAATTTCCAATTCCTCTAAGTTCAAGTTTTCACCCGTTAAGCATCTGAAACTCACCCGAGGCCCCCGGGACCTCAACCAAACATACCAACTAATCCTAAAAACCCTTACGAACTTAGTTGAGCCTTTAAACCACGTCGAACAACACCAAAATCATGAATTAATCACGGATTCAAACCTAAGAATTTAAGGTGTTTCCAAATTCTACAAACGACGCCGAACCACATCAAATCCGAATGACTTTAAATTTTACACACATGTCACATATGACATTACGTACCTACAGCCACTTTCGGAATTCCATTCCGAGCTCGATATCAAAATTTCAAATTCCTCTAAGTCCAAGTTTTCACCCGTTAAGCATCTGAAACACACCCGAGGCCCCCGGGACCTCAACCAAACATACCAACTAATCCTAAAACCCCTTACGAGCTTAGTTGAGCCTTTAAACCACGCTGAAAAACACCAAAATCATGAATTAATCACGGATTCAAACCTAAGAATTTAAAGTTTTTTCAAATTCTACAAACGACGCCGAACCACATCAAATCCGAATGACTTTAAATTTTACACACAGGTCACATATGACATTACGAACCTACAGCCACTTTCGGAATTCCATTCCGAGCTTGATATCAAAATTTCAAATTCCTCTAAGTCCAAGTTTTCACCCGTTAAGCATCTGAAACACACCCGAGGCCCCCGGGAACTCAACCAAACATACCAACTAATCCTAAAACCCATTACGAACTTAGTTGAGCCTTTAAACCACGTCGAACAACACCAAAATCATGAGTTAATCACGGATTCAAACCTAAGAATTTAAAGTTTTTCCAAATTCTACAAACGACGCCGAACCACATCAAATCCGAATGACTACAAATTTTACACAGAGGTCACATATGACATTACGAAACTACAGCCACTTTCGGAATTCCATTCCGAGCTCGATATCAAATTTTCAAATTCCTCTAAGTTCAAGTTTTCACCCGTTAAGCATCTGAAACTCACCCGAGGCCCCCGGGACCTCAACCAAACATACCAACTAATCCTAAAACCCATTACGAACTTAGTTGAGCCTTTAAACCACGTCGAACAACACCAAAATCATGAGTTAATCACGGATTCAAACCTAAGAATTTAAAGTTTTTCCAAATTCTACAAACGACGCCGAACCACATCAAATCCGAATGACTTCAAATTTTACACACATGTCACATATGACATTACGAACCTACAACCACTTTCGGAATTCCATTCCGAGCTCGATATCAAATTTTCAAATTCCTCTAAGTCCAAGTTTTCACCCGTTAAGCATCTGAAACACTCCCGAGGCCCCCGGGACCTCAACCAAACATACCAACTAATTCTAAAAACCCTTACGAACTTAGTTGAGCCTTTAAACCACGTCGAACAACACCAAAATCATGAATTAATCACGGATTCAAACCTAAGAATTTAAAGTTTTTCCAAATTCTACAAACGACGTCGAACCACATCAAATCCGAATGACTTTAAATTTTACACACATGTCACATATGACATTACGAACCTACAGCCACTTTCGGAATTCCATTCCGAGCTCGATATCAAAATTTCAAATTCCTCTAAGTCCAAGTTTTCACCCGTTCAGCATCTGAAACACACCCGAGGCCCCCGGGACCTCAACCAAACATACCAACTAATCCTAAAACCCCTTACGAACTTAGTTGAGCCTTTAAACCACGCCGAACAACACCAAAATCATGAATTAATCACGGATTCAAACCTAAGAATTTAAAGTTTTTCCAAATTCTACAAACGACACCGAACCACATCAAATCCGAATGACTTTAAATTTTACACACGGGTCACATATGACATTACGAACCTACAGCCACTTTCGGAATTCCATTCCGAGCTCGATATCAAAATTTCAAATTCCTCTAAGCCCAAGTTTTCACCCGTTAAGCATCTGAAACACACCCGAGGCCCCCGGGACCTCAACCAAACATACCAACTAATTCTAAAAACCCTTACGAACTTAGTTGAGCCTTTACACCACGTCGAACAACACCAAAATCATGAATTAATCACGGATTCAAACCTAAGAATTTAAAGTTTTTCCAAATTCTACAAACGACGCCGAACCACATCAAATCCGAATGACTTTAAATTTTACACACATGTCACATATGACATTACGAACCTACAGCCACTTTCGGAATTCCATTCCGAGCTCGATATCAAAATTTCAAATTCCTCTAAGTCCAAGTTTTCACCCGTTAAGCATCTGAAACACACCCGAGGCCCCCGGGACCTCAACCAAACATACCAACTAATCCTAAAACCCCTTACGAACTTAGTTGAGCCTTTAAACCACGCCGAACAACACCAAAATCATGAATTAATCACGGATTCAAACCTAAGAATTTAAAGTTTTTCCAAATTCTACAAACGACGCCGAACCACATCAAATCCGAATGACTTTAAATTTTACACACGGGTCACATATGACATTACGAACCTACAGCCACTTTCGGAATTCCATTCCGAGCTCGATATCAAAATTTCAAATTCCTCTAAGTTCAAGTTTTCACCCGTTAAGCATCTGAAACTCACCCGAGGCCCCCGGGACCTCAACCAAACATACCAACTAATCCTAAAACCCATTACGAACTTAGTTGAGCCTTTAAACCACGTCGAACAACACCAAAATCATGAGTTAATCACGGATTCAAACCTAAGAATTTAAAGTTTTTTCAAATTCTACAAATGACGCCGAACCACATCAAATCTAGTCCGAATGACCTCAAATTTTACACACAAGTCACATATGACATTACGAACCTACAACCACTTTCGGAATTCCATTCCGAGCTCGATATCAAAATTTCCACTATCGGCCGACATCGCCGAAAAACTAGCTTCCGCCAATTCAAGCCTAAATCTACTATAGACCCCCAAAACACATTCCGGACATACTCCTAAATCCAAAATCACCTAACGGAGCTAACGGAACCGACTGAATTCCATTTCAGAGTCGTCTTCACACAGTTCCGACTACAGTCCAAATCCTAAGGCTTAAGCTCTCATTTAGGGACTAAGTGTCCCAAAACACTCCGAAACCCAAAACCAATCATCCCGGCAAGTCATAATAGTAGAAAACGATTTGGGGGAGATAGTTAATAGGGGATCGAGGCTATTACTCTCAAAACGACCGTTTGGGTCGTTACATCCTCCAACGCAGCGGAAATACCTGGGCAGTGATTAAAACTGAAGGGCTTCGCGATTTTTATCATTTTTGGTTTTGCAAACTCGGGTTGGGGTGATATTTGAGAGCATTTTCGAGGTATTTCCTGAGGTAAGTTCCTTGTGCTTATTTTTGGTCAATAATCTTGCCTTGCCATGTATTTTCCCACCTAGTTAATGTATATTTAAGGTGGAAATTGGAAGTTGGAGACAAGGGATTTGGGAGTTTAAATTGTGGATTGGAGGACCATTTGGTGTCGGATTTTAGTAAATTTGGTATGGTTAGACTCGTGAGTGAATGAGCTTTCTAGTTTCATGAATTTTGTCGGGTTTCGAGACGTGGGCCCTGGGGGCCGGGTTTGAGCCAATTTCGGGTTTTGGCCTAATTTTTGTAGTTTTTCTTGTGGGATTCATTCCATTAGTGCGTATTGATGGTATTGTACTGTTTTGAATAGATTCGGGCCATTTGGAGTCGGATACTCGTGGCAAGAATTTGATATCAAGTTGATTTGAGCGGTTCGAGGTAAGTGGCTTGCCTAACCTTGTGTTGGGGACTTTCCCCTTAAGATATCTTGATATTATTTGGTGTGTGGGCGCCGTGTACATGAGGTGACGAGTACGTACACGGGCTATTATTGCAAAAATCATGTTTAACCTTTTAAATTCATAAATTTCTTCTCTTATTAATTGTATTAATATGTTTAATTGTGTAGTTTAGACTAGAAAAGCATGCTTACGTGTTTTAACTGCCTAATTGACAGTCTGTGCGTCATGTTCAGTTAAGTCCTTATTTGCCTTATCTGTGTCCAGTATAAACTGTATAACTCGATGTCATACCTGTCATTTCATCTTGCGTTGCATATTTACTTTGGGACTTCGGACGTATTCCAGGAGATCCTCCTGTACTGCATATTTACTTTGGGACTACAGACGTATTCCGGGAGATCCCCTTGTACTGCATATTTACTTTGGGACTACAAACGTATTCCGGGAGATCCCCCAGCACTGCATATTTACTTTGGGACTATGGACGTATTCCGGAAGATCCCTCTGGACGGTATCCCGAGAGATTTCCCACTGTGTTTACCTTGTTTTGAGCCGAGGGCTCCCTTAACTGTTAAATTTTCGAGAATTTCTTTAACTGTGTTACCGTAAATTCTACTTATATCTTTTACTGTTTAATTTATTATATTTACTCTAGTAGGGCCTTGACTTGACCTCGTCACTACTCGACCGAGGTTAGGCATGACACTTACTGGGTACCATTGTGGTGTACTCATGCCCTTCCCTGCACATGTTTTCGTGTGCAGATCCAAGTGCGAGCTATCAGCCTCGGGATTAGTATGTGCTGCTGATTCTAGGAGACTTCAAGGTACCTCTGCTTGCGTCCGCAGATCTTCGGAATCCCCTTCTACTCCCTCGTCTACAGATTTTCCTTATTATCTTTAGACTTTTGTATAGAGCTATATAGATTATAGCAGCTTGTGACTTAGTGATATTTTGGGTCTTGAGAAATTATTTTGTGTATGCCTAGTGGTACTACTCTTGGCTATTTAAAATATACTGTTTATCTTTAAAATGTTGTGTTTTTCTTTATATTTTTTCGCAAACGTTAGGCTTGCCTAGTCGTAAAGACTAGGTGCCATCACGACACCTTATGGAGGGTTAATTTGGTATCAGAGCACTAGGTTCGTAGGAGTCGCGAGTCACAAGCTGGTTTATTAGAGTCTCGTGAATCGGTGCGGAGACATCCGTACTTATCTTCGGGAGGCTATGTAACTGTTAAGAACAATCATATTTCTTTGATTTCCTTATCGTGCGAGTTATTGACACCAAAAATTCTAAGATTCTATTCTATTCTTTCTCACAGATGGTGAGGACCCGCAATGGGAGGACCGATGATCAGGCACCAGAGCCCCCTGCCAGAGCCGCCAGAGGCCGAGGTCGGGGTAGAGGACGACCACGCAGTGCAACCTGAGCACCTGCGAGAGCTGCGTCAGAGGAGCCCCCAGCAGCTCCAGCTGGAGGGCCAGCGCCAGAGATCCCTATTGCTACTCCAGCCCTCCAAGAGACTTTAGCTCAGTTCTTGAGCATGTTCAGCACTCTGGCTCAAGCTGGACTATTTCTGATAGCTCCCGCTACATCTCAGGCCAGGCGAGGGGCACAGACTCCCGCACCCCTAAGCAGAGGGTTCAGGTTGATTAGGCCCCAGAGTATATTCCTATGCCCCCAGTGGCTCCGGTTCAGCATGAGATCAGGGTAGCTGTTTCTGAGGCAGAGCAGCTCAGACTAGAGAGGTACAAGAAGTACCACCCACCTACTTTCAGCGGACTAGCTTCAGATGATGCTCTGGTTTTCTTGAGGAGTGACATCATATTCTCCGCACTATAGGCATTGTGGAGATGAGTGGGGTTCCTTTCACCGCTTTCCATCTGAGGGGAGCAGCATATCATTGGTGGCGTGCCAATGAGATGAGTAGTCTGAACGAGGCAACCTCACTCACTTGGACTCACTTTTCAGAGATGTTCTTGCGTGAGTATGTTCCTCAGAGCCTCAGGGATGCTTGGCGTGCAGAGTTTGAGCAGTTGTGTTAGGGTTCTATGAGTGTGTCGGAGTATGCAGTCTGTTTCAGTGGGTTAGCTCGCCATGCACCGGCTCTGGTTGCTACAGTCAGAGAGAGGGTTTGTCGCTTCATTGAGGGACTCCACCCCAGTACTCGGACCAGTTTGGCCAGGGAGTTGGAGATGGACATCACTTATCAGCAGGCAGTGAGCATTGCTAGGAGAGTGGAGGGCATGTTCACCCGGGACCGAGAGGAGAGAGAGGCCAAGAGGTCTCGAGAGACTGGTCATTATTCAGGAGCTCGTGCACCAGCAGCACGCTATGGTAGGGGTTTTGTGAGTCACCCTATTCATTTAGCTCTTCCAGCAGCCAGCGGTGTCCCAGCTCCTTCTAGACTTCAGGAGCCCTATTATGCACCGCTAGTATCCAGTATGCCTCCTACTCGAGGTGCTATTACCGGCCAGTCCAACAGGTCAGGTCCGAGTCAGTCTCAGCCACCGCGTCCTCCGAGAGGTTGTTTTGAGTGTGGTGACACTCATCACCTGGTTAGATATTGCCCCAGAGCCAGGAGGGGTGCACCTCCACAGACTTATCAGCCTCAACGTGCTCCACCGGGTCTTCCGATCCTTCTTCCTGCACCAGCTGCTACCCCACCTCCTTATCTAGTTCGAGGTGGAGGTCGGGGAGGTCGAGGTCGCCCTAGAGGGGAAGGCCAAGCCAGGTACTATGCCCTTCCAGCCCGGTCAAAGGCTGTTGCTTCAAATTTAGTTATCACAGGTATCGTCCCCGTCTGTCATAGGGATGTATCAGTATTATTTGACCCAGACTCTACGTATTCATATGTGTCTTCTTATTTTGCCCCATATTTGGGGATATCTTGGGATTCATTGAGTTCCCCTGTTTATGTATCTACTCCCGTGGGAGATTCTCTCGTTGTAGACCACGTATATCGGTCGTGTTTGATTGCTCTTAGTGGTTTTGAGACCAGAGTCGATTTGTTATTTCTCAGTATGGTAGATTTTGATGTTATCTTAGGCATGGACTGGTTGTCGCCCTATTATGCTATTCTTGATTGTCACACTAAGATCGTGACGCTGGCTATGCCAGGTTTGATGAGATTAGAGTGGAGAGGTACCTTAGAGTATACTCCCTGCAGGGTCGTTTCATTTCTTAAAGCTCAGCGAATGGTTGAGAAGGGGTGTGATGCATATTTGGCCTATGTGAGAGATGTCAGTATTGATACCCCTACAGTTGAGTTAGTTCCAGTCGTGAGGGACTTCACAGATGTGTTTCCAGCTGATCTTCCAGGCATGCCGCCCGACAGAGATATTAATTTTGGCATTGATTTGTTGCCGAGCACTCAGCCCATCTCTATTCCTCCATATAGTATGGCTCCTCCTGAATTAAATGAGTTGAAGGAGAAGTTGCCGGAGTTGCTTGATAAGGGCTTCATTCGGCCTAGTGTGTCACCTTGGGGTGCTACAGTCTTATTTGTAAAGAAGAAGGATGGTTCTATACGTATGTGTATTGATTATCGGCAATTGAACAAGGTTACAGTGAAGAACAAGTATCCTTTGCCTTGCATTGATGATTTATTTGATCAGTTACATGGTGCCAGGGTGTTTTCCAAGATTGACTTGCATTTTGGCTATCATCAGTTGAATATTCGGGAGCCGGATATCCCGAAGACTGCTTTCAGGACCAGATATGGTCACTATGAGTTTCTTGTCATGTCATTTGGGCTGACCAATGCCCTAACAGCCTTTATGCATTTGATGCACAGTGTATTCCGGCCTTATCTTGATTCCTTCGTCATTGTGTTTATTGACGACACCCTAGTATATTCCCGGTCTCGGGAAGATCATGAGCAACACCTGAGGACCGTGCTTCAGACTTTGAGGGAGAAGAGGTTGTATGCAAAATTTTCTAAGTGCGAATTCTGGCTTGATTCAGTGGCATTTTTGGGCCACATAGTGTTTTGTGATGGGATCGAGGTAGATCCGAAGAAGGTGGAGGCAGTGCAGAGTTGGCCTAGACCGTCATCAGCTACGGAGATCCGCAGTTTCCTTGGTTTGGCGGGGTATTACCGCCGCTTTATGGAGGGATTTTCATCCATTGCAGCACCTATGACCAGGCTGACCCAGAAGGGTGCTCCGTTCAGGTGGACCGAGGAGTGTGAGCAGAGCTTTCAAAAGCTCAAGACATCTTTGACTACAACCCCAATATTAGTATTGCCTACAGGTTCAGGGTCATACACTATCTATTGTGATGCCTCGAGGATTGGCCTTGGAGCGATATTGATGCAGGACGGTAGGGTGATTGCCTACGCGTCTAGACAGTTGAAGGTGCATGAGAAGAATTGTCCAGTTCATGATCTCGAATTAGCAGCTATTGTTCACGCCCTGAAGATCTGGCATCATTATTTGTACGGTATTCCCTGTGAGATTTACACTGATCACCGGAGTTTGCAGTACTTGTCCAGGCAGAAGGACCTTAATTTGCGTCAGCGGAGGTGGTTGGAGATACTTAAAGACTATGATATCACTATATTATACCATCCGGGGAAGGCCAATGTAGTGGCCGACGCCTTGAGTCGCCGGGTAGAGAGTTTGGGGAGCTTGGCATATCTTCCGGCAGCTGAAAGGCCCTTAGCCTTGGATGTTCAGGACTTAGCCAACCAGTTCGTGAGATTGGATATTTCAGAGCCTAGTTGGGTATTAGCTTGTGTGGTTGCTCGGTCTTCTCTTTATGACCGTGTCATGGAGCGCCAGTATGATGATCCTCATCTTCTAGTTCTTCAGGACAGGGTTCGGCGAGGTGATGCCAGAGATGTGACTATTGGTGATGACGGTGTGATGAGGATGCAGGGCCGGATCTCTGTGCCCAATGTAGATGGGTTTCGGGAGTTGATTCTTGAGGAGGCCCATAGCTCACGGTACTCCATTCATCCGGGTGCCGCAAAGATGTACCAGGACTTGAGGCAGCACTATTGGTGGAGAAGAATGAAAAAGGACATAGTTGGGTTTGTGGCCAAGTGTCTCAACTGTCAGCAGGTTAAATATGAGGATCAGAGACCGGGTGGATTGCTTCAGAGGTTGGATATCCCAGAATGGAAGTGGGAGCGGATCACCATGGACTTTGTGGTTGGACTTCCATGGACTTTGAGGAAGTTCGATGCTATTTGGGTGATCGTGGATCGGATGACCAAGTCATCCCATTTCATTCCGGTGCTGACTACATACTCTTCAGAGAGGTTGGCTGAGATTTATATCAAAGAGATTATCTGCCTTCATGGTATTCCAGTATCCATCATTTCAGACAGAGGTACAAAGTTCACATCACGATTTTGGAGAGCCGTACAGCAGGAGTTGGGTACTAGGGAGGAGTTGAGCACAACCTTTCACCCTCAAATGGACGGGCAGTCTGAGCGCACAATTCAGATTCTTGAGGATATGCTCTGTGCCTGTGTGATGGAGTTTGGAGGGTCATGGGACCGATACTTTCCACTTGCAGAGTTCGCTTACAACAACAGTTACCAGTCCAGCATTCAGATGGCACTATATGAGGCTTTGTATGGTAGGCGGTGCCGGTCCCCAGTGGGATGGTTTGAGCCGGGCGAGGCCCGATTGTTGGGTACAGATTTGGTCTAGGATGCCCTGGATAAGGTGAAGGTGATTCAGGAGAGACTTCGCACACCCCAGTCCAGGCAGAAGAGTTATGCAGACCGTAAGGTTCGTGATTTGGCGTTTATGGTTGGTGAGCGGGTCTTGCCTCGGGTATCACCTATGAAGGGTGTCATGAGGTTCAGGAAGAAGGGCAAGCTGAGCCCGAGGTTCATTGGTCCTTTTGAGATATTGCGGCGAGTTGGGGAGGTTGCTTATGAGCTTGCCTTGCCTCCCAGCCTAGCAGGAGTTCACCCGGTATTCCACGTGTCTATGCTCCGGAAGTATCACGGTGATCCGACTCATGTATTGGATTTCAGCTCTGTCCAGTTGGACAAAGATCTATCTTATGTTGAGGAGCCAGAAGCCATTTTGGATAGGCAGGTCAGAAAGCTCAGGTCAAAGAATATTATTTCAGTAAAGGTCTAGTGGAGGGGTCAGCCGGTCGAGGAGGTGACTTAGGAGACCGAGCAGGATATGCGCAGCCAGTACCCTCATCTTTTCACAGTTTCAGGTATGTCTTTATACTCGTTCGAGGACGAACGATTGTTTTAAGAGGGAGAGGATGTAACGACTCGGCCGGCCGTTTTGAGAGTAATAGCCTCGATCCCCTATTAAATGTCTCCCCAAATCTTTTTCTGCTATTGTGACTTGCCGGGATGATTGGTTTTGAGTTTCGAAGTGTTTTGGGACACTTAGTCCCTAAATGAGAGCTTAAGCCTTAGGATTTGGACCGTAGTCGGAACTGTATGAAGACAACTCTGGAATGGAATTCTGTTGGTTTTGTTAGCTCCGTTAGGTGATTTTGGATTTAGGAGCATGTCCGGAATGTGTTTTGGGGGTCTGTAGTAGATTTAGGCTTGAATTGGCGGAAGCTAGTTTTTCGGCGATGTCGGCTAATAGTGGAAATTTTTATATCGAGCTCGGAATGGAATTCCGAAAGTGGTTGTAGGTTCGTAATGTCATATGTGACCTGTGTGTAAAATTTGAGGTCATTTGGACTAGATTTGATGTGGTTCGGCATCGTTTGTAGAATTTGGAAAAACTTTAAATTCTTAAGTTTGAATCCGTGATTAATTCATGATTTTGGTGTTGTTCGATGTGGTTTAAAGGTTAGACTAAGATCGTAAGGTGTTTTAGGATTAGTTGATATGTTTGGTTGAGGTCCCGGGGGCCTCGGGTGTGTTTCAGATGCTTAACGGGTAAAAACTTGGACTTAGAGGAATTCTGAACTTTGCTGGTTCTGGTGTTTTCGCACCTGCGGAAAAGAGACCGCAGGTGCGCGAGCCACACATGCAGAGATGGAAGCACAGATGCGATAAATCGAGAGTTGGCTTGGGGTCGCAGGTGCGAAGTTTCCGCATCTGTGATGCCCGCAAATGCTCAAGGTTGTTCGCACATGCGCAAGATGCACAGAAACAGAAGGGACTCTGCAGGCGCGAGGGCGCAGATGCGGCCCTTTCGTCGCAGGTGTGAAGGTAGAGGGGGTAAGTGAGTTGCGCAGATGCACACGTTTTCTGCACAAGCGCACCCGTAGGTGCGAGCCCAGGTTCTGCAGGTGCGAAAATACCTGGGCAGTGATTAAAACCGAAGGGCTTCGCGATTTTTATCATATTTGGCTTTGCAAACTCGGGTTGGGGCAATTTTTGAGAGCATTTTCGAGGCATTTCTTGAGGTAAGTTCCTTGTGCTTATTTTTGGTCAATAATCTTGCCTTGCCATGTATTTTCCCACCTAGTTAATGTGTATTTAAGGTGAAAATTTGAAGTTGGAGACTAGGGATTTGGGAGTTTGAATTGTGGATTGGAGGACCATTTGGTGTCAGATTTTAGTAAATTTGATATGGTTAGACTCGTGAGTGAATGAGCTTTCTAGTTTCATGAATTTTGTCAGGTTTCGAGACGTGGGCCCCGGTGGTCGGGTTTGAGCCAATTTCGGGTTTTGGCCTAATGTTTGTAGTTTTTCTTGTGGGATTCATTCCATTAGCGCGTATTGATGGTATTGTATTATTTTGAATAGATTCGGACAATTTGGAGTCGGATACTCGTGGCAAGAACATGATATCAAGTTAATTTGAGCGGTTCGAGGTAAGTGGCCTGCCTAACCTTGTGTTGGGGACTTTTCCCTTAAGATATCTTGATATTATTTAGTGTGTGGGCGCCGTGTACGTGAGGTACGTACACAGGCTATTATTGCAAAAATCATGTTTAACTTTTTAAAATCATAAATTGCTTCTCTTATTAATTGTATTAATATGTTTAATTATGTAGTTTAGACTAGAAAAGTATGCTTACGTGTTTTAACTGCCTAATTGATAGTCTGTGCGTTATGTTCAGTTAAGTCCTTATTTGCCTTATCTGTGTCCAGTATAAATTGTATAACTTGATGTCATACCTGTCATTTTATTTTACGTTGCATATTTACTTTGGGACTACAGACGTATTCCGGGAGATCCCCCTGTACTGCATATTTACTTTGGGACTACAGACGTATTCCGGGAGATCCCCCTGTACTGCATATTTACGTTGGGACTACAGACTTATTCCGGGAGATCCCCCTGTACTGCATATTTACTTTGGGACTACGGACGTATTTCGAGAGATCCCCCAGCACTGCATATTTACTTTGGGACTACGGACGTATTCCGGGAGATCCCCCTGTACTGCATATTCATTTGAAACTACGGGACGGTATCCCGAGAGATTTCCCACTGTGTTTACTTTGTTTTGAGCCGAGGGCTTCCTTAACTGTTAAATTTTCGAGAATTTCTTTAATTGTGTTACCGTAAATTCTACTTATATCTTTTACTATTTAATTTATTATATTTATTCTGGTAGGGCCTTGACCTGACCTCGTCACTACTCGACCGAGGTTAGGCTTGGCACTTACTGGGTACCATTATGGTGTACTCATGCCCCTGCACATGTTTTCGTGTGCAGATCCAGGTGCGAGCTATTAGCCTTGGGATTAGTACGTGCTGCTGATTCTAGGAGACTTCAAGGTACCTCTGCTTGCGTCCGCAGATCTTCGGAGTCTCCTTCTACTCCCTCGTCTAGAGATTTTCCTTATTATCTTCAGACTTTTGTATAGAGCTGCATAGATTATAGCAGCTTGTGACTTAGTGATATTCCGGGTCTTGGGAAATTATTTTGTGTATGCCGAGTGGTACTACTCTTGGCTATTTAAAATATACTGTTTATCTTTAAAATGTTATGTTTTTCTTTATATTTTTCCGCCAACATTAGGCTTACCTAGTCGTAAAGACTAGGTGCCATCACGACACCTTATGGAGGGTTAATTTGGGTCGTGACACTTCTAGCCGCTTCTGTGGTCCACTGCCTTGCTTCTACGATGAAGATTCCGCAAAAGCGGTTGCACCAGCAACCAGAATCCTTCAGCTTCTCCTTAAGTCCAAATATCGATCTGTTAATCGTCCGGAATCCACCCGAGGCCCTCGGGACCTTAACCAAATATACCCACACGTCCCAAAATACAATACGAACTTAGTCGAAGCCTTAAACCGCGTCATACAACATCAAAATCATGAATCGTGCCTCGAATCAAACTTATAATTTTTTTGAATTTCCAAATTCTATATTTTGTGTTGAAACGTACCAATCAACCCGAAATGACTTCAAATTTCGCACACGAGTCATAAATGACATAACGAAGCTATTCCAAAGCTCGGAACCCTAAACAGACATTGATAACATCAAAATCCACTTCAAACCAAAATTATGAAATTCTTAAATGTTTAAAATACCAACATTCCATAATAAGCGCCGAAATGCTCCCGGGTGATCCGATACTCAACCCGAACATATGCCCAAGTCCGAAATCATCATACGAACATATTGGAACCTTCAAATCCCAATTCTAAGGTCGTTTACTCAAAAGTCAAATCTTAGTCAATTCTTCCAACTTAAAGCTTTCGAAATTAGAATTCTCTTCCCTAATCAACTCCGAACTTTCCGAATTCAATCGAACCACACGTACGAGTCATAATACCTGAAGTGAAGCTACTCAAGGCCTCAAACCGCTGAACGACACGCTAGAGCTCAAAATAACCGGTCGGGTCGTTACATTCTCCCCCACTTAAACATACGTTCATCCTCGAACGTGCTAAGAACTGCTGCGGAGTTGTCCAAAATCACTGTTTAACACCTCAGACACCTGCCCGTGCCACCACAACCCAGTGGAGCATATTAGCTCGAGCCAGACTGAAGGTCACCCCTATAACCTTAGCTAACAAGTTTTAGAACCAAATTCCAACTTTCGAATTCCTTTACAAGACCTGATTCTAGCACGCGAACACCGTGTCAATCAACAGTCTACCATAACACGACCATGCACCTATGTTGAAATCACACCATGGATCTCATAAGTCGGTTTCCCATAATAACATCCTCCGATCACACTAGCTAGAATTTCACGAATATGATGTCCGCAATACATCTCATGAGGCTATAAATCTTGTTCCAATCTTCGAAATACAACCATGACGGCACAGATGTGCAAAAACAAATAACCGCCTACCGAATCAATAAATCACTGAGCCTCTCCTCGTGACAGGACCATTACCTCATTCTGACTAAATAACGATATTTCCTCTTAAATGTATCTTATATAAATATGATTGCATTGATCCCGGGTCCAATAACCTCATCTCACCCAGTACAAGTTGCTCAAGCAATAAGCTATCTCAGATACTGCAAAAAATCTTGTATGACGCCCACAATGCGCCAACAAGCTACAAACTCGAATGTGACTCATAAGGAAGAACGAACTCTGACAAGGAATTACCCAGCCTGTGTAACGAATAAAATGGCCGAATAGATGTTGTGAACCTACCTCGGGGATGAAAAAACATACACACAAAATGAGTTTAAGGAGCTATGCTCAACATCTAGCTGTTATGGCGTGCAACCCGATCCTACATGACCCTATTGGGGTGTGCAACCCGATCCAAACATGACAATGTCCGTGGTGGCGTGCCACCCGATCCCAATAATATACCCGTGGCGGCATGCCCTCGATCCGCACATAACAATCAAGAAGAAAAAACACGTCAAACCGTAACGTTTGTACCTACGAAATGCCCGAATATCGACCGCGAGCACGCCAGGTGCACAGTATAAATCCTGGGGAGACGGATAGTGCCATATGCTATGAAACCCAAGCACAATTAGGGTGAAATAAATTACCTGCATCTCGAGAGCCTTCCTGCTCCCCTAACACCACAAGTTACACGGGACCTTAACACATGTGCGAATAATCAAACCGTCTCACGACCACATGGCACAATAGAGATTAACATGGAATAAATGACGACGGGAATAACATCCCATGCCTGACCACTCCTCCATAAGTAATGCTATGACGAATGAACATATCCGACCTGACTTAGAGCGCACATTCATATGAATGGCATAAAGTTGCTTTCTCAAAAATAACTTATTTGTTAAGGATTTGGACATGTATAGACTTTCTAGTCCTTTCCAAATACCACATGCACTATTTTTATCTCCGATATTATTGAGTACTTTATCGGACACTGCAGTCTGATTACACTAGCCGCCTTCTTATTTATGTTTGTCTAGTCCTCGGCTTTCATGATTTCGGGCTTTGCCTCTTTTTCATCTAATGCAATATCTAACCCTTGTTGGATGAGTAAGTCCTTTATCCTTCTTTGCCATATGGAGAAACTGACATTACCGTTGAATCTTATTACTTCATATTTTACTCCTGCATTTTTTTTGTCAAAATGTAAAATCGGCCGTAAATAATATTTTTGTGAATGAGTAGAACTTGTGCTCTGATAGCAATTGTTGGGAAAAATAACACCCACAAAAATAATATTCACAGTATACGATTGTAATAAATGTGGATTACTAAAATACAATAACCAACGATAATAATAAGAGAAACAAGGACACCGAGATTTTTACGTGGAAAATCCTTCTGAATAAAGGAAAACCCACGGCCCGAGATGAATAATTGATTCCACCTCACTACATCTTCTATTCCCTCCGTTTCAAAATGATTATCCTAGTTTAATTTGTTACAAACTTTACTAAAGAAGGGGAGACTCTTGAGATATGTGACTTAAATAAGATATAGTATTTGTGTGGATATAAATAGGGGCGTACGCATAATCTTTTATGAGTAGTGTCGATATTTTAAAAAATTAAACATATAAATAATTAATTAAGACAATATCATATTTAAAAAAACATAATCAAATTATATAATAAAATATAATTCAAAATATATTACTACAATCTGCCTCAACAAATTCTCATTTTTTAAAGTGTATTCATAATAACCTATGATACATTTATCTTAGACATTTTTTGGAGCATATGGCACCTTAGTTGATACCTTTTCTAAAAGAGGTCAAGAGACTTGTATCATTCTTAAATGATAAACTTAAGTGAAAATATATAATTTACCCCCTAAATTTGTCCAGAAATTGAGTTTTACATTCTAACTTTTTTACCCCCTTATTCTACTTAAGGGGTGGAACTAATACCCCTTATGTGATAATAATACAAAGAATGTGTGATTTACCCACATCAAGCGTGTAAAAAGTCAAAATCACAAAATTAATACTTCATCTGTTTCAATTTAGATGACACACTTTCATTATTAGTTTGTTCAAAAAATAATGACATATTTCTTCAATGGGAAATAATTCAACTTTAAATTCTTCATTTTACTCATTTTACCTTTAATAGAAGTTTTTATAAGTACACGAATGTCATGGCCCCACAAAACTTTTACCCTTTAAGCTTTTAAGACCATAAGTTTCAAAAGTCTTCTTTTCTTTTCTTGAAGTCTGTGCCGAGTCAAACTACCTCATCTAAAATTGAAACGGAGGGAGTATTAAATTTTTGACACGTGGTTTCTTACAATTTGACAAGTCAAATAACTTTACATAAAGAAAAAAATAAAGACAAAAAAAGGAAATAGGAAAGAAATCCCCTTTTGCCCGTCATTTCCTCCTTAGCCAAAATTATTTCTCACTGTTCCGTTCTCTTATTATTTTATGACAAAATGGGATCTACTATATTTAAAGAACAAGCTTTATACTACGTATAAGATTTTGTTGTTCTAGTTTTTTCGGTGGATTTCATTATTTCTAATCATAATTTTTTTTTGTTCCTCCCTCTTTGTTCTAAAAGCAAAACTTCTTCCTCCTTAAAGGCTAAAAACAATATCAGATTTCCTTGAGTTACTAACTGCTCCCAGGCTATCTCTGGCGGCGAAATTTAATGAGGGAAAGAAATGACCGGTTGAGCATGGAAAAGAATTATAAGTTTCTAGTTTTTTAAAAAATGGTCAAAATTGAGTTTGTAAAAATCATTTGGGAAGAAGAAATTGGAGAAGAAAAAACTGAATTTTCTGTACAATGCTTTTCTAGAAGAACTAATTTTATTAGTCTCTTCGTTCTCATTATTTCTTGTGAGTTTTAAAATTGCAATTAAGAAGCTAAGTAATGTATTGGTTTCCTTGCCTGCAACAGTCCACATTAGTTGTTAAGCGGTGTCAATTTTATTTTATTTAATATTTTTTTTTCTTTTTTTCATATTATATATATAATATGAAATTTATGGTCTGAAATATATCATAACATTTGTGTGGCTATAAATGCTTCATATTAAGAAAATATTGAAATGTGCAATCTTTTATAAACGGACTAACAAGAAAATAGTGACAATCTTTTTAAAACATAATTTGCACAATGTAGTCTACGTGTCTTCTTTCAAAACTAACCCCAAAGCTGCTGACATAGGTCAAACATCTCAGTGTCAAGGACGGGTAAATCGTGTGCGTGGTTTCTTTGCTTTGTCTGTCCAGAACCATTGTCTGATCTTCTTAAACGCCACTTTCAGAATTTCAGGGTTGAATTCAGGATCGTTTTCATATAACCTTGGAATGAAATGAGCAATGAAATTTTTCCATGATACTTCATCTTCCAGAATATTAAAATCTTTCTTGATTGTGACTAACTCAAGGACGTCTCAATAAAACTCGTATTCTTTTTTTTTTTTGGTCCATAATGTAGTTATCTTAAAAAATATAATATTAATATTTACATTGGTTTCTTTTTTGCTTTCTTTTTTGGTTGAAGTGTAGTTATTTTATAAAATATAATATGGAGTATTAATATTAATATTGGTAAGAAAATTCAAGCTAATAAGATGTTAGCCACGTATCTATAATGTGTTACCTTTGACGTTATTGTAGAAAATATTATTTATGAATATGAAGATTTGAGTAGCTTAATTGAAAGTTCTAAACTATTTCTATTGTTAAAAAATAGACGGTCTTTCTTTCTACTTTAATAAGGAATTTGTATTTTTTCTCTATAAAACT
This sequence comes from Nicotiana tomentosiformis, assembly GCF_000390325.3. NCBI lineage: Eukaryota > Viridiplantae > Streptophyta > Magnoliopsida > Solanales > Solanaceae > Nicotiana > Nicotiana tomentosiformis. The sequence continues at coordinate 104,019,933 of NC_090816.1, read as the reverse complement.
TCAATATTGTCCAAGTATAAGATAGAAATTCCACAACTAAAAATATTTTTGGGGCCTCAAAATTTAGGGGGCTAAAACAAAGGGGCATTTGCATCTATACTCAGTTTCGGAGTTACAATTGAAGTTATACCCACTTTGTAAAACAAATTACAAGCCAACCCACTTTAGGATCAATTTTAAAATATTATTCATTCATGGATAAATACAAATTTGGTTCCAAATAGCAAAATAATAAAAGTATGATATTTTGAGAGATAGAGAACTAAGACATGAAGATCAATAATAAGTGTAGATATAATTTTGGCTATCAATTTTTAAAAAAAATATTCAAGCGATATTCACTCTCTCGATGTTCTCAATTGGTAATTATGCAATATTATGGCTTATTTGAGTAACTCTCAGTTTTCATATTTTTATAGATGAATAGAATTTTTATCATTAAGAATTTTGAGAATCAATACTAACAATTAAGATATGGGAGAAGGGCCAAAATTATCACTCAACTATCGAAAATGGAACAACTATACCTTCCGTTTAAATTTGGTCTCAAATATACACTGGTCATTAGCCTATGCTACCAGAAGATCATTCCTAGTCCAACTGATACATCTAGGACAGAAGATTAGTTTTGCCACTTAAGCAAAATCTACATGCTTTGCAGTGGATTTCAAAAGTAGAGAAATTAGTAATTTTGCATATTTAGGATTAATTACATATCAGGCATGGTTAGATATGAAATGTTGTCACAAGATCATGCTTTAACAAAGTAATTCACCTCGGACAGAATGTTAGTCGTAGTAAATTAAAAGGTGGGGTTATCAAGATGGATGTTTCTTTACTTGATATATTCCTTTTTTTGCATTGCCTGCTTATCCAGGTGTTGTGTGTGCATTCTTTAAGTTATGTGGTATTTTGCTTTCTTTTTAAATTGGCATGACTTGATTTAATTCATGTTTAGGATTTTGCTTTTGGCATCCATCATAGATTTGCAAATCCGTAGTGTTGTGGTCTTGCTCTTGAATCTTATTTTCTAAGACAATTTTGGGCATCCACTTCTGTTCGTTCACTTGAGAGGAGTATTTGGTAGTTGGAAAATTGATGAAAAATACTAGTGCAACTTCAAATGTTCTAGTAGATTCTAAAACAGCTCTATTCTGAAAAATTGCTGCTGCTTTACCAGGGATGGAAACACTATCATCCATATAATCGGAAGATATGGTCGACGTGAATTTGAAGCCTACAACAGATACATCTAAAACGGAGCAGCAAGAGGGAGGTTGTGCTTGCTAATTTTTCTACTTTAAGTGGAAGACAGAGATAAAGAAGTTGGATACAGGAAAATGCAGTTGCATCCAGTTATTATTACGATGTTCAATTAGCTATTTTCTTAGATAAAAATGAGTTTTTTTGTCAATTTCAGTTTGTACAAATCCTTTAGATTCTGACGAGTAGGAAATCATTGAAGATGCACTTGTTGCTGTTATGAAACGGCTTTTGGTTTTCCTAATTCAGGAATTCGATTCTTTTGGCCATTCTCTGTGCCGTTAAGGATGAAAGTTGACCATTTCAGTTTGTTAGACTTTTAGCCTGTGTTAGGACACTTGTGAATGACACCTTTTCTTCCCTTTTATGATAAATACATGTGATTGGCACTTACCCTTTGAAACCTCAGACCCCTGCTCTCCAACCCCAAACACCTGAGGCCTTTGCCTTCTACAGCACTGTGTACATCCGACGGAGAAACATGAACCGAGACACTTGATTGAGCGCGCGAAAGCAAGATCTGGAAGATTAGAAGTGAGATAGAAGACAGAGAAAAAGGCTCCGATATTGAGTGGGATTAGAAAAATGAGAGAAATTAGTAGCGTCTAAAGAGGATATAGAAGAAAGAGAGACAGATACAGACTTAGCATTACAAAACAGGTAACACAATCACCACATCTTTGAGGTCTATTTAAGCTATAGTGCTTTATTCAACCCACAAACATGAAGAGAAAAGTTTGGGTGAATCAAATCAGTAGATTTTTCCATGGATACCATTTCACTAAGAGTACCATATAAGAATGTATTTTTAACATCAAATTGATGAACTAGCCAACCATTAGAAGCATTTGAGTAAGAACTATACGCATAGTGATTGATTTCACCAGACTAAAATGTATTTTTCCCAATACGTTTTACTAGTTTTCCCTTCTAAGTTGTTAAAATCTTCAACGGGAAAACCACACTTCCAGTAAAGGATTTTTTTTTTTTTGGGGGGGGGGGGGGGGGAGCCGGAGGTGGGGGGAGGGGGAGGGGCATGCTTTCTCCATCTCTCTTCTTGAGAAACATACACTAAGCAAAAAGAAACTTAACTGGAAAGCAACACGCAGCAAATTGATCAGCTTGTATACTAACCGCTAGCTTTATGTACAGATGACGAAGGATTCCTACTCATTGAACATTAAAGAAGAAATACAATCGAGAAAGATATTCATTGAATAGCTTACATTCCTAGCAAAACTCTTTTCGCAAATGATGGGCGTGAGTGGATGACAGGAGAAGCAGAGACTAAACATTACCAGCCCCATCAATGCTCATTCTAACTCTTAGAGTAAGGTAAATGAGTATGATTGTCCCCATGCTCGACCTGGGAAAGGGAGAGAGTTTGGTCAATTGCTTGCTATATAGAAGTGATAACAACTAAAGAAGTAGTAACAGAAAAAGACATGTACATTCTAGAGCAAAAGAGACCATGTAACTAAAGTCGCATGCATCTCTTCCACATACTCGCAACTTAATTTGAGAAGAATGTCGCTGCAAATTAGCTAACAACATATATATCCATCGGTCATATAAGTTGTTATAATATATTGTAACAATTTATTTCTGAAAATTGTCCTTAATCTCTTCCTAGGCTTCGTTCATACTTACAGGAATATCGATTTCTCCAAAAAGAAAACATACTAAAAAAAAAAGAAATAAGCGACGATTTTGTCAATATAACAATTTATTTCCAAAAAGAAGATATACAACGACTGTAATGAATCAACATTTCTAATCACATGCCTAGTTTCAAATTGGCTCAGTCTTACAGATGATTATGCTTATACTTTTGTGCCCCATAGCCATCCTCATCCATATTTCTTTTTCAAGAATATTTAAACATTACAACTAATCTCCCGTAGAGACTGTGATAAATACTACTGTCTTGATTCTTGTTTGATGTTTAGATGACTTTTCTCATACATATACTTTCCGAATAGATAATTAAGTACTCAATCCCAGTAGAATCATCTCTGGAGATGAGCCTATTAACAACTTATAACTATCGGAAGAAATAGAAGAGAACACTTGGTATAATACATGACATCAAAATTATCTGCATTCAACTCTGATTAGTAGGTTCTGAAAAGGAAATACATGCAATTGGAAACCTATTGAATAAAGACTACTCCTTTGGAATAGGCTACTTTGCCTCATGGTTAGCAAACCAGTATATCTTCCCTTCCTAACTTATCTACTGAAAAACAAAATATTCTTTCCTCTTATCATATGTTGTCTAATCACCATAACTCAAGATGATGAAAAAGGAAAAAGCAGCCACAAAATCCTCCCCCCCCCCCCCCCCCCCCAAAAAAAACAACCAGGTCAATAAGTTGTCTAAACAATGTAACTCAAAATCTAAGGTCTCATGTTCGAAACCCACTGGGTGCAAACAATTTCTGAGGGCCATCGGACTGGGTAAAACCTGAATTAACCGTGGTGCACTTGCGGGAAACTCCTTGCCGAGGGCCTGTGCACTCCCGGGATTAGTCAGGGCTCAAAGAGACTCGGACACCCGGTGCAAATCAAAAAAAAAAAAAATGTAACTCAAAATCTAGTGACCGCCCCAAACCCCAAAACAAAGGCAACCCTGCCTCTTTATAAAAAACATCAACCACATCCTATAAACCTTATCATCCCTATCCTGTCTGCAGTAGTTAAAAGCTTACCACATCCTATTAACCTTATCATCCCTATCCTGTCTGCAGTAGCTAAAAGCTTTTAACCTTATTATTCACTTACAAAATGTTTTCCATCTCACAAAAATAAAAAAAAAGGGCTTGCGCGTGTTTGACAAAGAAAGACATAGAAGTTGAAAGTTCCATTTGACAAATAGATAGAAAAGTTAATTTATAATTTCCAAATCAAGGGATGGCGAGATACAAAATTCACAGTTTTCACAACCATTATTAGCTTGGTGAAGCATTTCTGCCTTCAATAATTATGGTTGGTTGTGCAATACTTGTTCCATATTCATTCATTCATGCAAATGTATGAACAGGACAACTCATTATCACAATGTCTATTTCCTTTAATTCATGTTAAAATGTGGATGATTAATATCCACAAACTTCATCGACTTAACAGATTACGAGAAATAAATATAATGTCGATGGTTGGTAATGAATATAATTTTTTAGCACCAAAAAGGAAAGAAGCATAAGATAACAAGAACGGTTTTCGGGGATTAAACTTACAGGAATGAGAAAAGGAGAACAACTCTTCTTGAATTAAAAGATGCAGAGCGCTTGTATTTTCTGAGTCTGTTGCTAGATGCATCATATACTTTCTCGGTCAAACATTTATCTGCCATATAAAACAAGAATCACTTATAAAGTTTTCATCTCAGTAGTACAACAGTATAACTTAAGTTCTCTTTATCATAAGGAAACTATCAACTTTTCATCTCAGTAGTACAACAGTATAACTTAAGATCTCTTTATCATAAGGAAACTATCAACTACTTATTAATGATAATAGAAGATAGGATGTCTATAACTACTGATGCTGACTAATCATAGCAGTTGCAAAGCCAACTTCAGTGTTAAGTATATTAGATAATACATCATGGTAAAACACATGTTTAGATTAATAGACTAGAAATAACGAGTTATTAGTCTAGGAACACCATCAAGCATTTTCATCCATAAAGAAGTTTTCAGGTAATAAAAAGAGCAGATTTATGGGGAGCACTTCATGCACATGGTAAGCCAATTTTATTTCAATTTGAATTATTGAAATGGTAATTGATTGGGTGACAATGCTTTACAGCGTTCTCCAATGCGACTGCAAGAAGAGCTTTAGCAAGTAGATTTCAAAGGATGCACTAGTCACCTTTCACAACTCTATTGATAACAGGGGAAAAGGACAAACATTTGGTGCTTGACTACAGATTTTGGAGTAGGTTACAGTGGTAAGTTTTGACTTTCGCATAACTAAGGAGGAAATAATTGAAACTGTAACCTAATAGCACACTTGCATGTCATTATGGTACTTCGTATTGCCACTCATGCTATTATTATAAACTTCAGAGACCTGATAGTTGGAAAATGAAACAGCATGGATCACAGAAGGAGTTGTCCACAAGTACGCTGTAAAGCTATTTCTGGAGAACCACTAATTCTTAAAGAATCTTATCTTTTTAATCAACATGCAACACAATTACGAAAATTAGATACTGTTACATGCTTCAGTTATTTCACGAAAGAGCAACCAGATCTGTCATACTCCTGAAGAAATAGTTTTTGGTTTTGAATATTTTTGAAACATTAGTTAAATATTTATATATAGGAGTGAAGATGTAGGAAGATGCCCTAACAATATTCAAGCTCATTAGAAGCATCCAGTTGACTTCAGTCAATTTGGTCAAAATGTGTTTTAGAATATCGCAAAGAGAAATGCAGAGGGGAAAGAGTAGTCCTCATCTAAAACAAAATTTATCTGGAAAATGAATATCAGAGTGATTGCAGAACAACGTCTACCTTTACAAGCAAATTTGGGCAACTCAACACTGTGATTCATCAGGAGTTGCATGAACTTACCTCCCATCAGTGATGCAATTTCTCTCTGCAACATCCTCTGAAATGAAATTGGTATGTCAATGTATAGCATACATTTGACGAAATACTAAATTAGAGATCAAAATAATACCATACAAGAAAAGAAGCCCTGTAGGAAAAATCCCTTTTGATATGCAAAATATAATGTCCTCACAGGTGATTATGGCGGAATTGTTAAATTCATTAAAAGAACTTACAGCTATACAATCATCCGTCTTCACATTCCCACCCATTTCCTGAATGGATTTAGGTGCCTCAGATTTTCCTTTCTCAGTATCTATATCCAAAATATATGAGCCATCAACATCTGTGCTACCATTCTTCAGGTTGGCATGGTTTCGGCCATTTGATTTGGCATCCATTGAGATTGGCGTCTTCACAAAATTTAGATTGGATAGGTTCACCATGTCTAAATGTGATTCACACAGAGGGCCTGTGGTTCCTTCAGCCGGTAATTCTACAACATTCAGGGAATCTTGGCTTTGCTGAAATAGAAAGAGTTATTGCGATTTCAGTGCCCTAAATTAAAGAATTCGAAGAGATTACTAAATAAATAGAGAAGCAGATATGATAATGAACTAGCATCCCAAATGTGAGCTTTAAGTTCTCGTTATTCGGGAAAAAGAATTTGGGGAAATGTTTTTCGGAAATAAATAATTCTGGTAATACGGAAAAGCTCAGATAAAAGGTAGCAGGTGTAAACAAAATATTACCTATTGCCTTAAGTATGATAACAGCACATACGATAATAGTATGGATCTTCTTGCTGTTTGGACGAGGGACTTTGTTACATTAACATGATATCTTAGTATTAAAAGGTTTAAGCCGCAATAGCCCAGGATGATTGTTCATTGCCACATTACAGTTTACCTTACACGGACCAAGCTGGAAGTTGATTCAGTTCAGGTCGTTCAGAGAAAATGTGACAGCAAATGCCATACTAAGAAAGGATATGGGAAACAAGGTCATCTTATTAACCCTTGAAAGCAGAAATGAGGTTCACCTTCAATTGTGTTATGCAAAACCTAATACGATTTTAAGAACTGAGCTGCCACCAAGAGATCTTTAATTCTGGTTCTAAATCAACTCTATAATATTTTACTAACCTCACTGCCAACACCAATAAGATACAAAATGGGCATTCTACCTTTGACATGAAAATATGGGGAATTACTAAGTAGAAAGATCTTGTTAAGAAACACAGAGCTATGATAGATAAGTCTGCCGCTACGCTAGTTCATCTCATAGAATGAACCCTCTCTTATAAGCACAAGATACAAAACAAATAAATATTTCACTTCAAATCAAAAGATTTGCCAATCAAATGTTCGCTTCAATGGTCCCTACTTTCAGCAATGACAAAAGCATCAGAATGTAGGACTTGCATTTTTACTTAATGCCAGCGCGTATTAGATAGTGACAGAATATAAAACAAAACAAATAGAACTACACAAGAAAGAATATCTAGAGACGGTGACAAAAAAATTTAACTTTTTTCAATACTCAATTAATGCAAGAAAACCCTCCAAACATAGATAAAATACTAAAAACTGAAAAATCTCCGGTAGTGTCTAAAGACTGTTTAATGCTGAATGTAGTCTAGGGAATAGTAACTGGACTCAATTTAAGACATCCACTTTGCTGATGAAAGAAGAAAAAGAATAAAAGGATTTTTTTTAACGACAGTGGTGTCCGCGCCAACTTGTGCGCACCTCGACTATTTTACCATATACCTGCTACCTTCCAAGAGTAGATGTACCGGGTAACTCCCACCAAAGCTTAGACATATGGGAAGAAAAAGTATATTCTTGTAAATAGAAAATAAAAGTTCCTTCAAAGACACATCTAACTCTAAAATGCAATCACACAATATTACGATAATAAACTTTCATATCTCCAACTATATCTGAATAAATTTCTTCAGAAAATAAAATATGCCACTGGAATGACTGTGACAAACATTTTGGCACTACATGCACATCGAACTTGAATTCACACAACACATTGCAGTGAACTCAGTCTAAAACATCAAACAACAGGTTGAATGAATTACAGAGCCAAAATCCACCAGAAAAACACACAAATAAATATCCCAATCACAAAACAATGAGAACATCAAAATGCAGCTTCATATACACCACAAAAAAAAAGGGAAACAAAACTAAAAAGAGAACATCTCAATAGATCCAATTGTCACATTACCGTTTGTACTACTTGCAAAAACTCTTATCGTCATAATTTCTACAGAAATGGCAGTTATAAACATTTAACCCACTGTACAAATGGCAGATTTAAGGACAGCAATGAACTCGGTAATTGCATTTACAAGCAGATCAATTGCATCAGGGAAAACAAAATTCCTTACAAAAATTTAAATAAAAAAAACGAACCACAAATATTGCAACCGTTCTCACTGTTTGAGAAAGTCTTATCTTCACAATTTCTATAGAAATGACAGTTAACACTTTACTGTCCGCAAAAGAACTCAGATTAGACATCTATAAAGAGATTAATTGCAATAAGCGAACTAGAATTTCATTAATAATCAAATTGCGAACCATAAAACAACGAAAACAGCACAATGCAGCTTACATTACTGAACAAAAACCGCAACAAAAGCTCAATTGATTCAAATAAAGCATCATAACGTTCGCCGAAGCCTCTCACCTCTTCGCTCGAATTCACCGCCATTCTTACAAACGAAAACGCAGATTTCGAGTGCTCTATTTCCCCAACTGCATTGTGGTGTGTGTGTAAATATTCGTGTATAAATCAGGGAGAGAGAAGGGGTAGGTTTTTTTTTGGGGGGGGGGGGGGGGGGGTTGTGAACTTGTGATGGGATTAAGGGGGGCAATTGAGCTGCTAGTTCCCAGTTTGGGGGGGGGGGGGGTTTATATCATATATGCCAGGAAAGCTCCTGATCACGACATTGATGATCACGACAAACATCTCTGCGATTTAGAACTCTTTTGTACCAAAATACCCTTCTGACTTGGTTTAATGACATGTATATGTATTTATTTTAAATTTAATTTTTATACACTACTTACATGTTTTTCCATTTACCCCGCTAATAGTTTGACAAAATTTTTTTTTGGGTCAAAAGTGCTTTTTGGTCAAAAATTGAGTTGTTTGGCTAAGTTTTTATAAGGAGAAAAAGTATTTTTGAGGAGAAGCAGAAGTAGATTTTGAGAAAACAGAAAAATGTAGCTTCTCTCCGAAAGCATTTTTCTGAGAAACACTTTTGAGAAAAATACACTTAAAAAAAGTTTTCAAAAGCTTGACCAAATACTAATTACTGCTCAAAAGTATTTTTCAAATTAATTAGCCAAACACAAATCGATTCTCACCAAAAGTATTTTTTAAAAAAACATTTCTCAAAATAAGCAAATTTTAGAAGTTTCGCCAAGCAGCTATAAATTGGAGTTTGGTACGGTATTATTATGATTCTAAAATATGCATTATTATTAGAGGAGGTGCTCTCCAAAAGAGTAAAACAGAGAACAAACAAACACATGTTGCTTTAATATTTTCTTATACTATCACAACTATAATACACACGTCAAATTAACGTTTAAATTTTGTGTCAATTAATTACCTATATATTAAAAGTAACAAATGAAAAGCTGTATAGGGTAGTGGTAGATGTAGGTTTGGGGTTCAAATGAATTCCAACTTTTAAAAGTTAAATTCATCGAATTAAAATCATATATTTGTCTATAACACGGAGGACATAAAAAAGAATACCTAGAATAAAAATAATTTGGAGCAAAAAAAATGGGAGAATGAATCTTAGGTAGGGCAATGCAAGTAGGTAGTAAGAGCGTGGGCGGATCTAGAGCAAATATTACGGGTTTTTATGAACCCAATAACTTTTGCATAGGACATGTATTTGTATTAAAAAAATTATTAAAAATATATGAATATTTAATTTAGAATCAAGTTCGTTTGTCCGGTTATCATGTAGATTAACTTGAGATTGTTATAAAAATTCATAAACTTTAAATTATGATTTTTTTTTTCTGAGTACGAGATTTGCATAGTGTCAAATTGGTACTATATGCACGTTGGTTAGTTTGAAACGAGAAAGAAAAAGAGAGAGTAGAGACAATTCCATCAAATCAAATTTGTTTGGTAGCTTATGGGCAAGTGTCACGGGTTGTATACTGTTCCAAGTCTTTTTAGTCTCTGCCTAAATGCTGCTTGTGACTTGTGAGTTCTCTTTTTCTCTCTTCTGCTTAAAAGGATTCCCAGAATCCCAAATGGCCCACATGGTAAAGTTATTTCCCGTGAGTTTAAAATGATACGTCCCTCTAGACTTGACAATCAAATTATGTTTTTTTGGACTTTTTCTAGGCGTAGCATGCACCTTTATGACCTTTATTTTATTATATTTCTGTTTAGACGATGAAAGTATCATAAATAAGGATATTGAGATGAATGTGCGGACATATTATTAAGGTGGTAGGTTGACAGGCAGTTGTGCGTTTCTCCTAGGTTTACTAGTAGTACTTATCCATTCTTGTATTTTCTTATTCTTGGTTTTTTATCACTTGTTATGTCATTCGCTTCCATTATCATATTATATTATTGTTGTTATTGCTTGTTGCTTTATTTTTATTGTTCCTTAAGCCGATGGTCTATCAGAAATATATCATCTCTGCCTTTATAGGGTAAGGGTTAGGTTGCGTACGAATTACCTTCCCAAACCCTACGTATGTGATTAAAGTGAGTTTGTTGTTGTTGTTTCTGGACATGGTAGGAAATATTTTTAAACCAACCTAAGTTGGAAATGTTGGACCTTATCTATGTAACTTTCAGCTTTCAATCAAAAAATTATTTTTTATTACAAGTTACAATCAGGCGGAGCTAGGGACAGAATTCAAAATTATGTTAAATTTTAATTTGGCGACTTCTTCGAGTGTTTACTTTTAATATTCTTTGAATGTTTTTAGTAAAAATCCTACTTCGATCCGCCATGATAAAGTGGTCAAAAGACAGTTAAATTTTAGGTACTTTTGGAAAATGAAAGAAGAAAAGCTTAGACTCCAAAGCGAAAAGAGAATTATAAAAAGATGTGGTGCAAGAGAAAATGAGGTGAAACTGGAGGTTCAATGCAATGGTAACGTTGTTGAGGAGGGAGAGTTCTTTTAACTGCATGGTTAATTAGCAAGATGGAGCTAGTACGAAGACAAAAAATTAGTGTGATATTTTTACTCATCCAATGGAAATTCGTTTCAATAAATCGATACAGCTATTTATTGAATTTTTTGGTGATACCAAATCAAACACACAAAAGGTACTAAACTTTTGTATAGGGGTGTTCAAAATCGAACCGAAACCAAAAACCAAATTAAAATTGAAGCTTAATGACTTATTGGTATCGGGTTAACGGTTTAACGGACGGGGAACAGATTGAATTTTTTTTATTAACGGCTTATCGGTTTGGGGGCGGATTATTCAATTTTTTTAACGGATAATCCGTTAACCCATTAAGAATATATATATCCTAATGATATAGCTTCTGTCAAGTATCAATTCCTAATTTTCCGTTAACAAGTGTTGGTATTGGTAGCCAAAATACATGCCTTTTGTTTTTTATTTTTCCCTGTTAGTGCCTTAGTGGTCATCACTATTGCTCACCATTGTATTAAATATAGAGAAAAAGATGTATAGTATAATTTACTCTATTAGAAATTTAGAATTTAGAAACCCTAAAATCTAGACTTTCCAATTTCTCCGGCCGCTGCCTCTCGCTCTCTCCTCCCATTATCTTCTCAAGGGTCTTTCCTCCATAGCTCTATAGCTCTAATCTCATAACAGATCTCAGACTCTCCGTTATGGCCATAGCCAGAGCAGCAGACGATAAGTTTCTTTCTTCTCGTTTTGGAATCTTTACTTGATGGTCGAATCTTTAGTTCTGCTATTGATAAAATAGTCCAAATCTATGTAAAAATTTGGAAAATGTCAAAATTATTCTGGGGACAAAAAGAGGAATTTCGTGGCAGAAGAATGTCATTTTCCTCGTCATGCTTTGTCAAGAAATTAATTTACTTTATAATTCGATTTCGATTCAGTTCTAATATATCTGGTAAGAATTCGAACACTAGCAAGCTAGCCTGCTACCTCTTTTCTGTTGCTATTTATTTTTCGAATACTAATTTATTTTTATTTGAATTTCCTTAAGCTTAAGTGAGTATCAGCCTAAACCAACTCACAAAGTGAAAAATAGAATTTAGTTAGTTGTGTAGTTGTTTTATACTGTTAATTAAGGTAATAATACATCTCATTAATTCTGTGGATGAATCAGTAACAATTCCAGTCAAGTCACTAAATATCTAATTGCATAATTATTTTTCTAAAAGTCAAAGAATATCATATGCATCTCCAGGAAAATATGTAAACATACATAGAAGATATATAAATAGACCGATAAACTGCCCGATAATAGCTAAATCGATACCAATCCATCCGATATCTTATCGGGTGATTAGCAGATTAATACATTTAAAAACCGATTAATCGAACCGTTAGGCGTAAATAACCGCTCGCCCGATAAGCAGCCCTACTTTTGTACCTATAATTTTCTATCCACTTGAAGAATACAGCTTGCAGCAGAGTAGGGGCACAAACCAAAAGATGGCCCAAAGGAGAAACAGATACTTAATAGGATCGATATCTTGTCGTCTCACCTGTCAAGTGAATGCATTCATTTTCCTTTTTGGTTAGACATTAAGTGATGTAGGGAAACATTGTGTTTAGTTTACATTGTTTAATGGAGTAGTAAAGTTCAATCCATTTATTTTCTAACAAATTCACATCTTACTAATGATTTCAGAAAAATTATCAAGTAATGTCATATTTAATTATTTTTTCTTGGAAACATACTCAAGTTATTTTTAGAACAATCTATATTATATTAAAAGGAGGATAGTGAAGTAAGTTGTTAAGCTAAGTGGCAAGCTAAAATGAAGTCACTTGGCACTTTTAAGACAACATTAAAATTTTAAATTATAAATAAAAATATAATTAATGGAAGTAGTAGTCCAACATTTTCTGTAAGTTGGATTTCATTCTTTAATTAATCGAAGGCAATTAGTTAGTGATTTAAACTAAAAATGTTCTCTTTTTAATGACCAAAATAGAATCTTTTGGAGGTACAAATAAAAAAACAGCAATTTTCATTAAGCAAACCAATATACTATAATTATAGGTATCTTTAATTCAATTTTGTATATAATATAGATTTTGTGTATAATTCGGTTGTGATAGGTATCCTTTTTTGAGTAAGAATCAACTAAAATTTCGTTTTGCAACTTACACATTAATTTTAAGTTGAAATAATAATTCTTTATTTAGTACAAGCTTTGTATCTGACCTTATTTGTGAATAATATACATTACTATAGGTATCTTTAATTAAACTTTGTGTATAATTCAGTTATGGTAGATATCCTTTTTTGAGAAAGAATTAATTAAAATTTTATTTTGTATCTTACACATTAATTTTAAGTTGAAATAATATATTTTTATTTAGTACAAACTTTGTATCTAACCTTATTTGTGAACAATATACATTACTATAGGTATCTTTAATTAAATTTTGTGTATAATTCAGTTATGGTAGGTATTCTTTTTTAAGAAAGAATTAATTAAATAAATATTTTGTATCTTATATCTATATTATATTAAAGGAAATAGATTAAAAAATTTTAAGAAAGAATTAATTAAACTAAAAATGTTCTCTTTTTAATGACCAAAATAGAATCTTTTGGAGGTACAAATGTCACGACCCAAAATCCCACCACAGGCGTCGTGATGACACCTAGTCTCTAAGATTAGGTAAGCCGATTTCTATTACATTATGAAGCCATTTTTTTGAATTAAATAAGTAACCAAAACTAACAGCGAAATACATATGAATATACAACCTCCAAATACTGGTAGTACTGAGTCACGAACTCTAACTGGATACATGGAATGATCCCGAGACCGAATATACAATACTGTTTGATTACAAAATAACAGTACAATAAAATAAAAAGACTCCAAGGGACTGCGACGACCAAGCAGCTCTACCTTGAATCCTTACGATCTCGCTTTAACTCTGCTCAAGTCCGATATCTCCAATATCTGGCTCTGCACAAAAATGTGCAGAAGTATAGTATGAGTACACCACGGTCGGTACCCAGTAAGTATCAAGACTAACCTCAATGGAGTAAAGACGAGGTACATTCAAGACACTCCCTAATCTAATAACCTGTGCAATATAATATACAAAATAATATAAAACAAATAACATCAAGGCAACATAAAACAACCAATGATATGCACAGTAAGACAATAAAATCACCATTTAATATCGCTCAATAATTAATAAATATAATTACACCCAGTTAAATCAAGTTCTTCAATTAAATATCTTTCATATATAATTCTTACGAATAAAACTCTTTTTCAAATATAATTTCGTCGAATAAATATCTTTCAAATACAATTCTTTCATACAATACTTTCTAAATAAAAATCCTTCCAAATAAATAATTTGAATATAATTCTTTCAATTAAAAAGTCACCATGTGACACCTAATCTCATAATAAAAAAATATGGGTCTCAACCCATTTTTCATATCTCCACGACACCTCGTGCCCATAATTAAATCATCATATTTTCCCGGTACCTCGTGCCCTCATTTCATATCATAACTGTACGGACAATTCACGTGCCAAATATCATTGTATATAAGATTCACACGACCACTTTACTCCCAATAAAGTAAGTTTAAAATTTTTAAACTCAAGTAGGAAATCAACAAAGGAATGAATTTATTTTAGAAATTATTTGAGTGGAGAAAAATAATATTTCAATTAAAATGAAACACCCGATAGTTGCTGACTTGGATGTAAAACTTATAAGGATTAAAGCATACATCAATTTCTTTTATTCAAAATAACTTAACCTTAACGATTAGTAAAAACCAGAAACACAAATCCTAAGAGTCTCGTACAAGAGCCAAAACCAATGCATTACAACAAGGAAATACAAATACACAATAAAATAAAATAATACATCACAGAAGAACACCAAGATTTACATATCACGGAAACACAAAATAACCAAAGGCAAGTGCAACCATAGAAATATCGACAAAAGGGCACTCCCGAGGTACCGCCTCGTAGTCCCAAAAGTAAATATGCAACAACAACAACAACAATGCCCCCAGGCCATCACAAATCAATCCCCGACATAGCCCACCTTGTCTCTCCACGTGTGCAATAGTAAAGTGAATGCTCGCCTTGTCTCACCATACGCGCACAATAATGTTCCCACCTTGTCTCGCCACATGCACAAACCCACATATATAAATAGCCCGTCTTGTCACGCCGCATATGCATAAATCAATAGTAATAATAGCACGGCAGAAACCTCGCGCAAGCACCTGAACATAACTCCCACAATATAACGTACCAATATCACATCTCATAAACTGCACCTCAAGTGCTCAAATATTACCACATAGCACAGATTGCACATCAAATGCTCAAATTTTACAACTGATCACATATTGCACATCAAGTGCTCAAATATTACAACTTGCCACAAAAATCAACAAATACCTTATTTTCCACAATAAGGAGCCCATGGCTCGACCATAATGTGCACAAAATCTTAACAAAAATATCACGAAGTGAACAACTCAACTAAATAATATTTTACATAAAAATCAAAGTGGCAATCTATAACGACCCGGCCAATCATTTTGAGTATTACAAACCCGTTTCCCCATTTACTTCTCATATTGTACTTTACAGTTATTGTGTGAATCACCGGGGTAATTGGTTCGGGTCCAGTAATATTTTGGAAGGAATTGGAACTCTTAGTTCCAAGGTTTAAAGCTTAAGTTAAAATAGTGACCGGATGAGGACTTATGTGTAAACGACCTCGAATTCGAATTTTGATGATTCAAATAGCTCCGTATGGTAATTTTGGACTTAGGAGCATGTCCAGAAAATTATTTGGAGGTCCGTAGTGGAATTTGACTTGAATTGCCGAAAGTTGAATTTTTGGAAAGTTTGACCGGGGGTTTGACTTTTTGATATCGGGGTCAGAATTTGATTCCGGAAATTTAAATAGGTCTATAATGTGAAATGTGACTTGTGTGCAAAATTTGAGGTCAATCGGACGTAATTTGATAGGTTTCAGCGTCGTTTGTAGAATTTGAAAATATGAAAATTTATTAGGCTTGAATCCGTGTGTAGTTCGTATTTTTGAGGTTGTTAGGTATGATTTGAGGACTCGAATAGGTCCATGTTATGTTATGGAACTTGTTGGTATGTTCGGATGGGGACCCGTGGGCCTCAGGTGAGTTTCAGATGGTTAACGGATTGATTTTTGAATTTAGAAGACTGCTGGAACTGAAGCCTTCTGGTGTAATCGCACCTGTGGAAAAGTAGTCGCAGGTGCGAGCTCGCAAGTGCGATCAGGGGTGCACTGAAGCGAGGTGCGCATGTGCGGAAGATGCTTCGCAGGTGCGGAATCGCACCTGCGCGAGAAGGAGCACAGATGCGGGTAGAGGGCTGTGAGGCATTGGTCGCAGGTGCGAGGGACAATTCCGCACCTGCGTGAGTGTAGATGCGGACGGATGCGCGCAGAAGCAGAAACTGGGTAGGCTAGTGGAGTCCGCAAATGCGACATTTTGCTCGCACAAGCGGATGCGCAAATCTTGTCCGCAGATGCGGAAATCGCTGGGGCAGAACCTTAAATTCGAGGGTTCGATATTTTTACCCATTTTTCAGATTTTGGAGCTCGGGTTGGGCGAATTTGGAGAGGAAATTTTCCACACAACTTGGGGTAAGTGTTCTTAACTCTCTTGTGATTATATTCCATGAATAATCTTCATTGTTGGTGTAAGATTATTGAATCTTCAAGAGAAATAGAAGAAAATTTCTATAATGTCACAAAACGATTTTTTCAAGTTTGAATACCGATTTGGAGTTGGATTTAAGTGAAATTAGTATGGTTGAACTTGTAATTGAATTGGTTGTCATATTTTGTGAGTTTCATCGATTTCTAGATGTGGACCCCACGGGTGATTTTTGGGGCGCAATTTCGGATTTTTGGAAAATATTAGTATTTTGATATGGAATTAATTCATATAATTTTGTGGGCTGAATCAAATTAATTATTACTAGATTCGAGCCGTTTGGAAGTTGATACGCGCAGAATGGAATTTCTGGAGCATTGCTTAGCTTGCTCGACATTAGATTTGGCTTGTTCGAGGTAAGTAACTCTTCTAATCTTGGAGTTGAGGGTATGGACCCTGAATATATGTATTTCGTGAATTGTTAGGAGGTGACGCACATGCTAGGTGACGGGCGTGTGGGCGTGCACTATAGAAATTATGACATAATTGTTTCTGTGAAATTTTGTAGTTAAATGATCTTGGCATTTTCCATGCGGTTTTATGAGTTAAAGAAATTGAGCTGAAAAGCATATTAAAAATCATGTTGAGGCTATCTGCTAGTATTATTGGGACCCACATAGGTCATATTATTGTGAATTATTTATTTTAAATTGAAAATTTATACTCAGTCATATTCATGTCATTACATATCATATCTCAGTCTCTGTTATTATTTATTGATACATCATATCATCATTTTGGGTTGTTCTCATGACATTGTGAACCCATGAGAGAAACTGGAGAGATTGATGACTGAGGGAGGCCGAGGGCCTGATTGTGAGGATATTTTTGGGATCGGGTTGCACGTCGTAGCAGGCCATGTTGTCTTTATATATATTATTACTATTATATGGATCGGGGTTGCCCGCCTGCAGCAGGCCTTATTGGCTTATTATTGCACGTGAGTTGGTCGTGCAGCACGTGAGTTGACCGTGCGGATCCTTATATTATTATTTCATGTGAATTGGTCATACAACACGTGAGTTGGCCGTGCAGATCTTTCTATTATTATTGCACGTGAGTTGGCCGTGCAGTACGTGAGTTGGCCGTGCGGATCCAGATATGATATTACAGCACGTGAGTTGTCCGTGCAGCACGTGAGTTGTCCGTGCTTATAGCGCTTGGGCTGTAGGAGCCCCTCATGAGTCTGTATACCCCCAGTGAGCGCAGTCGACTATAAACAGGGATCGGGTTGCACGCCGCAACGGGTATTGTATAGCATTGAGTGATTGAGTGTGCTGAGCACAGTGAGAGAGAATGCGAGATAATGAGACTGAATACTCTGAGAGTATGAGTACATGAGTGCAATCTCTGAGATACATTGCATTGACATGCCCATATGACATATATGCATAAAGATGTATTTTCCTCATGCTGTACGGTATCACACTATTCATGATTTCTCTCACATGTTGACAGATGGGCATAGTGATGCATTAGTTTTACACTGGTTATCTGGAAAGAAAATGAGATATTTTATTTATTATTGAAAGGATTTTGGAAAAATTATTGTTTTCAAACTTATTTATATTTTTGGTAACTTCGATAAATGATTTGGGTTTTCATTGATGTACTTGAAAAGAAAAACTATTTTCAGAAGTCATGATTTAGCTGAGCATTTATTCTTTGAGTTACTCTGGTATTACTTGTTTAATATTATTGGTTATGGAAGTTGGACTCTAACCTTGGTACAAGCTCGTCACTACTTTCAACCTAAGGCTAGGTTTGTTACTTACCCAGTACATGGGGTCGGTTGTACTGATACTACACTTGTGCACATTGTGTGCAGATATTGGCTGCCGTTGTTGCTGTGTTCGATGGTTGCCGGATTTGAAGATGTACATGCGTTCCTGTTGTAGCTGCCTCTTGTTTAGGGTAGCCTTCGATTTATAAAAGCTCTGTTTATGTATTATTCAAACAGACTATGTATTTATTTCATTTCCGTTTTGTATACTCTATTCTTAGAAGCTCATGATTTGTACTACCAGTTCTTGGGGAAATGTATTGGTTTTAGATATTTTCTTTTAAATAATTGTCATTATAATTGAATAGTTGGTAATTGGCTTACCTAACGGGTTGGGTTAGGTGCCATCACGACTAGTTGGATTTTGGATCGTGACACAATCACACCGAATCATCATGTAAAAATAATTTCAATAAATAAGGATATAGGCATGACAAATAGAGGATTTAATAAGTGCCAATAATTTCCAATTTAATACATAAGGGCGTCTAAGGATTTTTAATCACTGAAATTTGCACATATAAACCAACTACGTACTCGTCACCTCGCGTACATGGTTTTCAATTACATAAATTACACATAAGACTCAATGCCTAAGGGAAAATTCTCCCACTCAAGGTTAGGCAAGATACTTACCTTTTTGAAGTTATGCCAATATTCCAAAATCGCCTTCTTGCTTGAATTGACCTCCGAACCGCTCAAATCTATCCAAATTAATTGTATAACTTCATTAAAATTCATCGAAAATAATTCCGGATAATAATACGTCGACTTAAAAATTTATTCCAAAAAGTCAACAAAAGTCGACGCGGGGCCCGCCCCTCGGAACCCGACATAATTTTTATGAAATCCGAACACCCATTCCGATACGAGTTCAACCATACCAATTTTATTGAATTCCAATAACAACTCAACCTCCAAATCTTAAATTTTAGTTTTTAGAAGATTTTAAAAAAAACTTGATTTTTCTCCATTAAAATCTGAATTAAATGATGGATATAATCATAGATTCATGAAATATAAACACTTTAGCATATAACACTTACCCCAACCAAGCTAGTGAAAAATCTCTCCAGAATCGCCAAAATCCGAGCTCCAAGAATCCAAAACGAAAATGGCGAAATGACCATTTTTTTGGTCCTAAATGTTCTGCCCAGTTTCGCACCTGCGGACATTTTAGTCTCACCTGCGAGCTCGCTTTTGCGAGAAATTTATCGCTTTTGTGATGTCCATTGACCACTTTCCTCTCGCACCTGCGGAGGAGTTCCGCTTCTGCGATCTCACAGGTGTGGGATAATTTTCGCACCTGCGACCACTGTCCAGGCCTGCTCCTTTCGCTTCTGCGATCTCAACCTCGCATCTGCGATTGCTCATCTGCGCTCCATTTCATCGCAGATGCGATAATACCAGTGGCAGATTTCCAACAGTTCCTTCAAGTCCAAATTTTTGTCTGTTTAACCATCCGAAACTTGCTCGAGACCCTCGGTACTTTAACCAAATATACCAACATATCCCAAAATACAATACGAACTTAGTCGAGGCTTCAAAAGATGTCAAACAACGCCGAAATTCCGAATCGTGCATCGAATTGAATTATAAGTTTTCAAATCTTCCAACTTTTATATTTTGTGCCGAAACGTATCAAATCAATCCGGAATGACTTCAAATTTTGCACACAAGTCATAATTGACTTAATAGAGCTATTTCCATTTCCGGAATCGAAATCCGACCTTGTTATCAAAAATTCATCCTTCGGTCGGACTTTTCCAAAATCTTATATTTTTCAACTTTCACCAAAATGTGTCGAATTGTCCTACGGACTTCCAAATCCAAATCCGAACATACGCCTAAGTCCGAAATCATCAGACGAAGCTATTTCCATCCTCAAATTCTATTTCGGGGTCATTTGCTCAAAAGTCAACTCTCCGGTCAACTCTTCCCATTTAAGCTTCTAAATAAGAATTGTTCTTTTAATTAAATTCCGAATCTTTAGTAAATCAAACTCGACCACACCCGCGGGTCATAATACATATTGCGAAGCTGTTCGAGACCTTAAGCCACTGAACGAGACGTAAATTCTTAAAACGACAAGTCGGGTCGTTACATTCTCCACCTCTTAAACAAATGTTCTTTCTCAAACGTTCTAAGAATTATTCTGAGGTTACCAAATTGATGATTTTTTTTTTAATTTTACACATATACTCATGGTTAATTCTACGCTACCGCATTTGAGATAAACCCGACAACACTATCTCATTTGAGATTATTTCTTTTATCCATATTTGTAAACTTTAGGGCCAATTTCTTGCACTTTAAACTTTTCAAAAGGCCTGATTTTCACAACAATGCACGGTATTAGCCTCAACTGGCTATAGCAATTCGTTCCTGCATACATATCAACTTTCTTGATAGCGTTGATATACTTTAAAATTCCTTTCTGAGGTGTAACATTCTCCCCCGCGTAGGATCATTCGCCCTCAAACACATAACATAACTTATCTCTTCTGTTGCACATCTCAATACCCCAAATTTGTACTAACTCCCAAATTTTTCAGAAATTTCGGCAGAGTCTCCCCTGTAAATGGGTCTATCCACCTGCCAGAGTAACACCAAAATAATTTCTAATAACACATCCACAACCCAACAAAATACCACAAGGTATATATCAACAACGCCAATCTCAGCATTACAAGCACTACATTAACATAATGATATCAGGACATGAAGCACATCATATGTATGCTCATCACCATATCTTAGGTCTTAAAAGCTGTTCATAATTAATTCCAGCATCATCAATTAATCTCATATTAACCACCACCTCATAGGCTAAAACTCAATGTTTACAACACAAAAATGGCTGAAATGAATAGAAAAATATACATGAATTTTCAAATAAGCCTAACAGGCATGACTCCCTATTAATGCTATTGTACGAATTAAATTTCACAAAGGAAAAATTTTAAACTCATAAATATTTTGCCACAAGGATCTCGTCCTTACATAACTTCCACCGCAGCTTGCAGCTCGATTTAAATATTTCACATTATGTAAATATGCGAGGATCTCGTCCTCAACTTCGAATCACAAGTATTTTGCACATTGTGCCAAATGAAATTTCAATTTCCTTTCTTTCTTCTTTTTTATATATTTCATAAACGTATTGTCATAACATTTAATGAACCCTCCTACAGGTAGGGCATATAATTCATAAAAATTGGAATCAATTATTCCGAAACATATTAAACCCATTGTAATGAATAATAAAAATTACTTTGGGCTTACAGCCCTCAATGGTATACCAAAAATAAAATGACAGACATGGGTTCACATCTTTAAATCTCCCAACAGGGATAAACATATAAGTGGGTCACAAATTTACGAAGCTCACCCATAAGTGGAGCATAATAGGAGGACTCACCTCAATATTCAAAATTGAATCAAATTAAGGGAAAAATATCCTTTTATAACAATAATCAGGATCATACCTATAACGTCACCATCTAGTGTATTGGCCTCAACCAAATCATAGCGATTATATCAACGGGTTGGGTCTCCACCTCTTAGGTGCCCACTACCCGCCTGTCCTCCACCTCTAGCTGATTGTGCACATGGAGTATTAACTGGAATAAAGCTTGTAGTCTAAATATTCTGATGAAATCCGTCTCTTCCAAGTCTGGGACATTCCTCTTTAAGTGTCTGTAAGGACCCGTAAAAATTTTAACCAAAAAAAAAACTCGGGGTTTCATGGTGCCAAGATATATTCCTGCATTATTATAGAAGAAATTATTTGCTCTCCGCGGTTCGGACTTTTTGGATTGAACAGTACCCTACGGACTGAGAGGAAACTATTTCACAGAAGAACATGTTTCTGCGGCCCATTATGCGGCCGCATAATCACTCTGCGGACCACATAATGGCCGCAAAGTGAAGTAGAAAGTTTGGCCAATTTGAGGTCAGTTTTGCGGTCGATTATGCGACCGCATATCGGTCACATAATCCAGCTTGAGGCTCTTCAGTACCCGCAGGGCATGGTACAACTAGGGGTGGTGCACAGAGTTCGGGAGGACCTAGCCGATTCTATGCTATGAGTGGTCGACAGAGTGCAGAGACTCCCCAGATGTCGTCACAAGTATATTGACTGTTCAATCTCATGATGTGTATGCCCTTATTTATCCCGGATCTTCTTTGTCCTATGTTACTCCTTATATTGCTACGAGCTTCGGGATAGAACCGAAACAGCTTCATGAGCCGTTCTCTGTATCCACTCCGGTTGGCGAGTCTATTATGGCCGCATAAATTTATAGGGATTATGTTATCACGGTGCGTGGTCAGGATACCATGGCCGATTTTTTGAACTAGGGATGAAATATTTTGATGTAATAATGGGAATGGATTGGCTTTATTCATGTTTTTCCAAACTCGATTGCCGAGCCAGAATCATGAGGCTTGAGTTCCCTAACGAGCCGGCTGTTGAGTGGGAGGAGAATAATGTTATGCCAAAATGTAGGTTTATTTCTTACCTTAAGGCCATGAAGAAGATCAGGAAGGGGTGTATTTATCATTTTGTCCGAGTTACGGACACCACTGCTGAGGTGCCTACCCTTGAATCTGTACCAATTGTGAATGAATTCCCCGATGTATTTCCGGATGAGCTCCCTGGAATTCCTCCAGACAGGGAGATTGATTTTGGGATTGATGTGATGCCGGGCACGCAGCCTATATCCATTCCACCTTATAGAATGACGCCGACAGAATTAAAAGAGCTAAAGGAACAACTAAGGGATTTGCTACAGAAAGGTTTCATCCGACCGAGTGTGTCGCCTTGGGGCGCACCGGTTCTCTTTGTCAAAAAGAAAGATGGATTGCTGCGGATGTGTATTGATTACCGGCAACTCAACAAAGTCACAATCAAAAACAAATACCCGTTGCCTAGAATAGATGATTTGTTTCATCAATTACAAGGTGCTAAGTTATTCTCCAAAATTGATTTGCGGTCCGGTTACCATCAATTGAAGGTAAGGGAGCAGGATATTCCGAAAACAGTTTTCAGAACCCGGTATGAGCACTTTGAATTTTTGGTAATGTCTTTCGGACTAACAAATGCCCCGGCAACTTTCATAGATCTTATGAATCGAGTCTTTAAGCCGTTTATTGACTCCTTTGTGATAGTATTCATTGACGACATCCTTGTTTATTCACGAAGCCAAGAAGATCACGCCCACCGTCTCAGGGCAGTTCTGCAGACTCTTCAGCAACACCAATTGTATGCAAAGTTCTCGAAATGTGAATTTTGGCTTGAATCTGTTACATTCCTGGGTCATGTCGTCTCCGGAGAAGGAATTAAGGTTGATCCTCAAAAGATTGCAGCGGTGAAGGATTGGCCTTGACCTACTACTCCAATAGAGATTCGCAGTTTCTTGGGTTTGGTTGGGTATTATAGGAGGTTCGTGGAGGGGTTCTCCACTCTTGACTCTCCATTGACTAAATTGACGCATAAAGCAGTTAAGTTCCAGTGGTCCGATGCTTGTAAAAGGAGCTTCCAGGAATTGAAATCAAGATTGACTTCGGCGCCGGTATTGACCCTGCCAGAGGGTACCGAGGGATTTGTGGTATATTGCGATACTTCAAGGATTGGTCTTGGGTGTGTATTAATGCAACATGGTAAGGTTATAGCATATGCTTCAAGGCAACTTAAGAATCATGAAAAGAACTATCCAACTCTTGACTAGAGCTTGCGGCGGTGGTTTTTGCATTAAAAATTTGGCGTCATTATTTGTATGGAGTCCATGTAGATGTATTCACGGACCACAAAAGTCTTCAATACATTTTCAAGCAGAAGGAATTGAACTTAAGGCAGAGAAGGTGGCTTGAGTTGCTCAAAGATAATGACATTGATATTTTGTATCATCCGAGGAAGGCTAATGTGGTGACGGATGCTCTTAGTCGGAAATCTATGGGTAGTTTGGCTCACTTGGAGGCATGTCAAAGGCCCTTGGCCTGGGAGGTTCACCAGTTGGCCAGTTTGGGAGTTCGTCTTGCAGACTCTAATGAGGCCGGGGGGAGGGGGGGTGATTGTGCGGAATAGGGCGGAATCATCGCTTGTGACGAAGATCAAGGAGAAGCAATACAATGATCCAGTGTTGGTGCAGCTGAAGGAAGGGATTCATAAACATAAGACTATGGCTTTTTCTCTTGGCATGGATGACGGTACATTACGGTACCAAGGACGACTATATGTTCCAAATGTAGATGGTCTTCGGGAAAGAATCATGGCAGAAGCTCATACTTCTAGATATTTCGTGCACCCAGGTTCTACAAAGATATATCATGATCTCAAAGAAGTTTACTGGTGAAATGACATGAAGAGGGGTGTGGCGGATTTTGTGGCAAAATTTTCAAACTGTCAACAAGTGAAGGCCGAGAATCAAAGGCCCGGTGGGTTAACATAGAGTATAGAAATTCCAATGTGGAAATGGGAAATGATCATTATGGATTTTGTGGTAGGTTTGCCGCGCACTCCGCTTAAGTTTGACTCAATTTGGATGATCGTGGATCGACTCACGAAAACAGCACACTTCTTACCAGTTAAATCCACCGACACTGCGGAACAATATGCTCAATCGTATATCAAGGAAATAGTCAGGCTTCATGGCACTCCAGTTTCCATCATTTTCGATCGAGGGGCCCAATTCACAGCTAATTTCTGGAAGAAATTTCAGCAAGGTTTGGGTACGCATGTAAATCTTAGCACGACTTTCCATCTACAGACTGACGGGCAACCAGAGCGGACTATTTAGATGCTTGAGGACATGTTGCGTGCGTGTGTGCTTGACTTCAAGGGTAGCTGGGATGATCATTTGCCGCTCATAGAATTTGCTTATAATAACAGCTTCCATGCCAGTATTCAGATGGCGCCGTTTGAGGTCTTGTATGGTAGAAGATGAAGATCGCCGATTGGGTGGTTCGAGTTTGGAGAAGCTGAACTAATAGGACCAGATCTTGTGCATCAGGCTATGGAAAAGGTTAATATCATAAAAAAGCGGTTGAAAACTGCTCATAGTCATCAAAAATCCTACTCGGATGTTCGTCGCAGAGACTTAGAGTTCAAAGAAGATGATTGGGTGTTCTTGAAGGTATATCCCACGAAGGGAATCGTGAGGTTTGGAAAGAAAGGGAAATTAAGTCCGAGGCATGTTGGGCCGTATAGAAATATTCAAAGGATAGGTCAGGTGGCGTGCAAGCTTGAACTACAACCTGAAATGTCATTAGTACACCCGGTATTCCATATGTCCATGTTGAAGAAGGTAGTTGGAGATCCGTCGGCTATTGTGTCGGTTGAGACCATCGAGGTTAGTGAAGAATTATCATATGAAGAAATTCCGGTTGCTATTCTTGATAGACAGGTCCGAAAGTTGAGAAACAAAGAAATTGCATCCGTGAAGGTGTTATGGCGAAACCAGCAAGTCGAAGAAGTTACTTGGGAAGCCGAGAATGAAATAAAAGAAAAGTACCCTCATTTGTTTGAATAGCCATGTAATAGTTCTATGAAGTTGTTTCCCATAAATTTTGTATCACTTGTTCGGCTAATGTAAAAGATATTCCTTCTGAACTATATGTTCCTTATGAGGCCTCAGTGAGTGTTATTTTGTGTTGTGTTGAGTTATTTGACCGTACGAATACGTGTTAGGATGTGTTTCTGGGGCTCTCTGGCAGGTGGATAGGCCTAATTACAAAGAAAACTCTAGCAAAAGTTTCAGGAAGTTAGGCAAATTTGGGGTTGATGGTATGTGGTATAACTGAAGCTATATTAAGTCAACCTTAATCCTCATTCGAGGACGAATGATCTTAAGTGGGGGAGGATGTAAGGACCCATAAATATTTTAACCAAAAAAAAAAACTTGGGGTTTCGTGGTGCCAAGATAGATTCCTGCATTATTATAGAAGAAATTCTTTGCGGCGAGCTTGCTCACCGCGGTTCGGACTTTTTGGATTGAACAGTACCCTACGGACTGAGAGGAAAATATTTCGCAGAAGAACGCATTTTTACGGCCCATTATGCGGCCACATAATCACTATGCGGACCGCATAACGGTCGCAGAGTGAAGCAGAAAGTTTGTCCAATTTGAGGTCAGTTTTATGGTCGATTATGCGAACGTATAATCGATATGCGGACCGCATATTGGTCTCATAATCCCTCTTGGGTTTCTGCGGAGGGAGTTCTGTGGTGCATTATGCGATCGCAGAACAAGTATGCGGACCGCATACTGGTCGCATACCTGGGCCGAAAGTTAAGGCCCCTGAGGGTCATTTCTGTGGTCACTTTGCGGACCGCATAACCATTATGTGGTCGCATATGCGACCGCAGACCTGTGTCGGGGCACCCATTTTCTTAATTTAAAACCCGACCCCTATTCCGTTTAAACACCCCTTTAGTCTATTTTGAAGCTCATTTCAGATATTTCTAGAGTGAGAGAGGGTTCAAGAGGGAGGGCCTAATTTTTCATCAAATTGATCTTCAACTATCACTCAAAGCTTTGGAAATATTCAAGTAGAGTACCAAATTCTTCATCCTAAAAGGTAAGGCTTCATCACCCCAGCTCTTAATTTCAAACATAGTTATAATGGGGTACTAGGATTGAGGTTGCTAAGGGTTCCGGATAATTGTAGAGTCTAAAGAAGCGCAATTGAGGTATGTATGGCTAACTCTCTTCTTCTTAGAATCGAACTCCTGGTGTTCGAATAATTGGTGTAAGTTCCAACTTGATCATATTAGAATTGTTTGCCTTAGTGTGTTGGATTGAACGATTTATGTTCCCTAGTTGTTTTAGATGGTTACCATGTCATCATGCTATTTGAGAACGTAATTATGATTTTCCAAGCTCCTTCCCTTATGTGCGCAATGCCTTATGTGATGGTACTTATCGACATGAATTATGATGTTATTTGAGCGAATAAAAAGGGAAAGACTTGAATTGTAAAATGTTCCCAAGTGCCAAGAACTACTTAATAAATGAGGTTGTTTGTGCCATGTAATGAAAGATGGGAAAGAAATGTGAATTGAGTGAACAATTGAAAGAGGTTATGTCTCAAGTGAGATGGCTTAGCCGATCGGGCCGAGGTCGGACGCCATGTTGTACACATGGTGGCATTTGTGTTGGAATTATTGATGTACATTGTGGATATGGATATGTCTCACTTGAGATGGCTTAGCCGGTCGGGCTGAGATCAGACTCCACGTAAAAACACGGTGGCATTGTGAGTTGTGGCTTTGGTACTAAAGATTATTAACCTAAAAAGATGGAAAGATTGAATAGGAAACTATGTGATCCTTACTTGGTGTTTCTTTGTATTTCTGTGAAGTACTTATTGATTATTATGACTGCCTTCTCTTTGTTTCACTATTCATTCTACTAAGATTGGTGTTTGCCTTACATACTAGTACTATTCAACAGTACTAACGTCTCTTTTGCCGGGGGGGCTACATCTTTAAATGGATGTAGGTGGTTCCATCACAGATAGTGCTGATCGCAGATAGTGGTTCTCTCTTTCTCTCCTCACAGCAGTCTTGGTGAGCCCCATTTCTCCCAGGGGTCATGTAGTCCTTCTTTTGTATAAGTTTTTATATTTTGCGGTATAGCCGGAACCTTGTTGCCGGCATTGTCATGTTGCTCTTTTGTATCCTTCGAGGCTCCATAAGCGTTTATGTGGGTCATGTATCTATGTTGGGGTGGTCGTTGGATCGAGTTGTATTTTGGAAACTCAACTATGGCATAATGTATATAAGGAAAAATGAACTAGCAACGTTTATATATTTATATAACTGATCTCTCCCCTGTTATACAAATGGTGATGCAATCCCTTTTTGGATTATGAATGAGTCGGGTAGGAAAGGTTAATAGGCTTACTCGACCGGGTTCACTCGGTTGAGCGCCGGTCGCGCTCCTCGAGGTTGGGGCATGACAAACTTGGTATCAGAGCCTAAGGTTTTCAAGTGTCCTAGGATGTCTCTGAGCAGTGTCTAGTAGAGCCCTTCTTATCGATGTGTTGTTGACCACATCTATAATTAGGGGGATACTTGGACATTTAAGAATGATACCCTTCATTGTTGTTCTATATCGTGCGATAGAGCGGAACGTGAGGTTATTTTCCCCTAACTCGTGCATTGTTCTAACTTTCAGTAAATGGCACCTAAGAAGAGAGCGAGAATTGGCCAAGAAGCCAATACCACCCCAGGAGTGGTTGTTGATCCCCTAATTGATAATGCGGGTGAGGATAATCCCCCTACTATCACACTGCCTGATTCGTATACTCCAGAACAGACTACCCCAGTTCCTACACCCGCGGAGGGTGCCACAATCCCTCCCGCCGATAAACCTGTTCCACCTCCAGCCCCAGCTCCTGGGCCTGGTATTTCAGATGGGGATCTTAGGGGAGCTATTCAGATGCTAACTCAGTTAGTAGCTTCTCAGGCTCATAGGTCAAATGTTGCACCCACCTCATTTAGCTTGCAAGGGGATTCTTATTATTCCAGGGCAAACAAGTTCCTTCAGTTAGACCCTCCAGTGTTCACAGGTACTGATCCCGGGGTAGACCCTCAGGATTTCATTGATGAGATACATAAAACCCTCCGAGTTATACGTGCTACTGAGACGGAGGGAGTAGAGGTTGCCTCTTATCATATGAAAGGAGTAGCATATTCCTGGTTTGAAATGTGGGAGGATTCCCATGAGGAGGGGAGCCCTCCGGCGAGATGGAGTCAGTTCGCGGATGCCTTCATAGACCATTTCTTGCCTGCCGAGACTAAGACAGCCCGTGCCGTGGAGTTTGAAATGCTTAAACAGGGTAGTAAGAATGTGTGGGAGTATCACATGGAGTTCGTGCACCTGCCAAAGTATGATGTTCATATGATGCCGACAATAGAGGCTAGGGTGCGTCGATTTGTGCAGGGCCTTAGCCCTTTGGTTATTAATGAGGCTACCACAACTGCTCTAAATTCTGACATGAACTATGAAAAGATGTTGGCATTTTCCCAAGCTACATAGTCTCGAAAATTAAAGCTCAGGATGGAACGAGAAGGTAGTAGTAGGGCCCGATCAGCAGGCAACCTTGGGGATTGATTTGGAGGTGGGAGATCAGCTTTTTGGGGAGGATCATCGGGCCGTCCTAGTCTTATGCTCAGTCTTCAGTTAGTGCCCCGCCATTAGGGCACGGTCAGCAGCAGAGGAGTCGCTTTAGGCCCAGTCAGGGAAGCAGGGGGTCCCACTATCAGGGCCGATCAGGAGGGAGGTTCCAACAGCAAAAGAGGGCCCCATGACCTAAGTGTGGGAGGATATATTCGGGAGTCATCTACCTGGACATGCCAGTATGTTACGGACGTGGAATGAGAGGCCCTATTCAGAGGGAGTGTCG